>NC_064249.1:72958319-73584390 GCF_003254725.2 Canis lupus dingo
TCTTCCTTCTTCCTTCTCTGTCTCTATGTGTGTGTGTGTTTCTCTGTTTCTCCCACTCCCCATTCTCTACTATTCTTTCTTTCTTTCTTTGTCATAATTTATGTGCATTAATAAAACAGTCACCTGAAGTTTCCATTTCACTTTCTTAATGATTTAACATCATGGGTTTCATAAGGTGAGTTTGCATTAATCTTAGACGTAGGAATCTGACTCAGTGAACTTACCTTGTGAAGATTTAAATTTAGTAATTTAAAAGACAAATATGTAGATTTTGGTAGTCTTTTCTTAATTTTTTGCACATTGAACCCCATGCTGAGAATAATTTTCCTCTAGAATTTTGGAGATACTTATCTATTGTCTTCTTTCGTGCACTGTTGGCTGTGGGAAAGCACTGTATCTCTACAGATCATTCCTTTGTATACAGATGTGGAAGCCTTTTGAACCTTATGTTTATTATTGGAACCCTGCAATTTTACCAGTTTTACCTTTTTAAAACATCCATCCTGGTCATTGCTAAGTGAGCTCTTTCAATATGAGAGCTCATTCATTCTTTAGGTTCTACATATTGTCTTCTAACATTTAAAACCAGCATTTATTCCCTTCTTTTTCTCACTTATCTCCTGGAACTCCTGTTAGATGACTGTTACATTGTTTAGATTGAACCTCAGTATCTCTTAAATGCTTTCTTGTTCTCTAAGCTTTATTGTGTGTATGTTTGTTCTGCATTCTTGGCTCTCCCTTCAACAATTTTTTTTAATATAACAGTAATTTGCCCATAGTGGTATCAATACTTCAGGCTTTCATTAATTTTTTAAAAAATTAATAGCCATATTGTTAATTTCCTGAAGCCTCTCCTTTCCCCTGACTTCCTCTGTATTTTAATGATCTACTCTTGTTCCTTGGCTGCAGGAGCCTCTTTGTATTCTCCATGTACTAAATTAAGCCTTAAATTCCAAAGTGGTCTTTTCCTTGAATTACTGTTTTTTTTTCAGGGTCATCTGTTTATTTTTGGCATCATTACATTACTATTATTTGGTTGTTTTTCTTTTAAGATTTTATTTATTTACTCATGAGAGACACAGAGAGAGAGAGGCAGAGACACAGGCCGAGGGAGAAGCAGGCTCCCTGCAAGGAGCCCCATGTGGGACTCCATCCCGGATCCTGGGATTACGCCCTGGGCCAAAGGCAGATGCTCAACTGCTGAGCCACCCAGGCATCCCTATTTGGTTGATTTTGATCATTGGAGTTGATTACTATTAATGGAGGACTAGGTTGATTGATGGATTGATTGTTGAGTATAGGTAAAGACTGTATGTTTCCTATGCAGACTTATGTAGACTTATTTTCTTCCTGAAACTCTCCTAGTGGATGTACTCTTGGCCTATGTGAGTGGACAGTCAGCTGTTACACTTCACTTTAAGGCAAACGAATACGGTATCAGTGCCAAAGTAATGATAATCCTAAAGAACTATAATTTATTTGCTTTTCATGCAAACCTGGCTTCCTTTTTTATACTTCTGTCTTACTTCTATCTATATTCTTTTAGAAAGTTCCAGTGAAGGGCAATTTAATTTTCTGTCCAGGACCGCTACACTAGGACAACTCCCCTCCCACCTCTAAGGCAGGCACTCATTTTGTCACTACTTGTTGGGTTTTATCCTGTAATCACATTTAGCTGCTGCCTGCTGTTTAGTATTAGAAGGAGGGAAGGTTTCCTGGCCTCTTTATTCAGAAAAACATTCTTCAGTTACTCTGGCCACTGTCTTCAGAATTGGGGAGGCCTTGCTGTTCTTTTTACTCTCATACTGGATATGTGTTTTTTCTAGATCAGCATTTATCTTCTACACATTTTTCTTTGTAGCTTTTTTCAGGCTGAGGTTTTCCTCTACCCTTATCAAACCATTCTTGCTTGCTTTTTATCTTCCAGGAACATCCAACAATTTCTGTTCTGCTAATGGAAATCTTTAGTGGTTTCTAGATCTACTCTTTGAAGAAGGTATCTCTTTTGACACTTTCAGTGATTTGGTGGGGGAGGAGAAAGTGGTATGTGAATTTCGCTATCTTGATCCAATTTTCCTATGCTGATTCTTCAGTAGTATTTAGTTGTTCCTTCCAAAAAATGTGTTTTTCCTTATTATTATAAAAATAGTACATAATCTTTACTGGAAAATATGGGCAAGCAAGGTAAAAAAAATGACTGCTTCTATAGGACTAAATAAAATTTTATGATTTAATTAAATATCCAATAAATATAATTTTCAGAGGAATTCTAGCCATAAAGGAATAGAATATTTAACCCTTGTGTTAGCAGAGCTATTATACACTAAATCAGCCTCTGGATACATAATACAAAGACTACAGTACTACTATTCATCATCAGCAGAATTTCAGTGCCCAAATACATTTGTTTCTGAAGATCTGAATCAAATGTTTCTCAGTAACACATTCAATCAAGCAACACAGTCAATCTAATTTATTTCCAGTTTTGTAATTGATAAACAACTAGTCAAGGGTGGGACTGACATATTGCGTAAATATAGTCATGCACCCTGCATTTATTTATTTAATTTATTTGTTTGTTTGTTTGAGAGAGAATACATTCATAAATCATAAAAATTTTCAGAGTCCAGTATGGGGCTCGATCGCATGACCCTGAGATCATGACCTGAGCCAAAATCAATAGATGGATGCTCAACTGATTGAGACACTCAGGAGCCCCATCATGCACCCTGTTTTTAAAAACAATTATATTGCCTATATACACATTTCACTTCATGTAACAGAAAACCCAAGAGATCATGAGTTATACAAATACGGATTTATTTTTCTCTCCTTAGGAAGAAGTAAAGGTAGGTGTTCCTTTGCTTTAGCATGAATCCGTCTTCCTTCTAGCTTTCTATTTTGTCATTCCTATATATCCTTCATCCTTTTGCTTATAAGTTTGTTGGGCCACTCTTAGCACTATATTCATGTTCCTGGCCATTCCTGGGACTTGTCTTTCTGACCTTAGTTTCCTGGAAATATTACTCTGTAGAATTCCAGTTACCTTTAATTGCCCAGAAATGTAATGTGATCATCTAAGCTGCAAGAGAACCTAAGAATTCAACAATTTTTTTTAGTTGGACACAAAAATCCCCGAAAAAAAAAATCAGGATCCTTTCAAGGAAGCCTGGTGATTGGGTTTGGAGTAAACAGTTAATAGTATTGTCCACAGAGACCAGTGCTATCATTATGCCTAAATGTAGTAGACTCTCAGTGTTGGTGCACAGCAGTCAGCTCTGTGGATCTCTCCACAAATCTGTGTGAATGTACACATATTTTGCAGAATACATAATTAAACGCACAATTACCCTGAATAAAAATGCACTTTCATTTTTCTTAATAGCCAGATGATTTTTGTTGTATACCAATTCCTCTTTTGGATGTGACCCTGGATGAAGAAGGGATATCAGCCATTCCTTGCAGAAATGGGCAACTGGTAAGATAAAGCAATGGGACTTAAGAGTAAGGAGGCTAGTAAAAGGAATTATTTTGAGGCAGCCAGGAAAACTTGAGTGAAATGCCTACTTGCCTTATAACAAAGAAGACAGAGACTCTTAAACTCAGGAATAAATAATTAATTAGTTAATCCACAAACAACTACGTGGCCTGTCTGCACCTCAGTAACAAAACCACAGCTACAGTTCCAGCCCAAGCCAGAAGTCAACATGTCAGGGAGGTCATCAGCTAAACTTTTGTTCTTTTTGCTGAGCACCTAATGGGATGTCTTATGCTGCTCTGCATGTATCTTTCAATATTGATTTAATTCTCGATATAAGAAATACTTTGGCATTTCAGTTATTTTCTCATTGTAAATATTTTATGGGAGACAGCACTGTAGCATCTTAAATGTGTAACAGTAAATGGGGAAAAGTACACTATCTAGTACAGGAAGTAAACACATTTCATCAGAACCTACTTTGTCTATTGTAGTACAGAGATTCAAAGAGTGCTAACCTGAGTTCATAACTGCCAAGGACATGATCGCAGTAGAAGGCTTTTTTCTTTGTGAGATGAATCCCATGCCATTACCTGTACCACTTGGCATAAGGCCTGGTTCCTCTTACTGAAGTGATGCACCCAGAGTAGGAGACATAGAAGGACTTGGGCTTACTGACATCTGCCTCCACTTGGACTCATGACAGCAGAAAATTTACTATGAGAGGTTTTCCTCTGCTATGACTTTTATGTTACCTTCTCCTGAACTCTAGTTTTTTTTTTCTTCCTTGATCTAATGAATAATGATCTTTAGTTTCTATATCATTTAATTTCATCTTACTCATATTTTACGTGGGACATTCTGTCTCTTTAAAAAATGTCCCAACACAGGCTAGCTCTTAGTTCCTTCCAAATTTTGCTTAAAGGTTTGGATGTGGCCAGTTTCTGTTGTGTTCTCTGTTTCTTGAGGGTAGGTCAAGTTCTGGAGGTGGAATGTGGTCATCCAGGCTGTGAGCAATCCTGTTTTATAAATTTTGTCACTAGGTTTGTTTTTTTTTTTTTTTCTGATTTCATTATTTTCTCACAAGAGTATTAATTCCATTTAGTTAGAAGTCTTTACTCTTTCTGTTGAATCGGCAGCAAGTGTCCTCAGGTTTTAGATTGCTCCTGCATTGTAGGGAGTCTTACATACCTTACTTCCAACCAAGACTCTTGATTCAAGTTGTGATTCCTCTCTGCTCTTTATTCCTTCAGACCAGCCAGAGGAGGGGCATGCAGAGTATATACGAGTGTTCTCAAATAGTGGATTTCTATCAGCCTTTTCCTAGCTGACTCTGTCCACTATTTTGATTGCCTCCTCTTCACCCTGTGGGTTAGGGAGTGATTCCCACGCTAGCGTTATAGGGGTGGCTTGACACTCAAGAATGGACAGACAACATCAGTAGCAATTTATTATCACATGTTCTCACAGCCTGGGGAGGAGGACACTGCACAAAGCCACACATTGGGTGCACTTGGGAACAGAGTGAATAACCAGGGGCTGTAGGAAGCAGGCTTTGTAGAGTGAAGTACCCTTTAGTTCCCACGGGAAGATATGATTGGCTTGTTTGAATAATTCCACCAGCTGACAGGGAACCAAAGCCCATTACTCAGGGATAAGCAGGAATTGTTTCTGGTCCCCTGGATAAGGAGCATTGTCTGTCTAGGGGAGCTTATATGAGGGAGTAGAGTAGGAGGGGAGCTTGTAATTAGACCACTTATTCTTCCACCTTTACCAGTTGTCAAGGCAGAATGGAAAAGTGAGCTTTACTTGAAGTCTTATATACCACCCCCAACACATCACCCTGGCCATGGACTCTCATAATTAGTCTAGGCTTATTTGGTTTCTTTTCCCTTTTATCACTATTTTGTGTATTTCAGTTCCCTGAAGGCATTATCACCTTTTAAAGGTGAATAAAGGGGCATATTTGGTGCCAAACACATGTGAAGAAATCTTGCAGTGAGACAGCAGAGAACGTTAAAGTTTCGTTCCAGCCCTACCTCTGAATTACTGGCCAGTTTCTAGAATGAAAAAGCAAGTACTGTTCTTCTTCCCAGGATTACGGTGAGGGCTAACATAGTAGAGTGACTACAGAGAATAGTACAAACATTAATTTGCATAATCATATATTTTACAAAATGTTACATCTTAGCAGATTGTGCCTTTTATCCTTTGAGCAAATCTGGAAAGAAATATCTGTGGTTATTAAATTTTTCATATCCAAAAAAAAGCTTAAATCCTAAATTGGTGAGTGCTAGACCCTACATATTTATTTTTTCAGAAATGTGTAAATATTAATCTCTTTGCTTTTTCATATAATGTTAATGTTGAGAAGTTTGATGTCTTTCTAAATCTTATTCCTTTATTTGTATCCTTCTCTCATTTTTATATTTCTGGAAGCCTTTTACATATATCATTAGTGTTGGAGCCCTGAACTGTCATCAGGATATGACATCCTTTCTTTAAAACTATTTTTTTATTTTTATTAGTTTTTAAAGGTTTATGTATTTATATATTTGGGAGAGAGAGAGAGAGAGAGAGAGAGAGAGAGCTCAAGTGCATGTGTTTGTGGGTGGAGAGGTTGTAGGGAGGGACAAAGGAAGAGAGAAACCCAAGCAGACTACTGAGCGCGGAGATCCACACAAGGCATGATCTCATGATCTTGAGATCACAACCTGAGTAGAAATTGAGAATCGGATGCTCAGCTGACCACACCACCCAGGTGCCCCTGACATCTTTTTTAAAAATTATGATGAACATGTAGTTTTTCGTTTCTTTTCTTTTTTTTTTTTTTTTTTTTAGTTTTTTTTTTTTTAGTTTTTCGTTTCTGAAGAAGGTTCCTTTTATTTCAGTACCAGGCATTCTCTTTTCATTATTTCTTTAATTATTTTATTATTTCCATTTTCTCTATTCTCCCTTTCATTGCCTTCATGTTAAACTCACATAGTTCTCAAATTGTCTGTTATATTTCCTTGTCTTTTTTCCTATCTGCTCTGTATGCTAGATTTTATCTACATCATTTAGTAGATTCCTAATGCTCATTTTTGCCATGAGTGGTTATAATTTAGCCTCTACTGATTTTTAATTCAGTAGTCATACCATTAATTCATAAGAACTCCTTCTTTTTCACTGACTTCCCCTTTATTGTGGTAGTCCTGATTTATGTTATAATATCTTCTCAAATCTCTCTGAAATTATTTTAAGCCTTTTCCCTTACCTCGTTTTTTTTCCCCGAAATGTTTATCACTGTACTTTTTTAGAATGGTGATTTTTGGCCATGAGTGGCTTTTTCATTACATTAATTTTCTCCAATGGATGGTTTTTGGTGATTGATTTATATTTATTAATGGGATAAATTGACTCATCAATGACTTAGGATTTGTTGTTGCTATATGATTTCTCTGCCATGATATAGATATTTTCCCAAAGGATTCTTTATTGAATAAGAGGGCTGATTTGGGGCACTGTGTAAGTCAGTAAGGTATGTGAACAGTGTGTGAATGGAAGTTCGTTTAACTGTACGTATGGGTGAGTATGCACGCTCATGTGCACATGTACACACACACACACGAGCACATAACAAAGGGAAAGAGTTGAATGACTTCATTTCTTGCTATCCAAGACAAAACTGATGTTTTCCTTTTTTTCTTCCTTCCTTGACTTTCATGGAGGTCCAGAATAATCTGATATTGAGATGTGTTTTGATCTCAACCCTGGACGACTTCCCAAGGCAGGTGGTTCACTTCACCACAGTGCTGCTGCCTGCTCTTCAGTGTAAAGAGAGCCTTTGGGAGGTCTTTATAGTCCTTCCACTGAAGAAACACTTTATCATAAATTATTGTGGCCATTGAGCTAAAGCCCATTCCTGCTCTTTGAAATTTTCACACTGAGCTTACTTGGTTGTTTGTATGTTTGCTTTTTGTAGATTTACCCTTTCCTTGCCAGCAGTGTTGTTTTATGCTGTTCTTAGGCTAAGTTCTGTATAATTTCAAAATAAATTGTTTACATTTTACTTCCCAGGAACTTCCAAGAATTTCTTACTTGTTATTAGGACACCTTAGTGGTTTCCAGTGCCATTTGCAGCTGTTCTTATAACAATACACACCTTTCTCTAATTCTGAGTGATTGTTGAGTGGTGTGCTCTCAGTCTTCTGTCCTGACATGGTTTCTTGTACTGCCTCTTTAGCATTGTTTCCACTTCAATACGGATGTCTGTTTTTCTTAATATAATGCATACACTTTGAGGGAAAGTTAGAAAATATGGGAAAGCAGGTGAAAAATAACAGTTCCTGAAATCTCATGTAGAATTAATGGTTTCATTAATATCCATTGTGTTTAATTTGGCAAAATATTGTTTCAGTCATGGAATAGAATAATTGCATTTTATTTAGGGGAATGCCATTGTATCACAAATGCTGCTAAAAACCTTAAAGTATGTGCACAAGACCTATAATGCTATCTATCACAATCAGAATAGTCTCCAAAATACCCTTGCTGCATAATGAAAATTAGAGCTTTTACAATATTCAGTGAATGGGAATGAAATACTTGGTTCAATCATAATGTATTTGTGAGATTGTCAATCCAACGTATTTCCAGTTTCTTAATTGAAAAAAAACTGACTACTCTTGCTGATTTATAAATCATTACAAAAAGTCATAAAGTCTGATTTTAAAGTGGCATAGTTTAATCAGTAAGCTTCATGACTTAGACAATTAGAGATTTATTGTCCTTACAAAATAAGAAGTCTGAGGCTGGTGTGGCTGATATCTTTTAGCATGGATCTACCAACTTTTTCATCTTTCCATTGTGTACCACTTTAGCATATGGACTAATATTTAATGCTTATAGAGTATCTGGGCATCTCAGGCACCATGTCCATGTGATGAAGAAGCATCAGTGGATAGATCCGCTTTAACAAGAAAACATTAGCTTTCCTAGATGCTCTACCAAGTAGGAGTCTACTTGTATCTCATTGGTCATAGCCATTATATGATCACACTTTAGTCTTTTTAGTTTAGCATAGCATCTTGGAGCAGATCATGATACTCATAACTTAAAGAAGAAACGAAAGGTGGATTTTGGCAGGCAATTAACAGTGTCTGCTTTTGAGACCCAACTTCTTCTGTAAAACACGGCATGTATAAGGATTAGGATAATTGTGGATGAATTGGTGAATGCCATTACCGTTGCCCAGGTAGTCATTAACTCCCATTTATCACCACATGGCTATACATTTGTAGAGTCGTGTGTAATGTATAATTGAATAAACAATCATGTTGGGACAGATATGCCTGGATACAAATGATTTTCATTTCTCTCATTAGCCAAGTGACCCCTGTGACAGCCATACTGCTCAGTTGGATGGCACCCAGGAGGAAAAAGAGCTGCCAGGAGTTATCAAAACAAGTGGTTCCTTGGTAAGTTACAGCAGGAAAACTGGGGGTAAGGATGAATGAAGAAGTCATTTTTTCAAGACAATCAAGCAAAACTTCAAAATGGCTCACCATTATTAAGATGGCTGGACAGCTACAGCTCTCAATGTACCTGTCTACCTTTAATCAATTTGCAGGAAAATACTCAGTAGTAAATAAAGCCAAGCTTAGTAGTTAAACCCACAAATAACTGCATTCTCTATAAAAACAGATAAATACCCAGAAAACCAATGATTATGTGCCTTTTCTGGGGGCAGATCTAGTTTCTTTACCTTTTTTCTTTTATTAAAAAAAAATTCTCCTAAGAGTGTTCATTCCATTAATCTGTTGGAGGAGAGGCAGGTGTCCTCATGTGTCCTCTACTGCTTATCCAGTGCAAGGGGAACATCAGGCCTTCTGACCATACCTGTAACCCCAGGTGTCCAGTGCCTCCCTTCCTTTCCCATCTCCCTACTTGCCGCATCTGCACTTCTCCTCCCACATGACTTGGAGAAGGCAGAATGGGCAAGCCTGAGGAGGAGGATGGAGCTTATATCCATTTCCAACCAGGAGAGGTGATTTCATTTATGGTTCAGCCCAGAGCCTTTTCTCACAGGTTTCTATGTGCTTTCCTATTGTAAGCTATCCTTTCTCTGGTTTGATGGAAGTTACATAGTTTCTTTTCTTTTTTCTTTTTCCGTCCTTATATTCCTTCTGCTAACTTCCTCCCAGATAGCAAAAGACAGGATGGTGGATCCAATAGGTTCTCTCCTCCTTCCTTACATGGTGTTGGGAGAGTCTTTGTTAGGATATGCATATATTGAAAGTGTGGTTACTCACACTTTTGGTTGTCTTCTCTCATAATTTGAATATGATAGTTGTCTTTTTCAAAATTTTCTTCATTTATTTTCTTCATTAGTGTTTTTTTTTTTTTATGATAGTCACAGAGAGAGAGAGAGAGAGAGAGAGAGAGGCAGAGACACAGGCAGAGGGAGAATCAGACTCCATGCACCGGGAGCCCGACGTGGGATTCGATCCCGGGTCTCCAGGATCGCGCCCTGGGCCAAAGGCAGGCGCCAAACCGCTGCGCGACCCAGGGATCCCCATTAGTGGTTTTTTGATGAGAAGGGGGGTTGGATTATAGAAAAGAATTTATATTATTCCTAGAGTATCTCTGTCCAGTCACCACTCAATGTAAATGTTGCTGGGAATCCTTTTTCCTATTATTGTTATGTTTTGTTCACTGTATTAGATTTTAGGAAAGAGCGATTTGATCATCTGATGTAACTTTCCCATTTAATCCCAGAATATAACCCCAATTGTTTATAGAAATAATATAAAATTTCCTTTGCTATTAAAAATTATCCCCAATCTGCTCCCTGCTGGTATTTAACCTTTAGTTCCCTTAACCACGCAAATCTTTACTTCTGAAAATAAATCATCTTTTCTCTTTCAAGAATATACATTGAGCTTTCCAGTAGTAGAAATTTGTTCGGTCTTTTCTTATCTTTTAAAATGGGAAAGAGATTTGAATAAACACCTCACCAAAACTATGTGGATGGAAAATAAGCTCATGAAAGGTGCTCAGTATCATTAGTGAGTGTGGAAATGCAAATAAAGCCACGGTGATTTATTTCCACATAACCTGTGGAATGACTAAAATGAAAAAAGCTGACCATATCAACTGGTGCTAAGGCTGCAGAGCAACTGATGCTCTCCTGCACTGCTAGGGGGAATATAAAATGGTCCATCCACTTTGGAAAATAATTTGGCAACTTCTTAAAATGTTGTGCATATACCTACCACAGACCCAACTATTCTCCTCGTATGTAATGTATATTTATACAAAGGCTTATTCACAAATGTTTTCTAGCATAATAGCCCAAAACTGGGAACAGATTTATCTACAGTTAAATGGATGAACAAATCTGGTATATCCATACAACGGAACATTACTCAGCAATACAAAGCAATGAACTATTGATAAGTACAATGTAGATGAATCTCAAAGTAGTTATGCCATGTAAAAGAATCCAGACCAAAAGGATTCAATTTATGTAAAATTAAGGAAAATGTAACTAACCTATAGTGAGGGAAAGAAGATTGTGATTACCGTGGGGACCTGAGAGTGGATGAGGACAGGAAGGAAAGAGGGATTGACAAAAGGGTATAAGAACATTTTTGTGGTTTCAGTTTTGTTCATTGTTTTTTGACTGTAGTGATGGTTTCACAGGCCTACATATTTCTCAAAACAACCTCAAACTGTGTACTTTACCCTTTAAATATTTGCAGTTAATTGTACATCATACCTCAATAAACCTTTAAAAAAGAGTCCGTATTACATCTTACAATTTTATTAACATCCACAGTATTTATTTTGTGATAATCTACTTAAAATAAAGAAATAGTCTGTGTATTATATGTGACTCACCCTTGACTCTAAATTGCAGATGCCACTGAATTTGGGTATTTACAAAAGTCTTACAACCCAGTTTACCATCATAACAAACCTCTGCAAATCACTCCATATATAGATAAAATGTGCAGGCTACATAAATGAATTAGTCATTTGAGGTGTTAGTTTATTCAAAAAACAAAGTAGTTAACCTTGTTTATTTCCAGTGTCTTAAGTGAAAATCAAATGGCTGTCCCTGCTATTGATTCATAACTCACTGCAGAATAGAATGTCAGTTATATCTATGTTTGCTTCATGGAAAAGAAAATCTAAAGAACTTTGATTTAAACAAGAAGGAATTTGTGTTAGTCACAAAATGGCTAAACTAACGGTGGGTAGACTAGTGCTGGTACAACTGCAAGACAGTGCAGTGCCAACCTTAGCATGAACTTCTGACTTTTCCCTTTTATGTTGCCAACATAGCATGCAGATTTAATCCTTATATTTATAAGATGGTTAGCAAACTCTAGATACCATGTTGATGTTCCTGATAGGAACATGTGTCAACTGATTGACCATTACTAATAGAAAATCTTAGCTGTCCTGGAAAACCTTTATAGTAGAATTTCTTATTGATCATTGACTGACTATTGCACTCTAACATTATTTGTTTTTCTTTTATTTTAGTTGCCTGAAACTCACTTCTTCATAAATAAGTTTTTTTGTTTACCTTGCCAATTCTTGAATTTTTAATTTATTTTGAATTTATTCCCGGAGTTATGAATTTTAATAAGGATCTTCCCTTTATTTCATTCATTTTGGCCTCTGCTTGGCAGGTTCTTTCTACCTGTTTCATTCCCTCCAGTTTCTGGACACTCAATTCTCTTATGTCTTAAGTAATCTTTTTTCTTCTCATTTTCTGTGTCTCCATCCTTCTAGAACACATGTTAGATGATTGTTGCTTTGCTTTAATTGAATTTCAGTATCTTCTCCTTTATTTTTTTTAGGGGATGGGGAGGTGGGGAAGGGAAGAGCAGTGGTAGAGAGAATCTTAAGCGGGCTTCATGCCTAGCACTCCATCTCACGATCCTGCGATTTGATCCCAAATCAAGTCGAATGCTTAACCCCCTGAGCCACCCAGGCACCCCTGAATTTCATATCTCCTAAATTTGCTCTCATGTTAGTCTGTTTGCTGTGTTTCTTCATCTTTATTTTCCAGATTAGTAGTTTTTTCCTTGACATGATTGTGATTTTTTAGCTTGTCTCACTCTTTTTCTAAATTTCAGTGAACAAAATCTTATTTCTCAAGAACAACTTTTTTTTCCATTAGTATAGCTGTGGGTTCTTGGTTCATAGTAGCAATAGCCCCTTAAATCACACTGAAAAGAAGAATTAATTTTTTTTTAGGAAATCAAATCATTTTATGTTTTTTTACTGAGGTATAATTTACAAACAATAAATCATGTATTTTAGGTCTGTAATTCAGTTAGTTCCAACTATATGTTTTTACCCATATAACCACAAGTCCATCAAAAAAGTGTAAGTCTGTCAAAAGAAAGAACGTTTTCATGACTGCAGAAATCTCTCTGAGGACTTTTCCACCTGACTGTCCTCCTCTGCCTAGGCAAGCCCTCTGGTGATTTCTAACACCTTAGGTTGGTTTTAACTCTCATAAAAGTGGAACTATAAATACAAAATGCACTCTTGTGTCTGGCTTTTTTCATTCACAGTAACTTTTAGGTTTATCCATTTGCTGCATGTGATGGTAGTTTGGTTCTTTTAATACTACTAGTAATCCATTACATAAATAAACTACGATTGGTATATCTGTTCACGTGATGATGAACATTTGGATTGTTTCCAGTTTTGAGCAATTATGCCTAATGCCACCATGAACATTCATTTCATGTAAAAGATGTGTATTATCATTTCTCATGAGGTAAAGATGCAATGTAATTTAAATTTTTGGCCAAAAAGACACCTACAGGCCATCACCCATAGCTCAGCCGCCCACAGGCCATTACCAATAGCTCATAAAATCAGCAAGGAATAGTTTAGTAGGTAAATAAAAAATAACTAAATTCTATCTTTTAAAACATCTATAGGGAGAAACAACAACAACAAAAACTAATTTCTGAGTATGTATCCCGGGTAAAGGATGTTGTCAACTAAAGCTTGGTCCTCAGGGGTGAGCTCATACATAACAGACTACCATGTAAATTTTTTTTCAATACCCTCAGTATCAACTAAGATATAAATATTTAGTTTTTTCCAGTTATTTTTCAAATATAAACATCTTGTGTAGAGAAATGTCAGCTTTGAGAATGTGTAATAATAAGTGACGCAAACAGTGAAGTGTCTGCCTAAGTGAGAACCATCTGGTCTGGGAAGTGCAGATCTCCTGATGGGGGGGGGGGTGTGCAGCCTGTGTTTCAGGTTTTAGGTTTTTCCCCCAGTGCAAAGAGAGCTTCTGACCAAGACTGTGGATCCAGAGTGTTTTTTCCTGTCCAGCTCCCCAGTCCCTCTCTTGTACTGCCATCCATTGAGAATACTGTCACAGCAGGAGGGTGAGATGACCCACCAGATACTCCATCCAAGGAAGGATAGGGTGGAAAGTGTTCTACAAGGCAGAAGGTACCAGCACACTGTCAGGTGAAACTATAGCACTGTGGTCTCTAAAGTCCTCTGTAGAATCATAGTACAGGACTTTATTAATTTTTAATTGATTAGTAAATTGTTGTATGCTTCCTCTGCACTTGAGCAGATCAGTTTTCCCAAAGGCCAAGATTACTGATTGTGTGTTCTTATAAGTGGGGTGTACTTGTCTTTGAGGTGTCAGAGCAGGCAGATAGTAAACATTATTCCCAGATGCCAAACCGGTGACAGGGATGAAGAACCTAATTTATTACTTCCAGGCAAAATTGGTTTCATTTCAATCTCCCCTCCATGTCTTTTGTTGCGGCCTGCTGATTTCCTTCTCTCTTAGATCCGTATATTCACAGTGGGAACCCCCCCCCTCAGGGCAATTAGTTCATTTTATTTGGGCTACATTTTGGGAGATTTTCCGGCATTGTATTTAGGGGTTATCTACATATTTAAGGGGCTGGTCCACTTGGCTTCTATTTTGCAAACCTTTTAACTATTTACTTGGGACCCTTTCTATTCCTTGTACAGTTCCGTATTACGTGTTTTTCTCCTCCCTCTCTAGAAATATTCTTTTATGCTACTCTTGGGTAGAGAGTTTTATTTTACCAAACCAATTATATTTGTTTTTTTTATCTAGAAATTTCTGAGGTGGTCTGCTGTGGAATTCTTTGCTGGTTTCCAGTGCTATCAAAAATGTCCTCCTTTAAAAACATAGATGTTTTCTGCCACTTTCAGTGATGGAAATGGGAGGGGAGTAGATAATTTTCAGTCCGCTATCTTGACTTAAATTTCTTATACTAGTTCTCAGGTTTTATTTGTCCCTTAAAAAAAAAGGTTCTTGGGGCGCCTGGATGGCTCAGTCAGTTAAGTGTCCCTACTCTTGATTTCAGTTCAGGTCATGATCTCAGGGTCATGAAATCAAGCCCTGATGTGAACTCCACGCTGGGTGTGAAGCCTGCTTAAGATTCTTTTTTCCCTTCTCCTACTATCCTTCCCTCTACTCATGTGTGTGTGTTCACTCTCTCTCTCTCTCAATAAAAGACTCTTTGTTCGTTTTATAAGAAAGTAGCCTATTGTCTATAAGAAATGTAGAAAATGTAGTCAAGCAAGGTGTGTGATAGATTTTTATTTTGTTTTTAGAGCAGGAGAAAGAAGTGTAGGAGGGGGAAACAGAGGGAGAGGGAGAGAGAGAATCTCAGACAGGCTCCATGCCCAATGCAGAGCCCAACACAGGGCTCCATCTCACGACCCTGAGATCAGATCACTAAGCCATAGTGCTTAGGTGACTGAGCCACGCAAGTGCCCCAAATGACAGTTTTTTTAAAAGAAAAAAATACTGTATGTCTTCATAAGTATCAAATACATTCTGTTTTGTAATAAGCTTCCTTCAGTAAAGAATATTTATGTCTTAAATTTTAGTGAAGCCATTGCCCACTAAATAAAAAATCTCTTATTTCTAGCTTTATAAATGAAAAACATAACCTGATACTGTTGCTACTGAATTCTGGGCACTGCAAAAGATAATCATGGGGAGTGTTTCAAAACTAAGATTAGACGTGTTTGGCCATATGTAATGGAAGGGTTGGAGTTGTTTTGCTTCACATGGAGATTTGGTGGTCCAAGTCTGGCAAGGTATTAGATGATGCCTTAGCACAAACCCAAGTGGGCTTGATCCTCTACCTCTGTTGTCCATTGCCATGGACATCATCCTTATTCAAATAAGATAGCTGGCAACACTAGGCTGTCACCTGGAGTGCTATCATGAATGTACATGAGCTGAACCTATTCCTTTTGGTCAGGAAAGCCTAGCTGTTGTGGAAGCACTCTTGGTAAAATTACATTTACCTCTCATTGAACACACTTGTCACATGATCACTCCTAGCTGCAAAGAAGCCATTTTGTAAGGAACAAAATCTAATCCAAGGAGTACTTACTCAAAATGACACATTTACTAACACAAGATTTCAACTTAGAGGTGACAGCCTAAAGGTCATTGCTATGCTATTCCTATCATGTTACTGAATATGCCTAGAAATGAAGTTCTTTGGTTTAACTCCTGGAATGAAACCAAGATACTGTTAAGGAGGGATGCCTGGGTGGTTTAGTGGTTGAGCCTCTGCCACTGGCTCAGGGTGTGATCCTGGGGTCCTGGGATTGAGTCCCACATCAGTCACCTCGTGGGGGCCTGCTTCTGCCTCTACCTGTGTGTCTGCCTCTCTCTGTGTGTCTCAAATAAATAAATAAATAAATAAATCTTTTTAAAAAAGATATTGTTAAGGAAAAAAGGAGTTTGTGGCAGACAATAGCAGTGTCTGATACAGGGGCCAGTGTGTCTGTCAAAGGGCCTGGCATTTAGGTACTCATAGCAGTGTTCTCTAAAGGACAGAATACATTTGTCCCTGCCCAGGCAGTCACAACTTCGTATAGTGTCACACACATCTAAACATATATACATAGTGTAATACACAGAAGTGTTAACCTGAATAAGAAGAGTACTTTTATTTTTCCATTTAGACAGATGATGCTTCTCTCAACAGTACCACCCTGTCAGGTGGGTCCCAAGATGAAGAAGGGAGTTTCATAGTTCCCAGGAGTGGCTCTGTGGTAAGTCATCGCATGCCCAAATAGTTGCACATTGGGGCAAAGTTGAAAGTTCAAGGCAGGAAGAAGCGATTTCTTCAAAACAGATAAGAAAAACTTGAACTGAGATTGCAGAGAAACCACAGCTTCCAGGAGACCCACTGACATTTTAATAGGAAGTAGGAAACTCAAAACTGAGGAATGACTAGATCTCAGTTTCAAAAAGAACTCCATAAATTAATACCACTGTAGTCAGAAACCAAAGGATGTTCTCTGCGTATATCAAGCCTGGGGAGGAGTCTGTTACTATTTGTCCTCTTGGCTGTGTTCACACCAATAATCCGGCCTTATTCTGCCATTTAACCCAGAAGTCCTTTTTCTCTGCAGGATAGATTAGAAAGCCTTCATCCTGATACTGAAAGCATTACTGCCTTAGATCTCAGGCAGGACTCACTCATAGACATCCTCCACTTCAGACACATTCACTCTCTTGGCCTTGAGTAACAGAACTTGTACCTTTCTTTTGTCAGAAAATCTTATCATTCTCTCACCCCCATCCCCGCCTCTGCAGAACCACTGGACATCCCCACTTGGTGTCTCTGTGCAGGTGCTCTGCCAGGAGGTGATACGGTGCCCTGGAAGTAGTGAGAGACCCTGTTCAATGATATTGGTTTTTCGATGGCAAGTTGATGGCTGGCAAAAGCACATCAGTCATGGAATTGGAGGAGGCCCATTCACATGAACCTCTGCACAGTAGTTTCTTATCTGTCTTCCAGTTGCAGACAAAGGATGGTTGATGTTCACATGCACAGCACACTCAGTAGATTCCCCATTGTTCAGAGAGACAATGCTGTTAGCCCCAGGTGAAGGAGCTTTTCTGTTGTGTTTTTAGATTTTTGGTTTTGAGGTTGCTTTGTTACACAGTGATCACATAAACACCATAAAAGAATGTGACATTTGTCAATGAGTAACTTATCAATAGCCCTACAGGTTATGGCACAGATGGGCTAGGGCTTACTCATAGTGACTGACCTACCAGGCTCTAAATTCAGCTGCTACTTTCCTATTTAAGATTGTGCATTGACATGCAAATGAGGGAGCATGTCTTTGTTTTAGATAATTTCTTTTTTTTTTTTTTTAAAGATTTTATTTATTTATTCATGATAGTCACAGAGAGAGAGAGAGAGACAGAGACACAGGCAGAGGGAGAAGCAGGCTCCATGCACCGGGAGCCCGATGTGGGATTCGATCCCGGGTCTCCAGGATCGCGCCCTGGGCCAAAGGCAGGCGCCAAACCGCTGCGCCACCCAGGGATCCCTGTTTTAGATAATTTCGAGTGCACCCTACTTACTGATGGATGGAAACAAAGTAAGTCATCCACAAACTCTGAGAGCTACTGAAGTGAGGAGTTACCTATAATAGACCTTTTGCAGGGATCCCTGCGTGGCTCAGCGGTTTAGCGCCTGCCTTTGGCCCAGGGCGTGATCCTGGAGTCCTGGGATAGAGTCTCGCGTCGAGCTCCCTGCATGGAGCCTGCTTCTCCCTCTGCCTGTGTCTCTGCCTCTCTCTCTCTTTGTGTGTCTCTCATGAATAAATAAATAAAATCTTTAAAAAAAAAATAGACCTTTTGCAGTTGTGCTGTGATGCCCCTGTGACTGGAGACTCCTGCTGCAATAAGGCTTTTGCACAGGATCCTGTATTGTGTCTCAGCTTGGTGGTACCATGAGCCCAGGGCACCATCCCCAAACATTTGTCTCAATTCTGCCTACATGATCCCTCTACATGCTCATCGGAGACCTGTGGATTTTGTCTTGTAAAGTGAGAATATTTCTACTCCGTTCTTTCCCTGTAACTACTTCCTTAGTACGGAAACTCATCATCATCTTTTTTTGTTTCTCACAAAACTATCTTTTATGGCTTCCTTTCTGAAAATTCTTTTTAATTCTAAGAACTTTTCATTTGACTTTATAATTTTTGCGGATTATCTGAAATAGTGAAAGTTTTCTTTACTCAGTCCTTAAAATAGTAATTTTATTTCTTTTCCCTGTCTTTTTGGACTGACCACAATCACTTATTACACTAAATAATAATTAATGGGGATCATTTGATAAGTTTTTGATTTCCTCATGAATTCTTCCAAGTTTCATTATTAAGAAGAATATTAGTTCTAGGTTTCTGAGTCTTGTAGTTGTTTTTATCAGGACTAGAGATTGAATTATATAAAGTAATTGTTCATCATCTATTAAAATAAGTATATTTTTCTTTGTTAAGCAATTTCTTTAGAAAATTCTGAAGGGAATTTAGAGGGACTCCCAGGTGGTTCAGTGGTTGAGCATCTGCCTTCGGCTCAGGTCCTGATCCCACGGTCCTGGGATCAAGTCCTGCATCAGGCTCCCTCTACTTGTTCTCTGCCTCTCTGTGTGTCTCCCATGAATAAATAAATAAAATCTTACAAAAATAATATTCTGTTTATAAGTCTTTATAATATTGAATTATAATTTTGTTGCTAAAATAAACCCTACTTATTAATATTATTCTTTTATTACATTATGTAATATATTGTACTATTTTCGCATTTTTAACAACTATTAGTGGGATTCTAATAGCGGGGTTAGCCTATATATAATTTCTTTTTGTTGTTACAGAGTTATACTAATCTTGGAATGAATATGTTAAGACTTTGAAACTTTTTTCAGTATTTTGGATCCAGATATTAAACTTTGGTGTAAATATATAATCTATAAACTCCATTATATTTAAGTTTGTATTGTAATATTTTTATGAAACCTCCAAGGTCTGGCATCAGTGTAGACAGTGTTTTGATTACTTTTTCAGTGAATATGGTTTTGTAGTTATATTCCTTTCTATCCTAAATGGTATGAGTTTTGGTAATGTATATTCATTGCAGCAAAACATTCAGTTTATTTAGCATTTTATTTTTTTTTTATTTTTTTTTTATTTAGCATTTTAAATATATGATGTTTGTGTACACACACATATATAAAAATATACACACTTATTTAGGTGTATAATTTTTAAATTTTCTGTGAGGTAGCTATTTTTCCTCTTTTGTTTCTAATATTTATGTCTTTTATCCCAATTAGAGCTATAATTGCCTATATCAGCAGTATTTTTGGGGAAGTCACTACCTTTAATTAATGAGGTATACCTTTTCTGTTGTATTTATTTAATTTTTATTGATTTTTCATTCATTCTTAGTTCTACTTGTATAATTTTTTCTAGTCTCTTGGATTATAAACATTTATTTTAAATTTTATTTGCATTTAAGGTTAAGAATTAATCTCTGAATAATAGTTTATCTTTTATCATGAATTTTTGGAATTTAATGCTCTTACTGTCTTAAATTTCTTATAACTCTTATAATTTCACATGCGATTTCATTTTTAATCCACAATATTATTGGAATGCCTTTAAATTCACATGTGGATATATTTTGTAATATTGTTGGTTTTATTTCAAAGCTGATGCATATTTGTCAGTGAATGTGACTTACTTATCTCTGAGATATTGAGTATTTACCCAAAGGAGACAAAAATACTAATTCGAAAAGGTATATGCACCCGTGTTTGCAAAATTATTTACAGTAGCCAATATATGGAGGTTACCCAATTGTCCATTATAGATGAATGGATAAAGATGTTGTATACATATATACAGTGGAATGCTACTCAGCCATAAAAAAGAATGAGATCTTGCCATTTGCAACAACATGGGTGGGTCTATAGGATGTGTAACGCTCAGTGAAGTAAGACAGAGAAAAACAACATATGATTTTACTCATATGTGGAATTTTAGAAACAAAACAAATGAACACAATGAAAAGAGACAAAAAACAGATTCTTACATACAGAGAACAAAGTGGCATTGCAGAGGAGAGGTGGGTAGGAGGATGGATGAAATAGATAAAGAGGATGAGGAGTACAGTTATCTGGATAAAGACTGAAAAGTAAATAGAAATGTTGAATCATGGGATCCCTGGGTGGCGCAGCAGTTTGGCGCCTGCCTTTGGCCCAGGGCGCGATCCTGGAGACCCGGGATCGAATCCCACGTCGGGCTCCCGGTGCATGGAGCCTGCCTCTCCCTCTGCCTGTGTCTCTGCCTCTCTCTCTCTCTCTCTCTGTGACTATCATAAATAAATAAAAAATTAAAAAAAAGAAATGTTGAATCAGTATATTGCCACCTGAAATTAATGTAACACTGTATGTTAATTATACTTCAATTTAAAAAATAAACATTTACCTCTGGGGAATTTGGCAAGATGTAGATTTATCAGTTCTGATCTCAGGTACAGAAAGGGAAGAAAGACAACCTTATTATCTGTATTAACTCAAAGCAGCTTTTATACATAAAATTATAACACATAGATTCAAACCTTGAGAAGAAAAGAAGCAGCTAGTCAGGAAGGTCAGAAGCATCTTCTGAGTCAGTGACTTTTTCCTGCAAGTAATGAACGTGGAAAATGTTTGGTATGGTGTTTCTTTCATGTGAAAAAAAAATGTCATACACTCAAAATCTAGTTTTGAGAGAACTCAAGCAGGTAGTGCCAACCTTCTACAGGTTGGAATTTAAAATAATCATCCCCCATATATTTTACTCTCCAATCCCAGTGCTGCATGATTTGGGCAACAGAGCAAGCTCCATTGGCTGGTAAACATTGCCTTTCCCTACTAGTTGAAGCCCCAGCCTCTTGTGTTTAGACACAGGGAAATGGTAGGATCTGTTATGGACAAGCAAAGGAAGTGTGAATTAAATGGGAGTGGCATTAATATTTCCAGTATATTAAAATAACTAGTAAAAATTTAAACAATGCTAGCATTGTTTAATGGGTGAGTGGATGTTTTAAAACTATTAATACCAAGCACCTAACCTTTTCACTCAACCTACTTCAGAACTCAGAGTCCATCTATTAGTAGTTTTCTCCTTCATCATATCCATGCTTTAACACATGAAATGTTCCTTTGTTTTGTTCTGCTTTGTTTTAACTGTTATGAGTGTCTCGACTTCTCTACCTGGCTTTCCAAGCCTTCTAATAATTTGAGTTGACCATCCTGACCAAAATATTTCTCATATTTTTCTAATACCTTGTCTCAACTCCTGGCACACCAGTCTCTCCACAATGCCATGTAGCTGAAATGTGTATACCTCCATTTCAGGCCTAAATGCTTTTGCCAGCCATCTCTGCTTCTGTAAGTCTTCTCCACCATGCTTTGAGTTCCAGCTCAGGTTCATCCACCTCTGGGTGAAACCCTTCCAGGCTGCACCTCTTTCCTCTCCATTACCCTCCAGTAAACATATAGTTGTGTTGTAGAAATTAGCTCTTAGCATTAGGTTGATTGTTTTTTAACATTGTTCCATAAATGTTACTCTATATTCCTCATTATAAATAATAGCCCAAGAGCAGGGATCACAATTTAAACTTCTGCCTCCTCTAAGATAGGCCCAGAATAATTTACATTACAAAGGGCAGGTACACTCCTTCAGTCCAGTAGGTTGGCTAGAGGCCAAGTAAACCAACTCAGCAGATGGACACTTCTCTACTTCACAGCTTACGGAATTGACATTTAGTAAGCTTAAGCATCCCAAACCATCAGTTTCATCCTGTAGATAAATGTCTCTAGGTTTTCAAGAGTTGTCTCCCATAGGTGAGTTATTTCAAAGTTCGAGAAAGCTTTTTTTTTTTTTTTTAAACTTGAGAAGATTACTGAAACGTGGTCCATATCATTTTAAAGATTTTAGTGTATAGGTAATCTTTATTCTGTAGTTTAGTTTTTAGGGCTACCAAAAATCTGATTGACAATGAATTGTATGGCTCTAGACCTTTTCGTGTCTTTTCATTCTTCTACCAATTATAGTAATTGGAAATCTGTGTTTAATAATTGACATGTATTTACTTGATTTTTTACACAATCAGGAGTGTGTCATATCCTTTGAAATAAAATCGGAAAAAGAGAACACAAGGCTCAGAATTTGAGACTCCTTTGTATAATTTGTAACATATGATAAAGGATCTTTCATGAAGCAGATGTTCAGTTATTACTAAATAAATATGAGAATAAAAGAAGCAACATCAGACTCAGGAAAAATGAACAGACATTATATTGAGTAGTACATAAAAGATTTCTGATTGAATAGCAGTTTTTCATCATCACACATTCATAGATAATAACTCCCACATTAACATTAATACTGACAGAAATGGCAGGATTTGTGTATCAATTTTTTACTAATACCCTCCAGACTTGAGCAGTTGACTAGCTTCATGGGGCTTTACAAAGATACTCAACTTCTGGGGCACCTGGGGGGCTCAGTGAGTTAAGCATCTACCTTCTGCTCAGGTCATGATCCCAGGGTCCTGGGTTTGAACCAGCGGGGAGTCTGCTTTGCCATCTGCCCCTCCCCCCACTCATGCATGGTGTGTCTCTGTCTCTCTCTATCTCTATCTCTATCTCTATCTCTATCTTTGTCTCCCTCAAATAAATAAAATCTTTTTTTAAAAAAAGAAAAGACATTCAACTTCTTATAATATTGGAGGGGAGGACAGTGCTTTGGCAGTATCTTGGTAAAGAAAGTAACAAATTAGAAACTGAACTAGAAAACATTTTAAAGTTTTTGGTAGTCATGATCACTCTGTATTTTGTCATGGAGGAGTCAATATGTTAATTTTAAAAAATAGCCAACCCTCATACTGTGCTCAGTGTGTATCAGATATTGCTTATTGTGATTTAAACAGGATAAGCCATTTAAAATTCCTAATACCTCTTCATATGTTCTATTATCATCATCATTTTACAGATTAGGAGATTAAACAATAGCAAACTCGAGTGACTTGCTCAAAGTCACACAGTAAGAACCTGGACTAGAATCCCAGCAGTCTTGCCCCACAGTCCTTTCCATTAGCCATCTAGCTATGTCATCACCTGGGATTTAAGACCAACACGTGTGCCCACCACATCAAGAATAACACTGTAATTGTCAAACCATGTGACATCAAGCATTTAATTTTTACGTTTGAGGAGGGGTATGAGCAGCAAATTCTCAAGAGCTAAGAAGACACAGTTGCCTTGACATAAGTTCTCCATTGAGAAACTTGTGTGAGCTATACAGGTTTGGACTGAACACAGGAACAGAAAATCAGGTGCAGGCCCAGTATGAAATCAAGAATGGCTTTGTGTGAAAAGAACTTTTGTAACCTGCAGAATATAAATCAGATTGAAATGTGGGGTGGCCTGTATTTATGTGGTAAAATGTCTTGTGTTCATCTTCCCTTGTTTCACAGTCTATACTTGAGACTATTCCAGCTCTACCAGTTCATTCCAATGGATCTCCAGACCCTGGACAGTCAGTTCAGAATGCAGTGAGTGGTGAGTGACACATCCTTCTATATTGAACTTACACTGTATCTTCTTGCGTTTGTTCTAGCACTCAGTAAAGTTAACAGTGATTTTGTTAAGGCAAAATGTGTGGTTTTTTTTTCCTATTTTGATTTTATCACTCCAGCACTCACTCCCTGCCAGCTCCAAACACCCCATTCTATCGCACCAGACAAAATTAATTGAGCCAAATTGGAAGCAGAATCTTTTTCTCCTTCACTGCCATCACATCATTTAGAAACTACTCACTTGGGGAGTGTCTTTGATTTAAGGTCTTTTTCACAAGTAATCTGGATCTGCTTAATAGTTGCAAATGGACCAGAAGTAGGACACTTCCAAAACTCTCTGCTAATGCTCAAGTGTATACAGCACCACAGCAGCTCTTAGTGTGTGTACAAGGCTACAGGGTTAGCTTTTAACTGGGCCTCTTTCACTTGAGTGTTGGGTGTGCTACATGGGCTCAGTATGGAACCCGAAATCCTCCTTATAGGAACTAGGCTCTTACAAGGCCCTACTTTGGTGATTCTCTGAGCTTTTTCCTAAGTATGTGCCACTTCTCATTTACAACATAACTTCATGCTTTCAGCATTAGCTTCAAAATCCAAATAAGCTGGGGTGATGAAAATGTTCTGATGTTTGTTACTCAGTTCAAATCATGCCACTAAAAGATAAATGTCTACTTGGAGTGGTTTATTGGTTTGGAACACTGTAATAATTGCACTCTGAAGAATCTGTCTATAGAGCCTTCAGAAGTTATTATTGAACACCTGGGTGGCTCAGTTGGTTGGGTATCTGACTTGATTTCAGCTCTGGTCATGATCTGGGGATTGTGGGGTTGAACCCCTACACTGGGTTCTGCATTCAGCAGGGAGTCTGCTTCCCTCCCTTCCTCTCCCTATGCCCCTTCCCCACTCAATGCACTCATGTGCTTCTACACTCTCTCTCTCTCTCTCAAATAAATCTTTACAAAAAAAAAAAAAACAGAGATAAGTAGAGTATTTTTAACAATCGGTTTTCTTCTTTAAATGCAAACCTCTGGGACGCCAGAGTGGCTTAGCGGTTGAGCATCTGCCTAGGGCTCAGGGCATCATCCTGGGCCCAGACCAAGTCCCACATAGGGCTCCTTGCGAGGAGCCTGCTTCTCCCTCCTCTGTGTCTCTGTCTCTCTGTGTGTGTCTCTCATGAATAAATAAATAAAATAAAATATTTTAAAAAATAAATAAATGCAAACCTCTGTATGATGAGTGAAAATCAAAACTCCCCCTTGGCCATCTCTTGTTTTTATTGCATCCATTTATTGTATTTTTGATTAGTATCTGTTAAAATTTTAAAATCTATTGATTTGCAAATTTCTCCACTTAATGTTTAATGTAAGATTAATTAGGTATTCTATTATTTCTTTTTGCTGTTCTTTTTTTAGTATTTGGTTTTCCTTTTTTTTTCTTTTTCAAAAAATTTTTATATAATAAATTTATTTTTTATTGGTGTTCAATTTGCCAACTTACAGAATAACACCCAGTGCTCATCCCGTCAAGTGCCCCCCCCAGTGCCCATCACCCATTAACCCCCACCCCCAGCCCTCCTCCCCTTCCACCACCCCTAGTTCGTTTCCCAGAGTTAGGAGTCTTTATCTTCTGTCTCCCTTTCTGATATTTCCCACACCCTTCTCCCTTCCCTTATATTCCCTTTCACTATTATTTATATTCCCCAAATGAATGAGAACATATAATGTTTGTGCTTCTCCGATTGACTTACTTCACTCAGCATAATACCCTCCAGTTCCATCCACGTTGAAACAAATGGTGGGTATTTGTCATTTCTAATGGCTGAGTAATATCCCATTGTATACATAAACCACATCTTCTTTATCCATTCATCTTTCGATGGACACCGAGGCTCCTACCACAGTTTGGCTATTGTGGACATTGCTGCTAGAAACATCAGGGTGCAGGTGCCCTGGCGTTTCACTGCATCTGTATCTTTGAGGTAAATCCCCAGCAGTGCAATTGCTGGGTCGTAGGGCAGATCTATTTTTAACTCTTTGAGGAACCTCCACACAGTTTTCCAGAGTGGCTGCACCATTTCACATTACCACCAACAGTGTGAGAGGGTTCCCCACATCCTCTCCAACATTTGTGGTTTCCTGCCTTGTTAATTTTCCCCATTCTCATTGGTGTGAGGTGGTATCTCATTGTGGTTTTGATTTGTATTTTCCTGATGGCAAGTGATGCAGAGCATGTTCTCATGTGTTTGTTGGCCATGTCTATGTCTTCCTCTGTGAGATTTCTGTTCATGTCTTTTGCCCATTTCATGATTGGATTCTTTGTTTCTTTGCTGTTGAGTTTAAGAAGTTCTTTATAGATCTTGGAAACTAGCCCTTTATCTGATATGTCATTTGCAAATATCTTCTCCCATTCTGTAGGTTGTCTTTGAGTTTTGTTGACTGTATCCTTTGCTGTGCAAAAGCTTCTTATCTTGATGAAGTCCCAATAGTTCATTTTTGCTTTTGTTTCTTTTGCCTTCGTGGATGTATCTTGCAAGAAGTTACTGTGGCCGAGTTCAAAAAGGGTGTTGCCTGTGTTCTCCTCTAGGATTTTGATGGAATCTGGTCTCACATTTAGATCTTTCATCCATTTTGAGTTTATCTTTGTGTATGGTGCAAGAGAGGGTCTAATTTCATTCTTCTGCATGTGGATGTCCAATTTTCCCAGCACCATTTATTGAAGAGACTGTCTTTCTTCCAGTGGATAGTCTTTCCTCCTTTATCGAATATTAGTTGACCATAAAGTTGAGGGTCCACTTCTGGGTTCTCTATTCTGTTCCATTGATCTATGCGTCTGTTTTTGTGCCAGTACCACACTGTCTTGATGACCACAGCTTTGTAGTACAACCTGAAATCTGGCATTGTGATGCCCCCAGCTATGGTTTTCTATTTTAATATTCCCCTGGCTATTCGGGGTCTTTTCTGATTCCACACAAATCTTAAAATAATTTGTTCTAACTCTCTGAAGAAAGTCCATGGTATTTTGATAGGGATTGCATTAAACGTGTAAATTGCCCTGGGTAACATTGACATTTTCACAATATTAATTCTGCCAATCCATGAGCATGGAATATTTTTCCATCTCTTTGTGTCTTCCTCAATTTCTTTCAGAAGTGTTCTGTAGTTTTTAGGGTATAGATCCTTTACCTCTTTGGTTAGGTTTATTCCTAGGTATCATTGTTAGTGTATAGAAATGCCACTGACTTCTGGGCATTGATTTTGTATCCTGCCACACTGCTGAATTTCTGTATGAGTTCTAGCAATCTTGGGGTGGAGGCTTTTGGGTTTTCTATGTAGAGTATCATGTCATCGGTAAAGAGGGAGAGTTTGACTTCTTCTTTGCCAATTTGAATGCCTTTAATGTCTTTTTGTTGTCTCATTGCTGAGGCTAGGACTTCTAGTACTATGTTGAATGGCAGTGGTGAGAGTGGACATCCCTGTCTTGTTCCTGATCTTAGGGGAAAGGCTCCAAGTGCTTCCCCATTGAGAATTATATTTGCTGTGGGCTTTTCATAGATGGCTTTAAAGATGTTGAGGAATGGGGATCCCTGGGTGGCGCAGCAGTTTAGCGCCTGCCTTTGGCCCAGGGCGCGATCCTGGAGACCCGGGATCGAATCCCATGTCGGGCTTCCTGTGCATGGAGCCTGCTTTTCCCTCTGCCTATGTCTCTGCCTCTCTCTCTCTCTCTCTCTCTCTCTCTGTGACTATCATAAATAAATAAAAATTTTAAAAAACTTTAAAAAGAAAGATGTTGAGGAATGTTCCCTCTATCCCTACACTCTGAAGAGTTTTGATCAGGAATGGATGCTGTATTTTGTCAAATGCTTTCTCTGCATCTATTGAGAGGATCATATGGTTCTTGGTTTTTCTCTTGCTGATATGATGAATCACATTGATTGTTTTATGGGTGTTGAACCAGCCTTGTGTCCTGGGAATAAATCCTACTTGGTCATGGTGAATAATTTTCTTAATGTACTATTGGATCCTATTGGCTGGTATCTTGTTGAGAATTTTTGCATCTATGTTCATCAGGGATATTGGTCTGTAATATACAGACCAATATGTATGGTGGGGTCTTTATCTGGTTTTGGAATTAAGGTGATGCTGGCCTCATAGAATGAATTTGGAAGTACTCCATCTCCTTCTATCTTTCCAAACAGGTTTAGTAGAATAGGTATGATTTCTTCTTTAAACGTTTGATAGAATTCCCCAGGGAAGCCATCTGGCCCTGGACTTTTGTGTCTTGGGAGGTTTTTGATGACTGCTTCAATTTCCTCCCTGGTTATTGGCCTATTCAGGTTTTCTATTTCTTCCTGTTCCAGTTTTGGTAGTTTGTGGCTTTCCAGGAATGCGTCCATTTCTTCCAGATTGCCTAATTTATTGGCGTATAGCTGTTCATAATATGTTTTTAAAATCGTTTGTATTTCCTTGGTGTTGGTAGTGATCTCTCTTTTCTCATTCATGATTTTATTAATTTGAGTCTTCTCTCTCTTCTTTTTAATAAGGCTGGCTAGTGGTTTTTCTATCTTATTAATTCTTTCAAAGAACCAACTCCTGGTTCTGTTGATCTGTTCCACAGTTCTTCTGGTCTCGATTTCATTGAGTTCTGCTCGAATCTTTATTAACTCTCTTATTCTGCTGGGTGTAGGATCTACTTGCTGTTTTTTCTCTAGCTCCTTTATGTGTAAGGTTAGCTTTTGTATTTGAGTTCTTTCCAGTTTTTGGATGGATCCTTGTATTGCAATGTATTTCCCCCTTAGGACTGCTTTTGCTGCATCCCAAGGTTTTTGAACAGTTGTATCTTCATTACCATTAGTTTCCATGAATCTTTTAATTATTCCTTAATTTCCTGGTTGACCCTTCCATCTTTTAGCGGATGGTCCTTAACCTCCACGTGTTTGAGGTCCTTCCAAACTTCTTGTTGTGATTTAGTTCTAATATCAAGGCATTATTGTCTGAGAATATGCAGGGGATGATCCCAATCTTTTGGTATCGTCAGACCCGATTTGTGACCCAGTATGTGGTCTATTCTGGAGAAAGTTCCATGTGCACTTGAGAAGAATGTGTATTCAGTTGAGTTTGGATGTAAAGTTCTGTAGATATCTGTGAAATCCATCTGGTCCAGTGTATCATTTAAAGCTCTCGTTTCTTTGGAGATGTTGTGTTTAGAAGACCTATCGAGGGTAGAAAGAGCTAGATTGAAGTCACCAAGTATAAGTGTATTATTATCTAAGTATGTCATAACTTTGGTTATTAATTGATCGATATATTTGGCAGCTCCCACATTTGGGGCATATATATTGAGGATTGTTAAGTCCTCTTGTTGGATAGATCCTTTAAGCATGATATAGTGTCCCTCTTCATCTCTCACTACAGTCTTCGGGGTAAATTTTAGTTTATCTGATATGAGGATGGCTACCCCTGCTTTCTTTTGAGGACCATCTGAATGGTAAATGGTTCTCCAACCTTTTATTTTCAGGCTGTAGGTGTCCTTCTGTCTAAAATGAGTCTCTTGTAGACAGCAAATAGATGGGTCCTGCTTTTTTATCCAGTCTGAAACCCTGTGCCTTTTGATGGGGTCATTAAGCCCGTTCACGTTCAGAGTTACTATTGAAAGGTATGAGTTTAGTGTCATCATGATATCTATTCAGTCCTTGTTTTTGTGGATTGTTCCACTGGACTTCTTAAAGGGGAATTTTAAGAGTCCCCCTTAAAATTTTTTGCAGAGCTGGTTTGGAGGTCACATATTCTTTCAGTTCCTGCCTGTCTTGGAAGCTCTTTCTCTCTCCTTCCATTTTGAATGAGAGCCTTGCTGGATAAAGTATTCTTGGTTGCATGTTCTTCTCATTTAGGACCCTGAATATATCCTGCCAGCCCTTTCTGGCCTGACAGGTCTCTGTGGAGAGGTCTGTTATTACCCTAATACTCCTCCCCATAAAAGTCAGGGATTTCTTGTCTCTTGCTGCTTTAAAGATCTTCTCTTCATCTTTGGAATTTGCAAGCTTAACTATTAAATGTCAAGGTGTTGAACGGTTTTTATTGATTTTAGAGGGGGATGTCTCTATTTCCTGGATCTGAATGCCTGTTTCCCTTCCCAGATTAGGAAAGTTTTCAGCTATGATTTGTTCAAATACATTTTCTGGCCCTCTGTCCCTTTCGGTGCCCTCGGGAACCCCAATTAAACGTAGGTTTTTCTTCCTCAGGCTGTCGTTTATTTCCCTTAATCTATCTTCATGGTCTTTTAATTGTTTGTCTCTTTTTTCCTCAGTTTCCCTCTTTGCCATCAACTTGTCTTCTATGTCACTCACTCGTTCTTCCACCTCATTAACCCTCATCGTTAGGACTTCTAGTTTGGATTGCATCCCATTCAATTGATTTTTAATTTCTGCCTGATTGGATCTAAATTCTGCAGTCATGAAGTCTCTTGAGTCCTTTATGCTTTTTTCTAGAGTCACCAGTAGCTGTATAATAGTGCTTCTGAATTGGCTTTCTGACATTGAATTGTAATCCAGATTTTGTAGCTCTGTGGGAGAGAGGACTGTTTCTGATTCTTTCTTTTGAGGTGAGGTTTTCCTTCTAGTCATTTTGCTCAGTGCAGAGTGGCCAAAAACAAGTTGTATTGGGAAAAGGAGAAAAAGAGAGGAGAGAAAAAAGGAAAGAAAAGAGAAAAAGAAAAAAGAGAAGAAAAAGAAAGAAAGGGGGGAAAAGGGTGGGGGAAGCAAACAGAAATCAAAAAGAAAAAAAAAAAACCACGGGGAGTATCTTCTGATTCTGTATACTTTAAGTCCGTTGACTTCCCCTGGAACTTGTCCGTCTAGTTGGTCTTCTGGGGGAGGGGCCTGTTGTGCTGATTTTCAGGTGTTAGCACTTGGGGGAGCTGCTGTGCCCCTGCCTGGTGCAGGGCTCAGTGGGGGTTGTTTACCCCGTGAGGCCCCAGGAGGAACAGCCGCAGTGGCGGGGCCAGCTCTGGAGCCCTGGAGTCAGCTCCCGCAGTACCTCCGGAGCTCTCCTCTGCAGGGCCTGGAGGCTCCGGGCGGGGCCGCTGATCTGCTCAGCTCGGGGCAGGAGCGTCCTCGCTGTCCTTGGTCCTCCCGGCCTCTGCCTGTCCCGGGGGGAGGCCGGATCCTGGGCTGTGTCCCGGCGCCCTGTGCTCCGGAGCCTGCACTGTTGGATTCACGCTCGCGGTGGCACAGCCCCCTTCGTGCGGAGCCTCAGCCCGAGCCCCCCCGAGCTCCTCCCGCTCCGCAGCCCCCTCCGCGGAGCCGCCGCCCGAGCCCCTCCGAGCTGCTCCGGGTCCAGCTGTGTGCGCTGCAGCCCTTAGGGAGCTCGGCGCACTCTCCCGGGGCGCAGGTGTCCGTTAGTGTCCCCGGGAGCCGGAGGGCATCCCCGCCCTCCTGGGTCCTGCTCTAACTCCCTGCAAGCCCCTTTCCGCCCGGGAAGATTGGTGCAGCTCGTGCTTCTCTGGTCCGGTGCTTTCCTGTCCTGGGGACACTCGCCCTGGCCTTAGCCCGGCTCCTCACGGGGCCCCTCCCCCTTGGATGCCTTTTGTTTCTTTAATTCTCTTTCCCCTGTCTTCCTACCTTGATAGAAGCACAAACTCTTCTCTCAGTAGCATTCCAGCTGTTCTCTCTTTAAATCTCAGGCTGAATTCATAGATTTTCAGGATGATTTGAAGGTTATCTAGGTAATTTGGTGGGGACAGGTAATTTGGGGACCCTACCCATCTTGCCCCTCCTCCCAGTATTTGGTTTTCCTTTAGATGAGTTCTCTTTTTTTGTAGTCAAGTTTTTGTTTTGTTTTGTTTTTTTAAACGCATATGAAAAGTTTTTCCAAGTAATGAGAAATGGTGGCAAACCAAATCTTAGTCAGAAATCAGAGTTTAGGATTACTCAAATGATTTCTGGATTCATTTGTTTTTGATCAAGGAATCTTAATTTCAAACTACCTCATGGAGAACATTGATGTGGGACATTTCTTGTCACCCATTTGGCTCTTTATTAATGAATATCATGCTAGGTCAGGTAACCAAATCAAATCATAAGAATTTGGATCAATTTACCTGAACAAACCTAACACTGAAGTCCAGATTTAATTCGAATGCATCCTAAGAGACAAACATCCCACAGTTTGGGAGAAAAAACAAGAGAAGTGATTTTAGGCAGGAATTCTGGGGGAGTTTTTTGCTCCTTCTCCCTCTGCCTTAAGCTTCTACTTCCCTAGGAACAGGGACATTGGGTTTAGGTGGACTTAACTGTAATATCATAAGAACATATAGAAGAAATACATCATTTGTGGGCTTTCCTCGAGTAATCCTCATTGCCTTTCATGAGAAAAAAATCTAAGATTAAAGATATCAGATGAAATAGAAAGTTTGTTTGGATAGTTATTATAGAAATTCATTCATACGGAAGTCCAGTGACCTCACATTATTGCTTAACTGAAATTGCCTGGGTGAGTCCAATGCTATTCCTTGGATGTAAACATTCTAACATGCTTATACTTTGTGCTTATTTTATAGTACATGATTTGATTTGGCATATAAAATATTATATATCCTTTTTTTTAGATGACAATTATCTGGAAAAAAACATTGTACCAGAAACTGAAGAGCTGTCCTTTGAAGTATCTTATTCAGAAATGGTTACAGAAGTTCCAAAAAGAAATAAATTTAAGAAGTCAGATTTTAAGAAAGAAGACTACGCTTTAACTGTACGTAAAACTTTTCATGATTATCCCAATAACTTCCTCTGACTTTTCTGTGGGACAAACTAGGATTTTTTTTTAATATGTATGTGTGGAGGAAGAGGGCAGGCATCAGTGTTGCATAACACCAGGGCATCATGGTTGTGCATTGCACAACCTACCTAGCTGTACCTGGCAGGACTGAGTTGAGGAAGAGTTCTAAAGGTATATACTTTAATACTGTTTTACAGAGGAAACAGGATTTCCTGAATGTGTGCTTTCATGTGCTTTATATCCTTACTTATAGGTTAATGCAGATTCTAACTATATACTAGCTTATGCCTCTAGAAGTCACATATCAGAGGGGCTACTGCAAAAAGTCACAGTCATTAAAATAAGAAGTGAGTACTTGCAGGACAGGCATTAAAAATTTATCAAATAGACTCAAGAATTTATAATATTATTACAAAATAGGCAAGTAGAGCTATATACTTCATTATCCTGAAAGCCTCAGAGTGTGTATGTATATATCTATATATCTGTATCTTTATATCCAAGATATTATATCCTGAAAGCCCACTAAAGAACTATATTACACTGATCTGTTGGCTGCTCAGTAAATGCATTTGTGAAGAGTTCATGATATAGAGCCCTGAATATTATGTGCTGATCAGAGCTGGAGGCATGATGACCAGCAGGGCTCAGGCAGATTCAGGGCTAAGGGAATGAGTCATATAAAAAGTGGCTGTCTTTGCCTAGGCAGCCTGGACCATTCCCAGACAACAGTCCCATGATGGAGGGGAACAAGAGGGCAGGGCAAGAACTGTATGGCTTTCTGAGTACTTTCTACCAACCTAGTGCTGTACTAGGTATCCTTGTTGTAATCACCCTGTGACTGCTCCCATTTTACAGCTAAGAAAACTGAGGCTCAAAGAAGCTGAGTAATTGATCCAAAGCCCCAAAGCAAGTAGGAGGCTGAAACAGGATTTAAACCTACATATGTCAAACTCCAAAACTTCTCTTGGCCCCTGAGCAGCCTCTATGTTGGAGGGCACAGAAGTGTTCTGGGGCAAAAGAGGGAATCCAATGGGACTCTGGTTTTAGGGGCATCCCTCTCAGTCTTTAGAGAGAGTCATCCAAGAGAGGATGCTGGCTCCCAGCTCCCTCATCCGGCTGTACCCTGCTGAGATTTGGGTCACCTGGGGTGCAGGTCGGCCTTCTGTGAAGAACTTTCTGTGAGATTTAGCAAGTGGTAATTACTCAGTGAATGATTGTGGTTCTTATCTCTGTTGTTGTTGCTATGTATTACTGTTATGTGAGGTTTTGGTCTCAGAAAGAAGGTAAAACAACTAAGTTTTTTATAGGATAAGATATGCCCCAAACCACATTCTACATTTTGTTGTTTCACTTTTAAAATACTTGAGGCTCCCAGGAGTAATTGCTGACTAAATGAATGAATGATTGAATGAGTAGATGATTTAAAAACCTCAAGAAAGCTCTAACTGAGGGAACTCCTATAGAGAATGTATAAAGCTTTATAATTGAAACAACTGGAATTTTTCTGCCTTGGCAATTTTATTCAATACCAGGATTTTTCAGAGCAAAGCATACTTGTTGATATTATATAAGAAAAATCTCTATCTTACAAAGTCTTTACATGTTATAGTCTTCACAATATTTCTGGATTGTTGAAGGGTTTTGTTATCATTTTATTTTTTTATTTTTTTAAAATATTTTGTTCATCTATTAGAGACACAGAGAGAGAGGCAGAGACACAGGCAGAGGGAGAAGCAGGCTCCATGCAGGGAGCCTGACGTGGGACTCAATCCCAGGACTCCAGGATCACGCCCTGGGCTGAAGGCGGTGCTAAACCACTGAGCCACCCGGGCTGCCCTGTTATCATTTTATTGTATTTTTGTTTCCTATTGTGGATATGGAGAATATAGCAATGTCATTGTCTGAAATGATAGTAGGATGATGTGGTACTTTCTATATCTTTATCTTTTTTAGAAATGCTTGGACTTTTATATCTGAATTTGATTTTTAAGTTAGAATAACTGTGCTGTTTCAGCAGAAATGTGCAATCACATTCAGTGGGGGAGATTAGTCTTTTAGAATATGCAGAAGAGAATAGATCATACCTGATTCAAGGACTAAGAGCCCCAAACCCCTGAAAAGATATGTCAGAAGCTCTTCTGGGAGCACTTAGCTATTGGGCCTTGTGTGCGTGTCATGTATACCCATGGTAGGTACATTCCATGTGGTGCCTGGGGCATCAGTTAACAACACAGGATGTTTCTTAGAAGAAGGACATTTTCATGGTTGTGACGACAGTGTTATAGTACATTCCAGATCACTCTTTTGTTTCTAATTTAGCACAGGAGTGTTCTGCAAACGTTCTGAAATCATTCATAATCTTTCTGTGATGCAACTTGCTCCTCAGAGATTTTTTATAAGCAACATGTTTTGCTATTCAGATTTAGAATGTCCAGGTGGTATTTGAATGAGGGAATAATAATTTTCCTTTGCCGTGAAAAGTAAATATCTTCAATATGTATTTTAGAAATTTATTGTCCAGAAAACCAGATTCGGCCTAACTGAAGCAGGAGATCTGTCTGCCGAAGATATGAAAAAAATCCGCCATCTCTCCCTGATTGAATTGACTGCCTTTTTCGATGCCTTTGGAATCCAGCTGAAAAGAAACAAAACTGAGAAAGTAAAAGGACGAGGTGGTTAAGACAGGTTTCTTCTGATTTTAGCTCTTTGATACACTGGAATAAGTTAGTGCTTTGCTGATTCTTTTTTCTTTCTTTCTTGCCCATTTTACAATGAAGACAATGGTATTTTTGGAGTTCCACTTACAGTTCTATTGGACAATGACCGAAAGAAAGACCCTGGAGTGAAGGTCCCATTGGTGTTACAAAAAGTGAGTGGAGTGTAAATGACTGAGGAAAAACTAGAGCCTCCTGCCTGCAGTTTGGAGTTATAAACCTGCTAATGAATTTTCTTATATATTTAAAGACACTGAAGCTCTCTTAGGACTCAGGCCCTGGGTGATTTTCAGCTTTCTTCCTGCATCCCCATAGCATCCCACAGTACTTGTAACCAGTTTGCCTTGCTGCAAACTTTTAGAGCCTATTACACGGTCTGACAGTAAAGCATCAGGTGATGAACACAGATGCTCTGTTGTATGGCTTCCTTCTGTTATATTTTTTCCAGTGTTTTCTAAAGGTTACTTACGTGTGTTACATGTTTGTGTTTGTATTTGATTATTCCCTGCAGAATACAAGATGACCATTAATTATCAGCTGTACATTTACTGATTATATAGGTATTTGCCTAGCTATATCACAGGTTGGGTGTTTTTAAATGTATATGTGCAATCATTCAAATGAATTTGGCTAACAAAGCTTAATAAAGCCTAAAATCCATTTTTCTGGTGGTTTTTCAGGTATCACTAGGAAGATAGAATATGTTTAGATAAAGAATAAGTTTGGTGGAAGGGGGTTTTAAAAATGATATTATCTGAATTATCATTTGTCAGTATCTGTGACCATCATCACTCAATCACTCAATAGCTGATTTGATTTTAAGTCATGTTTTTTTTTTTTTAAGTCATGTTTTTTATAGCCAACAATTTACACTGGTTTACTCAAGTATGCATTTATTCAACAGTGACATCCAGTGGCACATTTAAAATCCCAACCCCTAAACACAAAGCTTGTTGCATTTTAAATTGAGTTTTTAAGTAATTTAGAAAAATATTGACTGAGAAAACATATACTTACCTTATTCACAATAACAATGCTATGGTTCTTTACTGTGTACTCCCTAAACTTTGCTGCCAGTGCCGGAGACTGAGATACTTCTCAAGTCAGGTGATTGGTTGCTGCTGATGGAGATAGAGAATGGCAATCAAAGAGCCAGAGGGTGCTGGTGACATGCCAGTGTGCACAGGGGCATCTATAGGGTTCCTTCCCTGAGTAAGTGCCATCTATACCCTAGCATGGGTAGTCAGCACTTCGCAGCCTGAGGAGGTTGTGTGATCATTTCCCTTCTACTGATGAGGTTACTAAGGAGGAGAGTGAGATACCTTACCCTTGAGCCCACAGCCAGCTAGGAGGAAGGGCAAAGGCGAGCCCAGCCTATAGTGGTGACATGAAGATTTTCTTTTCCTTTCTTGAATTAGAACTAGAATCACTACTTCTGTCCTCTCTATAAAGGATGGAGTTTGAAGATAATGCATAAAAATCGAAGACTGAGGAGATTCAACACTTGGATTTATATTATTATGTAGCTGCAAAAACCTAGCATGGAATTTAGCAAATGGAAAGTGCATGGTAAATGCTAGTTCAACTAAATCTAGATTTATATCATCTTAGCAACTCAATACATGTTAGCTATTATTACTCTTGATATCAAGTACTCCTCATTGAAGACAGCTTAAGGTATTAATTCTTCCACTCCTATGGGAGAGTCTTTTTCTATGGACATATTTCCTTAGCCTAAATATCCATTTATCTCCCTACCTGTAAGAACTACCTTAGTTCAGTCACCCCCATTTCTTGAAGAGGAATTAAAGACTTCAAGAGGAGTATTCCTCTTGAAGAGGAGGACTTGAGCCTCCCCTTACCATGTGAACACAGGCAAGTCACTTACCCTCTCCATGCCTTAGTCTTCTCAGTATTTGGATGGGGATGTGATTAGCACCTGCCTTGTAGGATTAATGTGAAGATTAAATGAATTAATACATGGAAAAGTGCTGAGAAAGGGGCATCTGACACAATAAGTGCACAATAAATGTCGGGTTGTGTTATTACTACGTTAACAACATCATCATCATCATCAGTCATCATTATCATCATCATCATCATCATACCACCATGGGAACTCAGGAGGTATATAAACCTTTACAGTTTCTGCCTTCTTGGTCATATTTCTAGAATTCCTATAGTCTCTCAGCTGAAATGGTTCTAATAATAGTAAATTTAGAATCTTTTCCTATTGTTCCATCTGCAGAAAGAGATACATAGTAATCAGATCTTAACTTAGTCAAGTGGTGGTGTACTCTAGTGGTCAAGAACACAAACTTGAGAGACAGTGCCCTTACTTTTGAGGTTGATCCTGGGAATTGATAGAACAGTTCTCAGTCTCCTTTCATTTGCAAATTAGAAACTGTTGTTGACCTTGGAGGCAGTTGTGAACATTCAAATACCAGGAACGTACACATATGCTTGGTAATTTATTGATTGTTGTCACCATCATTGTCATTTCAGATGTTTGTAATTGTATGGAGGTATTCATTTTTATAATGTATCATTGCTTTCTAGTTTTTTGAGACAGTTGAGGAGTCAGGCCTGGAATCTGAAGGAATTTTTCGACTTTCAGGATGTACTGCCAAAGTCAAGGTACTGAACATTTTCTCTCTTTCTAATGGGAGATCTAGGCTAACTAGACCCAGTTCACACAGGTCCCAGAGATCAAGTCCTTTTTTGTTGCTGCTGATAGGACCACTTGACCCTATCTCGTGTTCTGGATGCCTATGATTAAATGTTGTTCTGTGATCCTGAGTTGTATATCCTTTTAAAACAACAACAATAAAAAACCAGCAACAGTGCAAGAACACACCAGCTCACCGTGAAAGACTGCTTCTTATCTTTAGTTTCGAAAAGTTGAAATTTTCCATCACTGTTTTCTGGGTTAAACACTTTAGTTTGCTATGTTCTTCCCAGTCATGGAATTTGCCAAGCCAATATTACGTGAGCCTTCATTTCCATTATCGGTTACTTCATATTTTTTTATGTACTTTTTTTTTGTTTGTTTAGAGCGGGAAGAGAGGGGCAAAAGGAGAGGGAGAGAGAATTTTAAGTAGGCTTTACACCCAGCGCAGAGCCCTATGCGGGGCTCGATCTCACGATCCTGAGTTCATGACCTGAGCTGAAATCAAGAGTCCAAAGCTTAATTGATTGAGCCACCTGGGTGCTCCTCATTATCAGTTGCTTTAAACTTAGAAACATTCTTTGGATGTCTTTTTAATGAAAGTCCTTATAAAAATATGTAGGAATGGATGTTAACACTAGAATAATCACTCAGCAGTTCCAAAGCCTAGTTGCATATAAGGTAAAGTTAATTTCTACATATAAAACCACCTGTGTAATGTGAGTCCTTTTACTTTGCCTTCCTACTTCTATGTAGTAGCAAACTCCACAGTGCCATAAAGGAGAGAATCAGTAAAAAGAAAAACTTTTCTCATAAATTTCCAGTTAGAGGGGATCCCTGGGTGGCTCAGCGGTTTGGTGCCTGCCTTTGGCCCAGGGCATGATCTTGGAGTCCTGGGATCGAGTCCCACATCAGGTTCCCTGCATGGAGCCTGCTTCTCCCTCTGCCTGTGTCTCTGCCTCTCTCTCTCTCTCTCTCTCTCTCTCTGTGTGTCTCTCATGAATAAATAAATAAAATCTTTAAATAAATAAATAAATAAATAAATAAATAAATAAATAAATTTCCAGTAAGATATCCCACTTTTTCACCCGGGGGGGGGGGGGCAGAGGGGGCATTACACTGAAGAGTCCCACTCTGCCCTTGGATCTCCCTGGCTGGTAGATGTGAGAACCTGAGCAGTTTTAAATAATCAGTCTCTGAAAAAAGAAGTCTCGAGATGAGGGGAAAATTAACTTAGTTGCAACGTGTAGAGGTAGAAGAGCATTTCTTCATTAATTCATTTTGGTACATGTCTTGGGAAATTCTATTTGTATCAGAAATCTCAGGGTTTTTATTTAGAAGTGTGATGAGATGTTTTTGTAAGTAGAAACTGAGAAATAAGCTGTGTCTATTGGAAGCTGTAGAAGGCATATTCTGAGATGGAGTCAGGAGTAGAAGAGTCAGTGTTTCTGAAGGGTGCAAAGGAAGAAGCCAGGCTGGTAAGGCTGTGCCTCACAGCAGATGCAGGGCTGATGCTGGCCCTGCCTGCCCTTCAGAGCACCCCCTCACCAGGCAGAGGGGCCAGGAATCAGCTTCCACAATGCACTCAGTCACTGCCCCAGCATCTTGTAAAGAAGGGGATGAGGCAGATGAGCAGTGCTAACTGCTAGCAGAGTTGGTGCCAGGAATCACCAATTATTTTATGCAGATAATTCATTTTATGAGGGAGATCTGAGCAGTGCACCACTTTGCCAATGACAGAAGGGCCGGGGCATTTGGAGAATTGTCACTTCCCTGGGAGTGGAGATTGCTAGATGCTGAAAGGCAAGAAAATTCCTAATGTTTCCTCAAGATTTATTCTTTCTGAATTGAGTCTGCTTTTTGTCTTAGATTCTTGTTGCTACAGTGGCTATATGTACCCTGAATCAGAGGATGAAAGTTGTCATATCTATAGAGTCAGAGAACCAAAATGAAGAAATGAAGCCAGAGAAACAAATTTCTTAGGCACAATTAGACTTCATTCTTCTAAACTTATCATTGGGAAGTGGTATTTGCAGACTCTTCCTGGCTCGTGTGTGTGTGTGTGTGTGTGTGTGTGTGTATAACATAATGGAGATTATTTAAAACTTTTTCTCAAAATAATCAAAAGGAGACAATATTTGTTGTGTGCATGAAGTTTGACTCCATAGCAGAAGTTACTTTTCTTTAGCTAATCTTTGACTGAAAAATGCTTACCCTAGGCTAATAATCCCTTCAGAATGTTCTTACAGGCCCATGTATTCTTGAACCACATTTTGGGAAAAGTCCCTTTTCCCCCCTAATCGGTTTTATGTAGTTTCAGCCTATTTATTCCATCTCTTATTAGTCTGAAAATGTAATCCAGATGTTTTCATGGTTTGAGCTCCAGGAAAACCAGTGTGAGAGAAATCTGGGCCAGCAAACAGAAATGAGGGAATATCATAGTTAGAAAGACATTGTAACTTGATATATTAAAGGGGTCTTTATTTCTCTTCTTTGTTCAAACTTTAAACCACTTTTGTAAGTTCTTCTGTTAGACTATTTTTTTTCTAGGAATGTGCTTGGGGAAAGATAGTTTAAAAAAAAAAACTCCATTCTAATTATCCTCCAATTGTGCCAAACGCATGACGCTAACACTAATGTATGATTATGAACAATCTTGTACTTTTGAGGCCTGGTGAGACTAACGGGGGCACAGCCCTGTGGGGAAGCTGCTAGCTTTGACTGCACAGGAAACACGGCATCGGAGCCCATTCCTGTATTCGAGGCCTCTGATCATTTGGAACCAATTTAATGCTTTGGTGTTTCCACTGATTTTCTTCTCCAAAAATGACAGAAATTTGAGCCAAACACTGGGGAATACATTTTATGGAAGAAGGCAGGCTGTTTGACATGCAAGGATATTTTTTTTTTTGTCTTTGTCTAGTTTCAGTTATTCTGAGGCTGCTTTAAATGTTTCACAATTATGTTACCTGGCCTGCTGGTTTCCCTTCTTGAACTGGTTTCTGAAGCTGAAGGCGGGTCATTTGCATTTTTATAAAACTACCTCCTAAATGGAAGCAGGTTATATATTTGCTCAGAGCAGACTTAAGGATGTGGCATCTGACCCCTGCCTAGAGTTCTCATTAACATCGGACAGAAGACACGACTTCCTTAACCTGTAAATGCTTCCTTTCCTGTCTTTGGCAAGCTAAATTCAACACTGGGTGTATGGTGTCATGTTTAGGACCACCATGGAAATGTCCGCTCTGCTCCTGTGTCCCTCAGTTTGATATGGTCAAAAGGAAGAGAGGATGTTCTCTCTCAGTTTTGTTTGATCCTGGCCTTCCAGACAAGATGAAGAGATACTATTACCCAAATAAGCACATAGGCATGGATTTCCCATAGTAATAATACTAGAGATTATTATAGACCAGGGGGAGGAGGATGTTAGAAGCAGCCAGCATTTATTGAGAGCTTACTGTGTGGTGGACTCTCCTCACTGAGCTTTACATTGTATTGTCTGATTTAATCTCTGTGAAGTCATTTTAATATCCCTCTTGCACAGTGAAAAACTTGGGGGACAGGCCTGAGAACTTGTCAGTTGTGGAATTGGGATAAAAACCTAAAGAATCTGGTCATAGAGCCTGCTCTTGGTGCTGGAGCTATGTTGCCTGTTAAGCAACAGAGATCCACTGGTGAGTTAGAATGGTGGTCACATTGAGTTTCAGACAAATTCCTACAGCAGAGGGATGTGGGCGATGAGTTTGATTTATTCTGCTCTTGCTGGGGCTTCCTGCCTCCTTGAAAACAGTTTCCCCTTTGCTTTGTGGCACCAGTCAATGGATGGAAGACGTCTGGTGTTTTCCCTGTACTTCCTGCTAACAACACCTCCATCTCCCCGTGACCCCAGCTAGCAGTCAGTCAAGTTTTCTCTCTCAGGCGTTTCTCGATGCTACCTCTCCTTTTTGCCTTATAGCTGCTTATCAAGGTTAGTCCTCGATTTTCCAGAAATAGTGCCATGGCCCAGTAGCTGGTCTCCTTGCCTCTCATCTGTTCTTCAGTCGATAGCAAGCTCTCTTCCAAATCGCTTTCCCATCTGGCTGTCAGAAGAAATAAATCTCACCTTGTTCTCATGCTTGGACACATTCCATGTTGCCTCACGGCCCATGGAATGAAGTTCAGTCCCCTGGGGGTTGGCTCTGGTCTGTGCCCTAGCAACACTAGATTAATTTGAGTTCCCCAGACCCAGTGGGTTTTCTTGCATGTGTATCACTGCTGGAGCACTTTCTCCTGTCTGGAGTACCCTTCTATTTCCTCTTCCCCTGACAGTTACTCATAGACTCAAGACTTGGCCTGAGCAGAGTTGGATTCTTTTTCCTGGCTACATAGCGTCCAATATGTGACTGGAGTTAGCATCATGAGTTCATAAGATAGTCCCATTCACTAAACTGCAAGATGTCTAGGGGCAGGGAATGGATCTCACGCATCCTTCTCTCATCAGATTCCAGACTGTGCTCTACTTCTTTTATCCTAGGAAGCACTTTATATGTATGCTTCAGTGCTTTACAAAGTGTATTTATCAGCAAAAGATTTCCTTGATTTGCTCTATTATTCCTATTAGATTGAGAGCTTCTCAAGGACAAGAAGCTGGTTAATGAGCTGCAGCATGGTGGGGAAAGGTCAGATGTGCAGACTGATTCTGACTGTGTGTGACTTAAGGCTGGAAAAATTAGGCCACTCATGAGGATAAAACAGATGCCTCAAAGACACTGAGAGTTTTCAGAGTAGTTAGTGTCAGTTAGAGAACTATGGCAACTACCTGCTATTAATAGGTAAACTCTGTATGCAGTTCAAGGAGGTGGTAGAAAATGAGTTTGACTTTGAAAAAGAAACCTGGAGAATGGTGGCACTGATAATCAAGTGAATCAATAATGTGAACTGTATAACCCAACTAAAACTTATGGAGGCTTACTGATTTTTTAAAAGTATTTACGCAGTGTTCCAAGTCTTAGGAAGGATTGGGCAAGCATGCAAACATGTGGAAGACATGTGTACCTCTTGGCATAACACTTTGCTATAACTGCTCCAGGAAGATGTCATTGGTCTGCATGTTGCCGTGAGGTCAGAGTTCCTTTACTGGGATACTTTTCATTCTGTATGAGAACTAGCTGAGAGGCCTACATTCTCAATCTAATTTAGAAGTAGATGACAGGATGGCAGAAGGAAGAAATCACGAGAAAAAAGGGAAGTGGAGGCTTTTGTCAAATCAGTACATTTATCCGGTGGGGATGGGTGGTAATCTGCCAAAACCACAGAAACGAAACTATGATCTGAGTAAAGAATTTTATAGTTCTGTAGAATAAGTAGACTATTTCAAAATTAACGTTATTCTTAAAAGGCTTTAGAAAAAATCATTCAGAAATAGCTATTTCAGTTCTTTAATTATGTTGAAAAAGTTAGGCTTGGTAGATACTGGCTTTTCAATCTATTTACAAAAATAGTTTATGTAATGACAGTTTTCAAAAGGGAAAGAGGGGGGATCAGGTGCTTAAAACGCCTTGAATATTGACTGTTTTTCTTGATTTTCAGCAATACCGGGAAGAATTGGATGCCAAGTTTAATGCTGATAAATTTAAATGGGACAGAATGTGCCATAGAGAAGCTGCAGTAATGTTGAAGGCATTTTTCAGAGAACTACCCACCTCTCTCTTCCCTGTGGAATATATACCAGCCTTCATCACTCTCATGGAAAGTAGGTGGAAGAAGTTAAGTGTGAATGGGCTAAGATATAATAAGGTCAATAAAGTGACACAAAGCACAAGAAAGATGCATAATCAAATGTGATCATAAATATACAAATTTCCTATTTCCTGACAGTGCTTGGTGAAATACTGAGTTTGATGGTAGACAGTCCTCTCTTTTCGTATTTATATATTAAGTCTGGTAGATAAAATTTAGCAGGTTTTATAATCATTAAAAGAGATGGTTACAGAAAGACCAGGCTCTTGAGATTTGAATTCCTGCTCAATCATCTGCTAGCCATGCAATCAACCTTCCTGAGCTTCATTGCTGCACCTATAAATTACAGATAATTTAATCTGTAATTTATAACCCTGTAATCAGGGTTGATGTGGTTATTGAATGAAGACATCTAGAATAGTACCTGGTATGTAATAGTCCTTCCAAAAGTACAAGGTTTCTCCCTTTTTTAAATCCAGGGTCCTGGGTTTGATAATGTGTGTAACATACAATAAATGCTACACAGAAGGTGTTTTGTCTCTGAGAACTACAAAGTCTCATAGATTAGGCCTTAAGTGAGGAACTTGGATAAAAGCATAGAAACTGGAAAGTGTGTGTTGTGTTTGGAAGTGAGAGAATAATTTGACATGGCTTTAGCCTCAGGGTTGAATATTGTGGCTATGTGACAAGAGAGAAATTTAGAAAAGTAGAGTAGATTTACATGATGGGGGCTTTGACTCCCAACCAGAGGAATTCAAGAATTACAAGACTAACTATGTACAAAGATGTTAAATAAATGACAATTCTACATGGACAGAAAAAGCCCATGGACAAACTGAAAAGACACACCCCGTATAAAAAAGGTTGGCCACTGCTCAGCTCTAGATAATGGTTACTGTGGGAATGAGAGCCAAAATCCACACTTTAATGGGAAAACTGTTATTTTGAAAGTATCAGCCACAATTTCAAATTTGAAAACTGTATGGGCCTAACAAATGATATCTATATCTGCCAGTTAACAACTTCCTGCAGGTTGACCAGAACTATAAAATCCTTAAAACTACAATGAGGGAAAATAATAGGTCCTAAGTTTTATGACAGTGTTTGTCCTAAAATTAGTAGGTACTAAATCTTTAAAAATTTTAACTAAATCAGATTAATAAAATAATCCTTGGTGTCTTCAGAGAAGAGAATATGATAGTCAAGGCAGTTTTTCCTAAGCCTTAATTCACATGTCGTCTGTGTATCTCTGTAAAATATCTCTTTACTTTGTAAGATGTAGTGTTTTGTTTTATGAGGGAAGCTTGTAAAGACAGAGAGTAAAGCTAGTTTGCTTCATTTTTTTTAATTTCAAGTATTGTGCTTTGTCAGTTCTAGAATTTCCAGTTGATGCTTTTTAAAAATTGAAATATAATTAACATACAGTATTATATCAGTTTTAGGTGTATGATATAATGATTCAACAATTTGATATATTTTTCAGCGCTCATGTTAAGTGTACTCTTGATCCCCTTCATTATTTTCACCCCTCCCCTCTGGAAGCCACCAGTTTGTTCTCTGTATATTCAAGAATATGGTTTTTTGTTTGTCTCTTTTTTTTTTCTTTTTTTGTTCATTTGTTTTGTTTCTTAAATTGCACATAAGTAAAATCATATGGTATTTTTCTTTCTCTGACTGACTTCTTTCACTTAGCATTATACCCTCTAGATCCATCCATGTTGTTGCAGATGACAAGATTTTGTTTTTGTTATGGTTGAGTAATATTCCATTATATGTATATGTGTATACGTATGTATATATTGTATACACATTATATGCATTGTATGTATATATACACACATACCCCACATCTTCTTTATTTTTTTCATACCATATTTTCTTTATCCATTCATCTGTTGATGGGGTTGCTTCCATATCTTGGATTATTGTAAATAATGTTGCAGTAAACATAAGGGTGCACATAATCTATTTGAATTAGTGTTTTTGTTTTCTTTTGATAAGTACCCAGCAGTGGCATTACTGGATCATACATACGGTAATTATGTTCTTAACTTTTTCAGGAATTTCCATAGGGTTTTCCATAGTGGCTGCACCAATTTGCATTCCTACCAACTGTGCATAAGGGTTCCTTTTACTCCACATCCTCACCAACACTTGTTATTTCTTGTGGTTTTTATTTTAGTCATTCTGACAGGTGTAGGGTGACATCTCATTGTGTTTTTGATTTGTATTTCCCTGATGACTACTGATGTTGAGCATTTTCTCATGTGTCTATTGGCCGTCTCGATCTTCTTAGGGAAAATGTCTATTCACGTCCTCCCCCAATTTTAAATCAGATTATTTGGGGTTTTTTGGTGTTAAGTTCTTTATACATTTTGAATATTAACCGCTCATCAGATATGTCATTGGTAAATATTTTCTCCCATTCAATAGGTTGCCTTTTCATTTTGTTGACAATTTCTTTCACTGTGCAGAAGCTTTTTATTTTGGTATAGTCCCAATAGTTTAATTTGCTTTCCCTTGCCTGAGGAAATATATCAAGAAAAATCTTCCTATGGCTGATGTCAAAGAGATTACTACCTATGTTTTCTTCTAGAAGTTTTATTATTTTAGGTCTCACATTTAGGTCTTCAATCCATTTTTTTCTTCAATCCATTTTGAATTCATTTTGTATATTTTGAGTTCATTTTTGCATATAATATAAAACAGTGGTCTAGTTGCATTCTTTTGCGTGTGGCTGCCCAGTTTTCCCAACACCATTTGTTGAAGAGACTATTCCCCATTGTATATTCTTGCCTCCTTTTAAAGTATTTTCTATTTATTTGCTGAGATGGCCTATCTTTTCATTCATTATAAACATACTTTTCTTCATATCATTGAACATAGTTATGATACATGCTTCAAAATCCTTGTCTGCTAGTCCCAACATATGGCTCACCTCCACATTGGTCTTTGTTGATTGTGTTTTCCCTTGAGAATGCATCACTTTTGTATGTCAGGTGAATACTCAGTTTTGGAGACCCCACATTTTATAGTATTTCTCCCAAGAGTGAGGTTTGGAGTTTTGTTTTAGTTTTTGTTGTTTGTTTTTGTATTTGAGCCAACAATATATTTGAACTCAAGTTGCCGGTGGGCTTTTGGACAGCTCAACTGTCAGTTCAGTTGTTTAATCCTTACCCTATGTTACTTTACACGTGCTTCGTTCATGAGTCAGCCAAGATTTTATACCAGAGTCAAGGCCTTCGCCCATTATTTCCCAGTGGCTGTGGTCATAATGAATCCTGTCTTTTAGTTGTTCAGACCAGAAAGACAAGAGTTTTCTTTTGGAGCTTTAGCTACCTCATGTCAATACCAACTATGGCCTGACCACAGGCCAAAAGCCAGAATAGTGGAAAACTCTCCCTGTGCCGTTCCCTAATTCCAAGTGGCCAGTCTTCTAAATCTGCCTGCCTTTATTAATTCAACAGTGCCTTAGATGGTTGTTTTTTGTATTTGTCCAAAATTTATAGTTCTCTTTGGGAAGGTTGGTCCAGAAGGAACTTATTCAGCCATATCAGAAGCAGGACTTCCTCCCTTCAATTTGTAAGTTCAAAAAGCATAGGATTTGCTGTGTAGTTTGCTCTTCTGGAAACTGGGCTGCAGATGTATTAGCTTTGCCTTGATCTCTGGTGTATATATACTAAATAATTCATTAGAACAAATTTGTGCCACAGAGGATTTTTTTTTCTGTTTGTGGTTTTTTGGTATTATGAAATTATGAAGGAATCATCCAATGCCAGACCTATTCAGAGAATCCTATTTTAAAAAGGTATTAGGTTTCCTTACCATCATTGTTGCCTTCTGACACCAGCCAGTACATTTCATTAAAGGGAGAAAATCTGGAAAATACCCTGAAAAGGTTCACAGAGGTGTCCACATTTCTTTGTATGACTTTGAAAGTGAAAAATACTATGTTGCCATAATTGATTTGATACCAGCCAACCCCACAGGAAGCCCAGAGTTCTAGGCTGCTACCAGCAGGGAAAATGGCCTTTTTGCTACCTAGAGTAAGCTCTAGTTATAAAAGATTTTCTGAAGGAAAGAATTGTGGATACATGTTTTTAAGCTCCATTCTTTATGCTCTAAAATGAAGTTTGGAGAATGTAGTCTTTTAGTGTAATCACATTCTCTTTCCAAACTTGGCTCAAAATTGACCATAAAATTAAAAGACTAATTCAAGTTTCAGATATTGTTATGACATTTTAATAGTTTTCTGGGAAAATAATAATCTCAAGGGGAAAAGATCCTAACCAGGATGTGTAATTAATCAGTTAATAAAACTATTAGCCACGAAGTGGTATTGGCATAGGTATCCTAAATAAAATGAAAATGGATTATTTGCTAGTTTGGAGTTTCAGTCTTAAAGGTAACTTCATAATTTCTCTGAAATTGAAGGAAATAACAGAGCTTGCATCTGCATCTATTTTTCCCTCTGCCAAAGGGATTTTTTGGGTTGTGTTGTAAGATTATAGACAGCCTGCAGTTTATGCATTAAAATAATGCCTCATCTGCCCCCCAGTGTTTTGTACTGAGATATGCTCCTGGTAGTTCCTATTAATCAGGTAAACTCATGTCAGTGTACATTAGCCATTTTCAAAAACATCCTGAACCTGTGTCATTTTTGTTTATAAATCTGACATAAATTTCTAAAAATCCACATGGGGATTGTGCCAAAACAATATCATGCATCCTATAAATAATCCTCCCAACTGTTTCTGTTACATGGTTATACATATTAGTCATCTACTCCTAACTAGGATGCACACAATCTCCTAAAACCTAGTAGCTTGTCACAAGAGTGTTTGCACTGCTATAAAGCTAAGTAACTTTACAAGTGATTGACTGCCTTCCATCCATTGAATATAAATAGATTTTCCTTCAAGTTGAGAACTCCCCAGGGATGCTAGAATATAATGCTTCCCTCTAGGAACTCCCTACCAAGAGACCATTATGAGGAGAATATAGAGAGACAAAGCAAAGCCTGGAATGTTCTGATATACTTTGCATCTTCAGCACAGCTGGTTGTGGATTATCCAGTTGTGGATGGAATCCCTAAAATTCTTTCCCTAAAACAGGAAAGGAGCCAACTTTTAATACACAAGTATAAATGCCAGCCCTCTGGCGCCATCTTCTGTAATTATCGAGGAACAAAATACTCAAGAATCTAAAGATCAACTGTAGTCCCCTTCCTTAAATGTCCATTTATGATCTGGAATAAGTGTCATTAATCGTAATAACAAGATCAAACACATATGCAGGTAATTATATACAGGTACTGATGTAAACACTCTATACATACTAACTTGTTTAGTCCTTGTAACAACCCAGGGAGGTAGGTAGATCTGACTACTCCCATTTTACAGATGGTGAAATAGTAGCAATGAGGGGTTAGATAGCCTGCACAAGGTCACTCAGTGACTAAGTAGTAGATGTAGGATTTGAACCTGGCTCTAGAGTCTCTGCTCTAATGATTATACTTTGCTGCCTCATTATGTAGAAACAAGATTTATTTTCTGTTGACTTGAGCTTTTAAGCCTTCTGATTATAGCATGCAAGTAAAGCAGGGCCTGTAGAAGTACTTTGAAAAGGGGAATCTTATACAAATCTAGAATTATTTTGAGGATCTCATTGGCCACCTGCCTCTACAATGGCATTATGGGATGTGAAAGAGGAGTTGATCGATTGAGGCTCTTGTCCAAGTTAACAAATTTACATTGTTGGGCATAAAACCTGAGTCTTTATTACTGAAAGTTGTCAGGAGCCCTCCTGTGGCACCAGATGTTAGCAAGAAATGCTGTCAGAATGCATCAGTGTTGTTCAAAATGTGCGGTTATTTCTGTTTTCTTGTTAGGAGGGCCTCACATCAAAGTACAGTTTCAAGCTTTACACCTCATGGTCATGGCACTGCCTGATGCCAACAGGGACACAGCCCAGGTATGTTGTACCAACCTCATGGTCTGTCACTGGCCCTTCTTAGTCAAAGAAAATGGCTGAGATGAAAAAATAAAAACTAAGACAACAACTTACTAAGCCAGCTGAGCATGCTGCCAACCTATTATTGCCTTTCCACATTCCCACTGCTGTTCTCCTGAGGAAGATGTAAATCCTAGGATCTTCTCTAAATATTTCAGTTTAATTCATTCAAACCATTAAGAGATACTGAGCATCTCCTAGTGCCGGCCCCTGGCCTAGGGTTAGCAAAAAGAGAAACAAAGATGGAAGGCAAGTGGAATAATTGTCAGAAGTAGATGAGGCCATTATGTTAGCTGCATAATGTAAAGCTCTATAATTTTAGGTCCTCAGCTACTCACTTCAGTCTAGTGACAAAAGATCTGAGGAGTGTCCTTAGGGAGGAAATTTGAAGTCACTGATTTAAATGAAATTTCTAAAATATTTGTGTCTTACAGTTTATAAAGATAATTCAATTAAAGATTCCTAGAATCTTGGAATTTTAGAGATCGCCTGATAGAATCTTTTCATTTTACAGGTTAGGAAAGTTAGACTCAGAAAGTGATTTCTCTATTAACATATAATAGAACATTTGATGGAATCATTCCATGGTTCTCCCAAATATTCTGCCCTTTATTTCAGATTTATTTCCTTGTTGTATGTTGGCAAAAATCAATAAGTTCTCTTAATATTTTGATAATGATTCTCTATGCAATAGGAATTTTGTTGTAAGTGCACAACAGGTGTTTGGAATCTTTGAAATGAAATTGAGTTAAGATGAGTTGGAAAGAGCCCATAATTTTGAGACCAGTAAAAATAATGCTAAAAACAAAGATGATTCTTTGTGCTCCCTCTCATCAGACATTTCAATTTGGTGAGGACCTTTCCTCCTACATAATAAAAACATCTGTGTCAATTATAATATATGTCAATTATATCATATCCTCAGCCCAAGAATGGGGATTGGATGTGACATAAGAATGTCTATTTCTAGTATAATTTGGTAATTTTTCAAAAGCTGGAAATTTATTAGCTTGTTTGGGAGGCGGTTTGTAAGCAGTGTTCTTTTATATATAAAGAAAAAAGGATGCATCTGGTATCCGATATTTGGCTCAGAGTGTCATCTACCCTCTCATATAAAATAAAGGATGCATTAAAAATAACTAATACTTTTCTAACAGAAGATCTTCAAAAACATCATGGTACTAATAAAGATGTTACACACAGGTGCACACACACACACACACACACACACATTTTTTCTGAATCTACATTGTGAGTAGATCTAGGATCAAAGCTGATGTGCTGTTAGAAGTCAAGAGCTCTGGCTCAAGAATCAGGCTTCCTTGGTTCAAATGCTGGCTTTGCCACCTAATTAATTGACACTGGGAAAAGCTACCTGAATCTTATCCATTAGTTTCCTCATCTGTCAAACAGTATTAATAACAGACCTACCTCACAGGGTTTGTAATGGTGATAAAGTCGGTGATATATATGAAGTATTAAGAAGAGTGCTTGGCTTACAATAAACCCTCAAATAAATCTTGACTATTATTACTATTATGTGCTAACCATTTTCTCATTAAAAATATTATAGCAGGATTTAAACTTGAAAACTAAAAAGCATCTTTTTTCTCTTTCTTTTTTTCTTAAGATTTCTGCCCTTTTGGTGAATTTCAGAAGATTCTGATAAGCATCTGTACTTCCGTGGCTTAGCCAGACTTTAAGCTTTCTCAAATCTCTCTCTCTCTTTTTCTTTTTTAATTGCCAAGAGTAGCTGCATGTAAACACTTCCCTTTGGTCTACTGAATGTTCCAAAACTGAAAAGCAGTAGAAAAATGATACTCAGAAAGTAAAATTTTAAAATTTTTCAATTGAGCTTACATTTGGATGAGGAATGAGATACTCATGTGTTTTTTAAATGGATTTTTCTTTCCCAGAGAAATAGTAAATAGTTTTCAATGGTAATGCTTTAAATTAAGAGTGTTTTTTAGGGTTCCTTTTCTTCCTTCACAAGAAAACTACACTTGTGTTTATTTGAAATGCAGTGTTTTCTCCAACTAGTTTAATACATTTTTAATATTTGCCAGCCTTGTTTTGAATAAAAGAAAATAAATGCAGACTATTATTTATAGAAACTCCAATATAATAAACTCCATAAAATTGAAAGTACTTTTATGAAGCAGAGAATTGAATATTCACATTTCTCATTAATGTTTTTCAGAAATAAAAGGGGGCAACATTATACGTTTAACCATTTTATAGTTCTGACAGTTTTCCAGAGGCACTATGAATGGGTATAGAAATGAATGATAGCAATCAGACGTCCTTTTAATAATTTACAGTAGTGTGACACGGTGCTGTGTCTTTTTAGGTCCTCATGACATTCTTCAATAAAGTGATTGCCAACGAATCAAAAAACCGGATGAGTATATGGAACATTTCTACTATAATGGCACCAAACCTTTTCTTCAGTCGAAGCAAACATTCTGATTATGAAGAATTACAGTTAGCAAACACTGCAGCCCACATCATCCGCCTAATGCTTAAATACCAGAAAATTCTGTGGAAAGTGAGTAACAGTGTGATGACTGTGATGTTTTACTTGCAAGTCCACCAGCACCCAGGCAACATAAAGATTCTATGCCCTTATCACAGGGATGAAATGTGAAAAAATAATCTCAGGTTGCTTTGTAGCATCTTTGCACATTCTTTAATGGCTGCTCCTAAGCATGTTTCCCCTTTTAAACAGAATCCTTTTATTTTTATTTTTTTGAAGATTTTATTTATTTATTCATGAGAGCCACAGAGAGAGAAGTAAAGGCATAGGCAGAGGGAGAAGTAGGCTCGCTACTCAGAGCCCCATGTGGAACTTGATCCCAGGATCCAGGATCAGGACCTGAGCCATCTCAGTGCCCCTAAACAGGAATCCTTGTCATTTTCTCTAATCTTTACAAGGACGATTGCCACACTCACTGGTTCCAGAATACTGAGCATCCAGGAGTTACCATAACTGGAGACAGAGTCTAACAGGGAGGTTTAATTCAAACACTTTCCTTTTGATTCAAGCAGTGTTTGTTCTCCAGGTTCCATCTTTTTTAATCATGCAAGTCAGAAGAATGAATGAAGCTACCATGTTGTTAAAGAAGCAGCTCCCAAGTGTCAAAAAGCTGCTGAGGAGGAAAACCATAGAACGAGAGGTAATGGCAATAAACTAAGGGTACAAATGTTGTTACTACCGAGGTTTCTATTTCTCAAAGCATGACATAAAGTAGCTTGTAATTTAGAACCAAAAATTTTATATTCTTACAAAGTATCACTCTTGTTACCATAAACATTGTGGAAATGGTGTTTGTAATAGAGTACTGGGATCTTTTTATTTTGTTGAAATATGTGCTTCTGGTTGAAGTTCTTGAAATATCTCTATCATGAAGATTATTTAATATTCATATACTTAAGTCTAAGATGGTTCTCACAAAAGATAGAAGTCAACCTTTTAGTCCCTGTGAGCTAGATTTAGGGCAATCCAGTATATCTAATAAATAAAGAATTGTCTAGTGATTGGATAATAAAATAATTTTTTAAAGATTTTATTTATTTATTCATGAGAGACACAGAGAGAGAGAGAGAGAGGCAGAGACACGGGCAGAGGGATGGGCAGAGGGACAAGCAGACTCCATGCAGGGATCCCGACACGGGACTCCATCCTGGGTCTCTAGGATCACACCCCAGGCTGAAGGCAGCGCTAAACTGCTGAGCCACCGGGGCTGCCCATAAAATAATTTTTATTTTATTTATTTATTTTTAATAATTTTTAATTTTCAAGGTGTTTAGTGTAAATTCATTGCATTCCAAAGAATTTTTGCTTTATCATAGTTTGTGCGGCATTGAAAGAGGGAACAGGTTTTAGAAAAATTATCTTTATTGCTTTAATTTAATTTGAGGAAGATCATGAGTATCAAACAGTCCCTGAGGAGGATGTAGAGATAAATGGAATTTGCTTTCCTCTTAAAGGAATTTCCACATAATGTGGGAGAGAAATGTATACAAGAACCATGAATATGCATTAAGCATTAGACCAGTTGTATGGACCATATGGCAGGACCATGCAGATGAGAAAGAAATGTGCTCCAACTTGGAGAGTTGTGGACACCTTCATGAAGGAAGTAGTGTTTGAGCTACATCGTGAAGGATGGATAGTATTTTGAAGGGAGAAGAGGAGAAAGTTTATCCAGGAAAAGGAACAGTAAATGGCGAGGCAGTGAGCAATATTCTCAAGTATTGCTAATTGATCTATCGTAATCATAATGATCATACTCATGATGAGACTGTATTACTTTATTGATTATAGGCAAAGTGACTTCAGAATAAGTAGAATCAGCATTATAATTTGGAAGAAATATTGCTTTGAGAAAAAATCATTTTTAAAAAAACTTAATTGATATATAATCCTCATATCATACAATTCATTTATTTAATGTGTACAATTCAATGGCTTTTAGTATATTCAGAGATATTTGCAGTCATCAGTGCAATCAAGTTAAGAACATTCTTATCACCTGAAAAAAAAAACTATTCCCTTTGGCTATCATCCCTCTAAACACACCTTCACCATTTCCTTCTACCAGTTCTAAGCAACAATTTATCAATTTCTGTCTCTATAGAGCTCCTTTTCATTTTAATTCATTTTAATGAATTAAATCATATAATATGTGGTCTTCTGTGACTGGTTTATTTTATTTAGCATTATATTTTTTTGGTTCATCCAAGTTTTAATGTGTATCAGTACTTCTTTTTTTTTTTTTTTTGCCAGATAACATTCCCTTATATGAATTTCCACATACTTTTTATCCATTCATTTATTAGTAGACATTTGGGTTAATTATATCTTTTACTCATTATGGATAATGCTGCTATAAACATTTATATTTATGTGTAGAGATATGTTATTACTTCTCTTGGCTATATGCTGGGTAATAAAGCAACACATATGTTGAAAATTGCCAGACTGTTTTCAAAAGCAACTGTCGCATTTTTACATTTTCACCAGTAGTGTGTAAGGATTCAGATTTTTCCATATCCTTACCAGAACTTGTTATGATTGGAAATTTTCATTCTAACCATCCTCTTTCTGTAAAGTGGTGTCTTATTGTAGTTTTGATTTGCATTTCCCTGAAAACTATTGATGTTGAGCATCTTTTCATGTACCTACTGGCCAGTTTTATGTCTTCCTCAGAGAATTGTCTATTCAGATTCTTTGCGAAGTTTTGATTGGGTTGTCTTTTTACTGTTAAATTGTAGAAGTTCTTCATATATATTATATACAAATCCCTTATCATCATTTGTTGAAAAGACTACTTTCCCCAGTGAATGGTATTGGCACTATTGTTGAAAATTGACCATAGATGTATAGGTTTTTTTTTTTTTCCCAGACTCTTAATTCTCTTCTGTTGGTTTCTATGTCTATCATTATGCTAGTAACACACTGTGTTGAATACAGTAACTTTTGTTTTAAGATTTGAAATTGAAAAAGGAGAGTCAACATTTTTTTTGAAATAGCTTTGATTATTTGAGGCTCCCTAATTTCCATATGAATTTTAGGACCAGTTTTCCTATTTCTGAAACAACAGCAGCAGCAAAAACAACAGTAGTTGCAATTTTGATAGGGATTCCATAAATATGTGCATCAATTTGGGAAGTATTGCCATCTTAACACTACATTTTCTAGTCCACGAAAATGGATTATTGTCCCATTTATGTAGGTTTTCTATAATTTATAATTTCTTTTAACCTTGTTTTATAATTTTCAATGCACAAGTTTTATATTTCCTGGATTAATCATTTATTCCTAAGTATTTTATTCTTTTTATATTCTTGCAATGGAATTGTTTTCTTAATTTCATTTTTCAATCACTAATTATGGAAATACAACTGATATTTCTATATTGATCTTGTATTCTACAGTTTTGCTAAACTCATTTACTGACACTAATAGTTTGATTTTATGTGTGCTAATTCTTTAGGATATCTACCTATAAGGTCATGCTGTCCGTGAATAGAGATAATTTTCCTTCTTCCCTCTCAATCTGGGTACCTTTTACTTTTTTTGCTTAATTATCCTGGCTAGAACTCTGGCAGTGTATTAAATAAGACAAGAGCAGAGATCCTTATTTTGTTTCTGATCTTAAGGGGAAATCTCAATCTTTCATCATTTTTTTTTCAATCTTTCATCATTAAGTATGATGTTAAATCTGCGTTTTTCACAGATTGACTTGAGAAAATTCCATTCTTTTTTTTTTTTTACTTTTTAAAATTCAATTTGTATAAACTTAAAGAAAAAAGTTTGCTCATTTCTCCCCACTGTACTCCCTTCCCCACCACAGCAACCACCAGTTTTCTGTATCTATGAGCTGCGATATATAAATATAGACATAATTTAGATTCCAAATATAAGACAGATCATACAATATTTGTCTTCCTCTGTCTGACTTATTTCACTTGGCATTATGCCCTCAAAATCTTGCCGTTAATATGGACGGGCCTCAAAAAAACTCTCTTCTAGTCTTAATTTGTTGGGTGCGTTTATGTTGGAAGGGTGTTCAGTTTTTTTCAAATATTCTTTCTTCATCTATTGAGATAATCATTGGGGTTTTTTTCCCCTTTCATTCTATTAATATGATGTACTACACTGATTGGTTTTCATATATCAAACTCACCCTGCATTCTTGGAATAAATCCTACTTGGCCAAGGTATACAATCCCTTTAATATGCTGCTAGGCAAGTTGCTTGTATTTTGTTGAGGATTTTTATATCAATATATCAACATTCATATAAGATTTTTTTATTCATATAGGATATTGACTATAGCTTTTATTTTTTGTTCCATCTTGTCTGCCTTTGGTATTGAACATACTGGCCTTATAGAATGAGCCAGGAAGTGTTCCTTTCTCTTCTGTTTTTTAGAAGAGTTTAAAATTAATAGGTGTTAATTCTCTAAATTTGCAGAATTCTCCAGCAAAACCAACTGGTCCTGGACTTTTCTTTGTAGGAATTTTTTTTGAATACTGACTCAGTCTTCTTATTTACTATAACTCTGTTTAGATTTGCTGTTTCTTCTTGAGCCAGCATTGATAGTTTGTGTGTTTCTAGGATTTTGTCTGTTTCATCTAGGTTATCTAATTTGTTGGCACACAAATTGTTCATGGTGTTCTCTTTTAATTCTTCTTATTTCTGTAATATTGGTAGTAATGTCCCCACTTACATTCTGGATTTATAATTTGAATCTGCATTCTTTCTTTCACTGTCAGTCTAGCTAAAACATTGTCAATTTTGTTGATTTTTTTTGAAAGGCCAACTTTTGTTTCATTGATTCTCTTTATTATTTTTCTATTCTAGTACTTATTAAAGTTATAACTTTTATTTATTTTGTTAAGCTTGTTTTAAGTCAGTTGGCCTTTTTCTTTAGTTTCTCAATGTAGAAGGTTAGACTTTTTTTTTAATGTAAACCTTTACATCTATAAATTTTCCTCTGAGAATTACTTTTGCTCTGTCCCATAGGTTTTGGTATGTTGTGTTTCATTTTTGCCCATCTCAGAGTATTCATTAATTTTTCTTGACCTGTTCATTATTTATTTAATTTCTATATGTATGTGAATTTCCCAGGTTCACTTCTGTTGCTGATTTCTAATTTAATTCTACTGTAGGTGTACAATACACTTTACATTATTTTGATTTTCAAAATTTTTCTTAAAGATCTATTTATTTATTTTTACAAGGGGTGGGGAGGGAAAGAATCTCAAGTAGACTCCCCCACCCCTGAGTGGGGAGCTCGATCTCTCAACCCTGAGATTATGACCTGAGCCAAAATCAAGAGTTGGATGCTCAACTGACTGAGCCACTCAGATGCCCCAATATTATTTTGATATTTTTTAATTAATTGAAACTCATTTTGTGCCCTAATATATTGTCTATCCTGGAAAATGTTTTATGCATGCTTAATGGTAATGAACTCTGCTATAGATGTCTATTATGTCTAGATAAAGTTTTCTGTTTACTCACTGATTTTTTTTGCCTAGCTCTTCTGTTATTGAAAGTGAGGTATCAAAATATTGAAGTCTCTAGCTGTTGCAGAACTATTTCTCCCTTCAATTCTTTTTTACTATATGTCTAATATTATTTTTATTCCACAACTCTTCCATTACTACCTTAATTTGTGTAGTTATTTTCCAGTATACTACTTTTAATATTTTATAATATATTTTTGTTGAAAGAAACAGTTGTTTCTTTTACTACACATTTTTAAAATCTCTCCTTAGTGATTCCCCTGGGGATTACAAGTAACATCTTAATATATAGCAATCTGATTTATATTAATTTCACCTTCAATTCAATAGTATATAAAAACTCTACTTACAGGGATGCCTGGGAGACTCAGTTAGTTAAGCATCTGCCTATGGCTCAGGTCATGATCCCAGGGTCCTGGGATTGAGCCCCATGTTGGGCTCCCTGAAGTGAGGAGCCTGCTTCTCCCTCTGCCTGCCATTCCTCCTATTTATGCACACTCTCTCTGTGTATCAAATAAATAAATAAAATCTTTAAAAAAATCTACTTACAGACCTCCATATCTCCTACTTTATGCTGTTATTGCTACAAATTCCATCTTTATTAATTAATTTTGTGCCCATCAATATAGATTTATAATTATTGCTTTATGCACTTGTCTTTTAAATTAGATGGGGAAAAAATACATAATGGTGCCTTTTATATTTACCTATGTAGTTATATTTACTGGTGTCCTTTATTTCTTCATGTGGATTCAAGTTACTGTCTAGCATCCCTCCATTTTAGCCTGAAGGGACTATTGAAAAGCATGAAGGGGTTCACCATGACTGGGGGGCACAGGTTAGCTCTGAGGTGGTGGCATCTAGAAGGCCTCTTTATTTTTTAAAGATTGTTTTGCCAGATAGAATTTTGCTTGACAGCTTATTCTTCTTTCAGCCCTTTGATTATGTTTCATTCCATTGTCTTCTGGTTTTCATGGTTTCTGCTGAGAAACTAGCTGTTACTCTTATTGAAAAAATCTCTTGTGCATGCTGAGGTGCTTTTCTCTTGCTGCATTCAAATTCTTTGTCTTTTGAAAATTTGATTATGATGTATCTTGGTGTGGATGTCTTTATCCTATTTGGAGTTTGTTGAGCTTTTTGAATAGGTCAATCAATGTTTTTCAGCAAATTTGGATAGTTTTCAGCCATTATTTCTTAAAATATTCTTTCTGTCCCTTTCTCTTCTCTTCTTCCTGGACTCTTAATTATGTATGTGTTGGTGCATTTCATGTTGGTTATTATCCTACAGTTCCTCTTAGGTTTTGTTAATTTTTCTTCATTCTTTTTTTTTCCCTGATATTCAGACCACATAATCTCAATCAATTTATCTTCAAATTTAAAAAAAAAAAAAAAAAAAAAAAAAATTTATCTTCAAATTTACTAATTTTTTCTTCTGCCTCCTTATCTGCTATAAACCCTTTTAGTAGATTTTTTATTTAACTTGGATAACTTAATAACTTAAACTTAGTAACTTAAACTTAAACTTAACTTTATTAAGTTATTTTTTATTAAGTTTTCAATCCAGAATTCCCATTTGATTCCTTTTTATAATTTGTCTCTTTTTTGATATTCCCAATTTGGTGAGATATAATTCTCATGGTTTCCTTTAGTTCTTTAAACATGGTTTCCATTAGTTCTTTGAACATATTTAAAATATCTTATTTGAAGGCTTTTTCTAGTAAGTTTAATGTCTAAATTTCCTTCAGGAGTTTCTTTTGAAACTATTGAAGCTCCTTTTTTCCCTGTGCATGGGCCACATATTCTTGACATTTTTTGCCTGTCTCATAATTTTTTTGCTGTTATAGAATGGACTTTTTTTAAAAAAGATTTTATTTATTTATTCATGAGAGAGAGAGAGAGAGAGAGAGAGAGAGAGAGAGGCAGAGACACAGGGAGAGGGAGAAGCAGGCTCCATGCAGGGAGTCCAATGTGGGACTCAATCCTGGGACTCCAGGATTACACCCTGGGCGAAAGGCAGGTGCTAAACCACTGAGCCACCCAGGGATCCCTGAATGGACATTTTAAATATTATAATGTGGCAATTTTGGAAAAAAGATTCTTCTCCCTCTGCCAGGGTTTGTTGCTGCTTGTTGTAGCTTTTGTTTATTTAATTACTTTTCTGCTGAGCTAATTTTATAAAGTTTGAATTCTTTGTTTTGCGTGGCCACTGAAATCTCTGCTCCATGAGCTCAGTGGTTAGCTAATGTTTGCACAGAAATTTTCTTAAAAATCTTGAACAAAAAAACTCCCGGTCTTTGCAGACAAAGTCTGTGTTTGTTCGGGTGCAACTTCAGCATTCAATAGGACAGTTTATGACTCTGCCTGAACCTTCACTTCCTGCCTGGACAAAGCCCAAAAGTCAGCCAGCTTAAATTGACAGGTTAAGTTCTTTTCAGGTCTTTTTTGAACACATGCATAGCCTTGGGCATGCATATGGCTTTCTAGAGTCTTAGGAATATTTGGAGCTTTTCAAAGCCTTATTCTCCAAAGCATCTCAACCTCCAGCCTTGCCTCTCAAACTTTTTAGTCTGTTGTTTTCTCCAGCTTTTATCTACTACATCAGGTGGTGATGGCTAAATCATTTGCCTATAAATGTTTTCAACATCATACCACCTTAGCACTAGTCAGATTCCAAGTTAGTCCAAGATAGAGGCAGGCCTTCTGAGCCAGTATTCTACGGAGCCACCAACCAGGTCAGAACAAAGAATTAGTCATTCTGCTCCTTCCTGGACCTGTACCAGAAATGCAGGCTGCTTTTTTCAAACCTGGCACTGAACTAGGGAGCAGAGATGGGAAAAGTATAAGATTTAGTTATTTATTTAGACAGAGAGAGAGATAATGAGTGAGGGGAGGGGCAGAGGGAGAGAGAGAATCCTCAAGCAGGCTCCTTGCTGAGTGTGGAGCCTGACACAGGGCTCAATATCATGACCCTGAGATCATGACCTGAGCTGAAATCAAGAGCTGCTTAACCAACTGAGCCACCAGGTATCCTTGGAGAAGTGTAAGTTTAAGTGCTACTAGATTTGCTGTTCTAACCAAGATTTAGCTGTTTTTGTTACTTAAGCACTCCTTTGGTCGCATCCTTTGGGCTAGTAGCCTTGGTGAATTAAAGCCTTTTTCTGTGCCTCAATTTTCTTATATTATAAATTGGGGAGAAAAGTAATTCTCCCCAACCTAATTCACAGGGTTGTCTTTAGCATCAACTCACTTACCATGTGTAAAAGCACTTTGTAAGTTGTATAATGCTAAATGAAGTCAGCTATTTCAATTTTTTGTTGTTGCAACAAAGAGATATAAAAAAGGTAGAATTTAAAGTTTGTCAGTAGCAACACCATGGAGTGTTGCTGACCTAAATTCTTGACAGTGTTCTTTTCCCTTTTATGGCATGAATGGTAACATACATTAAATACTGTCCTGTGTGTCTTGCTTTACTGACTTAAAAAATCATGGTGATTATTCTATATCATTATTCCATTATCAGTTTACAAAGTTGGATTGTGTCCAAAAGTCTATTGCTATTAAGATTTATGCACTAGTGAACAAACTTGCATATATGCTATTTATCACAAACAATGTATATTTGTAGGATAAATTTACAGATGTGGCATTGTTGGATTATTTTATACTTTGATAAATATTTTCAAAATGTTTTCCATAAAGAGTAACAGTTTACACTTCCAATGGAAGCATGTGCTTATTTTCCCAACATTAATCATTACTGAGGACTAAATGTGTTTTATTTAGGTTATAAGCCCCAAGACTTCAAAGGTACTACAAAAATCACCCTCTTCAAGAAGAATGGTAAGAAAACAATTTCCTTTTCTCTCTTATTAACTCCTTATATGGTATTCTCTGGCTTTATCTACCATAATATGTGCATAATTTTGGTCATGATATATCCTTTAAACTTGACATTTCATGTGGCACATGAAGAAATAGTATAGGGAGGGATCCCTGGGTGGCGCAGCGGTTTGGCGCCTGCCTTTGGCCTAGGGCGTGATCCTGGAGACCCGGGATCGAATCCCACGTCGGGCTCCCGGTGCATGGGGCCTGCTTCTCCCTCTGCCTGTGTCTCTGCGCCTCTCTCTCTCTCTCTCTCTGTGACTATCATGAATAAATAAATAAAATCTTTAAAAAAAAAAAAAAAAAAAAAAAAAAAAAAAAAAGAAATAGTATAGGGAGAGAGTCAACTAACTGATGACTCAAAATGTATGGTTAGGCAGCCTGTAAGCAATTATGAATACTGTAGGAATTTTCAGGGAAAATGTGATTATTATGATCATAGGAAAGTGATCATAATATCTTACAGAGACTTCTGGAGAGCTGGAAGAGGGGGGGCATGAAATGACCAAAAGAGTGTTTTAGGAGTATAGTCTTGGTTCCAATGACCCAGGGACACTCTGTACAACCCCCATAACCACCCAGTCCACCCTCCACCAACATCCATTCCTTGGTATGCTCTTCTGGTTCTTACTGGTGATAGCAGAAAGTACCATAATAACTGATTCTATTTTAAAATGTTTTCTAGTGCTATTGTAACAAAGTATGACAAACTAGTTAGCTTAATATATTAGAAATTTATTCTCTCACAATTATGCAGGCTAAAAGTCTGAAATCAGGGTGTCTGCCTAGTTCCTTCTGAAGACTGTGAGAGAAGGATCTGTTCCTGACATCATTCCTAGCTTTTGGTGATGCCACCAATTCTTGATATTCCTTAGCTTGTAGATGTATCACTCCAATCTCTGCCTCCATCTTTACACATTATTTGTGTGTTTGTGTGTCTTCTCCTCTTATAAGGACGGTAGCCATATTGGATGTATGTCCACCCTACTCCATTATGACCTCATCTGAGCTAATTACAACTGCAATGACCCTATTTCCAAATACAGTTATATTCTCAGCTACTGGTAGTTAGAATTTCAACATATCCTTTGGGGGGACACAATTCAACCTATAACATATTCCTTTTAGGGTATATATTGAGTCAATTCAACAACATAAGCCTTCTACATCAACAGTGCTATCCTTTGAGAATGTTCAAATTTAAAATGATTATCTGAGGACTTAGCCAGATCCTCAGATAGAAATTTCTTTCTTTTATTTTTTTAGAAATTTATTTCTTTTCATATCTAGATAGATAATTAATTTTAAAATATTCAAAATTTGGAAACAAAAGGAATTTTCCAGTCAATCTTGACAAAAGAAATTCCTGTTAATTAGAAGACGCCATTCTATTTCATTGAACAAGAGCTCCAAGTTAGGTCTGCAGGCCAGTCTTGTCATATGAAAGCAGAGATACTCAGAAGTCCATATGCTGCTCTTCAGGGTGTTATCATACACTTTGAGGAATCAAGTTTTAAATGCTCATTTGGAATTCAATTTGGGCCCACCAATCATTGTTACTAACTAAAGAAAAAGGATATTTAAAAAGCTATATTTTATAACTGATTCTTAACTCTTTGAGAAGGTTGATCTTAAAATATACTGAAATACAGAATTCAACCTAAAGTAAGCTTATTTTAGGGCACAGTCAAGAAAATGAACTGATAGAAACATGAGATTTTGTCATAACATAGTGCTACTTCTCTGGTTATTTTAAGGCATTATACAGGGCCTACGTATGTAACAAAAGTAAAGTCCCAGGTTAAGTTTAGTGTATCTTCCTTTGAAAAGAACGCAGTATTTCATTCTGGTTTAATACTGGTCACAAAAGCAGTATTTCATTCTGGTTAAATACTGGTCACATTTACATGTTTTCCTAATTCACATTGCCACTGATTTTCATATCTCTTAAGTGTAGTCATTAAAGTGATATTCATCCTAGTTTGACAGAATGTACTGAATTTTTCCCCATTGGCAGTCTGACGTGCCGGAAGGAGTCATAAGGGTCCATGCTCCACTTCTCTCTAAGGTGTCCATGGCCATTCAACTCACTAGTCACACCAAAGCCAAAGACATACTGGCAAAATTTCAATATGAGAACAGGTGAGTAAAAGTGAATATAGGTCTTTGTACAAGGAAGGTGATCTTTTATTAGATGAATAACTTTCTAGGCATTTACAAAGTTGGCCTTTTTGAAAAGTTAGGACCCGTTACTTTGGAGACTACCAGTAGAGGAAGTCAAAGTAGAGAAAGAGATTAGGTAGACTGTAGAATTGTTGATAACAAAGGTATTTGTTTTTTTTTTTTCTTTTTTAAGAAATTTCTACAAATAGGATTCCTAATAGATATCTTCTATCTTGGTGGTTTCATTTACTCCACGAGTTTTACTTTTTATTAGAATAAAAAAATATAGCAAGTTAGTTTTAGAGATACCTGGAATAACATTCCAGGCTTCATTGGGCTTCAACATGCATAGATCAGATAAAGTTTACATAGTTAAATAGACATTATAGCCATTGTTTTCCTTGAAACATGCTACTAATAAATCTTGGGATCAGAATTTTATTTACAAAAAAAAAATCCTTTTGCTCATCTGCAGTAAGTCACCTTGAAACAGCCTCAATCAGGATAATTTTTCTGTAGGCATGCTTATTCAGGGGTAAATATTTGCCCTGAGATTTTTAAAAGATGAGAAGCATGAGAAGTACTAGTTTAAATCCTTCCATTAGAGAACAGGTGCAGAGAGAGAGAGTCTTTTTTTTTTTAAGATTTTATTTATCTATTCATGAGATAGAGAGAGACAGACAGACAGACAGACAAACATAGGCAGAGAGAGAAGCAGGCTCCTTGCAGGAAGCCCGATGTGTGGCTCGATCCTGGACCTGGGGATCACGCCCTGAGCTGAAGGCAGACACTCAACCACTGGCCACCCGGCGTCTCGAGAGAGAGAATCTTGAGCAGACTCTATGCTTAAGCCCCAACATGGGGTTTGATCTTACAACCCTGAGACCATGACCCTCACTGAAATCAAGAGTCGGACACTTAATTGAGCCACCCAGGTGCCTAGAAATAATTAAATAATTAAAATATTCTTAAAGAGAAATCTTCCAATCATGTTAAAAAGGAGTACCCATGTTGAGGGGGAAAAAGGTGATTGCAGAAGATTATGTACTGTAAGAATCCATTTATATAACATTTTGAAGTGACAAAATTTTAGAAATGGAGGGTAGGTTACTAGTTGCTAGAAGCTGGGGAGAGGAGATTGTGGGGAGGGGAGATGGGTACCCTCATAAAAGGGTAACACAAGGACCTGGCAATGTAGGAGTTGCTCAGTACCTTGACTCTAATGGTAGATCAAAGAACCTATACAAGTTGTATTGAACTTAATACACACAAAAATGAGTACAAGTAAAGTCGGAAATCTAAATAGGATAGGTGGATCATATTAATGTCAATATGCTTAACTGTGACATTATACTGTATTTGTATAAAATGTTACCATTTGAGGAGAAGTGGGCAAAGAGTATGAGGAAATTTTCTATATTATTTCTTACAATTACATATGAATCTACCACTATCTCAGTAAAAATATTTCAATTAAAAAAAAACAAGAATGGCCAATAAAAATAATCTATGGTGTTAGAAGCCAGAGTAGTGTTTTTCTGTGGGTGGAAGGGATAGTGATTAAGAAGCCATGATAGTGGCTTATGGGGGCTGGTTATGTGGTATATTCACTTTGTGAAAATTCTTCAAGTATTCTTATAATATGTGCATATTTTGTATGTTCTCTTTATCTCTCTCTAAATATACATATGTGTATATATATATACTTACATAAAAAAGTATGTATATATATATATATATATATATATATATATTTACATAAAAAAGAAAAGAAGAGTAGAGTAGACAGGGGCCAAGAGGAACCCTGAAAACTTAACTTTTCTCTGCTGCTAAGACACTATAAGTAGTTACCACTAAGCAGTAATAGACTTTGAATTCCTCTGGGGGGATCAAATGTGTGAGAAAACTGCCTTTACACTCTGATGTAGACCTTTTGTAGAATAAAAGTGTTTCTAATAAAAATAAATTAGAATCAGTGACTATAGGTAGATGCAAATCCTTTTTATGAACTTCAGAAGATGTTGTCCAGTCCATTTTCTTAACTAGTTAGAACTGTGGCCAATTTAAGTTTAGTTGTAAGTTGGTACATCTGTGCCTGTTTCACTAGATGTTTATTTTCTGACTCCTAACCACCTCTTCTGTTTATGTAAAAAAAAAAAAAAAGAGAGAGAGAGAGAGAGAGAAAGAAGTCCCATTCTTCCCAGGTCCTCCCTGTTACGACTAAAACTCTTTGGACATAATATAATGACAAGCACAGGAAGACTCTGAAAGGTAGAAAGACAAGTGCTGACTGCCTAGGGATATCAGACCTGTGAAAAATCATGGTGGTGAGTTCCTGGGTTTCCTTATTGCCTCCTATATGTCTAGACAGGGTGCTATGGAAACCTTCAACCTGGCATCAGCACAGACCATAAATGAGCTTTAGAGAGTCTGTTTCCCCATCCAAAAGACTGAAGAGAAGGTAGCCTAACCACAAAAAAACATTTTGGCAATGTTTGCCCTACTCAACCAAACACCAACAGGAAAACACACCACTACACCTGTGATTTCAGTGGAACCAAGCAGGCAACTGATCTACATGCCCCACCCAACAGAATCAGGTGGTGATTCAGTTCCCAACCACGATAGTGTCAGAAGGGTCCTGCCTCTAGCTGAGTTTCCTCCACCCAGCAGCAGTGAGACCTAATAAATCCGTTCAAGGCAGTTATCCACTAGCTTCACCCCACCCTCAGAGTCAGTAAGGCACAGTGAAGAGCATCTTACCCAACAGCAACAAAGAAGCATGAGTCAACCTTCTGTTTCCTCTCCCTGGTGGCAGCAGAGCCCAGCAGGGAGCTGATCGTATACCCCCAATCCAAGGCAGCAAAGTAGTGCCAATTGGTGTCCCACTTTCACTGGGCAGGTGGCAGTGGGGTCCAGCAAAGAGCTGAACGTACACACCCACCCAGACCTTGTGCTAAACTTCAACAGGAGGAATTCCTGCCAAAAAATGATTAAGTAAGATTCAGAGTCTCATGATATCCAAAGTGTCTGCAATATGATACAAAATCACTTATTATACTAAAACCAGGAAAATCACGATAAGAATGAGAAAAGACAATTGAGAAATGCCAGTGCTAAATTGAATCAAATGTTAGAATTATCTGACAAAAGCAACCATCACAAAAAAAGCTTCAACAAGCAATTATGAATTCTCTTGAAACAAATGAAAAAATAGAAAATCTCAGTAAACAAAAAGAAGTTAAAATGAAATGAAAATTATAGAACTGAAAGAATAACTGAAATAAACTCCCTAGATGGGCTCATTAGTAGAGTGAAGATGACAGAGGATATAGTCAGTAGACTTGAAGACATATCAATAACATTATTTATTCTGAATAACAGAAAGAAGACCGACCCAAAAAAGTGAATATAGTCTCAGGGATTCATGGGCTGTAATGCATGGTACTGCATCAGTGCAGTACCAAAAGTAGAGAAAACAGAGAGGAACTAAAAAAGTATTTGAATAAATAATGACTGAAAACTTTCCAACTTAGCAAAAGGTATAAACCTATGTATTCAAGAAACTAAGTGAACCCAAATAGGACAAACCAAAGAAATCCCTTCCAAAACAACATAATTAAACTTGTAAAAAATTAAAGACAAAGAAGAAAACCTTGGGACCCTTGAGAGGCAGAGTGGTTGAGCGTCTGCCTTCGGCTCAGGTCATGATCCTGGGGTCCTGGGATCAAGTCCCACATTGGGCTCCCTGCAAGGAGCCTGCCTCTCCCTCTGCCTGTGTCTCTGCCTCTCTCTCTCTCTCTGTGTGTCTCTCATTAATAAATAAATAAAATCTTTTTTTAAAAAAGGAAGAAGAAAACCTTAAAAGCACCCAGAGAGAAGCAGTGCCTTTCTTATAGGGAACATCAATTACAATCACAGTGGATTTCTCACTTGAAACCCTGGAGACCAGATGGAAGTGGCATAACATCTTTCCAAGTACTGAAAGAAAAAAACTGTTAACCTTGAATTCTATGTCATGCAAAAAACATCTTTCCAGGATGAAAGGGAAATGAAGACATTCTTGGGTCAAGCAAAATTAAAGGATTTTTTTGCTAACAAATTTACCCATAAAGAATGGATAAAAAGGAAGTCCTGTAAATAGAAAGAAAATGATAACAAAGGCCTGAAACATCAAAGGAAAGGAGAATATAACTATAATTGATTATCCTGCTTCTTATGTATTTCTTAAATCATATTTGATGGTTGAAGTAAAAATAGCACCATCTGATATGGTGCTCAGTGTATGTATGTAGAAAACATATTTAATACAACTTTATTTATTTTTTAAAAAAATTATTTATTTGAGAGAGAGCGAAGGGGGATAGTCAGAGGGAGAGAGATAATCTCAAGAAGACTCCTTGCTGAGTGAGGAGCCAGACACGGGGCTCCATCCCACAACCTCAAGATGATGACCTAAGCCAAAATCAAGAGTTGGATGCTCAACTGAGCCACCCAGGCACCTCAAGACAACTATATTTTAAGAGAGTTGAAGCTCAGCGCTCCTTATTGTCTGCATAGTAACTTCCCTCCAAAGACTGCATTATGTAACAAGGGAAAAAGAATAACTTCATAGTCATGAAATCTGACCTCAGCCAGGTGAACAAGGTTAACATCAACAATGATGAGTCACACTGATAGTAAATACCCCGATAAGAAATGATGAAAATGGCACTTTACCTCTGTCCCTTTCCTCCCAAGAATACATAATTCCAGCCTAAACATGAGAATAACATTGGACAAATCCCAGTTTGGAAACATTCTACAAAATACCTGATGAGTCCTCAAAACTGTCAAAGAAATCAAAAACAAGGCAAGTTTGAGAAAATATCAGAGTCAAGACAAGGCTAATGAGACATAACTATGTATTAGTTTCCCAGTACCACTCTGCTTAAAACAACAGAAATGTATTCTCTCAGTTCAGGAGGCCAGGAGTCTGAAAGAAGTGTGTCAGCAGGGTTGGTTCCTTCTAAAGGCTGTGAGGAAGAAGCTCTCCCATGCCTCTCTTCTAGCTTCTAGTGGTTGCCAATATCCATGGTTTATAGATGTATCACGCCAATCTCTCCATCTTCACATTGTCTTTGTGTTTCTCTTTTCTCCTCTTATAAGGATTCATTGGATTTTAGGGGGTCCCCTGAATCCAGGATGATTTCATCTCTAGATTCTTAACTAACTACATCTGCAAATACCCTATATCAAATAAAGTCACATTTTGAATATCCAGACAGATGTGAGTTTTGGAAGGTACATTATTCAACCAATTATAATTACTGAATATATTCCAATATTTTCGATGGGTCTCTGGAACAGAAAACAGATGCTAGGTAAAAAACAAGAACATCTGAATAAAGTATGAACTTCAGTTAATAATAATGTATTAGTATTCATTAGTTGTGATATATATATATATACACACACACATATATATGTATATATATCATATTAGTGTTAGATGTTAATAATAGGGGGAACAGAGTGTGGGGAATAATGAGAATTGTCTATAGTATTTTCACAATTTTTCTCTAAATCTAAGAGAGTTCTAAAATTAAGTTTATTTGTAAAATGTGTCAGGGCTTTTACCAATTAGGAGAACAACTTATTAATGGTGAAATAACAATTTCAGAGTAAAACAGATAAGGTTTGGTCATGCTAGAATATCAGACTTTGTTTTAAAAATGAAATCCACTTATGCATTAGTGGTCCTCTTCATTTAGCATGTTATTTATAATTCAAAGAACTAACCATAAATAGAATTCAATGCTCATTTTTAAAAGTATGAGGGTAAAGAGAATTGATGGGAGTTGATTTCTACACATCACTCAAAGTAGTAAAACATCAATCCCAGTAGACCATGATAAGTTACATATGTTATTGAGATGCCAATGAAACCACAAAGAAAATCATACAAAGCAGTATACTAAAAAATACTGTACATAAGTCTAGATATAATCATAAGAAATAGACCATATCCTGGGCCATAAAATAAAGTTCAATAAATTTAAAATAATTGAAATCATACAGAATATCTTGACCATAAAGGAATCAAACTAGATGTCAGTAACAGAAAGACAACATGATTATTTCTAAATACTTTAAAATTAAACCACATACTTCTCTAACCCATGAGTCAAAGAGGAAGTGTTAAAGGAAAAATTTTAAAGTACACAAAATGAAAATAAAACTGCAACATAATCAAATTTTGTACAGTGCAGCTAAAGCCATGCTGAGAGAAAAATTTATAGCAGTAAATGCTTACATTTAAAAAGAGGGCAGGATCTCAGAACAAGTTAGTTTCTACCTCTAGAAACTAGAAAAATAAGAGCAAAATGAACACAAAGCAAGCAGAATGAAGAAAACAATAGAAGAGCAGAAATCAGTAAAGTTAAAAACAGGAAAATAATAGAAATCAGTAAAACAAAAAGCTTTAAAAAATTGGTAAATTTCTAGAAAGACTAACAAAAATAAAAAGAAATCACCAATATTAGGAATAAAATAGAAGGTATCAAAGTATATAATGCTTCTCATAAAAGGATAAGGAAATAGTTAACAAACTATATGCTCAAAGTCAAAAACTTAGAAGAAATGGACCAATTCCTCAAAAACCACAAATTATCAAAAGACAGCCAAGATGAAATAGTTTTATAACCATTAAGGAAATTAAGTCTTTAAAAGTTTCCCAAAAATGAGCAGCCTGGGTGGCTCAGCAGTTTAGTGCCACCTTTAGCCCAGAGTCTGATCCTGGAGACCTGGGATTGAGTCCCACGTTGGGCTCCCTGCATGGAGCCTGCTTCTCCCTCTGCCTGTGTCTCTGCCTCTCTCTCTCTCTCTCTCTCCCTCTCTGTGTGTGTCTCATGAATAAATAAATAAAATCTTTAAAAAAAAAGTTTCCCCCCCCAAAAAATCTTTAAGCCAAGATGGTTTCACTGGTGAATTCTAGCAAATGTTTAAAGAATTAACACCAATTTAGCACATTCTTTTTCCAGAAAATAGAAAAGGAAGGGACACTACCTAACTCATTTTATGAAATTATTTATTGATCAGACGTCAAAGACAATAAGCAAACACTGCAGACTAATATCTCTCATGAACTTAGAGACAAAAGTCCTCAAAAGAATATCAGCAAATCTAATCCAACCTATATTAAAGGAATTACAGTGACCAGGTGGGTTCTTTACAGGTATGCAAGTTTGGCTCAATATTTAGAAATTAATGTATTCCACCATTGGATTGGAGAAAAATCATATGATCATGTTAATTGATACAGAAGAAGCATTTGACAAAATCAAATACCTATGCATGATAAAAATCCCTCAGTGAACTAGGAAAATGGAGAACTTCCTCAACTTGATAAAGACCATCTACAAAAATCTACAGCTAACATCACACCTTACGATGAATGATGGAATACTTTCCTTCCAAGATCAAGAACACTACTTTTATTCAAAATACTATTAAAAGATTAAGCCACTGCAATAAGGCAAAAAAAAGGGAAAGAGAAAGAAAGAAGAAAGAAGAGAAAAAGAAAGGAAAGAAAGAAAGAGAAAGAACAAATGAATGGACAGGTATACAGATTGTAGAGGAAGAAAAAACACATAACATTAAATTTATCATTTTAAATTTACAGTACACTGATATTTAGTGCATTCACATTGCAATACAATATTACCACCATCCATCTTCAGAAAGATTTTATCATTCTATACTCAGACTCTGTCCCCAGTAAACAATAACTCATTTTTCCCTCCCCTAGCCATTAGTAACTGCTCTTCTACTTTCTGTCTGTATGAATTTGACTATTCTAATCATTGATTTTTTAAAAATATTTATTTATTTTAGAGAAAAAGGGTTTGGGGGAAGGGGCAGAGGGAGAGGGAAAGAATCCCAAACAGACTCCCTGCTGAGCATGGGGCCAGATATAGGGTTCCATCTCACAACCCTGAGATCATGACCTGAGCTGAAATCAAGAGTTAGATGCCTGAAAACCTGAGCCATCCATGCCCCCTTGTAATAACTGATTTTTGACAAAAGCACAAAAGCAATTCAATAGATAAAGGACAGCCTTTTTAACAAATGATAAATGATGCTCTAGAAGCTGGACATCTATAGGCAAAAAACAACGCACAATGGGTCACAGATGTAAATGTAAAATATAAAACTATAAAATTTAGAAAACAGGAAAGGAGAAAACCTTTGTGATGTAGGGCTAGATTAAAGTTGACATCAAAAGCATGATCCAGGGTTGCCTGGTTGGCATAGTCAGTTGAGTCAAAGACTCTTTCAGCTCAGGTCATGATCTCAACTTCCTAAAATCAAACCCCATATTGGGCGCCATGGTCAGCAGGGAGTTGGTTTGAGGTTTTTTTCCTCTGCCCCTTCCCCTGCACTTTCTCTTTCTAAAACAACAAATATTTTTAAAAACCTAGAATGTTCCATAAGAGATAAAAATTGATAAATTGTATGTCATCAAGATTGAAAACTTATATAGTGAAAGACTCAATGAAAAGGATAAAAAGACAAAGATACTTACAAACCTCTTAGGCAGCAAATGAGTAACTAGTATCTAGAATATATAAAGAAAACTAAATACTCAGCAGCCCCGGTGGCTCAGCGGTTTAGCACCAACTTCAGCGCAGGGCATGATCCTGGAGACTCAGGATCGAGTCCCACATCAGGCTCTCTGCATGGAGCCTGCTTCTCCCTCTGCCTCTGTCTCTGCCTCTCTCTCTGTGCGTCTCTCATGAATAAATAAATAAAATCTTAAAAAAAAAAAGAAAACTCAATACTCAACAAAAGGAAAAAAAAACAATCCAATTTAAAAATGAGCAAAAGACATGAACAGGTATTTCACTAAAGAGAATATACAGGTACACATAGGAAAAGATGTTCAGTATCTTTAACCATTAGGGAAGTGCAAAGCCACAATGACTTATCATTAAACACCTCTGAGAATGGCTAAAATAAAAAAAATAATGATAACACCAAATACTGGTAAAGATACAGAGATCTTTGGATCACTCATACATTAGTGGTGGGAACATAAAAGGGTATAATCAGTCTAAGACTGTTTTGTAGTTTTTCATAAGACTAAATATGTAACTGCCATGTGATCCAGTTTTCACAGTCAGGCATTTTTTTTCTTTTTTTTTTTTGTTTTTTTTGTTTTTGTTGTTGTTGTTTTGTTGTTGTTGTTGTTGTTTTTAGACATTTTTTTTCTAAAGTAATCTCTGCACCCTGTGTGGGGCTCACACTCACAACTCTGAGATCAAGAGTCACACAGTCTACCAGCTGAGCCAACCAGGTGCCCTGTGGGCATTTGTCCCAAAGAAATGAAGATTATATTCACACAAAAAGCTGTATATAAATGCTTATAGCAACTTCATTTATAATAGTAAAAACTGGAAAAGAATCCCAAACATTCTTCAACAGTAAATAACAAACTGGCACATCCGTAAGATGGTGTGCTACTCAGCAATAAAATGCAACACCTTGGGTGAATCTCCAGGGGTTTATGCTAATTGAAAAAGAAAAAAGAAAGCCAATACAAAAAAGTTTCATACTCTGTGTCTCCATTTATATAACATTTTTGAAGTGACAAATTTCTAGAAAATGTGGAATAGAGAAGAGGTTACCAGGGATACAGGATGAGGGTAGAGAGGGAGGTGAGTGGGCTATACAAGGGAAACAAGGGATCTAGTGGTGATGGAAAATGTTCTGTATCTTGACTGAACTGATGTTGACATTCTGATTGTGACAGCACACTAGAGCTCTGCAAGATTTTACTAGGGGAGAAAACTGAGTAAAGAGTACAAAAGGTATATCTGTGCAGTTCTTAAAACTATGAGCAAATTTACAATGATCTCAACTAAAATGTTTAATGAAATAAATAATATAGGGCACACACCTTTCTTCTTTAAAAGAATTGAGGTCGATCTTTTTGAAGTAACTAAGCTTAGAAGTCATTCCTCACATGGGATGAAGATCAGCCACTCTTCCACCACAGCGTTCTAGCCCGGGATGGAGAAATGAAATTGGGCAACTATTTTCTCTGACTTGCTTTCACTAAAGAGCAGAAACATGTAATGAAGTCAATATTAGTTTGAAAAGCTTTAGGCAAGTTTAGAAACATGACATGGACAAAAGAGAGAATTCCAGTCAGTTTTGGGAAAAAGAGAAATGAAACCTGACTTCTTTTGAACTGAGAGTAATGTGACCAGTAACAAGGCAATATTAAACATCCAGCTGCTCCTTCACTGGCCGTGGTGTGTCTATAACAGTCCTCTCTTAAGTGAAGCTGACAGTTGTGGATAGAATGGGCTCCAGGTTGTTGTAGGGCACAGCAGCATCCATCTTGATTTGGATAGTCCCATCCTTTCTGTGCCTTGGATATTGGGCTGTATCAAACAAATAAAATTGAGTTTTTTAATCATAACTTTAATAACAATTTGCGGATGTATTTCATTCAAGGCAGAGGAATTGTTTGTTGCCATGGTTTACCTCAGCTCATGGAAGAGGGTTAAGTTAGATTGCTTTCTTTTTTTTCTTTTTTTCTTTTTTGTTTTCAGTTATGGTTCATCAGAATGCATTAAAATTCAGAACCAACGGTTATATGAAATTGGAGGAAATATAGGTAAGCATTCTCTAATGGTTTTTACTACTAAATTCTCTGATTGCTCTAAAAGAAATACGATGCTATTGTAAAAGCATATTTTATAAGTTTCTTAGTATAAATTCGACATCAATAAGTTTCTGAGTTTTTAATCTCATATGAGAACAGTTGTAGGAATTCCCTGAAATACTCTCAAAATTGAAATGTGAATATTCTGGTTGATATGGAGTAGACTTTTGTGTCTTTTAAGTGTGCCTCAAAGTTGGAAAGTCTGTTCCTAAAGGTTCCTGCAAAACAGAGAACATCATGGAACTTTGAAACTGTGACACTCTTTTTGTTTAACTTCCCTGGTTTCACCCTCAGTTCAGGTCCATTCTTCCTATTTCTCTGAGGGGAAACAAAAAGGAATCAAAGGGAAGTTGCCTCTGCTTGCATCTGTGTCCTATCTTCCCCTTCGTTCATGTCTTCTGCTTGCCCTCTGCACAGTCTGGATGCACCACCCCAGCTCCCATTATAGCCAGCACCAGCATGTGTACCTCCCTTCATGTTCCTACCTGCTGCTTGGGGCCTTGCTCCAGCCCCCATTCTCTCCTGCACCCAGTTTTCCCCTCCCAACTGCATCATTTCCAACTGCATAAACATTTTTGATAATTTCTCTCATGGTCAAGACTCTCTCTTGACCCCCACCCTGCCCCGTCCCCACACCTTCAAGCCTATTTCCATTTCATCGTTCTGCTTTACAGCAAAAACTCCTTGAATCCATTTTCTGTCCTCTAGTTTCTTCCTCTTGTTCTCTCTTGAAACCACTCCAGTCAAGTGTTACCCCGCAACACTCAACCAAAATTGCTCTCTTGTTGAGGCCACTGGAGAACTCTTACCTTGTGAGATCCAGTCATTCGTTCTGTCTTGATAACTGCCTGAATTGATCTTTCCCTCCTTTGAAAACACACTTTCTTCACCTGGTTTCATTGACAACCTAAGCTTTTGGGTTTTGTCCCACTTCACTGGCAGCTCCTGAGTCTCTTTTGCCTGCTACTTCTCATCCTCTCAACCTTCAATGTGGAAAACTTGGGGTCAGGCCCCACAGTTATGTGTCTATAAGACACATAACATTTTTGGTGAGTTCAATCCATCTCATTGCTTTAAATACACATAATATGCAACGCCTTACAAATTCTTTCCAGACTTCCTCTCAACACCAGCCTTGCAGATCTAGTCATCAGGCACATTTTGCCACGGAGCCTTTGTACTAGGCACATTTTGCTATGCTCTCCTTTAGATTATTCGTTTCTCACTCCTTCACCTCCTGCCAGGTGTTTGCCTCTAGGTCACCTTCTCAAAGACACCTTCCAGGATCTCACTTTCTCTAGGTGTGCCTTCCCAGCTTTGTTCTCTCATGTACTTACCACCACCAGACTTATTTTATATTATACTTGCTGATTTGCTGGTTGTCTTTTATCATTTTGAATGTAAGTGCCCTGAGGGCAAGTGTATTTGACTGTCTGATGCATTTCTGTAGCCCTAGCCCCTGGAATAGTGCCTGGCATATAATAACTTTCAAGAAATATTTTATAAATGAGTGAATGAATCAAGCAAATAATCAAATATTGGTAGTTTTGTTTGAGACTTTGGTGTAGATTTCAAACACACTCTACGTAAAGATTTTCAAATGTATTTGCCTCATGGAATGATCTTTTTGTTGTTATCATTTCTAGATCTCCTGCCTATGGGCATTGCATCTGTATGTAAAGAAACAAAATGACCATTCCTAAAATGAACTTGATTTTAATATTTTCTAGCCCTAGTCAAGTTACTGTGTGTAAAGCCGTTAGAGGACACATGTTATTATATAAATTATCAGTTTATACCTTAAACGGGTTCTTGCCATGTTTTTCTAATTGATGTGGTAAGTCTGGGGAACAATTTGCCTATAGTTTGTAGTCTTTTTTCCCCCACAATTTTGCGTGGAATTTATTTGAGTATTTCGCAGTCAGAAAGAAACAAAGAGAAAGAGAAAGGCAGGCAGGCAGACTGGCTTTGCTAAAGAACCTCTAATATGTATCTACTTATTTTGGCTGAGAGAACTATATTGGCCTTATTCGAACCTTACCAACATTCACGTGCACACATAAAAGTGTGCACTCTCGAAAACATTCTCTGATTTTCTCTTTCCTTTAGGGCAGCATTGCTTGGATCCAGATGCTTATATATTGGATGTATATCATGTAAATCCTCAAGCAGAGTGGGTGATAAAACCCCAATCAAGTTTTTGAAATACCCCCAAGATGGCACCTATCATGTATTATATGCCAAGAAGATTCTACATTTGGTAGGGAAAATAACAAGACTACTTTTGACATGTTTATTCCAATAACCCTCGTGGTGTTTCTCAGCCCAAGTGGCATCTCCCAGTGTTGTCAGCATGAATTGTTGGTGGAGGAACTGGTTGACTGAGCTGAGGCTTTCTCCTATGGTTCTTTTCTCCTATGGAAAGACGAGGTGATCGTTCCAGAAGAAAGGCCAATCTAGTATATGGAACTCTGATCTAGTACTTTGACTTCACAACAGAAATGAATTTGGTCCTATGCCTAGAGATTAAAAAACACTTCTCTAGGTAGCAGATGCTACCAAACACAAGAGGTGGAAGAGTTTTTTTTTTTTTTTTATACTTATGTTATATACATATGTAGACCTTTTTGAACAAGAATGACAGAAATATCAGTAATTTCTGTTCAGCAAAATAATTCAGATCGGCTTTTCAAAGGGAATCAGTTTCTGAATTTTTGCATATAATATTGACTTGCTCCCAAATTGGAGGAGGATGAACTTTGGTTGAAAGAACACTGTATTGTTATGTATGTTGTACTGTATTATGACTATCTGCATATTGGTGCAAATGAACATTTCTCTATTGTGGACTATTGAAAATTGATGTTTTTCAAGCTTATTTTCTTATGAGCACAGGTTCCATAACAAAGGTTAGTTTGACAGAGGGTGTTCTTATACTCTCATAATCTTCTGTGTGGTTAATAGTCATAGAACCTCTATCTTTTCATCGTGATTATGGTGCTCAATGAATAGCTTTCTGTGTGCCAAGCACAGATTTCCTTTCCTGATCCAACATATCATTTTTTTTAATTTTACAGCTGTAGATAGTCACTTCTGTAGCCCCAACTTAAAAATATAGCATTGCCTTTATCCAACTGCTCTTTATGCAAGAGTACTGAAAAATACTGTTATATCAAGATTTTATATGCTGTAAAAGCAAATTTTGTTTCTGTTCATCAATCATAGACATGGCCAAGCACTATGGATTAGCCTCAGGCTTTAAAATCAGATGCATATTTGGGAAGCCGGAAACTGTCTCACTGTGAAGGTCCTGCAGAGCCATTTTCCAGACTTGCAATTGGCAAGAACACACAGTTCTCCACAGTCTAATGGAGAGCAAATCTGAAATGTGCTGAGGGGTCAGACAGCTCTGCCTTTCATCTTGAGACTGCAGATACAGTTCTTCTAGGGTTAGCTAGAAATGGGAACAGAGGTCTCATTTATCCCACATATGTGCTTTGGATTAGAATCCACAGATTAGGATTTTGATGAATTTATATCAATTTTAATGACATTTAATGCCCAAATGACTCTCTTTTGCAGTTCAAACAATAAAGTTGCTCAAAATACAGAAAACATTTTGCCAGTGTTTTGGTAAATGTTTTTACCAATGTTTCTAGTTACCAATTCTCAAAACTTAATGCGATAATAATTTAAGCCCACATATAGAAGAATTTTTTTTCTTTTCTTTTTCAAAAGCAGGGCTTGAACTCAAGACCCTGAGATCAAGACCTGAGCCAAAATCAAGAGTCGGATGCTTAACCGACTGAACCACCTTGGTGCCCCTAGGAGAAATCTTTTATATGCTGCATTATGCCTTGATAGCTCTAAAAAAACATTATTTATTTTCAACATGTAGATAATTATGTTTCTGGCCATTAGGATTTTTATTATATTTTTATAAAAAACTCAAATTCATTTTATTTGAGAATTTTTATTTCCTATGCCTGAAAACCCTTTAGAAGATAAACATGTATCCTGTAGGTTTTTAATTTATTCCTACATTTCATCATTTTTTAATGTTTGGTTAATTGATGGCATGTGAGTTTACATAATGAATTTCAAGAGTTTGAAAAAAATGCTTTTATTGTTTTTGTAATACGGACAACAGGAGTAAATATTTTTTGCAGTTGCTAACTTCCAAGGCATAAGATGGCAGTAATTTATACTCACACATGGAAGAAATTCTTCAAATTAGATATCTATACTTCTATAAAAGGACAGGGGACTGATTTTTCTCATTGTGTTTTCCCCTAATTTCAAATAGTTACATTCTACTGTGTTTTTATAGGAGATTTACAAATCTAATTTTTTACTTGAGAATTTTCCCATCTTCATACTGAAAACACATTAAAGCCTATATATAAGATCTGAAGGTTTTAAGATTTACTCTACTTGTCATTAGTTTAAATAAGTAGCTAACAGATGACAGATAAACAACAGTTTTTAAATTTTTTACCCACTTTTGTGTGGTGTCAGATGTCGAAGACTCAGCCGAGTCAATAGCTTTAAATTAATTACTTGAATGTATTTAAGGATGCGTGACAACTTTCAGGTAACTATGTATTATGGAAGGCATGTCAATACCAAATAACTTTTATTCTTAGTCATAGGATTAACTAAGTGGTTGAAGGAGAATTTTCCGTAGACACACAGACTAATAAGAGTAGAGGTTCTTTTTACTAATTTTATTCTTAAAGAATTAAACCCCTACAATTACAATTCAAAAATGTCTATCAAATAATTATTGAAACCATCTTTGTTTTATCAAAATTGTTTTAAAATAGTTACAGTAGTCTGTAAAACTGAGTAATATGTTTGCAAACAAAAGAAGAGTCAGATCCTGGACTTCTAGATTCAGTTCTTACTAGCTTCCTCCCCTCTTCCCAAGTGCTCTTGATATACGGTTAGGAAAATAATATCCAGGAAAGTATTAGAGAATGTTAACATTTTAGTGACACCTAATCAGAAAAAAGCCCTAGAGCTGGCTCATTGTTTTCTCCATTTTGCGAAAGAGGATTCCTTTGTCAAGCAGCTCACTGAGGGATATGATTCTTGGAGCCAGTGATCTTCAAATAAACTGGAATATTAATTTCATTACAATGTGTACACAGTATTAACTACCTCACTTGCCTTTCTTGGGAAAAAATGACTTTAACAGTTTTTGTTACAAACTTAGTCTGAGTCTTATTATTTAAGTCACTTCAGTTAGCTTTCAGTGTACATGTAATATACATTTAATGATGTAAAAAATGTTTAGCACAAGCTTTAAAGCCAAAAATACTCTGTAACTGTGACGTGTGGTATACTCTGAGAGAATTCGTGTCCTTTAGTTATTGTCTTATGTGTTTCACCATGTTGCAATGCAGGTTTTCAAGTGTGGGAATTAATAGTCATCTCTTCTTTCAGGCATTTTTCAACTGCTTTCTCCATATTGCACTTGGCTGAAAAGTAACATGAGATTAAATTGTCCCTTCTTTCTTTGAAGCATATTTCAACTGTTTTTCACAAATGTTTTACATGCCTGAAAAGAATATATATTATGGGATTAAATATTTCCTAGTTTCTGACAGGCATTTTCAACTGTTTTCCATAAATATGTCATTTAATAATAATATGACATGGATTAAAATGCTTCTTTCAGACATTTTAAATAGTTTTACACATACAGCTTACTTTAAAAACTACATCTTTTCTTTCATTTTCCAACTATTTTCTAAAACTATGTGCTCTGATTAGAAAATTATTTAATGTCACAAGAAATGCCAATGTTTTATGTTGTCTTCCATCTCAAAAGTTAATATTCTTTCATTCCAGCTTTCATTGTTAAGTATAATATATATGTTGCATTTTATCCATAAAAATAAAGAGAAAAAACCAAAAGCATTGTCACAAGAATTCTTATAATTCAGCTAGTCTAAGGGTACCACGGTGCTGGTAAAAGAACAAGAGCTTTAAAATCAAAATGTATGTGTCTGAGCCCACTCTCTGTCACTGACCCACCAGATGGTGGTCTTGTACAAAAGCCATATCACACAATAGTGATGGACAGTTGTGGACAGGGGATGAATTCAATAAACAACAGTTTCCTAAATTTGTTTGAGTTTGGGGCAGGTATTTAATATGTCTTTCTAAAAAAACGTTCTCAATACAGAAAAAACATTTGACAAAATTTAATACCAGTTCATGATTTTTTTTAGGAAAATTCAACATTGTGTATCTTGTGCAAAAGGCAAGAAAGAAAAGGCATAAAGAAAAAAAATACAAGTCTCTATTTGCAAATGATATGAGAATTTATGTGGGAAAGCCTAGAGTATCTTCAGCTGTTAGAACAATATTAAGATAATTTACCAAGGTCATGGTATACAAGATGATTATATAATAATCCATTACATTTTTATATTAGCAAATAATTAGAAAATGTTTTAACTTCCATTTCCGATAGGATCAAAAAACACAAAATACTTATGAAAACATCAAAATATATGCAAAACATGTATGCTAAAAACTAAAAACTGTTTTTGGTAGAAACTAAAGAATAGCTAAATAAATGTATAGTTATACCATGTTTCTGTATGGGAGAGATGAATGGAAGAGCATTGGCAAGATGTCAGTTCCTCACAAACAGATTTATGGATTTAATGCAATCCCAATCATAACACTAATAGGCTTTTTAAGTAGAAATTGGCAAACTAATTATAAAATTTATATGGATGCAAAGGATCTAGAACATCTAAAGTAATACTACCCACAAAAGAGAAGAAAGTTGGATTTAGAATGAGGGACTTCAAGACTTACTGTAAGTCTACAGCTATTAAGACAAGATGATACAGAAGGAAGATCAACACCTATTATCAATGAAACAAAATAGCACAGAAAGAGGTGCTCACTTAAATGGTCATTTGATTTTCAACACAGGTGTGAAAGGAACCCTATGGAGAAAGGAACTAGAAGAACTAGATATACATATCACAGGGTATACAGAAATTTGCCCAAAAGGGATCATATTGTTAATTTTAATGCCTGAAACAACTATGCCTTCAGAAGAAAACAAAATAGCTTTGTGACTTGGGGATAGGCAAAGCTTTCTTAGGAACAGAAAACTGCACTTTTAAAGAAAAAAACTTAATAAATTCAACAAAATTTAAAGTTGCTGTTTAACCAAAGAGACCATTAAGAAATCAAATAAGCAAACCACAGATTAGGAAAAAACACATATTTGTAAATCATATATTTGACAAAAGACTGACATTCAGGATATATAAAGAATTCACTAATGAAAAGACAAACACATTTTTGAAATGGGCATCATAACTTGGATATTTCATGAAAGAAGATAATACAAGTGGCCAATAATCACATAAAAACACATTCAACATCATGTGCTGTTAGGGAAATGCAAAATAAACCACAAGGAGATATTACTACGTACCAACCAGAACAATTAAAAGTGAAAAGGCTAACCATTCTGAGTGTGCAAAAATCAAAACCCTTATAATTGCCGATATAAAATGCTATAGTCATTTTGGAAAAGGGTCTAGGAGGTTTTTTTTTTTTTTAATCATTCTAACCATACAACTACCAGCTGCTATCTGAATACAGATAACAGCATAAATGAATCTCAGAAACATTATGCTGAGTGAAGAAAGCTAGACACAAAGGATTACATACTGTACAATTTCATTTACATGAAGTGCTAGGATAAGCAGAGCTAAACAATGGTGGGGCAGAAAACCCAGAACGATGATTGCTTCTGTGGCGGTGGGTATAGAGACTGGGTGGAGGGGGCATGGGGCCTTTCTGGGGAATGGAAACATTTTTTATGTGCCATCCCATGCGAGGACCCCTGGCTACATGGGCCTGTTGAGCACTTGATATGTGACTAGTCTGAACTGAGGTGTTCCAAGTATAAAATACACACCAGATTTTGGAGACTTGGTAGGAAAGAATCTCATCAGTAATATTTTACTGTTACATGCTTGATTCTAATATTTTAAATATTTACATTAAAGTGATTAAAATAAATTTCAGCAGTTTCTTTTTATTTAATGTAGCTAGTAGAAAATTCTAAGTTATATATGTGGCTTACATTATATTTCTGTGGAGCAGTATTGTTTTATATTTTGATCAGTGTCTGGGTTATAAAGATGTACATACTTGTCAAAACATAGTGAACATTTACTTAAGATTTCTGCATATCATTATATGCAAATGTTACCTCAAAAGAAAATAATTTGCAAATAACCAATATTGAACTTTAGGTAAGGAGATGCATACTGGAGTATTTCATGGAAAGTGTATTGGTGTCTGTAACTTATTTTGAACTGATTGATGAATGAATAGAGGGATACATGGATAGACATGCACCAGGCCAAATACAGTAAAATATTTATGATATAATGGTGGTGGTTATAGCACTATTCAATGTAATATTCTCTATGCTTGACATTTTCCATAGAATTTTGAAAAAAAAAGAATTCTTTTTAAAAATGTTTTTCTTTTTAAAAAAGTTTTTAAAGATTTATTTCCTTCTTTTAGAGAGAGTGAGGAGAGCATGAGTGGAGGGAGGGGCGAAGGAAGTGGAGGGCAGAGTGGGGGAGAAAGAGAGATAATCCTCAAGCAGACTCCTTGCTGAGCAAGTAACCCCATGTGTGGCTCTATTCCTATGTCCCAGGATCATGACCTGAGCCAAATTTAAGAGCCAGTTGCTTAACTGACTGAGCCACCCCGGCACCCCTGAAAAAAAAATTCTTAACACAAAAACATAAAAGCAGATTAAAGAGAATCAGGAATTTGGGCAATGCTGAGGTTCCCCTTAGATGTTTCTTTTTCTCTTCCCCACAGTAAATTACACTTTCTCCAAATATCTTCAGACAGAAGTTGAGTGGGGGTGAGAAGCAAAGAGAATGGAGAGGGTATGCTTTTGAAGTTTTACCTGAGCTATGTCAACTAGCAAGCGTATGTGTATTCTTAGTTTGTTTATAGCTTCTAGCTGACACTAATCTATTCTGAGTGTTTTGCAACCTCACCACCTTCTTCCTCACTGTGTAGCTGTGGGCCAGTGCTGGACTGTAGCTTGTGTCCTTAGATGACAGGGGCTTCTCTCCCACCACTCACCCTCACCCACTACATCTCACTTCATGCTGCCTTGGGGCTCCAACCTAACGACACGACAATCTAAACATATAAGTGCCAGAATCAGTAAGAACATACCTATCACGAATGATCAGTGGATTCACCCATCTAATAATCTATTGCCAAACACGGTAGTGGAAGCTATTTTCTAGTTTCATAAATCTTTAATCCTGCAAAACAGCTTCTTATTTTAAAGGAGTGACTTATCAGTTCAGCTTAAACAACAGATGTTTTGGAAGGAGTTGCAAAGTGATCCAGTTCTAACAAGCAATCCAAAGTTCTGTTCTCCATTATCAGTTTCATAACCCCTAGCCCTACAACTCTAGATTCAGCAGTGAAGTAGTTTAAGATGCAGATAATAAACACAAAATATACTGAACATAAAAACATCCTCCATGTCAATTAGAAAGTTAACATCACTGCATGCCATTTTGTCCATAGTTATAAGCAAAAGGTTCACAAAAAATTCTCAGGATGCCCATGTGCCACTGGCAACCTCTGTCTGAAGGAGTGTGAGAAGTTACAGATTTCAAAAGTTCACTTGATAACAACAAATAACAGAAACGTGTTCATCTTTTGGACACTACATAAAATTATTATGCAAAAATGTCGAAGAGGTCACCACGGAACAAGGCAGTCCCAGGTGTTTCTCTGAGGTTGAGGTCTTCCTCCACAATTCATACAGAGGTATAAGTCTGAGGAATTGTTCTCTTTTGTCTTTCTGTACCCACTAGAGCCAGAATAATATATCAATATATTCATTGCACTGCCCAATATGTGGAGTAAAGGGTTGCTAAACTCAACAGTTTAAAAGGATAGGTATGCATCATAAGATCTACTTTACTAAAAGCAATGCTCCTCAGCAATACAGTTAACATGTTCTCTTACTGGGTTCCCAAGAGAAAGGAGCAAGAAAGTTAATCTAAAGTCAGATTTCCAGGAGCACCTGGGTGGCTCAGTCGGTAACGAGTCAGCCTTTGGCTCAGGTCATGATCCTGGGGTCCTGGCTTTGAGGCCCGCATCTGTCTCCCTGCTCAGTGGAGCCTGCTTCTCCCTCTCCATTGGCCCATTCCCCACCCTGCTCATGCTCTCTCCACCCCCAAATATAAATAAATAATAAATAAATAAATAAATAAATAAATAAATAAATAAATAAATGTATCTCTTTAAAGTCACATTGCTATAGAGATACAGAAAAGATCATGTCATACCTTTTTTTTAACAGTCCTTCCATCCATAACATTTAACACGCTTAATATATATACAAAGTAATATATATATATAATCATTAGGACCTTTTCCATGAGACAGTAATCTTCCTTTCATCTCTTGACCAATCCATTTAGTATATGTCCAATTAATCTTAATGGGGCTCCAGTTACCTGGAGATTATGGGCATGTTTACATCAAATAATAGTACGTGATAGTTTAACACATCAAATCATGGTGCTGCATAATTTTTATCCGGTTTAGCAAAAATGTCCCCATTTAAATATTCCACACTTAGCATGTCTCGAAGTGAATTTCTATATCTTTATGCCAAAATCCATTCTAACCATATGTTGGTTTTTTAAAATCTCAGTTTAGAGCAACTTTTTTTAGGTCCTTAAAGTCAAAACTCTTGGAGTCCCTTGGATCCTTTCTTGTCACAGCCCACATCAACTCATTGGTAAACCATAGGGGTGATCACATTTAAAATTTAAAAGCACAGTCACATCCTAGTCATAAAAGAACACAGGTAGGCCCAGGTCCTTCTAGCTTGAACCTGTAAACGTTTAGATTCCGTTAACTTTTACCTCTGAAAAGAGCCTGTCATTATCCTAGAGAACATTCAGCTTTCTGGGTATTTGTCATAGCAGCAGAGGATTTGGGGTCTAGTTCAGGACTAGTTGGTGCAGACTGAGCTGCAGTGATGTGTTGCTGTTGTCCTCTTGTGTTGGAACTCTTCAGCAGACACAAGTTCTTCAGATCTTCCTGTTTCACAGGGACTTTAAAGCGTCTTCCACACCTGTGGTAGAAGTCAGGCACCCCATGACCCCACACCCAGGAGCACACTGGGGGCCTTGGGGTGACTGGGAAGAGGGTGGGCAGGGAGCACTTCCTGATGCTCCTTTCCCCTGTAGCACAGCTTCCTGTGTACTAGGCAGCCTTATGGCACTCCGTCTGCTTTTGTGGCCTCCTCTGAGGTGGGCAGAGGGCTCTGGGCCCTTCAGTGTGGATGGGAGCCCGAATGGGACAGGTGCTACCTCTGCTGCTCACTGCTAGATTCAGGTCGTAAACATAGGGACTGCACACATCTAGAAGTGCTACATCTGTCCTTTGCAGCTCAAAGGGCCTCCTTTTCTGTATCCGCCTTTTTTAAGGTGAGCAGACTAGGTTGTCTGTGTCTCCCCCCCCCCACAAATATGGCTTCATTTCAGATGGTTCATTTCCTTGGATGTAGCTCCTGGCCTTTGGCTCATAGACACTGAAAACCAAAGGAATGTGCTTCCCACCTGCTCTTTTCTTTTTGTATGCATTAGGTTAATCTGAAAAATGGATTTGTCCTCCCATGGTAGTTTCTTGCCCTGTTCCAATGAGGCATTTTTTTCTGTCCCATAGCTAATGAAGCAGTCATCCCTAGGCACCCAGCTAACCACTTCAAGGGCACACTTAGATTATCTATTCCCATGGTTCTTAACCAAGGAGTGCATGTTGTCCTCTTCTGGCCATCCCAGAATGTTCTTATCCTGAAACCTGCAGTCTCTACTAGATCAATCTGGAATTCTATCAGCTGTGTCAGTTGATGGAGGGCATTATCTCAGTTCCAGAGATCTATACAAAATGCAGTTCAACAGCAAAGCAAACAGACTGAAAAGAATCAGGAGCTCCAGGGATGATAGGGGGTCCCATAAGACGTTTCTCTTACCTTCCTGGTGGTAAAGTATATATTTTCTGACAGCCCACAGACAGAAGTTGGAAAAGGATAGAAGGGGCACCCTCTAAAGGTTCATCAGAGTTTAACAATCACATCACACTGCTCCGATGGTCCTTTATATATGTTGTAACAGCCCATTGTCAGTAGTTGCTCTGCATTTTTATAACCTTTTTGTCACTACACAGCAGTGGAGTTTGCTGTAGTCCTGAGCTCTATGTCCTTAGATGACAGATTGGGATCAGGCTTCTCTACCGTGTAGTCTTCAGTATGTTGTATTACTACAGGACAACAGACACTTAGCCATAGGTAACTGATCAATCGGATTCCTAAAATTTAAGATTTCTGCTCAGCAATATACCATTAAGAAAATGAAAAGGCACATCACAGATTGGGAGTAAATGCGTATGCATGTGTACTCAGAATACGTAAAGAACTCTAACAACTCAATAATACAGAAGACAGCTTTTTTTTTTTTTTTTTTTTTTTTTTAATGGGCAAGAGATTTGAACCACTATCCTACTGAAGCACAGAAATGGTCACTATAAAGAGGTACTCATCATCAGACATCAGGGAAGTGCTAGTTAAACCACAACCACAAGAATATCAAAATAGATAAAATTAAAAAGTAACAATACCAAGTGTTAGCAAGGACATGGAGTAACGCATTCTCATTCATTGCTAGTCGGAATGTAAAACAGGAGAACCATTTTGGAAAACTAGCAGAATAGCATGAAGTTAGGCATACACTTACCCTATAACCTAGAAATTCAACTCCTAGATATTTACCCAAGAGAAATTAAAGCATTTATCCACACAGATGTGTATAGAAATGTTCACAGTTTTATTTATAATAGACAAAACCTGGAGAAGAGAGAAATACGGTTCATTCATTCAATGGAGTATGACTCAACAATAAAAAGGTTTTTTTTGTTTTGTTTGTTTTGTTTTGTTTTTGTTTTTTGTTTTTTTTTTAAGTAGGCTCCACACCCCGCATGAAGCCCAGTATGGGGCTTGAACTCATGGCCCTGAGATTAAGACCTGAACTGAGATCAAGAGTCAGCCATTTAAACAAATGAGCCACCCAGGTGCCCCCAAAAGGAATTTTAAATACAAATATGAATTTCAAAACCATGCTCTGTGAAAGAAATTAAACATAAAAAGGTATGTATGTACATGATTCAATTTATATAAACTTCAACAAGAGGAAGTAAGCTATGGTGGTAGATACAAAAAAAAAAAAAAAAAAAAGTTTCCCTCTCATAGAAAGGGCTGGCTAGACCTGGACACGAGGTAATTTTGTTGGATGCTCCATGATCAGGCCTGACCTACCTTGTACTTTTTCTCTCATTACACCAGGGTCCCTGTTTCAACCAGGGAACTTCAATCTCTTATGTCCTCATACCACCCACCCCATCGCCAATAGTCCCATTGCTACCGTGAGAGCAGTTTGTCAGCGGGGCTGTTACAGGTGCTCCCACCATACATCCTGCAAAGCCTAGGTACAGCTACCTTTTTAGAGCCTTCCCATTCCATCCTACCCCACTGTACCAGAAGTTAGCCCTTGATTTTATACTGTTTTAAGGTGCATGTATGCCTTTTGGTCCTAGCAATTTTTAAATAGAGCATTTTTTCCCCATTTTCATCTCACCATGCAGTTCAAATGCCAAGTTAGCATTTAATTGGCAAATATTTGTTGAGAAATGTTCAACAGTCAGTCATGTTTCATTCCTAAATACCAGAAAGGTTACAGCTGCAAAGACAGACCAAATGGAACATTAATATCACAGAAGACCTATTTGTTGGGCTCTATCTGACAAGTCAGAGAAGCAGTCTTTGTTTTCAGCTTTGATGCAAAATGAGGTACCTGACAAATACCTGGCAACTCCAGTGGTATTGATGGGGACCCAAGGGATTGACGAATAGAAGGGCCTAAGAAAAATGGAATTGAATTTCTTTCATTGCTTTGCTCCTTTCATTTTGAAGTGTGGGTGATTGCCATCTTCCAGCATCTTTTCTCCATCTAAGACACATTTCTTCTGCAGGAGCTTAGGAGAAAACAGCCAGCTTGTTTTATAATTGTCAGGATAAAATGAGAATATCAACTAAATATCAGTTTCCTCACTATGAGGAAATTGGAGGAAAAAGTGGGGAAAAAATGAAAAAAGATTTAGTGGGAAAAAACAGAAAACATTGGAGAAAAAAAGGGGGAGTCTGTGGGATGCAATTGTAATTGGTCCTATTTTTTCCATAATTAATTCAATTAACCAGAACTTCATCAAAGATTTTCACATCTAGGTCCAAAAGTAAAGTCAATATATAATTGCCTTAATTTCCTTACCTTGTTTTGGAAGTGGAATTATACCAGACTTGAATGGCTAGAGTAGCTTTCCCACTTTTTGTCTTCAACTTTGAAACAGTATGTTAAATGTTTAAAGGAAGCTTGGAAGGGAGGGATTGCCAAGGGGCATAAGGAAACCTTTGGGGGTGATATGTTCATTATCCCATCACATGATGATGGTATAGATATGCTAAAACTCATCAAACTGTATACTTTAAATATGTGAAGTTTATTGTATGTCAATTATACCTCAATAAAGGTGTAAAAAAAGTTAGGTCTGTGCTTGGGCTCCAAAACTGGTGGCAGTGCACTGAAGTCCCATGCCAGCTGGACCCTGGGAGAGAACCATACTTTGCCCAATGCCATTATCTGAGAAAACACCAGAAAGGCATATCATAGGGAAAACATTAAAATCATTACACCTGTCAAGAAAGACAACCAAGAATATCTCATGTGAAAAATCATCATTTCCAATGGAACAATTTCTCAAAGAGGCTGGATCTTTGCGTGCTCCTTCCCAGTATTTCAGACAGTCCAAGATTCCTCAGGCTAACGACTTCAAAACTGGCTTGAAAGTGGAGTGTGTTACCTTCACTCTGTTTCTTCAGCATGTACTGCTACAGTTGCTGGAATTACCGGGGTAAGGCACCAGATTACTGTTAGCACTGGACTGTAATGAATGACAATGGAAAGGACTTTAGGAGGGCTGTAGATTCCTTGGACACACAACCTGCACATTGGGACATGTGCAGGAAAAAGAGGGCTCCACTTTAGTCTTCTCTGGAGTTCCAGATGAATGTATCCTCTCAGCCAATGTTCCTTTTATGAATTCTAAATGGATCTGAAATCACAACTTCGACATTCTCTAAGAAGGAATTACCAAAGCCAGCCCTAAATAATTTAAAGTGGGAATGAAACTTGAAGCACTAGACAGAATCCTATCTCATCTGCCCTGCAACTCCTGTAGGTGTTAGAGATGATGAAGTTTATATTGCCTTTGAGAAAGAGAGAGAAGTTTTTCATTATTGCTACAGTACCATTCCGAGGCATTTTCCTAGTTGGGTAACATTCCCAGACAGATGTCTGAGACCATGAAGAAATGTTGCTATTACAAAAACTGCAACAGAAGTACAGGCTCCTTCCAAAGTAACTCGGTGTTCAATGCAGTCCATATAGAAAACTGCTCCCAACCACCAGCACAGTGGGTCAAGAAAGCAAGATAGTTTAAACCACCTACACAGACGTCAGTCTCTGAGAAGGATGGTTTTTAAAAATGCCCCCCCCCCCCAAATCAGCATCCATACTTTTTAAAAATGCCTAAAATTAAGAAAAAAGGGTTTTTAGAAAGTCATCCCATTTTGTGTTCTCCTACATCTCAGTTTGCGTAAAGTCGCTACCCAGAGTCCCTGGCCTTCCATTTGGCAAGGATGGCATTACTCAGACAACCACCACAAGGATATCTGCCGTCTGTGACTCTGAAACAGGGAAACTTGAGTGCTCCCCTGCAGCAGGAGATGCCCACACTTGCTGGCCAGCTCTGGGGTAGCATGCTGGATGGTGCCCTCCAAACTGGACCAATCATAGATTCCTCCTCAAAGGAGACGTGGCCGCTGCCTCCTCTTGGGGAAATGACTCTATCCATCTTCCTTTAGTGAAGAACACTTGCTCAAGATAAACTGATCAAAATAAATCAGCAAAAGAAGACATATCAGGACACAGAAGTAACAAATGACATGCTACAAACCTCCACCTAAAGCTTTCCCATTCTCCTCTAAGCTCCCCACTGATAGAGCTACATGCATCGGATGCAGAAATTCTGTCTTAAGAGGAACTGACACACCCGCATGCATGAAGAGCAAAGGCACTCTTATAAACCCACTTATGCAGCAACAAACCAACTCTGAGCCCCACCTGGAGAAATCCATAAACTCTTACCTTTACTATAGGAATTCTTTTCAGGCTGGGTTAGCTATATCAAGCTCATCACCAGTTCTGAATTGATTGTCATTGGAGTCTTCCAAGGACAACTATCGGAAGTCAGGAAAATCCACACACAGAGAACTGAGGTCCCAGGTCAACACTCGGACCTTAGCTCAGTGTACTCAAAGGATTTCCACTGTGGGCTGTGGAGGAAGTAAGTACAATTTGTGAAAGAGGCAGCTTCTCACAATTGGGTGCACCTCAAAAAGCTCTTCAGTAGACATGCAGGTTCTACTGTGACCAAGGGGTCAATACAGGGAAATATAGGAGACTGAGGCTAAGGCCAGCATTAGAGCCAGGCCACCACATCAGACGACTTGGCAATCAACAAGGGGCTCTGCGTCTGTTCAGACTGCACACATTTCTCTGTTGTACCAATGTATTCTCAGTTGAAAAGTGGGTTTGTTGCTCCAAGCAGTCTTCCTTTAGCAGAAGATCTCCCTGAAAATTGGAAGGCCAACATTATAACCTACTTCTCTAAGAATCACCAGAAGGATGAGGACTACCATACTCAAAATGATAGTTCTTTGCATCTTTTATTTCTTTTTTAATTGTACACTTTACAAATTACCACTACCCCTTCTGCCTTAGTTGTGACAGCCAAAAGTATGTCCAGACAAATGTCCCCTATGGGGTAAAATGGCCCCTTGCTGAGAACCACCAAACTACATCACTTCTGTGAGTGTTCTATCTGGTGGTATAATATTCCATTCATGTTCTCTTTGTTTCCAGACAGCAAATAACCATATAAATCACTTTCCTTGATGTTTTTAATTTATTTTTTATTTTTTTTAAGTAAAGCTCTGAAATCTTTGGGAGAAAAAAAGAAAAGAAACTTAGATCTCCCTGAGTTCAGAGCCTCTACCATTAGGCTAGAAAATGTAAAAGCAGGTCATTCCACCCTGTGTTTCTGGAAAGGCTAAAGAGGAAATGTACATTTCCACAGTATTTTTCACAAGAAGCTTTATGAGCAGCTATAACTATAAAAGCCCCAGATGCTATTAAAGGAAGGGCGAGTCTCACAGACCAATCTGTGAATCTCGAAAGGAGACATGAAATTCTATTTTAGAAAAAGAAAGGTAACTTAAGTATCTAGAGACCTGATAGATTAATGTAATGACTGTCCTACAAGACACATATAAAACAACAAACTTATTCCTTCCCTCCAGGAGCTCGGAGTCCCAAACATGGGCTGAGGTCATGCACATATGGTCTTTCCATATCCCAACTTCCTCCCTTGCTGACCACTGATTTACTCATTGGAAGGGTGTTCACGAACACTGTTCACTCTGGACAATCTGTTTTGCCTGAGGAGGGAACTTGAGATGATTCTTCTACCTCCACCATGTCAGGGTCTGGGCTGCTGAGCAGGAGCAGGGGAAGGACACAGCTTCCATACTGTCAAAGTCACTAAAAGGTGTTTTGTCCTCAGCTCTATAAAAGTGATTAGGGCTTTCTTTACTCCATTAGAGTAGATAATTGGGATTTGGTGCTAGACATGTCTAATATTTTCTAACTACCCTGTTACTGATGGTGGGGAGGAAAAAAATCCTGGATGTTATGCACCTACCTTGCCAATTATAATCTCTAATCCAATGGCATCCACTTTGCTGCTAATCCCCAGGATGAGGCTGTTGTCTGAGGAGCTATGAAAATCCAGTGTGATGTTTACATCCCATCGGACATTGTACGCTTTCTTGACTGACATCTAACAAATATATAACCCTGAATATAGCATGAGCCCAGCCCAGGACACCCTGACCCAGGAAGTCTCAAACTCAGGCTCGAAGGTCATGAGCTGGGCTGGACTGGCTGGCTACAGTTTGGATCCTAGATGAGGTGCAGCTAGACCTGGCCCTTGCTTCTTTTCTGATCCACTTCCATCCCCACCAGGTCACTTCTACTCTCTGAGTCTCAGCTTCCTCATCTGTGAGATGAATCAAGTGTTGCTTTCAAAGAAGACAAACCCAGTCATTGATGCTGAGCCAGACTGGAGCATGAAATGGCATATCTTGATCATCTATTGCCACGTAAGCATTCAGTCACCAGAAGAGGTTTGCATTTTTGACAAGTGCCAATCTTAAATTCTAAGATAATACTATTCAAAGTGTGGTCTGTGATCTGGTGCCAGCTGGCAAACTGTTACTAGTCCAGGACAAGGTAGGCCAAAAGAATAGGAGGAAGCTCCGAGAAATGAATATGTAATAATGTGACATTTCCTCAAAGCCCGAGGACAAGACTGGTGAACTCATCTCATTGAATAGGGTATAGGGCAGTTTGGGTGGTCCTTGAATGGTGAATGCTATGTGACCTCAGCTGTATACTTTGCACAGGAGGATTTCTTTATGCTGCGTATCATTTTAAGATATGTCAGCCATAGGGGCACCTGGGTTGCTAAGTGGTTGAGCGTCTGCCTTTGGCTCAGGGCATGATCCTGGAGTTCTGAGATCGAGTCCCACACCAGGCTCCCTCTGAGGAATCTGCTTCTCCCTCTGCCTGTGTCTCTGCCACTCTCTCTCTGTGGCTCTCATGAATAAATAAATCTTTTAAAAAAAAATCTGCCATCTCTAGTCCAACATCCTATAATCTGTACACATTTTTCATTTATAATTTGTTTTTATAATCATTTGACTTTTAAGATTTTAATATAAATACAAACATATTTGGTAGCTATTGTAGGGAAGTAAATTTGTCTGACAAAGTGCTAAAACCATAGTGTGGTTTATGGAAAAGTAATAGTGAGTCATGAATGAAACTGATACTTTAGTGGCCTTTACTTCCCAAACAAATTCAAAACAAAAAAATAACTCTTAAGAGAGTTTTGATTTAAAAGGCTGACAGAAGCAGATGTTGGGTGTTACACTATAAATATTAAAGCTTTGGGGGGTTTCACAAAGCTCCTTCGGTTGCTAAACTAAAAATCCATTTATAATCACTAAAAGATTAGCAAAAGATTGCATTGGAAATGTTTGCTTAGAAGCGTTAGGTGAAACACAGGAAAAATGGAGCTCAAGAACCACTTTCTAATCATGTGTTCAGAAACTGGCTATTAAGATTTAAGACCAACTCTTAAAATATATAATGGTTCTTTTCACTGCAATGTGGCAACTACACAGATATTGCTAAAAATAATTTGAACATGACAGTAAAAAGACAGGATATCTGGGAGATATCCCCAGCTTTACTGCTAATAAGCAACTAGCTCTGAACTGAAGAAAACTAACATCATCAGCCTGTGTTTGGTATCTAAGTTTTAAGTAGGAACATGTTCTGATGGCACCCCTGAAATGAGAGGAAAGCATTTCATAAGTTACCTGGATGGAGAACTTGCAACTGATTGTAATCGTTCACAACTCCCTTCATAGAGAAAAGTCTTGCTATGAAATATGTCAGCTTAACTAAAATATATGCTTAGTGATGCAGGAAAAACTAATGTGGTAAATTGAAGATTATACTTTTTATAATGCAATAATATGGAAGTTGAATCCTAAATGGTACTACATGCTGAATTAGGATCTTCATGGAGCAGAAAAGCTGTGTCAGGAATGTCTGAACTGTAAGACAAATCCTTGTCTTATGTTTCTACAAAATAAAGTTAATTTGGTTCTAATTTTTTAAGTGTAAACTGGATAATCAGTCTTGCTTATTTGTTGCTATCTTCAATATTTTAATGATTCTTATACTTCCATGGAAGGAAGCATGGCAACATTTTTTCGCTGGGAATATATGATTGTAAAGGAAAAATAAAAAGCTTGGAAGAACACAGTTTTACAGATTTTTGACAAGTTCCATAATTTAATAATGACTGTGAATGAAGGAGGTGATGATCTTAGTGTTACCAACCTGAAAAGCTACAGACATCTTATGAATGTGGCCAAAATGCTTTAAATTTTATTTTTCATTATTAGAATAGCCATATGTAGGAAAATCATGGCTCTGAAAAGTAATTTCAATAAAAGGAAGTTGATATAGAACTATAATTATGAAATAAATCATGGAACTAGTTGATAGACCAAAAATGAATTTTGAAAATACAGCATCACTTGTTTCATTTTGGATCAAAGTTAAAAATGATTATCCTGAACTTGCTGAAATTAATCTCCTGTCTTACACTGCAATCAACATACCTCTATGAGATTACTTTCTCTAGTGAGGTTTATTTAAATTTATGTGTGTGTGTGAGAGAGAGGGACAGAGAGAGGAGAATCCTCAAGTAGACTCTCTGATGAGTGCAGAGCCTGATGTAGATCTCAGTCTCAGGACCCTGAGATCATGACCTGAGCCAAAAATCAAGAGTTAGATGCTCAACCAGCTGAGCCACGTAGGTGCCCTTCTCCAATGAGTTTTTAAAACAAAATATAGAAGTCACTTAGATATACCTTAGCATGTAATGTCATAAACCCAAATTATTTTATATAAATTAACAAGTAGGGATGCCTGGGTGGCTTAGCGGTTTAGCACTTGTCTTTATCCCAGGGCGCGATTCTGGAGACCCGGGATCGAATCCCATGTCGGGCTCCCGGTGCATGGAGCCTGCTTCTCCCTCTGCCTGTGTCTCTGCCTCTCTCTCTCTCTCTCTCATGAATAAAAATCATAAAAAAATAGAACGTTTAAAATTAATTAACAAGTAGTAAACACATTTGTGGAATGACAAAATACTACAAGTATAATGGGGATTCTGTATATTAATCCCCTATATGCATACTTTCAATGAATGTGTACCGGTCTTAAAATTATCTTTTTCCTGTTTTATTTATTCTAATGATGGTTAATAAAATGCAGGTTCATTCTGTGGTCTTTAATTCAGAAAACTGGGTTTGCACTAAGTCTCTTTTTTCATTTTTCTAGTAAATAATTTTTTATAGTATTTCACAAAAATATCAGTCCACAATGGATAGATAGACTTTTAGAAAAATAGGTCTTTCATTATCGACAGTTTGAGAGACAAATTATTTAGTATTACATCTTTGCACAACTCTTCTCTGTGCTCTTTTTTATCGAGGTAAAAAGTTTAAGGCTCTGAGAAATTAAGCTATACTAGTGAGCGGCCTGTTTGTAGAGCTGATTTTTGGAATCAGGAAATTTCACTGTTGGGCTTGGAAGAAATATAGTTCAGTATCCCGCCCAAGTCTGACGTTGGTTCTATAACATACTGAGAGCAACAACAACAAAAACACAAACCCCCCTGGATTTAGGTCTTACAGTGCAGCGTCGACAGAGTAGCTCTGGTGTCAGTGAGTACACTCCAGCCTTGGTTGTGCTCCACCCTGGTGCGCCACCTTGGACAGAGCTCCCGCCGGCCTTGCTGTGCGGAGCGCTTTCTCACCAATGGTTCAGAAATGAGGACGTGCGGGCTTGGAGAACTAAATGACCAACTCGGGATCCCTGGGTGGCGCAGCGGTTTGGCGCCTGCCTTTGGCCCAGGGCGCGATCCTGGAGACCCGGGATCGAGTCCCACATCGGGCTCCCGATGCATGGAGCCTGCTTCTCCCTCTGCCTATGTCTCTGCCTCTCTCTCTCTCTCCGTGACTATCATAAATAAATAAAAAAATAAAAATAAAAAAAAATAAATGACCAACTCTACGCCAGAAGCAGAGACACTTCTCCTTTCCAAAACCACGCTCTTGCCACCCCGGGGCTCAGCCTTCCTGGCAAATGACTGCTGGATCCCAGGCATGGGGTGCTCAGCCCCTCGGTCCTTACCTTCTTCAGTCAAGTCTCAACTGGCCTCCCTGTGGCTTCGTCTGTTGGGTCTGGCCATGCTCTCTAAAGCAAGGGAACAAGCCAGGCATAGACACCTCGAATCCGAAGACTCCGTCTGCCCCCACCGCTCCCGCTGCCCTCCTCTGGGGTCGGGGCTTCCGTCAGCTGCCCATCAGCTCTCCCCACATTTCTGAGCCTCCCCGGAACCCCCGCCAGGTCGGAGGGCCGCGTGGGCTGCGCCCCCTCCAGGGCCGCCTTCACTCCCAGCCCCCCTAATTGTCTCCGAGAGCTTTTGAAAGGGCGAGACCTAGCTTCCGTCGGAATCTCGCTGCCTTCCCAGCCATCCCTTCCGGCATCTCCGGGAAAACCCACAGTTCGCAGCTTCTCCCCCCACCTCCGGGGCCTGGCGGAGACCTGGCCTCTCTCTACGGATTAACCGCGCTGGAGCTGAAGCTCTTTGCAGCTTGGGGTGGCGGCGGTTCAGAGAGCGGATACGAATGACCCCGCCCCCGGGCACGAGTCCACAGTTCCGAGCCTTGCCAACCGCCAAGCCAACGGCCACCGACCACCGACCGCCACGGGTCCCCTCTACCGCAACGCCCGACCGCCACGCCCACGCGCGGCCAGGCCCCGCCCCCCGGGCGCTCGGGTGTCCAGGCCCCGCCCCGCCCCCCCCCCCGCCGGACCCTCTCCTGCGCTCCCCGCCCCCGCCCCCTGCCGCCGGCGGACTCCGCCCCCTCCGCCCGACCGCCACGCCCCCACGCGGCCCGGCCCCGCCCCCCGGGCGCTCGGGTCTCCAGGCCCCGCCCCGCCCCGCCCCGCCCCGCCGGACCCTCTCCTGCGCTCCCCGACCCCGCCCCCTGCCGCCGGCGGACTCCGCCCCTTCCGCCCGACCGCCACGCCCCCACGCGGCCCGGCCCCGCCCCCCGGGCGCTCGGGTCTCCAGGCCCCGCCCCGCCCCGCCCCGCCCCGCCCCGCCGGACCCTCTCCTGCGCTCCCCGACCCCGCCCCCTGCCGCCGGCGGACTCCGCCCCCTCCGCCCGGCCGCCACGCCCCCACGCGGCCCGGCCCCGCCCCCCGGGCGCTCGGGTCTCCAGGCCCCGCCCCGCCCCGTCCCGGCCCCCCCCGCCCCCGCCGGACCCTCTCCTCCGCTCCCCGACCCCGCCCTCTGCCGCCGGCGGACTCCGCCCCCTCCGCCCGGCCGCCACGCCCCCACGCGGCCCGGCCCCGCCCCCCGGGCTCTCGGGTCTCCAGGCCCCGCCCCGGCCGCCCGCACGTTGCCGCGCGCCTGCCTACCCGCCATTAACGGCCGGATGGGCCCGAGAGTCGACGCCTCCTGCGCCTGGGCGCGTCCTCGTCCTCGCCTCAGCACGGCGGCCCCGGTGGCGCGGCTTTGAAGAGCCCTGCCTCGTGTTCTCCGGTTCCGTGTGCTTGAAGAGAAGGAACGGGCGAAGGGGACGCGCGACTGCCGAGCCCCGCCGGCCCAGGATTCCTCCGGGAGCCCCGGGAAGCCGTGCGTGGGACGGGCCGGGCGGCCGCGGCCTCCCTGCGACCCCTGAGAGCCGGCCCCGGGGAGCGGGAGGACCAGCCCGGCGCGGGTGGGGCTGGGAGCCCAGGGGCGCGGGGGGGGGGCGGGGGCCTGATGCGCGTGCGCGCGCCCGGGGGAAGCGGGTGGGCCACCGCAGCATCTGCCCCGGGCCCCTTGGATTGGTGCTGCGCCTGCGCCGAACCCGGGGACGGGGACGGGGACGGGGACCCTCAACGGAAGGGCGTCAGACACCGGGAGCTGGAGGGAAGGACTTCCACGTTTTGGGGGGGTTGGTGGTGTTTTCCCGCCCTCCTCGCTTTAGAGCAATCTGCCCAGCATCCTTTCGGTGACCCCGCCTGCTGCCTGCTGCCTGCTCCCCGCTCCCCGGTGCCGGGCCTGGTACCTTTCATAGGCTTGTAGAGCACCTGCCTGAGGCCCTCGGGCTCCTGTACCAGAAATGCCAGAAACCGGGTGGCTTACAAGCAACAGAAATTTCTCAGAGTTACAGGGGCTGGAAGTCCAAGAGGAGGTGTCAGGCGCTTAGTGACGCCCCTGTTCTAGACACCGTCACGTGGTGGAAGAGGGCAGGGGCCTGTTTTATAAGCACTTTGATCTCCTCGATGGAGGCTCCACCGTCGGGACTTAATCACTTCCCAAAGGCCCCACTTCCTAATAACATCACTTTAGGGGAAGCTTTAAGGGTATGAATTTTGGAGGGTTACATTTGCACTCTTTCTTAGTGCTCTTCAAAGTTTGTGATTGTGATGTTTTGAGATTTCTTTTTAAAATATGATGTCTCCCTTATTCCACTCTCTACACACTGAATAGAAAATTTCATGAGAAGGGTGGCAAATAATCTGTTTTGCCCGCGAAGTTATCCCTCACATCTAACACAGTGACTGGCATGTGGTAGTTGCTCTGTAGATATTTATTGAATGTATGAATGTTGTCTTTAACACCTTGGAATTATAATAATGATTTTGTGACTGCTTTTTTCCCCTGTGACTATCTAGGTATGATTCCTGAAAACCATTTATATAATAAAACTCAGGATTATGGATTATTTTCATTAGTGTGGCATAAAGGAAACTCTCCTATAGTTAACTTCTGTTCTAAACCATCCAGAGGAAACTTTGTCAGCTGTCCTTGAGAAACTAGGTTGCTTTTTCCAAAGGCCTTAGAACAATGTTCAGATTGCTCATACCCTGTTATTTATTAGGTGTGAAAGATTTCATAAAGGATTTTGACACACTGAGCCTTCCTACTCTTTCCTGCTTGCTGCATGAAACCATTATGGTAAAATGAGATTGTAGGTGTAAGAGCTTCTAGAATTGGAAAATTCTAGAAGTCTAAACTCTGTAAATTTAAAGAAATATTTTTGTTGTTATTCTTTTTCAGTAATTGATCCAGGCCCACTTCTCCACCTTATAGTTTGTTTACAGGTCACATTAGCCATAAAGACATGAAAATACTTTCCTTTGCTCTCCTTCCTATTAAACTTTGGTTTCTTCTTAAAAGTACTTGGAGGTGCAGTTAGTGCTTTTATTGTCTGTGCAGGAGCTAAGCTGTAATGTTTTATTTGCATCCTATATTAAGTGTAATACAATGCACATTTCCTTTGTCTAGTTACCACTTGACAGCAAAAAAAATAAATAAAAAAAAAGGAACATCCAAAGCAAAACAATTCATTTGTGGATTGGAATCCACAAACTGGGAGTTTGTTGGCACTAGTGGAAGAGAATGAATAAGAACAAGTTAAAAAAAAAAAGAACCAGTAGGAATTAGGATAAAGCTTGGGTAAAAAGCAGTTGACAGTATTTTCCTAACAGAGACAACTGTGGACAAGTACAAAGGGATTTATGTGGCTAGTATTACTAAATATTTATAATTTGTAGTTGAAAAAAATAATTTGTAGTTGAAGAAATTATGGACAGTAGCTACAGTATGAGAATGATCATGGAGTAGCCTTGAGGAGATGGCCTTTCCTATCCCTTGGTGTCTGTCATCTTCTCCGTCATCCTCATACTAATCATGCTTCTGCCATGTATTTGCCCTGAGCATCTATGTCTTTTGAACATTTACTTAACAATTTTTAAAAAAGATTTTATTTGACAGAGCAAGAGAGCACAAGCAGGGGGAGCAGCAGAGGGAGAGGGAGAAACGGGCTTCCCAGGGAGCAGGGAGTCCCTGACATGAGGCTTGATCCCAGACCCCAGGATCATGACCAGGTGCCCCTCACTTAATGATTTTATCATAGTTTTCTTCTTCTAGATACTCTTTGACTTCTACATATCCAGAGTTTTCTTATATTTCTAAAGCCTCTTCTTCCATGTTTTTATTTTCATAAGACTTTTCTCCCTTAAGCATGGGCTGAGAAATTATAGCATCTGTGAGATAACTGAGGTGTGAATTGATAAACTGGAGATGGCATCAGAGGTTCACAGTTTAGATTACTGTTTTGTCATAGAGGGATATACCTGGAGACTAGCCATATATAAGAGATGCACAGGGCAGGGTATGTGAGAAGGGGCTTGGAGCTTCCATGCCCTCTCCAGGCATGCCACTCTCTGCAACTCCACATGTTCACCAGTCCAGAAACTCCCTGATTTAAATGTTAATGTCATCCAAGAACACCCTCACGGAAACACCCAGAATAATGCTTGGCCAAATATCTGGGCAGACTATAGCCCAGTATAATTGGCATATAAAATTAATCATGAAAACTCTTGACTGTTGTCAAACACTTTTCTGCACAAATTGAGATGACTGTGTGTTATTTTTTCCTCTTCATTATGTTAATATGGTGTGTGTGATGATTGATTTTCTTATGTTGATCCGTCCTTGCATTCCTGGAATAAAGACTATTGTCATGTTATATAAACCTTTAATACGTTGTTGAATCCAGTTTGTTAGTATTTTGTTGAGGATTGTTGCATCAGTATAGGCAAGGGTTATTGGTCTGTAGGTTTCTTTTTTTTTTTTTTTTTAAGATTTTATTTATTCATGGGAGACAGAGAGAGAGAGAGGCAGAGACACAGGCAGAGCAAGAAGCCGGCTTCACGCAGGGAGCCCAAAGTGGGATTCCATCCCCGGACCCTGGGATCACACCCTGGGCCGAAGGTGGCGCTAAACCACTGAGCCACCCAGGCTGCCCGGTCCATAGGTTTCATGTAGTATCTTTGTCTGACTTTTATTTTAGGGTAATGCTGTCCTCTTGGATTGAAATAAGAAGTGTTCCCTCTTCTATTTAACTGTGAAGTTGGTCAGAGGAACAGTAGAAATACAAAAAACACAACAGGCACTGTACCGGAACTAATGATTCCTTGAAGAAGGAGTCATTTCTAATTTTTGCAATAAGATATATTGTATCAACTACTGTTAATTAAGAATCACTGCTTAAGATTGGGGAAAAGACCACCATTTAAAGATAAATGATAATGCATTTGGTGAGGAGTTCTTTGCAATGCAAGAGATATCCTAAGGTAGACTGTGATTGATTGCCAGTTGTGTGTGATCCAATAATTCAGAAGTAAAAGAGAAGTGAGCTAGGAAGAATTCACAGAAGAGGAAGAATTCATATTTCATATGCAGAGAGATGGCAGGCATAATTATAGATGGAAAAGTAGAACAGGCAAGACTAATGAAGGGGGAATGAGCCAAGACCTATTCATGGACAGTGAAGAACCTATTTGGGCTAGGACAGGGTTCAGGAAGGTAGGGAGTTTGAGATGGTCCCAGGAACTCTTAGGGTGGAATTTATCTTATAGAGCTGCTTGAGAGGCTAGAGGAGGTGTGTGCTATGGTCAAGGAGTATTTTATCAGTGCAGAGTGGCTGAACAAGACTGACATCAAGGTTGTAGGACAGATGACGTCAGGAGGGTATGGTTTGGTATGTTTTATTATCATAGTGCCAGTGCCTTTTATATGGTTGGTGCTCAATACTTATTGAATGAATGAATGAAAAAGACAAACTGGCAAATGGAAATAAACTTGAAAATGCAAAGAATGTTTGAGGAAAGAGCAGTAGTACTGAGTGACTGACTAGTTGGATATGATTGTCAAGATTATCGTTACATTTCTAACAATGCGAGAGTTTCTAACCTATTGAAAGAATGATAGTGGCACCAGTAGCAATTGGGAAATCTAAAGGTGAAGCCAATTAGGTACGCTAGAGTGGGGGAAGACCTGGGCCTGTTTAGATGAGGTGAGTTTGAGGCGCTGAGTGACATATCTAAGGGAAAATGTCTGGTAGACAATAGGAACTGGGTTTTGAAGAAAAACCATTGTGAATATTGATTTTTTGAATCTTTCAGAATGCTTTGCAGTTTATTATATTTTAAACCTGAGGTTTAGATCAGCTCTAACTTCAAAGCAAGAAATAGAAAAAAACAAAGTCAGTGTTGGAAATTGGAGGAGCATCCACATTTAGGTGATTGGAAGTGAAATATATTGAAATTTATGTGTGAAAAACATATACCCAATGACTGAAGAGTGTTAAGCTATAGCAAAACTAGAATTTTAGTATTTAAAGACCATTCTATACATGATTAAAAACAGTGTTAAGAATTATAGTGATTGATGATTCAAAATGACTGAAATGAGTTCCCATTTATTGATGATCAGACTGGTAAGAGGAAAAAAATACCTCAAATCAAGAACCAAATTTTAGGGGTGCCTGGGTAGCTCATTTGGTTAAGTGTCCCAGCTCTTGATTTTGGCTCAGATCATGATCTCAGGGTCTTGAGATCGAGTCCCACATCTAGCTCCACACTGAGCATTCAGCCTGCTTAAGATTCTCTCTCTCTCCCTACCTCCCTGCCTCTCCCTTCTGTTTCCCTCTCCCTCTTCCTTCCCTCACCTAAAAAATATAAATAAATAAATAAATAAACGAACCATATTTTATTTTCCCGTAGGAAAGTACCCACATAGCAATAAATATTTTCTTACTCAGACTTGTATTCATCTCCATCCCAACTCCACTCCTTCCAAAATTCTCAGGATTCATTACCTGGCATATTCTCCTGGTTTCTGCATGGGCCTATTAAGCAAGTGCAAGAAGAATTATATTTATTTTAAAAATTTCCTTCCAGAGTGTTTTGAGTCAAATCACACAAGCCTTTTTTTATCTGTCTTTACCTGCTGTTTGTATAGGTTTAAAATGACTATCCTGAGGCTTAGCCATGCACTCAATCAATTAAAAATTCATTTTATTTGGAGAAATCTGCAACACATGGAAATTAGTAGTTAATACTTTCAATTAGATGGCAGCACCAATCATAAAATACATCACTTAATGAAGAACTCTGAAGCTCCCAGTTCCTTGGTCAGTCATGTCATATGGAAGCATTCCCTAGAAGACTATTCACACTCTGCTGTGCACTGTGTTATCAGCATGCTTTGAGGTATCACTTTCAAATGCCCAAGTGGAATTTAACTTGGGCATGTTGTTAATAGCTATGGGAATAAAGAGAGGATTTGGGAATGTCACCTTTTTCTTTTTTTTTTAATTACACTTTATAATTTTTTATTTAACATATAGTGTTATATTAGTTTCTGGTGTACAGTATAATGATTCACCAATTCTATATGTTAACCAGTGCTTATTGAGAGAAGTGTACTCTTGGGGCCTCTGGGTGGCTCAGTTGGTTAAACATCTGCCTTTGGCTCAGATCATGATCTCAGGGTCCTGGGTTTGAGCCCCATGTCAGCCTCCCTGCTCAGTGGGGCATCTGCTTCCCCCTCTTCCTCTCTCCCTCTGTTGCATGTGCACTCAAATAAATAAAAATTTTTTAAAAGATAAATGTACTCTTAAGAGTATACTTTATCTACGTCCCTCATCTCCCATCCAACTGCCCTCTGGCAGCCACCAGTCTGTTCTCTGTATTTAAGAGTCTGTTTTTTGGTTTGTCTCTTTCTTCATTTGTTTCCTTTCTTAAATTCCACATATGAGTGAAATCATATGATATTTGTCTTCCTCTGTCTGACTTCTTTAGAATAGTACCCTCTAGATCCACCTATGATTTCACAAATGGCAGGATCTCATTCTTTGTGGCTGAGTGATATTCTGTTGTATATGTATACACTACATCTTCCTTATACATTCTTCCATCAGGAGACACTTAGGTTGCCTCCATAACTTGGCTATTGTAAATAATGGTGCAGTAAACATTGGAGTGCATGTATCTTTATGAATTAGTGTTTTTGCATTCTTTGAATAAATGCCCAGTAGCGAAATTGTTGGATTACATGGTAGTTGTATTTTTTATTTTTTGAGGAACCTCCATAATGTTTTTCCCAGTGACTGCACCAATTTACATTCCTAACAACAGTACACAATGATTCCTTTACTCCACATCCTTACCAACACTTGTTACTTCTTGTGTTCTTTATTGTAACTATTCTGATAGGTGTAAGGTGATATCTCATTGTGGTTTTGATTTGCATTTTCCTAATAATTAGTGATATTAAATATTTTCATATGTCTGTTGACCATCTGTATGTCTATTCAGGTCCTTTGCCCATTTTTTAATCAGATTGTTTGATTTTGGTGTTGAGTTGTTTAAGTTCTTTATTTAAGACATTAACCCCCTTAGCACATATATCATTTGCAAATATCTTCCACCATTCAGTAGGTTGCCTTTCCATTTTGTTGATGGTTTCCTTAACTGTGAAAAAGCTTTTAATTTGGAGGGTAGTCCCAATAGTTTAATTTTGCTTGTGTTTCCCTTGCCTAAGGAGACAGATCTGGAAAAATGTTTCTATGGCCAGTGTCAAAAGAATTATTGCCTAAGTTCTCTTCTAGTTTTATGGTTTCCAGTCTTATATTGAGCCTTTAATCCATGTTGAGCTTATTTTTATATGACATATGAAACTTGTCCAGTTTAATTTCTTTGCACTATGTAGCTATCCAGTTTTCCCAACACTATTTGTTAAAGAGACTGTCCTTTCTCAACTATATGTTCTTGCTTCCTTTGTTGTGGATTACTTGACCATGTAAGGATGGATTTATCTCTATGGTCTCTATGCTGTTCCATTGATCTATGTGTCTATTTTTGTGCCAGTACTTTACTGTTTTCATTCCTACAGCTTTGTAGTATATCTTGAAATTTGGGATCATGATGCCTCCAGCTTTACTCTGATTTATCAAGATTGCTTTGGCTATTCAGGGTCTTTTGTGGTTCCCTAAAAATTTTGAGATTATTCTAGTTCCTTGAAAAATGTTGGCATTTTTATAGGAATTGCATTAAATCTGTAGATTACTTTGGGCAGTATAGGCATTTTAACAGTATTGGTCCTTCTAATCCATAAGCATGGAATGTAGTTCCATTTGTTTTGTGTTGTCTTCAATTTCATCAGTGTTTTATACTTTTCAGAGTATATGTCTTTCACCTCCTTGGCTGAGTTTATTCCTGGATATTTTATTATTTTTGGTATAAGTACAAATGAGATTGTTTTCCTGATTTCTTTTTCTGTTACTTATTAGTGTAAAGAAATGCAAAGATTTCTGTATCCTGATTTTGTATCCTGTGAAGTTCATTTATCAATTCTAGTAGTTTTTTGGTGGAGTCATTTAGGGTTTTCTGGATATAGTATCATGACATCTGCAAATAGTGACAGTTTAATTTCTTCCTTATGAACTTGGAAGTCTTTTATTTGCTTTCTTGTCTGATTTCTGTGCTGATGGTTTCCATTACTGGGCTGAAAAAAAGTGTTGATAGTGGATATCCTTGTCTTGTTTTTGATCTTAGGGAAATAGCTCTCAGTTTTTTACCATTGCTTATGATGTTAGCTGTGGGTTTTTCATATATGGCTTTTATTATGTTAAGATATGTTACCTCTAAACCCACTTTGTGGAGAGTTTTTAATCATAAAGTTATGTTATACTTTGTCAAGTGTTTTTTCTGCATCTATTGAGATCATCATAGGATGTTTATCCTCTCGTTGATGTGATTGATTTGCAGATATTGATCATGGTGGATGTTTTTTTATGTATTGTTGGATTTTTTGGTGAATATTTTGTTGAGGATTTTTGCATATATGTAGTTTCCCTTTTTTTGATAGTATTATTGTCTGATTTTGGCATCAGGGCAATGCCGACCTTGTGGAATAAATTTGGGAGCATTCCTTCCTCTCCCATTTTATAGAATAGTTTGAGGACAATAGGTAGTAATCTTTAAATGTTTGGTATAATTCACTTGTGAATTCATCTGATTTTGGACTTTGGTTTATTGAGAGTTTTTTCATTACTGATTCAATTTTCATTGCTAGTAATCGATCTTTTCCAAGTTTTCTATTATTCAGTATTAGATTATATGTTTCTAAGAATTCATTCATTTCTTTTTGGGTGTTCCAATTTGTTGACATATAATTTTTCATAACATTATCTTATAATCCTTTCTGTAAAGTCAGTTATTTCCCCTCCATTTATGATTTTGAGTTTCTCTCTCTCTCTCTCTCTCTCTCTCTCTCTCTCTCTCTCTCTCTCTCTCTCTTTCTCTTTTATGGGCATGGCTTATCAATTTTGTTGATCTTTTCAGAGAATCAGTTCCTGGTTTCATTACTCTTTTTTGTTTTTAGTCTTACTTATTTCTGTTCCAATATTATTTTCTTCTCGCTATTACATTTGAGCTACATTTGTTCTTTTTCTAGCTCTTTTAGGTATAAGGTTAGTTTTTTATTTGAGATTTTTCTTCTTGAGGTAGGACTGTACTGCTATGATTTTCCCTCCTACAACATTTAGCTGTATTTCAAAGATTTTGGACCATTGTGTTTACTTTTTCATTTGTCTCCATGAATTTTTTATTTCCTGTTTGATTTCTGCAACTCTAGATCTAGATGTCTCATTCCTTCCTCAGATTAGGAACTTTTTAGCTATTATTTATTCAAATAAATTTTCTGCCCCCTTCTCTCTTCATTCTTCATCTGGGATTCCTATAATGTGAATGGTGTTAATCTTGATGATGTCCCCAAGTTCCCTTAACCTATTCTCATTTTTTATTTTTCTTTTCTGTTCAGATTGATTGCTTTTCATTACTTTGTACTCCAGATCTCGAATACATTCTTCTGCCTTCTCTATTTATTGCATCTAGTTGATTTTTTATTTCATTTATTGAAGTCTTCATCTCTGACTTGTTCTTTTTTATATTTTCTATTTCTTTGTTGAAGATCTCACTGATATCTTCCACTCAAGTCCAGTGATATCTTAATGTCCATTATTTTTTTTAATGTCCATTATTTTGAATTTTTTATCAGGCATATTGTTTATTTCCATTTCCTTTAGCTCTTTTGCTGAGCTTTTGTCCTGTTCTTTTATTGGGTCATAGTCTTATGTCTCCTCATTTGCTAACTCTGTGTTTGTTTCTGTTTATTAAGAAAGTCATTTATGTCTCCTGATCTTGAAAGTTGCAGCCTTGTGAATAATAGGTTCTATGGTGCCCTTACAGTACAATGCCCCTTGTTCACCTGAACCATGTGCTTTAGGGGTGTCCCCAAGTGGGTTATTGTGCCCTGTTTTGGTTGATCCATGTTTGCCTTCAGTCTAGTTGGTTCCAATGGCCCACTTTGGCTATTGGGGGCACACTGACCAGGGTTTGGTCCCTGTGCTTTTAATGGGCCAGCCTGGGGCTGCCTTGGGCTTATAGTCCAGCATTATGAGTGGTCAGACCAGATGCTTGCCCTCAGCCTGTTTTCCAAGGCTGCAGTTGCACTGACCTATGGGGAGCTTCCCCCTGCATTGTTCTCTGAGAGGCTTTTGTTGGTGGGCAAGATGGTAGTCAGACCAGATTCCTATTTCATAGTTTGGGACTGATGGGTAGGGCACTCTTTTTGTGTGGCCAGCTCTAAGGTTCTGCTGCTATGACTGTGGGTGCACTGGTGCGTGGTTATTTTTTCCCCTCTTCAGGGCAGGAGTTGCTTTGGAGTGGCATTGGCCCCTGCTGGGTTGCTGCCAAGGTGTGCCAGGACAGGGGTAGCTTTGGAGGAATGGCTGCCAAGTGAGCTGGGTTAGATGAGGTGGATGTGTAGGTAGATGCAGGGGCAGGGCCCCTGGAACTAGTAAGATAGGTGGAAAGAGTTTGTGCTAATTCCCAGAAGTGTCCTGCTATCTATATCTAGGCCAAGAGAGAAATGGTGTCCACCAGTACTTTTGTTCGTGGAATAGTTTTCTAAAGATCCCTGCACCTCCAGTGCACATTCTGAGATCATTAAAGCAGTATCCTCCCTGAATACCCCTGGCACTTTTCAAACTGTGCTTCTATACTGTGTGTCTCAGTGGAGTTAACTGTTATGCTGTCTCTTTGGGTAGGGCTCAGTTTCTCATAGCTCTCCAACTCTTCCAGAGCTAAGCCCATTGATTTTTAAAGTGATAATTAAGCCCTGCTGATTGTAAAAAGATAGGCCCTCAAAGATAGGCCCCACTGATTTTCAAAACCAAATGTTATGCGGACTCATCTTCCCAGTGCCAGTCCCCCATGCCTAGGGTACCTGGTATGGAGTCTCATCTTCTCATTTCTCCATGTGTGTGGTATCCCTCTTGCTTGTGGATAGTCTTACCTCAGATTTGATTCCCAACTGTGTCTCTGCCCCTTCTCCCCTTTGCAGTGTGATCTCCTCTCTCTGATTACCTTTGGGAAGTTCTGCCAAGTTTTGGGTCATTTTCAGAGTTAGTTTTGCAGCTATGTATGGTGTCATTGTGTGTCCATGGGACTAGGTGAGCTCAGGATCCTCCTACTCCCCCATCTTCCCAGAACCTGTGAGAACTTATTATAAAACTGGAGGAGGTATCCCTGGGTGGCTCAGTGGTTAAGTGTCTGCCTTTGGCTCAGGTCATGATCCCAGGGTTCTGGGATCACATCCCAATTAGGCTCCCTGCCAGGGACCCTGCTTTTCCCTCTGCCTATGTCTCTGCCTTTCTCTCTGTGTCTCTCATGAATAAATTAATAAAATTAAAAAAAAAAACTGGAAGAAAACTATGGTCATGGGAAAAGGATGCAGTCATTCGAGTTGCTCCTTCAATATAAAGGTAGCTTTGTGATGGTTGCAGAATCTTCAGAAAGAGCAAAGAAAGATGTAGAAGGGCAGCTGTCCAGCTACTAGGCTTCTCGAAGAACTTGGAAGGGCAGCTGCATCACAGAACTTCAGGGTGATTTTCATATTCATTCCACATCAGTGATCCTGATCCAAAATAATCAATTAAGAAATTCATTTCTTAATTATTTTTATAGCAATATTGAGACATATTAAGTAGAACTTAACACCAGATAGTTAAGGTGATAGTTTAGTTATTACAAATAACTAAATCTTGACTGGCAAACATTTGTCAGAAAAGTTCTGGAAAAATGCTTGTGTTGGAGGAGAGGTCAAACTAAATGACTTCTAAAATTCTTCATAATTCTAGCATATTATGAAGTACTTGCTGGATATATACATTTATTAGATTCACAGTACTCATGAGACAATTTGTGTTCTTTTTTGTTGTTTTTGGGGTATAGTTCACACACTGTTACAGTAGTTTGAGGTGTACAATATAGGGATTCAATAAGCTTGTATGTTATGCTATACTTATTACAAGTGTAGCTATACCATCTGTTACTGTATAACTCTATTCCAATACCATTAACTGTATTCCCTTTTCCATACCTTTTATTCTTACGACTTGTTCATTCCCTAATTGGAAGCCTGTGTCTCCCACTCACTCCCCTTCATCCATTTTGCCCATCCCCTCTTTACTCATCAGTTCTCTGTATCTATAGGTCTGATAATGCTTTCTTGTTTGTTTTTTTTCTTCATTTCTTTTATTTCTTAGATTTCACATTTAAGTGAAAAACATATCTGTCTGGCTTATTTCACTTAGCGTAATACTCTCCAAGTCTATCCATGTTGTCACAGATGGCAAGATTGCATCCTTTGTTATGGAAGAGTAATATTCCATTGTGTATGTATACATCTTTCGTATCCATTCTCCTATCGGTGGACACTAAGGTTGCTTACATGTCTTGGCTATTGTAAATAATGCTGTAATAAACATATGGGTACATATATCTTATGAATTAGGTTTTTTTTTTTTTGTTTTCTTTGGATAAATGCCTGGTAGTGGAATGACTGGATCATATGGTAATTCTATTTTTAGTTTTTTGAGGAAACTCTGTACTGTTTTCCACAGTGGCTGCACCAGATTACATTCCTACTGATAGTGCATGAGGGTTCCTTTTCCTCCACATCCTTGCCAACACATGTTATTTCTTGTGTTTCTGATTATAGCCACTCTCACAGGTATAAAGTGATGTCTCATTGTGGTTTTGATATGCTTTCCCTGATGATTAGCAGTGTTGAGCATCTTTTAATTTGTCTGTTGGCCATCTGTATGCCTTCTCTGGAAAAATGCCTATTCAGATCTTCTGCCCATTTTAATTGAATTATTTGGGGGTTTTGGGAAGGCTTTTTTGGCTTACAGAAGGTCTTTATTTTGGACACTAACCCCTTTATTGGATGTACCATTCAACAAATATCTTCTCCCATTCAATAGGTTGTCTTTTTTGTTTTGTTGATAGCTTCCTTTGCTTTGCAAAAGCTTTTTATTTTGGTGTAGTCTCAATAGTTTAATTTTGCTTGTATTTCCCTTGCCTATTTCTATGGCTGATTTCAAAGGAACTTCTGCCTCTGTTCCCTTCTAGGGGTTTTATGATTTCAGGTCTCACATTTAGTTTTTTAATCCATTGGAAGTTTATTTTTCTATATGGTGTAAGAAACTGGTCCAGTTTCATTCTTTTGCATGCTGCTTCTCTGTTGCTACTTGTAAAATTCTCCCTTTATCTTTAAACTTTAACATTTTAATTATTATGCATCTTCAAGTAAGTTTTCTGCTCATTTCTCTCTCTTCTTCTTCTGGAACCCCTTTAAGGTAAATGTACACTTATTGCTGTCCAAGAGAGCCCTTAACCTATCCTCATTTTTTAAAATGCTGTTTCCCTTCTGCCATTCACCCGGGGTGCTTTCCAATATGCTGTCTTCCAGATTGCTGATCTGTTCTGCATCTGTTAATCTGTTGATTCCCTATAACGTATTTTTCATTTCAGTTATTTCAGTTCTGATTTCTTCTTTTTTTATATTTTCTCTTTTTTAAGTTCTTCCACTCTTTTTTCTAGTCCAATGAGAATCTTTAAGATCATTATTTTAAACTCTTTTTTCAGGCATATTGTTTATCTGTTTCATTTAGTTATTTTTCTAAATTTGTGTCTTATTCTTTCATTGGGAGCATATTCCCCTGTCTCTCCATTTTGTTTGACTTTCTATATTTGTTTCTGTGAGTTAAGCTGAAGAGCTACTTCTAAGAATGAAAGAATTATCTTGTATATGGTTGTCCCTTATGTAGATTGTATATGCCTGGTGACTTTGGATGTCTTAACTAGAGCTATGGCTTGTGTGTGCTAGGAATTGTGTGGCAGTTGGTTCTGGGGCTGTCTTTGTGGTATAGCCAGAACTGTCATGGCATAGGCTGTAGTGGTCCTGAGGGTCTCTGTGCAGAAGGCACCATGAAGGACAGCTGTAGCTAAAGTGGGTACAAGTCCAAGGGTGTCCTGGGTGTCAGTGTGCAGAGGGCACCTTGATAGGACAGGTATAGTTGAAGTAGTTGCAGGCAGGGGGATCCTAAAGTTTACATAAAGAGGGAACCCTTGCAGGAAAGCTAAAGCTGAAGTGGATTCAGCCAGGAGGCTGCATAGCTCTCTGTGAAGAGGGCACCCTAGCAAGATAGCTAAAACTGAAGTCATCATAGGCTGATGTGTCCATGGGCTCTCTGTGAAAAAAGGTATTCTGCCAGGACAGCTGCATCTGAAAGTGGGTACATGTTGGGCTGTCCCAAGGCTCTGGATACAAGGGGGCACCTTGGCAGGATAGCTAAAGCTGAAGTAGGTGTAAGCCAGGATGTTCTGGGGCTCTCCACACTGAGGCTGCCCTTGCAGGGCAGTGGGAACTGAGGCAGGTTGTAGGCTGGAAAGTACCAGGGCTCTCCATGCACTGGGCACCCTGACAGAGTAGCTACAACTGAAGTGGGTAAAAGTATGGACTGGGGGGGACCCCTGGGTGGCGCAGCGGTTTAGCACCTGCCTTTGGCCCAGGGCGCGATCCTGGAGACCCGGGATCGAATCCCACATCGGGCTCCTGGTGCATGGAGCCTGCTTCTCCCTCTGCCTATGTCTCTGCCTCTCTTTCTCTCTCTGTGTGACTATCATAAATAAATAAAAATTAAAAAAAAACACACACATTAAAAAAAAAAAAACAAGTATGGACTGGGAAGTACCTGGGGCTCTCTGTGCAGAGGGCACCTTGGCAGGACAGCAGAACTAAAGCGGATGCAAGTTGGGATGTTCCAGGACTCCCCACCCAGAAGATGTTGTAGCAGAGCAGCTGGAGCCGAGGCTGAGTGTGGGCCAGGGGATACTGGGGTATTTTGCATGGGGACTGACCTGGCTGGATAGTTGTAGCTGAAGTGAGTGTGAGGTGGTGTTGTCCCTGGGCTCTATGTATAGAGGGCTCCCTAGCAGCACAGCTAAAGCTGAGGTGGGTGTGAACCAGCGTGTCCTGGGGTGCCAAGTGCCTTTTAGGGGTTGCCTAAACAGGGCAGTTGGAACTGAGGTGGGTACAGGCTAGAGGTTCCTGAGGCATTCCACATAGGGAGCACTTTGGTGGGGTGGTTGGACCCAGAGCATACATCAGCTGGGAGGTCCCAAAGCACTCTGTGCCAGGGGTGCCCTGCCCTAACAAGCCATCTGAAGCCGGAGTGGCATGGGTCTATAGAGTTCCAGGGCACTTTGCTCCTGTGTCACACTGGCATGACCACAGGAGCTATAGTGAGTGCTGACACAGGGGCTTCCCCTGTGTGTACTGTTCCGGGGCTGCCTTGGTGTGGGATGGGTGGGATTGGGGTAGGGATCTGGTGCTCACTGAGGCAGAAGGCCAGCTCTGGCATCCTGTGGCAGTCAACCCTCTCAAGGTAGAGGGGGAATGTAAACCATGGTGCTTGCCAGCTCCTCCAATGTAGAGTTCCAGCAGCTTCTCTGCCATTTGGCAGAGTTCCAGGGGTGGATCTTTTATATACTAGTTGTTCTTTTTAAATTGTGGATTTTTTTTCTGTGCCCCAGGGTAGATGAATCTGCTCAGGGACCCTCAGTGCCATTCTTCCCCACTGCAGTTCACATCTTTGTTGGGGGTGGAGAGTTTCCTTTGTTACCTTGTCTTTGTCTCTCTTGCTTTTCTCTATTTTTTGTTGTACAGAAGTTAAGTCAGTCTTCAGTTCTTCTTCAGGAGGAATTGCTCTATAAATAGCTATAGATTTGGTGTCTCTGTGCAGGAGGTGAGTTCCGGTTCTTCTATGTTGCCATCTTGGACCGGAACTTAGATTCATTTTGGTTTTAATTTGCATATACCTAATGACTAATGACATTGAGCATCTTTTGAAGTTGAACATGTTGGCCATTCATATTTCTTTTTTTAAATTTTTTTTATTGGAGTTCAGTTTGCCAACATATAGCATAACATCCAGTGCTCATCCCGCCAAGTGCCCCCCCTCAGTGCCCATCACCCCATCACCCCCACCCCCCACCCACCTCCCCTTCCACTACCCCTTGTTAATTTCACAGAGTTAGGTGTCTCTCATGGTTTGTCACCCTCACTTGATATTTTCACTCATTTTCTCTCCTTTCCCTTTATTCCCTTTCACTAATTTTTATATTCTCCAAATGAATGAGACCATATAATGTTTGTCCTTTTCCAATTGACTTATTTCACTCAGCATAATACCCTCCAGTTCTATCCATGTTGAAGCAAATGGTGGGTATTTGTTGTTTCTAATGGCTGAGTAACATTCCATTGTATACATACACCACATCTTCTTTATCCATTCACTTTCGATGGACACCGAGGATGCCTCCACAGTTTGACTATTGTGGACGTTGCTGCTATAAATATCGTGGTGCAGGTGTCCTGGCGTTTCCCTCCGTCTGTATCTTTGGGGTAAATCCCCAACCGTGCAATTGCTGGGTCTTAGGGCAGATCTATTTTTAACTCTTTGAGAAACCACACAGTTTTCCAGAGTGGCTGCACCAGTTCACATTCCCACCAACAGTGCAAGAGGGTTCCCTTTTCTCTGCATCCTCTCCAACATTTGTGGTTTCCTGCCTTGTTAATTTTCCCCATTCTCACTAGTGTGAGGTGGGATCTCATTGTGGTTTTGATTAGTATTTCCCTGATGGCCAGTGATGCGGAGCATTTTCTCATGTGCTTGTTGGCCCTGTCTATGTCTTCCTCTGTGAGATTCCTGTTCATGTCTTTTGCCCATTTCATGATTGGATTGTTTGTTTCTTTGCTGTTGAGTTTAATAAGTTCTTTATAGATCTTGGATACTAGCCCTTTATCTGATAGGTCACTTGCAAATATATTCTCCCATTCTGTAGGTTGTCTTGTAATTTTGTTGACTGTTTCTTTTGCTGTGCAGAAGCTTTTTATCTTGATGAAGTCCCAATAATTCATTTTTGCTTTTGTTTCTCTTGCCTTCACGGATGTATCTTGCAAGAAGTTGCTGTGGCCAAGTTCAAAAAGGGTATTGCCTGTGTTCTCCTCTAGGATTTTGATGGAATCTTGTCTCACATTTAGATCTTTCATCCATTTTGAGTTTATCTTTGTGTCTGGTGTAAGAGAGTGGTCTAGTTTCATTCTTCTGCATGTGGATGTCCAATTTTCCCAGCACCATTTATTGAAGAGACTGTCCTTTTTACAGTGGATAGTCTTTCCTGCTTTGTCGAATATTAGTTGACCATAAAGATGAGCGTCTACTTCTGAATTCTCTATTCTGTTCCATTGATCTATGTGTCTGTTTTTGTGCCAGTACCACACTGTCTTGAAGACCACAGCTTTGTAGTACAACCTGGAATCTGGCATTGTGATGCCCCCAGCTCTGTTTCCTTTTTTGAATATTCCCCTGGCTATTCGGGGTCTTTTCTGATTCTACACAAATCTTAAAATAATTTGTTCCAACTCTATGAAGAAAGTCCATGGTATTTTGATAGGGATTGCATTAAACGTTTAAATTGCCCTGAGTAACATCGACATTTTCACAATATTAATTCTGCCAATCCATGAGCATGGAATATTTTTCCATCTCTTTGTGTCTTCCTCAATTTGTTTCAGAAGTGTTCTGAATTTTTTTGGGTATAGATCCTTTACCTCTTCGGTTAGGTTTATTCCTAGATATCTTATGCTTTTTGGTGCAATTGTGAATGGGATTGATTCCTTAATTTCTATTTCTTCAGTCTCATTGTTAGTGTATAGAAATGCCACTGACTTCTGGGCATTGATTTTGTATCCTGCCACACTGCTGAATTGCTGTATGAGTTCTAGCAATCTTGGGGTGGAGTCTTTTGGGTTTTCTATGTACAGTATCATATCATCTGCAAAGAGGGAGAGTTTGACTTCTTCTTTGCCAGTTTGAATGCCTTTTATTTCTTTTTGTTGTCTGATTGCTGAGGCTAGGACTTCTAGTACTTGTTGAATAGCAGTGGAGAGAGTGGACATCCATGTCTTGTTCCTGATCTTAGGGGAAAGGCTCCCAGTACTTCCCCATTGAGAATATTTGCTGTGGGCTTTTCAGAGATGGCTTTTAAGATGCTGAGGAAGGTTCCCTCTATCCCAACACTCTGAAGAGTTTTGATCAGGAATGGATGCTGTATTTTGTCAAATGCTTTCTCTACATCTGTTGAGAGGATCATTTGGTTCTTGTTTTTTCTCTTGCTGATATTTATGATCAATCACATTGATTGCTTTACGAGTGTGGAACCAGCCTTGCATCGCGGGGATAAATCCCACTTGGTCATGGTGAATAATCTCTTAATGTACTATTGGATCCTATTGGCTAGTATCTTGTTGAAAGTTTTTGCATCTGTGTTCATCAGGGATATTGGTCTATAATTCTCCTTTTTGGTGGGGTCTTTGTCTGGTTTTGGGATTAAGGTGATGCTGGCCTCATAGAACGAATTGGGAGGATTCCATCTCTTTCTATCTTTCCGAACAGCCTTAATAGAATAGGTATGATTTCTTCTTTAAACGTTTGATTGAATTCCCCTGGGAAGCCATCTGGCCCTGGACTTTTGTGTCTTGGGAGGTTTTTGATTACTGCTTCAATTTCCTCCCTGGTGATTGGCCTGTTCAGGTTTTCTATTTCTTCCTGTTCCAGTTTTGGTAGTTTGTGGCTTTCCAGAAATGCGTCCATTTCTTCTAGATTGCCTAATTTATTGGTGTATAGCTGCTCATAATATGTTTTAAAATCTTTTGTGTTTCCTTGGTATTGGTGGTGATCTCCTTTCTCATTCATGATTTTATTTATTTTTTAAGTATTTTTTTAAAATTTTATTTATTTATGATAGTCACAGAGAGAGAGAGAGAGAGAGGCAGAGACACAGGCAGAGGGAGAAGCAGGCTCCATGCACCGGGAGCCCGACGTGGGATTCGATTCCGGGTCTCCAGGATCGCGCCCTGGGCCAAAGACAGGCGCTAAACCGCTGTGCCACCCAGGGATCCCCATGATTTTATTAATTTGAGTCTTTTCTCTCTTTTTTTTAATAAGGCTGGCTAATGGTTTATGTATCTTATTAATTCTTTCAAAGAATCAACTCCTGGTTTTGTTGATCTGTTCCACAGTTCTTCTGGTCTCTATTTCATTGAGTTCTGCTCAAATCTTTATTAACTCTCTTCTTCTGCTGGGTGTAGGATTTATTTGCTGTTTTTTTCTCCAGCTCCTTTAGGTGCAAGGTTAGCTTTTGTATTTGAGTTCTTTCCAGTTTTTGGATGGATGCTTGTATTGCAATGTATTTCCCCCTCAGGACTGCTTTTGCTGTATCCCAAAGATTTTCAATGGTTGTATCTTCATTCTCATTAGTTTCCATGAATCTTTTTAATTCTTCTGTAATTTCCTGGCTGACCCTGTCATCTTTTAGCAGGATGGTCCTTAACCTCCACGTGTTTGAAATCCTTCCAAACTTCTTGTTGTGATTTAGTTCTAGTTTCAAAGAATTATGGTCTGAAAATATGCAGGGGACAATCCCAATCTTTTGGTATCGATTAAGACCTGATTTGTGATCCAGTATGTGGTCTATTCTGGAGAAAGTTCCATGTGCACTTGAGAAGAATGTGTATTCATTTGCGTTTGGATATAAAGTTGTGTAAATATCTGTGAAATCCATCTGGTCCAGTGTATCATTTAGAGCTCTTGTTTCTTTGGAGATGTTGTGCTTAGAAGATCTGTCGATTATAGAAAGTGCTGTGTTCAAGTCACCAAGTATAAGTGTATTATTATCTAAGTATGTCTTAACTTTGGTTATTAATTGATTGATATACTTGGCAGCTCCCACATTTGGGGCATAAGTATTCATGATTGTTAGGTCCTCTTGTTGGATAGATCCTTTAAGTATGATATAGTGTCCCTCTTCATCTCTTACTACAGTCTTTGGGATAAACTTTAATTTATCTGATATAAGGATGGCTACCCCTGCTTTCTTTTGAGGACCATTTGAATGGTAAATGGTTCTCCAACCTTTTATTTTCAGGCTGGTGGTGTCCTTAGGTCTAAAATGAGTCTCTTGTAGACAGCAAATAAATGGGGCTTGATTTTTTTTTTTTTTTTTGAGTGCTTGCTTTTTTATCTAGTCTGAAACCCTGCGCCTTTTGATGGGGTCATTAAGCCCATTCACGTTGAGAGTTACTATTGAAAGATATGAATTTAGTGTTAACATGATACCTATTCAGTCCCTGTTTTTGCGGATTGTTTCCTTGGACTTTCTCTTTCTTTTACAGAGTCCCCCTTAATATTTCTTGCAGAGATGGTTTGGTTGTCACATATTCTTTCAGTTTCTACCTGTCTTGGAAGCTCTTTATCTCTCCTTCCATTCTGAATGAGAGCCTTGCTGGATAAAGTATTCTTGGTTGCATGCTCTTCTCATTTAGGACGCTGAATATATCCTTCCAGCCCTTTCTGGCCTGCCAGGTCTCTGTGGAGAGGTCTGCTGTTAGCCTAATACTTCTCCCCATAAAGGTTAGGGATTTCTTGTCTCTTGCTGCTTTAAGGATCTTCTCTTTATCTTTGGAATTTGCAAGTTTTGCTATTAAATGTCAAGGTATTGAGCGGTTTTTATTGATTTTAGGGGCGGATATCTCTACCTCCTGGATCTGAATGCCTATTTCCCTTAAGTTAGGAAAGTTCTAAGCTATGATTTGTTCAAAATCATATTCTGGACCTCTGTCCCTTTCAGCGCCCTGGGGAACCCCAATTAAACATAATTTTTTTCCTTCTGAGGCTGTCATTTATTTCCCTTAACCTATCCTCATGATCTTTTCATTGTTTTTCTCTTTTTAGGTCAGTTTCTCTCCTTGCCATCAACTTGTCTTCTATGTCACTCACTGATTCTTCTACCTCATTAACCCTCGTTGTTAGGACCTCCAATTTGGATTGCATCTCATTTCATTTTAAATTTTGGCCTGATTAGATCTAAATTCTGCAGTCATGAAGTCTCTTGAATCCTTTATGCTTTTTTTCTAGAGCCACCAGTAGCTTCATAATTGTGCTTCTGAATTGGCTTTCTGACATTGAATTGTAATCCAAATTTTGTAACTCTATGGGAGAAAGTACTGTTTCTGATTCTTTCTTTTGTGGTGAGTTTTTCCTTCTAATCATTTTGCTCAGTGCAGAGTGGCCAAAAACAAGTTGTACTGGGAAAAGGAGAAAAAGAGAGAAAAAAAGGGGGGGGGGACAAACAGAAAACAAAAAACAAAGGGGGGGAGTATCCTCTGATTCTATATACTGTAAATCCCTTGACATCCCCTGGAACTTTCCAGCGCTGCTTGGTCAATAACTTGCTTTTCCCCTGTCCTTCCAGCTGGTCTTCTGGGGCAGGGGCCTACTGTGCTGATTCTCAGGTGTGTGCACCTGGGGGAGCTGCCCAGCCCCCTGCCAGGTGCATGGCTCAGTGGGAGCTGTTTATCCTGTGACGCCCCTGCTCAGTCCCAGGTACAAGGTGACACCAGAAGGAACAACAGTGGCGGTGGCCAGCTCTCCAGCTCTGGAGTTAGCTCCCGCAGTAACTACCACAGCTCCCCAGTCCACAGGGGCCTGGATGTTCCGCGGACGGGGAGCTCCCATCTGCACAGCTCGGGGCCACCTGGCAGGTAGGAGCGTCCTTGCTGCCCTGTGTCCTTCCAGCCTCTGCCTGTCCCAGGGGGAGAGCCGGATCTTGGGCTGTGTCCCCCAGCGCCCGCTCTGGGGCCTGTGCCGCTGGAATTGTGCTCCCAGGGCCGCGCGGCCCCCTCCTCGGGGAGCCGCCGCTGGAGCCGCTGCCCGAGCTGGTCCCTGCCATTCATATTTCTTTTGTGAGTTATCTGTTCAAATATTTTGTTTGTTTTTAATAAGTTATAAGATTTTTGTTTCATATTCTGGACATAAGAGCAGGATTGCCCTTGAATAGTTCTTTTCATCTTATTTCATCTGAGAATGTTTCTTTTTCTCTTTTACCCCTGAAAGATATTTTCATATTTTCCCTGGATGTGGAATTCTGGGTTGGTAAGCTCTTGGAGTGCATTAAAAATGTGGTTCTTCTGTCTTCTGGCCATCATTGTTTCTCTTTAGAAATTCATGGATATTTGCGTCATTGTTCCCCCATATGTAATGTGTGCTTTTTTTTTCTCCTTCTGCTTTCCAGAATTCTTTAGTTATCTTTGGATTTTAGAAGTTGGGCTATTGTGTTGAGGCAATGTTTTCTTTGATTTTTTTTCTGTATGATTCTTGCTAAGTATCTTGAATTTTATGTAAATGTATGCTTTTCACTAAATTGGGGAAGTATTTTGCCATTCTTGCTAAAGATATTTTATCTGCTGCAATCTCTCTTCTCTCTGTGGGACTCTAATTATACTATAGTAAATCTTTAGATACTGCCTACAGGCACCTGAGACTGTTTTTTTTTTTTTTCAATCTTTTATCTCTATTTGATAGGTTAGGTAACTTATGTTGTTGTATATTCAAATTTACCGATCCTTTCCTTTATCATCTCTATTCTGATATTTAATCTATCTAGTTTTTTTTTTTCACTTCAGATATTGTATTTTTCAGTTCAATGATTTTCAATTGCTTCCTTTTTCTACTTTCCATCTCTGTTGAGAATTTGTATCATTTCATTCATATCAAATGTGTTTTTCCTGACCTTATGAAGCATAGATAAAATAGCTAGCTTAATATCTTTGATAATTCTGTCTTGAGATTGGCATTTGTTGACTGTTATTTTCCCTTGAGAATTCATATATTTTCCTAGTTGTATGTTGAGAGATTTTGAATTGTATCCTGGACATTGCAGATGTTATATATTATAACCCCTGGGTCCTGTTGTAAGTCTCTGAGGCATTATTGATGTTGAAATTAATTATGTTCAGACCCTGAGTTCTCTCTCATTTTCTGTTTTATCAATTTTAAAAACATAAATATGCATATCTTTCTACTTGACTTTGGAGATCTTATAAGAGCAATATTTCATTTATTCACCCAGTCACTTTAGTAATTTAGGATGCCTCTTTTTCTTCCCTCCACCCCCTATTTATTTCAGTTCCAGTATAACACTTGATAAAAAAGGGAAAGGTGTTCTCTTTTGATTGGCCTACTAAGAAGTGCTTTGTGCTTTCTTCAGTTCACTTCTGATCTCACCTAGAAGATCAAAAGTGTTGCAGAGAGTCTTCTAATTTTGGACATTTTCTCTCAGCCACCCTTAATGAACTTATCCTGCCAGGTCATTCCTACTTTTTCTTTTGCCTTTTTACTTGTATTGCTTCTTTAATTCCATATTCAATTTAATCAGGCCTCAAGGGTGCAGAATTGCATTTAAATCAGACAGTATTAATCCTACTCCCCACTTCCACCTAATCCTGACTACCTTTCTAGTCTGGTTGTAGAGCCTCACATCTAACCTCTGATGTGTCTGTCCCTCACTAGCTCCCAACTGCTCTCTCAACTGATGTTCTTGCCTTGCTTTTCTTTTCTAACCATCTAGTAGAGACACAACTCTATAAGTTATGCAGTCTTCAATTTCTATCAAAGCTTTTACTGCTTTTTGTTTATAACAGACAATCACATTTGGATTTTGAACACATGCTAAAAATTAAATTATTCATGAAATACTTGATGCTTCTAATGGTTCTGGCTAAAACAAACTGCCAAAAACTTTTCTTTTACGTAGCTATATATTCTTCTGATTATGTAAACAAAGACTACAGCTCTTCAATATTCAAACTGGAATTGTCCTTTAATACAAAGAGTTTCTGCTACTGCTACTGGTGAAGAAAGGAGAGTCACCAAGGAGCACTATCATTATTAAGAAATCTAGCAAGACTTCCTTATTTATGCATCACTAATTCCCTTGTATTTTTTTTAAAGATTGTATTTATTTATCCATAGAGACACAGAGAGAGAGAGAGAGAGGCAGAGACACGGGCAGAGGGAGAAGCAGGCTCCATGCAGAGAGCCCGACGTGGGACTCGATCCCGGGTCTCCAGGATCACACCCCAGGCCGCAGGCGGCGCTAAACCGCTGCACCACGGGGTTGCCCAATTCCCTTGTATTTTTTTAAATTTTTATTTATTTATGATAGTCACACACACAGAGAGAGAGGCAGAGACATAGGCAGAGGGAGAAGCAGGCTCCATGTACCGGGAGCCTGACGTGGGATTCGAACCTGGGTCTCCAGGATTGCGCCCTGAGCCAAAGGCAGGCGCCAAACCGCTGGGCCACCCAGGGATCCCAATTCCCTTGTATTTTAAAAGAAATAATTACTTTTAGAAAATAAAACATGGTAAGAGGAACCATTTTCAGAATCCAGAAGAGGGCAGCCCGGGTGGCTCAGCGGTTTAGCGTCACCTTCAGCCCAGGGCCTGATCCTGAAGAACTGGGATCGAGTCCCCACGTCGGGCTCCCTGTGTGGAGCCTGCTTCTCTCTCTGCCTGTCTCTCTCTCTCTCTCTCTCTCTCTCTCTCTCTCTCTCTCTCTATCTCTCCTTAATAAGTAAGTAAATAAAAAAATCTTAAAAAAAAGAATCCAGAAGAATCTACGAATAGCTATTTTATGGAAGAAACCCCATCAAAACCCAGCAGTGCTTAGAAAATGCATATGAGCAGTAAAGCCCAATAAGAGCTTGTTAGCTGGTTTTCCTTCATTGTAGTTCTAAAGGCCATCTTGATGTTTCCTTAACCAGGGCTCAATGGTGATCTTAACACACCTTGGAGGCAGCAGTGTCTAAGCTCTCTTCTCATTGGTCAGCTCTTTTTTCACCGTGTCCTCATTTCTCTTCATTCGACCAGCTAAGACATTGTATTTCAGATGTTCTCACCATCTTCTCAAACTCAATACATTCAAAACTTAAGCTTATGATTTTCCTCTTTATCTCCTGTTCATGGAACCACCATTTTCAGTGCTCCAAGCTTCCTGCTGAGCCTCATAATTTCTTATTGCCTAAAAATTAAGATGTTGCTGGAGCCTCTAAACATTCTTTTGTGGTTCTCTTGTTCTTTGTCACTGCCCTGGTTGTCAGCCACTTAGTCTTGCTCAAATGGTGGATACAGGCTACACTCTCCGGCCACTCTGTCATTTCAAATGTACCATCTTGTCACAGCATTCCTCAGAGAGAAAACCCTAATGCTTCACAAAGCATCCTGGTGTCTCCTTCCTTACCTGCTTGACTTATGGGCTGACCATTATCAGGCCCCATCCACTCTGCTCTCTCTCTCATCCCTTCCTTTGCTCCTGGTAGTGCCCTTTCTTCACTAGACTGCTGTGTCAAGCTCCCATACCCCCTGCTCCACACCCAACCACCACTATGCATGCATATGAAAACACTTCATAAATTGGGCCCCAGCCCAGAAATGCACCTATTTTTTACTTCCAAATTTTTATTTAAATTCTGATTAGCTAACATATAGTGTAATATTGGTTTCAGGAGTAGAATTCAGTGATTCATCACTCACATATAACACCCAGTGCTCATCATAACAAATGCCCTCGTTAATACCCATCAACCATTTAGCCCACCCTCCACCCACATTCCTCCATCAATCTTTGGTTTGTTCTGTATCCTTAAGAGTCTCTTATGGCTGACCTCCCATAGTTCATTTTGCTTGTATTTCTCTTGCCTTTGGAGAGATGTCTAATAAAAAGTTGCTGTGGCCAAAGTCTGTCTCTTATAAGAGGTTGCTGCCTGTGTTCTCTAGGATTTTGATGGTTTCCTGTCTCACATTTAGGTGTTTCATCCATTTTGAATTTATTTTTGTGTATGATGTAACAACGTGGTCCTATTTCATTGTTCTGCATGTGGCTGTCCAATTTTTCCAACACCATTTGTTGAAGAGACTGTCTTTTTTCCATTGGATATTCTTTCTTGCTTTGTTGAAGATTAGTTGACCATATACTTGTGGGTCCATTTCTGAGTTTTCTATCCTGTTCCTTTGATCTATGTGTCTGTTTTTGTGCCAGTACCATACTGTTTTGATGATTACAGCTTTGCAATAAAACTTGAAGTCTGTAATCATGATGTTTCCCACTTTTTCAATCCTGAAAAAGATTGCGCTTTGGCTATTTGTGGTTTTTGGTGGTTCCATATACATTTTACGATTTTTGTTCTAGCTCTGTGAAAGATGCTGGTGGTATTTTGATAGGGATTCCCTTAAATATGTAGATTGCTTTGAGTAGTATAGACATTTTAACAATGTTTGTTCTTCCAATCCATGAACATGGAATTTTTTTCCCTATTTCTTTGTGTCCTCTTCAGTTTCTTTCATAAGTAATCTATAGTTTTCAGAGCACATATCTTTTACTTCTTTGGTTAGGTTTATTCCTAGGTATCTTATTATTTTTGGCGCAAATGCCCATATTGTGTAATCTGTGAGACCTAGTTACAGTTAGCTCTTTAAACCTTCCTAGACTACTCATGGTACTTCTATGCTATGGTACCACAATTTGGCCTTGGATACTAGTATTTTAAAGTGAATATACGTATGCCTTCTGGGCCCAGAAGTTCTAATAGAGCACTTTATTTTCCTCACAATCTCTGGTTTGAACATTATTACTTAATTCATAAGCCTGTGCTGATATATTGTTGTTCCATATTCAGCTTTGTGTGTATAATCCCTAATTACAATGCATTTTTTATTGTAAAGACGGTATAGGAAAATTAATAGAGCAATGGAGTATTATATAAATTGGACCTTCTAAAGTTGTACCAGCTGTATTAAATGAGTTGGTTAGTTTTCGTTTTCTTATTTTTGATAAAGCTTGACTTTAAACTAACTGGTGATTGGACTTTTTGTGAGCAGGTGTGACTGAGGATTAAATTTCACTAAGGCCAATATTATTGGCTTACCCTGGTGTTCTTCCTTTTGAGTCAATTTTAATATTTCCTAAATGTGTACCTTTTGTGTGTGTGTGTACCTTTTTTGATATTGGTGCCATAACCTCACTCACAGATGAAAAAATTGAGGCTTAAAAACTGCTGGTGCTGTGAAAAAAAGTATGGTGGTTCCTCAAAAAATTAGAAGTAGATTTGCCATATGATCCAGTAATTCCACTTCTGAAAATATACCCAAAAGAACTGTTCAAGTGGAGACTTGAACAAATATTTATACACTGATGTTCATAGTAGCTTTATTCATAAGAGCCAAAAGGCAGAAGCAACCACAACACCCACTGATGCATGAATGGATGAACAAAATATGGTATATACAAGTGGGATACTACTCAGTGTTAAAAAGGAAAGAAGTTCTGACCCGTGCCACAACATAGATAAACCTGTAGGAGGTTATGCTAAATGAAATAAGCCAGTCACAGAATGACAAATACTGAATGATTCCAGTTATATGAGACAAGTAGAGCGGTTAAACTTATTAAGACAGAAAGTAGGGTGGTAGCTGCCAGGGCCTGGGGAGAGGAGAATGAGGAGTTAGTGTTTCTTGGATACGTAGTTTGTTTTGCAAGATGAAAGGAATCCTGGAGCCTATGGTGGTGACGGTTGCTCAACAGAATGACTCTACTCAATATCACAGACCTGTAAAACTTAAAAATGGTTAAAATGATAAATTTTTACATTAGCCGTATTTCACTACAATTAAGGAAAAACCAGTGATGGATTAACAGGCAGACTAAGCAAACACTTGGGTCCCCAAAAGTAGGTTTTGAAAAAAATCTGATGTTTCAGTAAAAGTATTGTGGGAAAAATATGATCTTCAATGAATTTTGTTGCATGTCTTTTAGGCTATAGATTTTTTTTAAATTTTGAATCATTTGGTAGTGAGGAAAGGAATATCAATCTTTTTAGGTCCTGGGGCCTATAAGTGGGGTTGCCAAATTTAACAAATAAAAAATATAGGCTGTCATGCAATAGTTAGGACAGGCTGTTACTAAATGTGGTTCATTGTTCATCTGAAATTCAAACTTAACTGGGTATCCTCCTGTATTTTATCTGACAACCTAACTCTAAAGAGCTGAATCCTCACATTAGATCATAAGGATGGAGACCTCGTGATAGGAATAGGGTTCATGTAAGAACAGACACCAGAGCTCACTCTATCTGCCATTTGAGGAACTAGCAAGAAGGTGGCTGTCTGCAAGCCAGAAAAGAATCCTAATCAAAACCCAACCCAACAAGCATCCCAGTCTCAGACTTGCAGCCTCTAGAACTGTGTTAAGTAAATTTCTCTTGTTTAAGTCACCCAGTCTAGGGGATTTTTTTTTAAAGATTTTATTTATTCATGAGAGACATAGAGAAAGGCAGAGACACAGGCAGAGGGAGGAAGCAGGCTCCATGATGGGAGCCTGATGCAGAACTTGATCCCAGGACTCCAGGATCATGCCCTGGGCCGAAGGCAGGCGCTGAACTGCTGAGCCACCCAGGGATCCCTCCCTAGGGGATTTTTTTTATGTCAGGCCAAGCTAAGACAATATAACTTAAAGGAAGCAAATTGACCAAAAAACTGAAATTTAGTTACTTTTCATATATCTCAATGTCTGTTGATGGGTCAACAATATTATAAACACATACATAATTCATAATTCTACCTATTTACTGTATAATGTTTTTTATGGTCTTAATTTATAAACAACAAAATTACTAATTATGTTATAATTGAGATTTTTTACATAATTATGTGTTAAACAGTTTACATTTCTATTGATAACAATGATCTAAGGATTTAAAAATAAAATGTAATCGGATTAAAGTATGAAATTTCACAATAAGTGAATATAAACGCAAAACAAACAAAAAACAAAAACAAAAATTAAGAGTGGAATCCCGCCTTGCTCAGAGAGGTTAAGGAACCAGCATAAGGCCCTGCAGTGAGTCAGAGCCAGGTATCTGACCTGGAGCTCAGCTTCTTTACCATCACGTAGAGACATCTAAACTCAGGTTGCTCTACTTTGTACTCAATGTAAGGCCTAAGGGGAGAGAAGTTGACTGTCCTCTGAGAGGATCTTTTAAGAGAGGCCTTGTGAGTAGTTCTAATTATGAAAAGCCCAGAGTCTCTTTCAGCTCTAGTAAGTAGTAAGTGTTGAAAGTAAATAGAAAGGTGGTAGAGAGGGATAGGAACATACTCTGTGCAAATCTATAGTCTGCTCTCTGCCATGGTTTGGATCACTTCCTCCCCCAACTTGGTGGACCAGCTTCTAGAATGTCCACACCTTCATCTCCACTCTAGAGGGTTTCCACGGAAACACAAACAGAAAGGCCACCCCCTGTGCAGTGAGGGGCCCCTTCTGCATTTTCATGCTGAGATGGCTAATGCTCCTTTCCTAATCCAGCTGTCCAAGCCAGCTGCCTAGAGACTGCACTTATCTGCATTCCTTAAATTGCCAGTTGCTACGGAACAACCAGCACTTTGACAGTTGGTTGTTACCTTTCTCTAGTATCTTCAAGCAGATACTAAATTGCAAAGGATTACATATTTCAGAGACATTAGCCAGGAGGTACAAATAGCTGCCAGGGTTCTGAAACATGAGCAAGGTGAAGAAGAAAAGACAGGGACCAGGACCACCGTTGCCTTCCTTGTTTATCAAATTAAAACCTCTCACAGAAATAGAAGTTGAATCTATCACTTTCCATATTGTAAAAGTAGATCACTGCTAAGTGAGGTAGAGACCTCTTTTCAAGTAAGAATTTGAAAAACAAGAGCATTTTCCAGAAGTGTGTGGGATAGCAGCCATTTTGACACAGACATGGCCACAGAGCAGAATGAAAATAATTTGTAGGGAACCACATGAAACATCAAAAAGTTGGGTTTAAAACTGCTCGGTTCATTAAAAGAATATATGTGTGTGGCTTTAAGATTTTCTTTTAGAAATCACACACATTCTCCCAGAAAAAGTTATTGATCAAGGGGAAAAATTATATGTTTTTTTTTTTTCCTTGTGGTCCTGAAATAGGCTCTTTTAGGTCAGGTCTTGATTAAACAGCAATATATCTAAAGGAGGTTCCATGTCCTTCCTCTGCCCTCTTTGCTCCCTGTGACTCTTGGAGCCTATATAAAGTCTTCTGTGGCACAAGCTGCTGCCCTCTGCTGAAATATCACTAATAGCATTGGTGGTCTGTTGCAGAATTCAGAGCTCCACAATTTTGATTAAAAAAATGAAAATGTTCATTCTGTTCTAATCTGTTACAGGATGTAGTGATACTTTATTATTATTTTATTATTTTTTACTGACTTAAAAATCATTTTCTAGGGTTGAAATTAACTTTCTAGAAAGGATGTGCCAGAATGCTGGTTGGTTCCAACATTTGTATAAGCAAGCCTCTTTAGACTTTAGACACTGTATACAATAGTTTTTTCCTCTCTCTTAGAAATAGGATCTTATCTGGTGGTTGCAAAATGGATTTTTCCCCCAGCTTCTTCAAATTAAGATTGATGCAGCTGACATTCTCTTTTTTTATTATTAACTATTCAGTCTTTAAGGACATTTTTTAAAAATTGAAGTACAGTTGATACACAGTATTAGTTTCAGGTGTACGATACAGTGATTATTGGATAAGTCTGTATGTGATGCTGTGCTCACTACTCCTGTAGTTACCATCTGTCTCCACACCACATTATTACAGCATCACTATTTTCTCTATTACTTTTATCCACATTACTTATTCATTCCATAACTGAAAGTCTGTACATCCCACCCCCCTTCACCCAATTCTGCTCATTCCCCCACCCCACTTCCCTAGCCACCATCAGTTTGTTCTCTATTTATGGGTCTTTTCCTTCTTTTGTTCATTTTATATGTATACTTTTCACTCTTCTATTCATTCATCTATTGATGGACACTGGTGTTGCTTCCATATCTTGGCTATTGAAGATAATGCTGCAGTAAACATAGAAGTGTTTATCTTTTTGAATTAGTGTTTTTGTTTACCTTGGGTAAATATCAAGTAGTGGAATTAGTGGATCATATATTATTTCTATTTTTAATTTTTTGAGGAATCTCTATGCTGTTTTCCACAGTGGCTGCACCAATCTGCATTCCCACCATTAGTAGTCAAGGATTCCTTTTTCTCCACATCCTTGCTAACACTTATTATTTCTTGTCCTTTTGATTCTAACCATCTGACAAGTATAAGGTAATATTTCATTGAAGTTTTGATTTGTATTTCCCTGATGACTAGTGATGTGGAGCATCTTTTCATGTGTCTGTTGGCCATCTGTATGTCTTCTTTGGAAAGTGTTCAGGTCCCCTGCCCATTTTTTAATCTGATTAGTTGGGTTTTTTTATTTTGAGTTGTAGAAGTTCTTTATGTATTTCAGATATTAACTCCTTATCAAATGTATCATTTACAAATATCTTCTTCCAGTCAGTAGGTTACCTCCTTGTTTTGTTGATGGTTTCCTTTCACTGCGAAAAAAGCCTTTTATTTTGGTGTAGTCTCAATAGTTTGTTTTTGCTTTTCCCCCCACTTACCTAAGGAAGCATATCTAGATGGGTCTTTTTTTAATCCATTCTGCCTCCATGTATCTTCTGATGAGAGCATTTAGTCCATTTATATTTAAAGTAGTTATTGCTGTTTCTTTCCTTTTTCTTTTTTTTTCTTTTTTTACTGGTTTTTATAGTTTTTCCTCCGTCTTTTCTACCTTGGTCTCTTCTTGCAATTGAGGACTTTCTGTAGTGTCACGTTTGGCTTTCTCTTTATCACATGTTTTGGGTTTTTGGTTGCCATGAGCTCATATATAGAATCCTAAGTATACAGCAATGTATATTAAGTCGTATGGTCACTTTCATTACCACGTCTCCATCCCTCTTGCCATTCTGTATGTGCTCTGTGATACAGAAGCCATTCAGTCCTCAGTTGTTCAGGAGGACTTGCTCTATAAATAGGTGTATATTTGGTGTGTCCGTGGAAGTTGTGAGTTCAGGGTCTTCCTACACTGCCATCCTGGACCCGACCCAAATACTTTATAAAACTCAAAATATATATAAAACATGAAAAACCGTCAAGTAATCAATAGAATATTCAATGTTTATGAAGAAAAGGGGCCAATGAATTCAATTTACATTTTAAACTATTTAATAGAGGTATTTGTTGTGTACATGATTTTAGTTTACTATAAACACAAAATTTCTCTCTGGAAACATTTAACCTGAGTGGAAAATGAAATTTTAATTCACAAAAACAATTATCAAAATATAAGTAATGATTCCCAACTGGGAAGTTTCTCTGAAGCTCAGGGTTCAGACCCAGGACAGGAATGAGGGAAAACTCCTTGTAGGTCAAAAGCTCTGCTGAAGTCATAGGATTGTACGTGTGAGTCCTTAATCAAAGTGAGCTTTCTCAAACACCCCCGGAAGGACGTCTGGCTGCTCAAGCAGTTTTGCTTTATATCAGCTGTTAAAGAAGACAGGAAAAATCTTGCTTAATTTTGTTAAATGACATAGATAGCACATTAGGAACAGATATAATATCAATTGGTTTTTCTATCAAAATTAGAATAATATTCTTCTACATATGTTGCTTCAGAGATAAGTGAATGAAAACTCCTGAGTCACAACTGTGCCTTAACTGTGTCACAACTTGATTAAGTAAGTTATTTGTAACAATTATGTAGGATGTCTGAAGTGCATAATTCAAATCCAGAACCAGTGTGAGAGAATAAGATCATGTCTGTCCCCTAAAATGATTTCCTGTTCTGAGGATCATCTAAGATGAATCACCTCAGTAAAGTCATCTAGCTTACTTTACATTCATTTAATATTCTCAGAATCTTACCTAATGGTGAATTTATATGTGTAGATTATTTTAATTTTTCCAGGAATTCCTAGGTATTTGAAATAATTTTTCTAAAAATGTAAAGGATTTGTCGCCCAAACATGTATTTTTCTTAATCTCAATTCTGTATCCACCTGAACTAAGACTTCCCTTAGTGACAGTGCCTCTTAAAAGTGAATAGGCAAAGCAGACATCCATACGTACCAGGATAGCCACCGACATAAATGGGATCAATGGTGTCTGCTGAGGTGGACTGAGTGTGTGGACTTTCAGCACGAACTGCATCCCCATCAACAATCAGAACCAAGCGGTGTTTGCTCTTCTGAGCTTGAAGTGTGTGCCATTTTCCATCACAGAGAGTAGTGATAGCTTTGGGCTTGTATATGGCTGTTATCCTACCAGCACCATTGTTAACATGAAATAAGATCTGAACCAACAAAAGACAGGCAGATACCTTGGTGAATCTTTCCATATTTAAGGAACACAATCCATTTATATAATGCTCTTGGAGTGGATAAAATCCTAACATTCTCCTAAAAATGAGGGCAAAACTATGAAAACCAGTGATTTTGAAAAATAGACCCTTAAAGGATTCTAATTTCATTACTCCCCAACTTACAGAAAGGACCAATGACCACCTCCATGAGAATCAGCCTGAGCCACTGTTTTTGCATTACATCCTCAAATCAGTGGCTCATATTTAAGATAGCAGGAGCTGATGGGTTTACTGGGGGGCAGTTTATAGCAGCTGGCTAGCAGGTCTGAAGGAACATTTACTCACTGTCTGTAGACGCTCTACCACAGCAGGTGGTAACACAAATCTAAGACTTGCAAAAGATGGCAGGGAAGAATGATAAGTATAGTGTTGTAAGGCAGTTATGCTGCATGTGAGGTGGCTCAGGGGGACTGTAACAAATTACAGATGTCGATTAAGTCCTTGGGCAACAGCTAAGAAAAGTTTTAAAGGAAAAATAAGCTAATAATAGAGGTAAAACATACATCAGAAATTACATTTTTGGCAAGTGTTACACTTCTGATAACATTTTCCAGATATCACATCAAAATGTCCAAATGGATACAAAATTTTTCAAGATTCTTTTTGAAGTACAGATGAGGAAGCATTTTGCTGTGAGCCACAGCATAGAGAGGCAAGCAGTATGATGTAGAGGCAGGCAGCTTTGTTGCAGACATGAGGACGAAAGAAGAGGGGGTGAAGGGCAAGGGATAGATACTTTCTTATATCCTCCTCACCCACATTTTAGGATGTCCTAGGAGCCAGAAACCCAATGGGAAAAAGCAGAATTACTAGAAACAAGCAAGTAAGATTGGGAAAAATCTAGAGCGCAATGACTTGTTCCTTCCCTTACAGGAGGCAGTAGCTTCAGAAGATTCAAGCATCTTAGTCCCAGAGCAACACAAGTTGGCCATAGAGAAAGAGAAATGCTGCCAAGTGCAGCAGGTAGAGAGTGGACTTGCGATGCCTCTTCTGCCCTCCCCGCACGGCCTCTGAGTGGCCTGGCCAAAATTCCCCAGTTCTCATGTGACCCTTTGGGGGATGCAGCACATGGCTGAAGAGGAGGAGGCAGCAGTGCCCTGACGGGATGGGAAGCCTGATCTGCAAAGGATGTTGGCGAATCTCTAGGCTCAGTCCCCACACACTGGTGATGCTGCGACCTCAGACCACTCTTCACAACTTGCCAGGGACAACTGGCCTAGTACACAAAACACGGAGGCTGAGCCTGAAAACCAGGACAGTTCAGTCATAGTCTTGACTACTGTCAGGAGAGCTTGCAGCAAAGGAAAAGGAGAAGAAAGGCTCTCTTCCCTTGCACCCAGATGGCATCAGTGGGGTGAGGAAGGAGAATGAGAACCAGGAGAAACTCTGGAAGCACTTTTCAGGCAAAAGAGACTAAGGTACCTCTAATTGTTAAGAACTGAAGGCTGAAAGCAGAACAGCTATAGAAATGTATGTTTTTAGCATTAAAAAAAAATTATACGGTGGTATATCCATCACATGGAATACTCTGCAATAAAAAGAAATGGACTATTGATACACAGAACAACCCAGATCAACTCCCAGGAAATTAAGCTGAGTATAAAAAGCCAATCTCTGGAGGGTATATACTGAGTCATAGCATGTGTGCAACAGTCCTGAAATAACAGAGAGCTGCAGAACAGGTTAGTGGTTGCCCAGGATTAGGAAGAGAGTTGGTGTGGATATGAAGGGGTGGCTACAGGGAGCACTGTGGTAATGGTACAGTTAAGTGTCTTGATTGTGAGGGTGGACACATAAAGCTAAACAAGATACACATGATAAAATTGTATAGAGCTACACACACGAGCACACATACAACTAGTGCAACTGCAAAAACCTGTGGATTATGCAAATGTCAATTTCATGGATTTGATATTGTATAAGATGCTAACACAGCAGGAGCCTGGGAGAAGGGTGCAAGAGGACCTCCCTGTACATTTTATTATAATTTGCTCTCAATCTAGAATTATTTCCAAATAAGTTAACAAATATTAGGGAGGGAAAGAGCATCAGGTTGGCAAATGGTGTATTACAAGTTGTAATTTGGCTTTAAATTTAATTTCAAGGCTTTTTTTTTTTGTCATTTGTAATCTTTTCAGGATTAATTGAAGCTTTTCTTCATTCTGCTGAAATGGATCATTGGACATTTGGATCTGGGTATTTCTTTTTTTTTTTTTTTTTAAATTTATTTATTTATTTATTTATGATAGTCACACAGAGAGAGAGAGAGGCAGAGACACAGGCAGAGGGAGAAGCAGGCTCCATGCACCGGGAGCCCGACGTGGGACTCGATCCCGGGTCTCCAGGATCGCGCCCTGGGCCAAAGGCAGGCGCCAAACCGCTGCGCCACCCAGGGATCCCGGATCTGGGTATTTCTGCTGTTTCTCAGTTTCTCTGTTTCTGAAGCTGGGGTAGGCAGGCACCCCATCGAGATTAAGTACCTACCTTGCCATTCACAATCTCTAATCCAATGGCATCTACTTTGGCACTGCTGATCCCCAAGAGGACACCATTCTCAGAAGTGGTACGAAATTCCAGTGTGATGTTTACATCTGATCCGACTTTGTAGCCCTCTTTGACTGAAAAATACAAAGATAACCCCAAGTTAGGCATGAGCCTGGCCCAAGAAAGCTCGGGGTCAGAGAGGCTGTGGGCTGGCTGACTGCATTTTGGCTCCTGGCTCAGGAAGCCTGGCTCTAGCTCTTTTTCTGGATCCAGCTCCATCCTCACCAACAAGTCACTTCTACCCACTGAGCCTCAGCTTCCTCATCTGTAATATGAAGTAATGCTATTAAAGAAAACCTACCCCATCATGGTAGTAATGCTATTAAAGAAAACCTACCCCATCTTGACTAGAGCCAAGGCAGGCCCATCCTTTCATCTAGAGCCACATAGGGAAAAAACCCAAAAGGATTTGATCCATATAATCCCATATTTGTCTAGCCAGGAATTGTCCACTCTGTTTTCCCAATATTTATATACTGGGTATGTCATCATTTACTGAGCAAATTAGCATCCATACTAGGTTTTCTTAAGTGGAGACTTAATGAAATGGATATTTTATTTAGGTGATTGAAAAGCTGAAAAACCAAATGAGGGATATGTATTGGAAGTCATTCAGTCCAAGGTTAAAGAAGAATTGGGAGCAGCCCAACTTCTCTAGAGCAGGGAAGGTTACTAGAGCTGGGAAGCTCAGAGCGAAAGAAATGGGTCATAGCTCTTTCCCTCCACCTGCCTGCTCCTAATCTTCCACCAGGGCCTCCCTGGAAGCCAGAGAAATGTGGTTCCCTGTGGTAGAAAGCAGAACAAAGGCTGAGAGGAGCCTGGTCCTGACTGCAAATAGGAAATTAACAGCAAATTAAGGACATCAGATGGAGAGGGAACACCAGATACATTACAAAGGCTAGTTCTAAGCCTTGAGTGATTTACATTCTAAGGCATTTTTTAAAAGGCATTTTAGATATTTAAATTCCTCTACTTAGGATCAAAATTTTCAGCAATCTCAGTGGAGTCCGTTTTTTTCATCAAACCTGACTTGTATTTGGCTGGCTGGTATGGATATTTTATGCTGATTTTTGTCAAAGGCCTTTATTAACTTGGGCTGCAACAGTATGTATGCCTTACATAAATTCAGGGGATGTACAGATGAAGTTAGCACCACACGTTTGCCCTCTGCTGGGGCGGGGAGAGGGGAGGGGAGGGGGCATCATGCCTGGTGGAGCAAGCCTACATCAGGCCATCTGGAGAGCATGTGAGGGAGAAGGCTTTTATATTAGAAGTTGAGAAATCGGGATAAACTGGAACACTTAACTAAATATGGTCTTGGCTGCAGCCTTGTCCAAGGATCTTGCTCTATCATATCATTCTTGGATCCATATCAAGTGCAGGCTAAACCCAAACATTTCTTTCAAGATTGTTGATAATACATACCAAGAGCTGCATATCCACTTCCTTCAAAGAAAGTTCCTTCCTGGGCCACTGCATAGCACCTTGTTACTGCAAATGCAGACACTGGGCTGTCCTTGTCCAGCTGTTTGCCATTCACTGTCACTTCCCCAATGCAGGCAGGAACACTGTGGGTGATCTAAACCAAATGACAGAGAATAGATGCTCTAAATATAAGAAGAGCAAGGGTCAGTTTTTCCTATACTTCAAAAAAACATTAAAATATTAACTTTTGGTTTTTTAAATAGAATTTCCACATTAGTTTACATGAACATGTAACTGAAAGCTACTAGCTAGTAGTATCTTGGCTAATAATGCAATGAAGGTGTATTTTCTATTATTTTGATCAAGTAGTGTGGAAATCAAGAATGCTAGGTTTTCCAATCTGCAAACACAAATCTGCTGGACTTTCCTGAATTGTACCAGAGCTGAATGGCTGTGGAAAGGGAAATGTTCATTAACAGGAATGGCTGGCTGAGCTCCAAGAGCTTCCAAGGGGAAGCCTGAACACACACAACCTAGGGATGCAGTTTAAAAGGTTTGCATCATTCAGCCAAGTCACAGGTTCAAACAAGATAATTTAACATAAACATTTTCCTTTACCAAAAAAAAAAAAAAAAAAAAGACAAAATCTTAGCCACAGTAAAGTTAAAATGGGCTCTATACAGAAAACACTGCTTACATTTCCAATGTTCCTGGCCTTGTACTCAGAGGGAAGGCCTCCCAGGTACAGCTTTCCTTCTACATCCAACATGGTACCATCTCCCACAGTGATCACTGTGGGGGATTCCTGGCCATCAACTGTCATGAAACCTTTTCTTTTAAAGTGTTCTGTCTTGACCTAGAACAAAATGACAATATCCAGTTTTTAAGGAATCTGAGAGAACCTTAACAGATGTTTGTTTGCAACATCTGTTCATTATAGCTGTAATAACCTGAATGAAATCCTAAAGCATGGCTCTAATTTTTACACAATTGGTGTTGAGGAGACTGAGCCTGGCAGGAGACTGGTACAGGCACAGGCAAAGCACACATCAGAACAGGAAGTACTCCTGAGTCCTAGTTATAAGAAAGCAAATGCCATTATCTAAGGGTTGGTGCATTCATGTCACAGGTCCACTTGATTTACTTCTCCTCCAGTCGGGAACATTTCTGGTACCTTTCATTCATTCCATCAATGTTTGCTGAGTGCCTATTAGGTGTCATGCACTGAACTAAACCCCAGTGTTACTTCAGGATGTGGAAAAGACCCCTGCCTGCAAGAAGCTGATGTTCTATAGGGGAGATAGTAGACACAAAGCAAGCTAGAAATCAAAGGGGAAGATTTCATGACAGTGAACCAGAGTGGACATAAGGGATGGATGGACTAAAACTTAGCATGAGTGATGACAAGCCTCCTGAGAGCATACCGTGTGCCACTTGCCATCACTGATCGGTGCAGGGTGGGAGACCTTAGTTCTGCCTTTTCCAAGATCAAACATGAAGTGAAGGTAGCCCCCATGCAGCTGGAGTGTGGCATAATCCACTTGGTTCTGGTGAGCCATGTAGTAAATTAGACCACTGGAGGCAAATGTTCGGATACTCAGCTGAACTGAGAGCCTGGAGGAAAACAAGAGCTCAGACCTCAGAAAGGAATACACTTTCACTTTTAAAACCTTTAAAAAACAGTGTCAAAGAGAGAACTCAATAATTGTTTCAACCTTTATATTTAACATGTCAGCAGAGAGTCATTCATTATTCTTCATTCATTTATCCATCTAGCTGTTCAATCAGTTAATGATTACCACATAGGTATATCTGCCAGGAACTGTTCTAGATGCTGAGACTGAAGCAGGGAACAGAAAGGAATGTCTTTTCTCCCACAAAACTGATACTAGAAATCTTTCAGAGATAAAATTGAGTCATGAGAGGCTAACCAGTTGTTTACTTAACAGTAGCTCTGAAAGGATGGTGTTTCCACTGAGCTCTGAATGACAGGAGCAAGCCCCACGAAGCTTGGCAGGACTTTGTTTTCAGACAGCACAGAGTCTGCTAACACAATGGGCCTGATTTTGGTGGGCAGCCAGGAAAACCCTAGCAGGGCGCAGTGGGAGATGGCGGCACACAGTAGTTGAGGGGAGGATACATTGGGACAGGGAAAGGAAAAGAGAGTGTGGCTCTGTCCTCATTGAGGGGGGCTCTGTGAAGCAGTGTTTAGATTTGAAATGCGGTGGGGTGGGGAGTCACAGTACTAAGGGGAGTGGGCATAGCTTGATTTACAACTGAAAAGGTACCTCTGACGTGAAGAAGCTGTCAGATGAGGCTGGGGTGTCAGCAGGCATTATTAAGCAGGCAGCTGTCAGAAAAGTCCACAGAGGCCAGTGGTGGTGGCTTAGGCCAGGGGGTTGTGGGAGGTGTGGAGGGGATGAACTAATTCATGAAATTTTCCAGAGGAAGAAGCAACTAGACTTGTAGATAGACTGAATTAGGAGAGGGAGGGAAGGAACAACCATCTTGATGGTAGGGCCCTAGGTAACCAGGTGAATGGTGCTAACGTCTACAGAAATGGCAAAGACCAAAGATGGGGACAGCGGGCTTGGGGGAAGAGTGAATTCTCCATGTGGAGGAGCCTGTCCCAATCCACATGGAGATGTGGAAGAGCCAGCTAGGTATACACCTCCTGAGTTCTAAGCAGAGGTGAAGGCTAGAGATGTGGGTGCTGGTGCAAATTGATGGTATTCTAAAGCCATTGAAATATGGAAGTTTCCCTGAGAGAATACACAGAAGAGGCCCTGGGCCTTCTCTGATGAAAGAGGAGCCAGCAAAGGAGACTGAGCAGGGGGGGGGGGGGGGGGGGCAGGGAGAGCAGGAAATCAGGGGCGTGTGGGGCTAAGATGGCCAAGTGCACATGACCGCACTGAGGGCCCAGCAAAGAAGGCATCATGGGGTGTGGCCACAGCAGGTCTGGGACCACTGTGGCAAGAGCAATCAAGAAGTGAGGGGAGGTTGAGTGGGTGGGTGGGGAGGAAATGAGAAGGGAGGAAAGGCAGACTGCCACAGGAGGCAACTCCTTTTTTTTTTTTTTTTTTTTTTTTTAATAAGGCAACTCAAGAAGTCTTGAAATACAGCCAGGATACTGTGGGGAGGGTGGGATGTGGAGTCTCTTGGAGTTGTTTTAAGTTAGGAACTACTAGAGAGGAAATGGTTACCAGCATAAACACAGTGCCTGCATTTGAATTCTACTTCTACTGTGTGCCCTGAGCAAGTGACTTAACTTCCCTATACCTCAATAAAGATAATACCTTGCTCATAATTAGGACTGAGTTGGGGTATATGTGTTAAATACTGAGGCAGTCTCTGGCACAAGTGTTTGTTCCTCTTGTTAACACTGATGATGATGAGGCAATGGGCTCTAGAGGGCAAGTGAGATAAGGAGTCAAGGTCTAAAGACAGTGTGATGGGGCAGTGATCAAAGAAGGCCAACAACAACAGGTGCAGTCTGAAGGATTTGGAGAAGAGGAAGAATATGGAATCTGGAGGCACTTTGGCCAGTCCCAGGCCTTGTCTGTGGGATGTGAGCTGGCTTAGCTGAGGAAGCATCCTTGGAGGCAAACCCATACGAAGGCAAGAGGGAATGCATAGCCTAGTGTAGATGTGACACCAGGCACCAGTGAAAGAATTTGGGTGACAATTGGATCAGATCAATAAGTGCTTACAATAGAGTAGGGCTGGTAGTCCAGATGACAATAGATCCAGAGGACTTGAGATTCTAGAACAAGAGTGATTTAGAGAGATGCCTACCTATGTGCTTTCCTATATTCATACAGAGAGGTAGCAACTAGCCATCATCAAGAAGGGTAAGGACAAACCACAGGAACCCACTGAACCACATTTGAGCAGCTGCTTTCCTGTTCTCTGCCTTCTCACTGCTGAAGAATACCTCCCTGATTCATCCAACAGTGAGACACCTAGTAAAGACTTTAGCACAATACCCACCTCTTTCTGACCGCCAGCTGATTGAAAGGCAGCACGAAATGGCTGCCTTGCATGAGGCCAAACTGGTGAGCATTGGGGATATACTCCGGGGCTCTGTCCACAGCACACTGTCCCTGTAAAAGATGCAGATAGACTCTCAGCCACATGAGCCGGGGCCACCACTAACATTATGAGTTTTTCCATCAAGAAAACATCTCAGAAGCAATTGGATCAGAATATCAACAGCTACAAATACATGTTGGCACTAAATCTTTGCTTTAAATAATTTACTTGCTATCTCTTTATCTCTGAGAAAGCAATTAGAGCTGCTTCACCTCAGTCCCACTCAAGTTTGCCTAAAATTCCCATGAATTTTCATCAGGCCAAAGGGGTAAAGGCCTGGCTGCTGCTCTCCCCTGCCACCCACCCTGGAGAAGGGCCAGCAGTATGAGCAGCTGGAAGTGCCCACAGGCAACTGTTCTAATTCCTCCCGGGAAGTAGCAAGCTACAGCTAAGAGAAGTGGGTGTGGGAGGGGGTCTGCTTGGGAACCTGCAAGTCGTCTAACAGCACCCTCCACACAGTCCGAGCCATGTGAGGCCTCAGATTCACATTTCTGACTTGGGCTGGGGGCGGGGGGATGCTACCAAGAGAGCTGTCTTGAACTCAAAGATTGACCCTGCTTGGAAGGTACTGCTTTTTGCTTGACTGTACCACCATCTGCATAATGAGAGTGTGTGCTCTTAACCAAAGAAATGGAGAACTCAGAAAAGAGGAAAGAAATAAATGAATAACTTCCATTAAAAATATCTGGTCAATACACAATGGAATATTACTCAGTCGTCAAAAATCTTGCCATTGGCAATGACATGGGTGGAGCTACAGAGTATTATCCTAAGTGAAATAAGTCAGAGAAAAACAAATGTTATATGATTTCACTCATATGTGAAATTTATTTTTTAAGATTATTTATTCATGAGAAATAAAGGCAGAGACATAGGCAGAGGGAGAAGCAGACTCCCTGTGGGAAGCCTGATGTGGCACTTGATCCCAGGACCCCGGGAACACCACCTGAACCAAAGGCAGTGCTCAACACTGAGCCACCCAGGTGCTCCCTCATATGTGAAATTTAAGAAAACAGGTGAACAAAGGGGAGAAAAGAAAAACATAAGAGATTCTTAACAATAGAGAACAAACAGGGTTGCTAGAGGGGAGGTTTGCGAGGGATGGGCTAGATGGGTGATGGGCATTAAGGAGGGCACTGGCTGGGATGAGCACTGGGTATTGTATGCAAGTGATGAGTCACTGAATTCTACTCCTGAAACCAATATTGCACTGTATATGAACTAACTAGAATTTAAATTTAAAAAATATTTATTTGGGGGCAGTCTGGGTGCCTCAGTGGTTTAGCGCCACCTTCAGCCCAGGGCGTGATCCTGGAGACCCGGGATAGAGTCCCACATCGGGCCCCCTGCATGGGGCCTGCTTCTCTCTCTGCCTGTGTCTTTGGCTCTCTCTGTGTGTCTCTCATAAATAAATAAATAAAATATTTTAAAAATTAAAAAATATATAAATATATTTGGTCAAAACTGACTTTTCCTAGATTAATCAAGTCTATTTTAAAGCAACAATGACAAGTTCAACAGCTTACATAAGGACTTATTTTCATGTTTCTGACTAAATCCAAAGTGATATTGAGTCCGTATAGAAACTGCCAAAAAGCTTGCTGTACGTAGTCAGATGAAGATGCCAGAGTGTTAGGGCCTGCAGTCTTTAAATACTGTGCCATGTTACCAAAGACACCTGCCCCTGCTGTGCTTTTCATCACAGGGATGACCCCTGCAACCATTTCTAGGCTGCTTTGAAACCTGGCCTCCATCTGGGAGTTTGGAGGGCGGATAAATAGAGGAACCAGGAGTGTTCCTCCCTCCCTCCCAACTCTAGGTGATCTCCCTAGCAGGGCCTGTCTTCTCTGGGCCCCAGTGCCCACTAGGAGAACAACTGTACTCAGATTCACTCCTGCCACAGCCCTGGTTCTTGGACTCTGGTGATACCACCTTCTCCCTTGGCACCATTGCTCTAGTGTGCTTGTTCAGCTTTCCCAACACCTTTGTAATGAGGTCCCCATTCTAATTTCCTGTGGGCTGCATGCTTTTGTTCTGATGAGACCTGACTGGTAAAATTTTTTTTTGAGTTTTTAGGCTCCGTGCTCACCGTAGAACCCAACACAGGACCCGAAATCACAACCCTGAGATCAAGACTTGTGCTGAGATCAAGAGTTGGATGCTCAACCAGTGGAGCCACCCAGGGACCCCTGGACTTGATTGATATAAAGTTCCTCTTACCAGACTTGGTAAAGGCTGGGGCTCTGGTGGGAGCTCGGTGTCCTCTTTGTGAAGAGCCAGCTTTGGCCTTTCTGAAAGCAAGCAGGTGTCCAAGTCCACTTGCTCATAGTCAGCCACGTGTGTGAAATCCAAATGTCTAGGTACAAAGTGTTTATAAAATTAAGATACTACACGTCAACACATGAACCAATGTCATTTGATTACTGAACACTGAAATCCATGAAAAACCATTAATCTATTACTCTTATTTTTTTTAAGATTTTATTTATTCATGAGAGACACAGAGAGGTAAGAGACACAGGCAGAGGGAGAAGCAGGTTCCATAAAGGGTGCCTGATGTGGGACTTGATCCCAGGACTCCAGGATCACGTCCTGGGCCGAAGGCAGGTGCTAAACTGCGGAGCCACCCAGGGATCCCCTCTATTACTCTTGGAGTAACCAAACTGACTATCTTCCACAGTCACTAGAAGTCATCATCTATATCCTCTCATTTGATTTGGTGGCCCACCCCACTGCAGCCCCTCCCTGTGTTATCCACCTGGCCATCCCTGAGCATCCTTCTCAAGAGCTAGCTCAAATGCTATAGCTCTTCCTGCCACCAGGGCCGGGCTAAGGGAAAGCTTCTGGCTCTGGCTCTCAGTACTGCCCACTGGCCTCAGCTCAACACTGATTTCTCACAGGTTTACCTTTGCCAGGAAGTCATAAGGTACACTTGTCATACTTCCCTTTGGTCAGCCCTTGCAACATGTCCCGTTTGTATATACCCTCTTGGCATTTTCTGAGGACATGGCTGTGAACAGCACAGAAATGTTTCTGCCCTATGGAATTCCCAGCCTCATGGCTTTCAGGAGTAAGATGCTAAATCAATTAGTTTATTTATAAACAGAGAACTGGGTGAATAAATAAATCAGTTTTACAAATAAGTAAACCAAGGCTCTGACATTAAAATTGTGCTGAAAACCAATGCAGTGTTTTATTCTTTTAAATTTCAAGGGTTCATAAAAAGTTATTTTACAGAGGACACTGTGACCATCAAAGATCCAAGTCCTTGTTCAAGGTCTCAAGGCAAATCAGCAGCCCAGCTAAGGGAACTTCAGGCTCCTGATGCTCAGTGCATGTTTAGTTTCTCCTGGGCAGATTCTGTTTCCGTACACCCCACACTTCCAGGTCCTAGCACCTGCTGTCTTACCTAGGCAGAGGGTGAGTGAGGAAGAAATAAATACCCATGGGCACATATCAGTTCTCATCCTCCTCATGAGCTCCATGGAGGAAACAGATGAACAGTTCTTAATTAGTCATTGTTTAAGGAGGAGCCATCAATCTGAAGCTGAAGGTAGCCCAGCTATAAAGGTTCCTTTAAAGCAGGGAGCTCAAGACAGCAAGAAATGTGCATCATAAAATCTGTATTCCCTTAAATGCATGTCAAAAGTGTATTTGACCTCTGATGTTTATTTAAAATCCTGTGGAACTAATGTTCAGTGGTTATCTTTTTAATTCTATGATTACCAGATCTATCCATCATTCTAATCCGATAAAATCCTTTTGGGAGACTTTTGTGATAGAACAATGGGTTCACTTGGTAATCAGAAATGTGTAGGACAGGCAATCTTCAAAAGCAAAATCAGGTAGCAGATCAGTGTCAGTACTCAGCAATAAAAGATTTCTAGGAAGTGCAAAAACATGTTGAGAGCACAGTCACACTTACTCCATGTTAAAGATCAGGTTTTTGATACAGCCATGGAATGATTTTCTCATCTTGAGCACTGATGTGCCCTCACCCTCTGGAATCCCCCCTACATACAGGTTGGATACATTTATTGCCCTGCTTTCTGCTGAGGGGACCAACTTCATTTCTACAGGATTTGTCTCATCCATTTGGACAGTGATAACCCTAAAAGGTCAAAGGAGAAAAGAAAAGCTTTTAAATATAATGAAACACATAAGTGACCATTTTAATATAGAATTCCACAAGTTCATACTGAATGATTTAAGTTCATACTGAATGATAAATTTTAACATGACACTACTTGAATAAAAAGGTGAATCTGGAAAATGAAAACTTAAAATTGAACCTTCTCCCAAAATGAATGGGTGTTATTAAATATTGTTGAGTTCAATTGCATTTTGGAGAGTACTGTTCTCTTTATCTGTGATGAAATGTCCAGCATGCTTTTAAAATACCTGGTCTACAGTTTTGTAGGGAAATACATAGAAATGTTGATTTAACACTATTTACTATTTTACTATTATTTATATTTTACTGTTTGCTATGCTACTGTTTATTATTTTACCATTTGCTATTTAGTATTGGTAAATGTTATCTACTGACACTATGGTACTATTTGCCATAGAATAAATCTGAGTGTACTGGGCCCCAGAAAAGAACAGGGTTAAGGTTTTTCAATTTTGAAAATTTCACCAATATCTTATTATAAAGCAGATGAAATGAATTTCCAAGTATTCTAGCAAGACTCCAGAATTATTTTGAAGCTATAAAATCTCTGAATTGCTCATGACTTCATACTAATCCATCCGAATCATTCCACTACAAAGAGTATCCTAACAAGGCTCCTGTTGGTGAGATCATCATGCCCTTGTGATGGGCAAATACCTCCTGGTCCTTATCAAGGAAATGGAATGTTCTTGTCCATCGCTATATGTGCCCTTGGGAGCACGCAGGAGAGCTCTTCTCAGGCTTGTTCCATCCCCAGAATTAACATGCACTTCAACATGGCCGTCAATCAGCATAATGGAAAAGAAGGGCTGGGAAGGTTGCTAAGAGATTTCAGATAGAAAAAATATTACTATGTGATTTTTAAAATTATCTTATGAAGATAATGTGGGAATATTAACCAGTAAGCGATCACCATCTCCATCTAACATGACTCTCATATTTTGTATTTGACCTCCTAATCTCTGCTCATAGAACTTACATTCTGCATTATGTTCATATCATTAATCATATCAGAGATTTCCATTTCTACCTAGCTCTTATATTTTTTTATTGCCACACTATGTGCCAGCAAATAAATACATTATAAGTCACTGATTAATGTTTTATTGTTAAAAATTTAGTTTCCAATTTTTGTTACCATACATAACACATTTTACCTGTGAAATTATTTCTAACATTTCTTAAAAAAAGAAAAGTGGGATTAAAAGGTTGAAGAGTTTGGAAGTTATTAAAGAGCTATTTTGCCACATTGAAAATAGGTCTATCAGCACAACTGAAAGATGAGTGTATCACAGTATCTTTGTGAGCATCAGATGACAGCATTCTATTTTGCTGACATAGCAAACTTTGATTTGCAAATGTCTTATTAAGAAGAGTGGAGGAAAACAGTCTGTTCTTCAAAAAGTTAAACGTAGAATTATCATGTGACCTAGCAGTCCCGTTCCTAGGTATATATACCCAAAAGAACTGAAAGCACGTTCTTAAAACAAATATTTGTAAGTGAATGTTGACAGCAGCATTATTCATAAGAGCTAAAAGGTAGAAACAACCCCAAATGTCCATCAGTGAATAATTATGTATTATGCTATGGATATACAGTGGAATATCAACCCCATCATAAAAATAAAGTACTGATACATGCCACAATGTGGATGAACCTCAGAAACCTGCTACATGGAAGACCCAAAGATCACATGCTATAGGAACCCATTGAGATGAAATATAGAGAACATGGAAATTCACTCCTAGATACAGAAGACTGGTGGTCACCAGGGATGAGGAGTGACCACTTAGTGGCATATGCTTTTATTTGGGGTGATAAAAATATTTTGGAACTAGACAGAGGAGGTGGCCTCACTAGGTTGTAAAAGCATTAAATGCTACTAAGTTTGTTTTGAAATGGTCACTTTATGTAATATGAATTTCATCTCAACTAGGAAAAAAAAAAAAGATTGGTGGAGTCCATAAACCACTGTCATTGTTAGACCTTCACCAAGAGACTCATGAGGCAGTAGGGGTCTGCAGACTGGTCTTCTAGTCCTGGATCTGCCATCTATTAGCTGTGAGACCTTGGGTGGGTTAACAAGGTTCTCCGAACCCATTTCCTCAGCAAAATGTAGGAAGTAGCACTCACTCTTTGATGTGGTTGTGATAGTTACACAACAGTGTAAAGTATCTTGTACAGTAGAGGACAGTACCTTAGAGCTGCAGTTACATGACCTCTACTTCATTAAAACAATAAATTAGCATTCTGAAATGCCTCTATACAATTACATGGTCTATGTAAGTTTGAGCAAAGGAAAGGGTAAATATCATCTATGCTCTTAAAATAGAATAATATGGAAAACCATCAACTCTTCTCTCTTCTACTGATGATCCACTGTGCTTATCACAGGCTACATTTATCTTTCTGCTCCTTTCAATCTTATTTGTAGATAAGGAAAATTTTGCTTCTTGTAGTAGTATACCAAACTATGTAGAACTTAAGGATTCATGATCTTAGCGTTAGAATAAAGAATAACAATCATAAAGTGGAAAAAAGCTCAGTTTGTGCTATCCGAATGAGTCTGAAAAGAATTAGAAGTAGATGGTATCTTTCTTCTAAGTAGCTAGACAAGAAAAATGGATCATGTAACACAAAGAAATCACCGATTTCTGAGGAATAATAGGGAAAAGACATCAGTGTAACTTCCACTTATTGAAACGCACACTCATAAACAACTGGCCTCATAGCTACAATAAATGTTCATGACTAGGTCATTTTCCACCTAGTGTTTCTCGAAGTCATTTCCTTCCTAAGCTTGTGGTTGAATAGCAATAGCATTTGAGCTACTTACCCTGTGGGCCTGCAGATGACCCTGCTTCTCCCCATGTCTGCCCAGGGCAGCCAGGATGATGCCACTGCTGTTCTTGGTGGCAAAGGTTGCCAACAATTCTGATTCTGGTGACAAAGACTTGGGTGACAATTCAATGTAGCCGCCTTTCAAGAAGCTAACACTTCGGATAGGCTAGTTGCAAAAGAAGTAAAAGAGCACCATCAGGCCCAACTGAATGCTGAATCGCCCATGGTGGCGTTACCACTGATACCCCCATCATCTCTTTCCCATCCCCCCTGCTGGCTTAGATTTGGTTACTTTACTATATTGGTAAGTCAGTGAACATTTATAGAAACTCATTCCAATATTGATAAAATGCTTCTCACCTCCAGTATACAGCCTTTTCTCACTCCATAGGAATGTCTGAGTAAATCAAAGGTTGATCTGGATATTTCCAGGTTTTTGATACAGCCCACATAGCTTTTGCTGGTGACACCTTTCCTGTAAGGAAGGGCATGAGAACAAAATTTGGATTTTATAACTCCATTTTTGAAAGAAGGAATAAAAATGCATCTACAAGTGAAGATCTGCTTCTACATGTCATTCTGCAGAAATGTCTAGGTCTCCCTCTAAGAAGGATACTGATGGTGAAGACATCAGGTCAAATGAATAGAGCCATGGAAAGAGGTTGAGTTTAGTGAATGAGACTAAATGGCTACCTAGATAAAATAATAAGGGAAAGTATAATAGTCACTGCAATTCAAATATACTCATTAAAACAGAGGCCAATTATAAGAAAGACAGTATACCGTCATAAGGAAACAATGGCACATTGACTGAAATCCAGTTTTCATGTAGGGTAGGACACGGAGATAAGCCTCCCATAGAAGTAGGTGTGGGGCAGTGTTATTTCCTAGGATCACATGGCTCCAGAAGTCACTGGCCATTGTTCAACTACATAGTCCTAAACTTTGTCTTGAAGGAAATAATTGCATTTGGTGAAGTCTAGGATTATCTTGTTTCTTCTACTCCAAATCAGTGCCATTTTGTTCTTACTAGAAGTTGCCACACTGATGGCTGGGGTGAGGCTGTCATGTGATCAAGCTCTCATTTCTGAAATATGGAGACTGAACATCTCCAAGTTATACTCTGAAGCATCAGCTAGTCACAGGAGAACTCTGAAGTCACATGGTTTCCAGTTAGACTCCCATCTCATTTTTCTCTCCCTCTGTGTTGAGCAATGAGCTGTAAACCAATAAGCAACTACATGACTTAGGGCAGCTTTCAGCCTTTCTGGATCTTAATTTTTTCCTTTGTAAATGCAGAGGCTGGGCTTGATAGATACCCAAGTTCCTTCTAGCATAAAAGTCAGTGATTTGGGATATCTTCCTAGAAAATGAGACCTTTTCTCCAGTGCTACATGGTATCCATTTAGGTTCAGTACAGATGAGCTGTAACACAGCTTGTTGCTAGGGGAGCACCCACCCGATACCACAGTGTGAGGAAATGATATCTGGAATCGGGGATTAGGAGACAGGCTTCCAGTCCTGGCTCCATTTTGGCAGAGGAGTAAGATGTGGGGCAGATGACTAACTCCCCTAAGGTATAATTCATTTCCAAGGTGGGGGAGGGGCATGGGGACTATAAACTGTGTTCCTTGGAACTTCCAGAAACTTTTGGCAAAGAGAAGCGGTGAGGAGTGGATCTGGCCTACTCAATGTACAGCAACCAGAGTGGCTACACTCTTGTGGAACTTATTAGGATTCCGTGCAAGAACGAGGCTGGAAAATGGGATAGTGCTACTCACTTATCTGAAGACCACTAGGCTGGGTGACTCCGTTTGGACATTTGATAATCCTACTCCCTGGAATCCATCTTGCCTTGACTACTGACCTTTCACAGAGGAGTTGGGTTTTTTTTTGTTGTTGTTGTTTTTTTAATGGTGTAAAAGGATCTTAGGGCTTAATTTGTCCAATCCCAAATTATAAAACTGAGGACAGTGACCTTAGGGTCAATTATTAAAGTTACAAAGCTAATAACGAAGAGCTTATGCCAATTATTAAAGTTACAAAGTTAGAGATGCCTGGGTGGCTCAGTGGTTAAGCGTCTGCCTTCAGCCCAGGGGGTGATCCTAGAGACCTGGGATGGAGTCCCATATAGGGCTCCCTGTATGGAGCCCGCTTCCCCCTGTGCCTCTGTCTCCTATGTGTCTGCCTCTCTCTCTGTGTCTCTCATTAATAAATAAAATCTTTAAAAAATAATAAAAGTTACAAAGCTAAACATGAAGTAGTATTACAAAACCACTTCATTGCCTCCCTGCCATCTTTCTTCCAACTTCCTGATGCTGGTCTTTCAACTTTCATATACATTATTCATTCTCACCACACAAAGGAGAAATCCAGACAAGTCCGCAGAGAGCATGATTTTTTTTGCCCTGAAAAAGATCCTACCATTCTAAAATGTGTAGGGAGGAGAACCACTGGTGATGGGAAGTGGGGTCTTCAAATATAGTATAATATTAGTAACAATTAGTAACAATTTTTAGATGTTCTAAAGGCAACAAATAGAAAATCATTAATTTTATGGCAAAAGGGTTTCTTTATGTCCCAATCAATATGACAGACGGTGGTTTGAAACAAAATGGCTATGGGTTAAAATTTGTCCCCCACAAAAGATGCCTGAAGTCCTAGCCTGTGAATGTGACCTTATTTGGAATTTGGGTCTCTTACAGATGTAATCAAGTTAAGACGAGGTCATTAGGATTGGTTTAATATGACCAGTGTTCTTATAAAAAGGAGAAATTTGGACAAGATACACAGGGAGGGAAGACAATGTAGTAAGACACAGAGAGAATGACATCATCCACAAGCTGAGGAATTCCTGAAGTTCCCAGAAGCTAGGAGAGAAGCACAGAATAGATTCTTTTCACAGCCATCAGAAAGGAAGCAACTTTGCTGACACCTTGATTTTGGACTTAACCAGGGCTGAAAGAGAGCACACTTCTGTGGTTTGCCCCCTGGCTTGTGGTGCCTTGTTATAGCAGCCCTAGGATCCTAACACACTTGGCAACACAGACATGACAATTATACCATGTGATATACCTTACAATTCTTGACCTAGGTAATCCACCCACATAAATTGGATCTTTATCTAGACGGTTGAGATCAGAAGATGCTCCTGGAGTTTCACCTTGCTTGGTTTCTTTATAACTGGTATTATATGCATCAATAACTGCTAGGAATCCTAAAAAGAAGAGACAGAAAAATGAAAATCACTTTCTACATTAAGGTAAAAACAAAGTCTGTTTATAAATTCTTTTAAATTCTTTCACATTCTGCACATTTGACCAGGGAGTATTCTTGATATTATAAAGGACACATGAAAATCCTCTATATAAAAGCCAGTGAATCCAGAATACAGATCACTGAATGACAGCAGTATGTGTGTGGCAGGAAAGAGAATGGATTTGATCTTTGATTCCAATTCAGCAATGTTAGGTAATGCATTTGGAAACCACAGAAAAATAGAATTATATTCCTCCAGCAAAATGTGAACCCTGGCTCTTAGTATTTCAAAGAAAACAATGGCTTTCTATTAGAATATAATTCAAGAGTAGCCAAGAAGCTAGAGTAAATAAAGCCTGCTTATTTTGGAAGGACTTCTTTTCTGTCTTTCTTTTTTAATTTCTTAGACATGGGAGAGGAGGGACAGAGGGAGAGAGAGAATCCCAAGTGGGTTCCATGCCCAGTACAGAGCCCAATGCGGACCTCAATCTCACAACCCCAAGGTCATGATCTGGGCTAAAATCAAGAGTCAGACACTTAATGGACTGAGCCACCCAGGCGCCCTGATTTTGGAAGTATTCCTGGTTTTACAAGGTGACCTGTAACATCTCATTGTCCTCATGTTCACTTAACTTGCTTCCGGTTTCTCTGGAAGGCGATTTTGTACCAGGTTCCATTGTTATAGCGTCTGTCTGTAATAAGAGCAAGAGGCCCTGAACCCAGGTCAACTACAACTCTAACTCTGCCACGCACCAGTTCGATGGATAAAAAGTCTTTCTGTGAAGAAGAAAAAAGAGTTACCCGGGGTGACGACATTCTCACAGATTTCCCTTCCCTGCAAGTTGTGGATGGTAGAAACCTTCCGAAGTCAAACTCCTAAAACCAGCTGGCTCAACATTCAGAGGTCTCGTCTCAGGAAACTGAAGTGTCTGGGAAGACTTTCTAGTCTACCAGACAGATATGGAGGAGACAAACACATGGTTGCCAAAATCTCCAATTCAATAAGGGAAGTGCAATCTTTGTATCTTTTTTGTTTAGACTGACAAATGGGCCAGCCCTAAAAATACAACTAGAAGATTAAGAAAAATCACCCCCACAATAGGATAAAAATAACATGAAATTCCTGTGGATGGAATTCAAAGAAGGCCAGAGTGAACATGGGACAAGATATACGAAAGTCAAAATTTAATAATAAATATTGTTGATATCTATAAACAATAGGAAGGCTGTTTTCTACTTGGTGCTCTCCTGTATTTTGCAAAGGTTCTTCAGTGAATTTATAATAAATTATTTAAAATGGGGAAATAGTATGTCATACATATGTATATATTTATATATGCTTATAAAGCGGTCATTAAACATAAATACCTTCATAGCAATTTGACTGTATATACTTACAGTGCCATTTGAAGCAAGGTAGAGAAGAAGCCCATTGGGTGAAAAGGTACTAAAAAGCATAATAATCTGAGTCACAGTCACCCGGAGCGTCTTCTCCACGACCGAATACCCACTCCCATCGAAATGGAAGGAAGAGTCTTCATTCTGGGGGCTGCAAAGCAGAGCAGATGAAAGACAATCTAGTCTCAGGAAGGTGGTTAAAGAGAAGAAATGGTACCTTAACTGAGGTATTCACAGACACTGTGGTAGAGCTATTATGTCCATAATTTGATAACAAGTGTAAGTCATAACTTAAAATATGCCTGCCACAAGATTATACAAGACAAATGCCAATTGCTTGCTTTCTAAGGAAAAGAAAGTTAATGCAGGCAGTGTTCACTGTAGTAAGTAGAAAAGTCTCCAAAGGATGGTAACTGCTAACAATAGTTCGACTTATCAAGTCAATTTTTATTTTGTTCTAATTTCCTTAAAGTCACTGCCCTTTCTTAATTCTGAAGCTTTCAGAGTAATTTTTATATTAGCATTTTATCACCATCTGCTGGTTTTGTTTTAATTATTTATTTATTTAAATTTATTTATTTATTTTTAAAGATTTTATTTATTCATGAGAGAGAGAGATAGAGAGAGACATAGGCAGGAGGAGAAGCAGGCTCCATGCAGGAAGCCCAATGTGGGACTCGATCCCAGGACTCCAGGATCACGGCCTGGGCCGACGGCAGGTGCTAAACTGCTGAGCCACCCAGGCATCCCACCATCTGCTGGTTTTAAGCAATACCTCAGCTAAACTGGAATAATGATAGAGAACAAGTATGTACCAATGTAGCAGAAGGACCATTAAAAAAAAAAAAAAAAAAGATCACTGACAGCAACAACAACAATCTCAAACATCTGCAGGATGAGCTTATGACAAAGTTATTTAAAACAGACCTCAGTACTTCTCAGGTCAAAGTGTTTTCTGGTCTCCTCCATATTTCAAAAGGCTGACTTTATTCACTCTTCGATTATAAAGTAAGTTTATCTGGAGCATATCATAATACATTAAAAAACACATTTCTGGGCTTCAGAGTCAAAACTTGGATTTAGGTATTTTGGGAGGATATGAATTTGCACTTTTACCATTTGAAGGTATAATAACCAAGCTTAGTCCCACATCTCCGAGCAGGACAACTAACCAAAGGGTGATACTGTTTCCATTAACAAAACAAAAATAGCAGTGCTTTATGAAACCTCGGGTTACAAATTGACAGCTTCCCGTGGTCCTGCTTTTTTCTAAAGATTTCTGTTTTTCAACCTCTTAGGAAGTATAACTTAAATGCACTCTGCATCAAGATACTATGGCTTAATTCTCTATGATTTCATTCTGAAATCTGTGACTTCCTACAAGCATGTTCCACTGCTCTTTTAGCCGGTCAGTTTCATGCAGCGAAGGACACAGACTCTACAACCAGACTGCTGGGGTTCAAATCCTTGTCCCGATTTATTAGCTGTGTGATCTTGGAAAAGTTACCTAACATCTCTGTGCTTCATTCCCGTCATCTATAAAATAAGGAAATGAATAGATGCTCTCAGGAAGGGCTATACATGATTTAATACATGTAAAGATCTTTAAGCGTGCTTGGCACTTAGATGGTCACGTCACTTAGCTCTGATTATTCTGCTTTGTTCAGAGGTCCCTGAAGGGTCACCATTGTGCCTACTAAAAGCCGAGCCTCAAAGATTAAGTACGTTGTCCAAGGACACACCCAAGAAAATGGTGGAGCCACAGGGTTTCAAGCAAAACTCCAGAAATCTGTCTTGTCCCGCTGTGCACACCCTCTCCCTCTGCAGAGCCCAGGAACTCTCTGTCCTGGGGAATGTGAGCTCTGCTTCTGGCTTCTCTCCATCAGCAGGGCCTGGCCAAGTGACGTGGCCACCAAGAGGGATGCTTTCAAATCAGTGTCCGAATGCATGTCTCCTGAGAAGGTTCTTGCTCCCAGTCAATGACACATTTCTGGGACTCGTCCCTATAACCATGAGGCCCACGTGCCTCGCCAGTCAGCCCAGGGGCCTGTCCCCAGGTGGGCCTCGGGGGGCAGCTCTAGGCCCCTGCCTCGGGACAAAGGGAAGCCGGTGGCCAACAGCCCTTCGTGGAGAGCTCTGTTCCAGCACCCAGCAATTCCGAGAGAGGGTCCTGCAGTCAGGCCGACCTGGGGAGCACCCCCTCCCCGCCACCGCCCACTGGGCCGAGCCTTAAAGCCTCACTAGACCTCTGATGCCAGCGCTCGCTCATGAGGGGGTCACGCATACCGTCCTAGCCACAGCACTGGGGCAGCCCTGTGAGAGCGAGCGGGGCATCGCCTGCGCCCCGGGCCCACCAGGCCTCGCCACCCGTGCCTCCACTCGCCCCAGCGCCCCAGCTCCTTCCTCTGCGCTTCCCTCCAGGTATCCCTCCCGGACACCGACACCCTGAGACGCTGGGGATCAACTCCCGCGGCCACTGTGGACACGGCCAGCAGGGGGCCCAGGACACAGGTGACTGGCCTGTCCCTAAGCTCAGCTGCACAGCCTGGCACGCCGTCCACTCATAGGCAACACGACAATACAGTTCGGTTCATTAAATAAAAAGGGTTCTTTGTTCCATATTCAGATGAAAACTGTTAGAATCAGTAGCTTATTTTGTAATATCTTTTAAGAATTTGAGAGATCGCTTATAATTGTGCTGGTGACACATAAGGAAGTAGAAGTATATATTCAAAGAGGAATAAAAAAGCAAAAAATTCAATTAGTTTACTTGTAATTTAAGTCAAAGGTAAATGCTCCTACTGAGGAAATCATTTTTTCAATCGAAAGGACGTCAGTGGACCACACCAATGATTTACTAATGGCAGATTACACCGAAAGGTCCAAAGCCCATCAAATTCTAATCACCGCTCTGCTAAAATTGATTCATTTACTAAAATTCATTTGTTAATTCTTTGCGCTAAAGTCTTCGTCTAATGAGTAGGGACAGTTGCCTAAAATGAAGACCATTCAATTTACAAACATAGAAAACGCCAGCTTGTGTCTGTCTCAGCATCTGCCACAGTATGTTCTTTGGAATATAAGCAACTCTGAAATGCTGTTTTTTTAAAAAGTTTGGGGTCAAGTGAGTCTGAGATGCTGCAAGTCCAGCCTGTCCCAGGGTCAAGGTTACTGCTCATTAGCATATTAGGGGTTCTGATGGCCTCTCAATAAGGAATGAAGTGTAAACGTAATTGTGTTGGGAGGTAAGACAACATGATTTTCATTTTCCTTTCCTGGAAGAAGGCATCAAACCTCCACGAGGTGAAGTGACTTACTACAAAGTCACCGAGAGGGAGCTTGAAACTTCGATTCCAAAGCTAATGTTTTGTTCAGTCGTAAGGCTCCAATAACCAAGCTTCTGGTCATGACTTTGAAAGCAAGCTAAGTTAAGGCAAAGAAGCAAATAAAAGGCTCAAACCACAGAATCCCAAGCTACGGGCCCTAAGAGAAAACAGATCTAACAAAATGAAAACTCGCCCACGAGTTTCTAACTGTAATGGGAGTTGCTTGCAACTGACCTTGTCACAGCTCACTGATAATTACAGGGTACCCACCTGGACAGAGCAGCCCGTTAGAATTATATCAGATCTTACATTTCTCTAATGGCAAAAGCAATCTATTGTCTTCAACTACTAAAGTGCTAGAAAACAGGTCTGGTACACTTCTGGGGTTGCTGCTGCTTTTTTAGAAAGCAAAACGGGCATGGGGTGTTGAGCTCGGTGAGATGGTCATTAAATGCCTGCTGTTATATCAATATCCGCAAAAACGATGTCAGGTACTTGTTCTCCATTGCCAAGGGCATTTAATTTCTAGAATTATAGAATTTAGGAATGGGGAAGGACTGATCTATAAAAATGGGCAGCACAAATGAAATTCTCCCATCCTTAGAGGTATTTTCAAAATAAAGATGTGCAGTGACTTCCCTAAGGCTTCCCTGTGGCTCTTTGAGACAGAAGCTGGTTTGAGAGGATGTCTGCTGCTTCTCAATTAGATGATCCATGATGGAAGCATAGGAGACACAGTGAAAACTACTTTTTAAAGGTTAAAAATAATTCCCATGTTTCTGTTAGCGGCTGACCCACATCCTCTCCTTTGCGGTAGGCCCGCTGACATCAGAGCTCTACGCCACCGCGGTGCCCACGAGAACTCTCTCAGCAGCTCTCGGATGCTCAGGACCCCGCGGGTTAAACTGGGGGGCGCATTACCTTCCGAAGCAGCCGTGGCACCTGCCCTCCCGTTCAATGTAGTTCCACAGGCCGATGGACTGTCCGTTCAGGAAAGCCTCCCCCATGCAGCCTTTAAAATGGGTGACCTTCACAGCAGGTGACTTCTGATGTAAACAAACAAAGCAAACACACCCCACGTGGATTGGGGGGGAAAGGAATACATTCTCGTGGGCTCAAAACTCCCTCCTGGGAGCTCAAGTCAAACATCCAAAGTTTGAGAAGACAACACTCAGAAAAATGGCTGGGTTGTAATCACTGGATTTCCTTGCAATTATTAAGTGGAATCTTGGAATGAGTGACCACCAGACAGGATCTCAAGGATCACTTCAGTCTCCGGGGTCCCCAGAGAGGAGCCCCTTTTACAGATGAGGAAACAGAAGCTCAGAGCATGTTGGTCAGTGGCAGGGGCCTGGCTGGGACCGACACCCTTACTCTCAGAGCCCCGAACCAAGTCCAGGTGACTCAACCCATCCAGTAAGGGGATAGCCTACCGGTATAATAAAATAAATACCACCGGCTCTGGTGCTAACACTAAATAGCATTAATCTACCACCAGAGTGGGCATGGCAGTAAGAGAAATTACAGAAAGGAATGCAAAATACTGAATTTTCTGTGCCAGTCCTGGAAAAGAAATTCAGATAGCAAAATGAACCACTGGCTTCTTTTCCATTTATGCTCTTTATTCAGCAGGATCCTTTGCTTTATAAAACCAGCCCAACTCTGCAAATTTACCGTCATTGAGCAAGATAATGGAAATGAGAAGTATTCATCTGTTGGGAGATGATCAATAATTTAAACATACTAGTTTTACATGTAGGTGAAAGTAGCCCATCAGATCCGTTCTGATGACGCAGGGAATGTTACCTTGATCTGTCCTCCGAGCCCTCCAACAAACATTAGTGTGGAGTTGTTTATATCTAGGACGTTCGCTGCTCCGGGGGATTTACTTGTTTTCATTGGTGGCTTTTCAATTGCACTCATTTCCTTTACACTCAGGGAGCCAATGTTTCCAAATCTAAGGGTCACAAAGAATTGCAAAAAGAACACTTTGAGTATTGTAAGTCTGTCAGCAGATATACACCCTTATCCACAGTCTCCAGCTGCTTCTCCCCACCTTCCCTGAAGCGGTCCCCCACTTCTTCTGCTCTTGCCTACCCCGACCCCAGTTGGTTCACAAAGCCTTGTGGAAAAGGCCTTTTTTTTTTTCAGATTTTATTTATTTATTCATGAGAGACACACATACACAGAGAGAGAGAGAGGGGCAGAGACACAGGCAGAGGGAGAAGCAGGCTCCATGCAGGGAGCCCGACGTGGGACTCGATCCCGCCCTGGGCTGAAGGCAAGCGCTAAACTGCTGAGTCCCCCGGGCTGCCTGAGAAGGTCTTCTAAATCATAAACTACATCATGCTACCTCTTTACTTAAGCCAATTACAGATAATGAGTCAACTCCTATCTGAAACAGTCTACTGTCTTCAATGTTACTCCATTTCCATAAATAACAAGGCAAAAGACAAGGATTCCCAGCAATAACACACCATCAGCAACAAACCATAATATCATGGACAAGTAAAAAGATATACCCAAAAGTGCTTAAAAGGAGATCCCTCTGGAGAGGGGCTTTACGAGGATGAATTTTGCCTTGTGTCTGAATTTTAGGAAACCACACTCCCTTCTTGGATCCTGCCCTTCCATCCTCTTCTACATGCACACCCACCTGCCACATGGAATTTCTACCCTGGTGCCCCTGGTTCTGCTCTACTGGGGAGAACACAATGTATTGGGCTGGCCCTCTCAGCGTTAGAGCCAACATTCTAAAGGTAACTAACTTTCAACCTTTTTCTTCTTATGATTGTTGATTGTGGTAACAAAGTTCACTTCTTCGGTAATAAAGGGGGAAAAAAGCCCTTAATTCTATAGTTAAACTAAACCAACGATCTGTCCTTTTATTATAATCTGACTTCCTGGAAGTTTCAAAGACTATTGTATGATGTGACAAACATATTACAAACCTCAAAGATACAGTTTGAAAAAGAGAGACAGGTGGAGAGAACTTTCTCTGCTACCTGGTTACATAGATACTGTGCCATCTGTTGTCATCAATGGGGAAGTCTGGAAATTCCAACCGCGTTGATCCGGAGCCCATATCCCAGAGAAAGGCCACCTTCCCTCGCCGCATCTCCACCGCCATGAAATCAGCCTGGGGTGCGGGCATGAGCTGGGATGAGTTTTCATGCCAATTGTTGTGTGACTACCCAAACATGTTAGAGAATGAGCTCCTAGGGCATTTTCCCTATTCTTAGATAACAAAACAAAAACCCTGTCTTTTGTCTTTAAATGCGCCCCCTCACTGGAGCTAGAACATCAGTGTTCTAGACGGAGTGTTGGAGACGGTTAAGCCATCTTTGGATATCAGTGCCTCACCACCCTTGCTCTGCATGGCCCTCCACAGTGCCTTCCAGAAAGTTCTCCAAGAACACTCACTGGGGGGTCAACGGTAGCCTACAGGAAACATGAGGGAACACACTGAACTTATTTATTTATTTGCTCCATCTGAGAAGGCAATAAACAAACATGAAATACCCAGTGAGACAGGAGCCATGAAATCCCCTATCAGGAACTTGCATGTATTCTGCACCATAGTTCCCAAGAATGTTTCAGAATTTGTGCTTCTTAATATATTTCTGCTCTCACAATCCCAAGAGTTCAGACCCATTCCCACTGGCAGCCAAAGGTGTCAGTGGTCTTCCACAGGGGACTTGCCCCTATGGGAACCACTGGACTCTTGTTGCATTGAAGAACCCGAGTGAGGCTGGACAATTCTGATATGCCCCATAGGGTACGCACCTCCACTCCTGCTAACCACCACCCAGATCCACTTTACATACCAGCGGCTACACTCGGTGGCTAAAGAGGTTGCAGAAGACATTAGGAAATCCTACCTCACAGCTAGCAGTTAAGACCCTCTCAAAATCGCCGCCCTCCTCGCATGCATTCAGTTTTGTCCTGTGTGTTTTTAATTTAATGCCACTAGTTTCACACAAGAGCTTAGCTCCCTTAGAAAGATTAGTGATTTCACCAGGGCCCTGTTTTTGTTTTGTTTTGTTTTCCATCAAAAAACCCTGCCAATTCAGGAAATACACACATTCATAAGAGATTCACTGTTACTTTCTGCAAGACCATACTCACACTGGTGCTGCTCCCGAGGTAAAAGAGAAGGTTATCGGGTTCACTTGTCTTGACATTCAGTGTTAAGGTGTTATAGTTAGTAGAAGAAATCGGAGGCTGGTAGGCCCGGATACAATCTCTGTCGGCTGACACGGCGACTTTAATCTGTAAGAGGAAAGGGAGGTGTCCTAATCACTTAGTGACACACGTCGGCAGCACGCCAGGAGTTCAAAAGTGCTGTTCCATAACCGATTTTCACTGGAAGGCAAGGTTCCTCTTCTTGATTAAACATAATACTTTGTGTTTCATAGACTGAAAGATCAGGTGGTGATGAAAATTACTTTATTTGGTGAACTATTTAAATATGGAAAAGTCAGTCTTGAAGTTTGAAGAGTATGTGATGTAGGAAATGGTCTCACTCATGTGAGACTTAATTCCTTAAGACAAGGAGCTTATCCAGATTAGCTTGGAATCTTTACACCTGACACAGGGAGGATATTTGATGACCATCTGTCACATAAACGAAGGGATAATCTATTTATACATTCAGCAAATATTTATAGAGCAACTTTTGTACTTACTACACATTTCTCCAAGTAAGTATTTGCATATATTTCTTATATTAGCTTTAACGATTATACGTTTGTATTAATCAGAGCTTTTAGAAACTTGCATCCAGCGTATGCTTATTTGGTGGCTTTAATTGAAAGTTAAACCAGAAACCAGGGCTCATGTCAACCTACAGCCATTTTCAATATTGAGGCCAGTCAGGGGAGGGGGGAGTTGAAGACTCCAGAACTCCTTTCTCTTAGCCAGAAGGGATCAGGCTGATGAACAGGAGACCAGAGGTCACATTTGTCTTCCATAAATCCCCAGTAGTGTGGCAACTGTATATTCTCTTGAAAGTCTTTTATTTCCCTGAAATGCCTCTCCTATAGAGCACAACCAATGCCATATGCTATGGAATGCTGTAAAACATTTTTCCCAGTTTGTACTTGTCCAGCTGTCAAGTGTTTTATGCATTTAGTGACCTGGATTGGTGAGCATTTGTGTGTGTACAGACTATGGTATCAGACTCCTGGACAATGAGGCTCATAGTGTGCAAACATTCTGAGGAATACTTGGATTATTAACACCGGGTTGGTAAAATGATGGCCGTAATGCCATACTCAGCCAAGGAAACTCAGACGTAAACACTTAGGCCACGAGCTCTAGGATTGCTAACTAATACTTGTGGATTGTTATGTCTAGGCTATAATTATCAATCTCCATAAAGACATGAGATCTCTTTGCTAACAACGTTTTGAAACATGTTGAACAAAACAAAAAACAAAGAAAATGAGACTAATTAAATATACTTAAATATACTGTCCAGGGCAAGAGAAGGCATTTTCGAGAAAAAGCATAGGCATCATGAATAAAAGTCAGTAAGTTGTTACTTAAAATATATATGTTTAAGTGAATACACTTAACACAAAGTTCTAAATGTACTACAGACAGGGCTGTGAGAAATGTAGGAGGTAAGAGCTGAGTCATTAGCAGTCCAGGGGACCGGGGCGACCGTCCCCTCTATGGGAGTCCCCTGAGACCATGCACAGAAGCCCACACTCACAGAAGCTGCTTGCTTCCGGGCCTGGTTGATGAGCAGTTTGATTTCTGAAAGGTTTCTGTTCAGGTTCTCTTCTAATATCTTCAAAGGCTTCAACCGATCAAATAAAAGGCTGGCTTGTGTTTCTGCATCTTTAACTCTTCTTCTAGCTAGCAGAGCTAGCAAGAATCAAGCCGCAAGGAAGTTGGTGGCAGAGAGGAAACAGGAGAAATGAATTCTATATTACCAACGCACTGAGTAAAATAGACTATCCTAATAATCAAATCCATGCATGGCGGTTGAATGCCTCAACCCCTGAGTTCTTCAAGTATCAACTGTATTTACCAAAACGTCAAGGATTTGATGCAAAGATGCATATAACTTCTGCCTCCCCAAGAACCCCCACCCCCCAGAAAGAGCTTACTGTTAACTGGAAGCCTTACCAACAACACAAATAGTCAATTAACGTGGTTTGTATGTTACATGTATTCTATACTATATTCCTACAATAAAGTAAGCTGGACAAAAGAAAATGGTATTAAGAAAATCATAATGAAAACGTGTTTTCTGTAATATATTCATTTAACAACAGCAAAAAAAAAAAAAAAAAAAAAAAAGTCTGTGTATAATGGACCTGCACAGTTAAACCTGTGTTGTTCAAGGGTCAACTGCATATGAGAAATGCACGAGCACCAAGCATTACCCAAGGCCCTTCTCTTTCTTGATAAATGTAAATCTAGATATTACTGCATTTTTATTCTGTATGAATGCTGCTTGTCAACAAGACACCGGCGTACACCTGGCAAATTCAAAATCTCACAATGCAAGCTTTCCTAATGGGAAGGGAGACCATGACGTACTGGTCATTGAGGAGTCCTGTAGAAGTTGGTTGGTTTCTTGTAAGGTGGCGTTAACCCTGGACAGGTCAGTTGATGTGTTCAACAGCTTCTGGCTTAATCCTACCACGTTCTTCAGAGTGTTTGCCGCGCTCTGATTTACAGATATGGCCAGCTCTTTGATTCTGGTTCCTTTGTCTCTGACACCTGAAATAGATTTATAGGCAAGCACGCACCCCTGTGGTTATACATGGGGGAAAACCAGAAACCACAATAAACGTTAACGTTTCATGGAAACATGTTACAGTATTTCTTATTGGCTGCTGAAGACAAATGGGGCTTCTGGGTTTTTAATGATGGTATTAAGACTGCATACGCTATGCCTTTCTGCTCCCTTTTAGGAACCAATGAAATAATTTTGGTAACAATCCTCTGTATTGAAATTTCAATATGCAATGAGATCATGAAAGCACCTACTAATCACCTGTGCTCAGATTTTCAAATGTTAATAAGCTAAACTTCTTTATTTGTTCTCCCTTCTATCACTCCCTTCTCATGTTCATTAAATACCTTCTTCAAACTACTTTGTGTGTGGATAAGAAAGTTGGGGAATTTAAATTTGTAGGTAAGATGGGCGTGTCATAGGCTAGAGGAAGCGGTATTTGCCCACAGTGTCAACTGGCTGCTAGACGGAACAGCAGAATAGAGACTAAATGGTCACTATCAATAAAGTAGAGTTCAGTTATTTTAGAAAATCTGCATGATGATTTTTTTAAAGGCAGTAGTATTCATCTTTAAAGTATCCATTCACAAATAGGACAAAAATGAACACTGGAATCTGGATAAAGATTACATAGGTTTCTTTTTACTCTTACAGCAGCTTTTCTGTAAGTTTGAAATTACTTCCAAATAAAAAAGGTGTTTTTCTTTTTAAGGGCGGGGGGATTGGAAGAAGGGGTAGAAAGAGAATCTCAAGCAGACTCCATCCCCAGCACAGAGCCCGAATGGGGCTTAATCTCACGTCTCTAAGATCATGACCTGAACCAAAATCAAGAGTTGGACACTTAACCAAGTGAGCCATCCAAGCACCCCTAAAAAGGCACTTTTCAGTGTTTAATCAACATACATCATGTGTTCTTTAAAAAAAAAAAAAGCTGGGGGGAGGAAAAAAGAGAAAGAAAGAAGGAAGGAAAGAAAGAAAGAAAAACTTTCAAGTCAGAAAACGCTTCCATGTTTAAGGTGAGAGGGCAGTCCAAAGGGCCCAAGCCCAGCTCCCCACAGTAGTTCCCACGTGTGCAAGGGGAATCCGCAGAGAGAACTCTGGAGTTGTTTGTTTTCTTAATAATCCTTGTAAGGCTTATTAAGAAAAAAAGGAGAAGGCTGAGGGAATGTAAACAATGCACTACAGATCGATTCATTTGTATTACACTTTACAAAGGTATCCCTATTTCGGACTGTAATGGATAGTGCAGCTCTAAACCATCAATACTCATGTGATTTATGAGCTTATTTTAGAATGCTTTATTGCCTCATGAAGGAAGATCACCAAGCAAGAGCTCTGTAATTGCTCACATTTATAATGAATCTAGCATCTTCCCTTAGAGCGGGAACATTCAGCTCCTTGCTGACTTCTCTGAATGACCCTTTCATTCAAGGGACATGTCAAGCCATTTTAAAAGAAGCAATTCACGGTAGCATCAAGTCTCCCAAGGCGTTTGCTTTTCAGAGTATGATTCTAGCATTCCAATGCAGGTGCTCTGGAGTTATTTAAAGCATAGTTATCTTCACTTTCAAGTCCTACTCCTCTGCAGGTAAAAACTCTATCCATCTTGGTCTCGATTTTGAGCAAGGGCGGTTAATCAGGCTTGCAGCAGGACTTCCTTCTGCTCCTGTGTAATGGCTTTCCAATGAGGAAACATTAATTCAATCAAGAACCCCCTTTCCACTTACCTCCAGGAATTGCTCTGAGTAATAAGAGTGATTCATTGGTCTGCCTAGTAATTGTATCCACATCCTCTTGAAATCTATTTGCTGTATTTTTCAATTCATTCAGTTTCAATGTGATACCTGTTTAAGGGGGGAAAGTGTCCTCTTTAAGGGGAGCCTACTCAAAAGTTGTCTAGGCAATAGTTTCCCTCATCACTCTGACCATCCACAGAATCAATGGCTTTCTACAGAGACACCCCCCCCCAATATTGAAATTTTTCCAACAAGTCTTAGCATCACTCATTATACATATTAAGAGTGTTTTCAGCTTGCTTGGTCTTTTTTTCCTCTTTTGCTTGTTGCACTTCTCCCTAATAGTTCTTCTTAAATTGCATGTCCAATTTAATTAGAGCTCAGTGAAGACTTGGGTTTAAATCCCGCAGTCTTAGTCACTAACTTCCTGTCCACATCTAAATCTTATCTATCTTTCTGGGTTGTAAAACATTGTTGTGCTTGAGAATCTTGCCTCAGGGCACCCCTACTCCCCCTCCCCACCCTCTCACCACAGGACAGGTGCTCAACTCAGCCTCCTTCAAGTCTGATCAAAGCTGTTGGATCAAAGCTTTTACTTTTAATATTTCTATTCATAATACATAGTCATGTCTTGATGCTGGACACATGGTTAAAAAAATGAATTATGGATAAAATACCTGATGAACACAATGGTTCTGCCCACAATTTTAATTGCCAGAAAGTTGATTATTTGGTGGCCTCTGACATACCTTTTGCCGTGTAAGCTGAGACCACAGCCCATCAATACTGATGCTAGAGTTTGTGTTTAAATTGCTCTATGATCCAGCATTAGGGACTTTCTCTAGCGTGAGATGACGACATAAATTGTGTCACTCACAGAGAAACAAAAAAATATGCATACATCCGTGCCCTTGACTCAGACAGCTACGGGTGGATCCAGTACTGGGCATGGAAGTGGTCTGAAAGGGCCTTTGTTTACAGCCCACTTTCTAGTCCTATAAAAAAGGACTTGATATTTTTGATCTATTAGAATATATTAAGGTGAAAAGTATATGTTCTAAAACTCGTATGTTTTTCTCATACAACTGATTCCTGCTGCCATTTTGTGTGGTGCTTACTGGACCGGCAGCCCTTATATATGCCAAATCACTGCTTACTGAACCCTTCAGGAAAAACTAACCGCATAGGTATTTTTGTTATGAAATTGATAAATCCATTGTGATTGAAGTCAATAATGATTTAATGAGAAGCTACCATGAAGTTAACATTATATTAGCCCTGTTTGGCAAAACTGGCAAAAGGAATATATCACACATAATACAACTGTTCAAGAAACTGTGAAACAGTGCAAGATGAATAGAGGAGAACATGAAACCAAAGAGAACTTGACACACACTGTGCAATGGTGACAGCCCACGAGCTGAAGCCATGCATAGGGGATTTAGATACAGAGAAGGCTTAATGAGTCTATGGGAGACTAGAGGTACCCACACATTAAGAGATAGCACTAACACAAAAATTTAAAAATTTAAATTATATGATGTTTCTATGATAGGAAATTGGAATGTCACTGTGACAAAGGATTGTTCACTTTCAAATTGCTCCAGGAAAGGAAAATGTTCCAGCAGTATGCTCAAGATTCATACTCACTCTGCTCATAGATCCAGTCCAAGCTAGAAACTTACCTTGATGCTTTCTGCTCAGGCTGTTGCCTTCTTTTAGAAATCTGGAACTGCGCTGAAGAGCCACTTTCCCATTAGAAACAAGGGATTCTGAGAACTGGGAAACAGGACAACTTAAACAAGGCAATGGGGGTGGAGGAGGGGCAGGTGGCCTCTCACTGGAGATGGGGACAGCAGCTCTATCAGAATAGCCTCTGGTCTAGTTCCCAACATGGGAGTTCACTAGATAATGGGTAGGGATGATTTAAATTGTCTTAATTCATGGCTGAGGAGAAAGAACACATTTTTAAATATATGAAGACAAAAACCAGACATTAAATGAAGATTTCTCCAGAGATAAGAAAGGAAGTCTCAAGTAGATATCAGGGAGCATTATCCTTTTGCTATAAGAAATTGTGAGATTTTCCTCCTTTCCACATCACCAGTCCCTAGTCTTCGTAAAGAAGTATTTATGACCTTAAAGGGTGCCTAGGTGGCTTAGTCAGTTAAGTAGCTGGCTTAGACTCAGGTTATAAGTCAGGCCCTCTCTCTTCCTCTGCCCCTCGCCCCCTGCTCATGTGTGCTCTCTAATAAATAAACCAATAAATAAATAAATAAATAAATAAATAAAATCATTAAAAAAGAAAAAGTAGTATTTATGACCTTAGGTAATGAAACCCTATATCACATAATGCCAGAGACAAATATCGCAGCAGACAAGAATGTGGACAAGCATGAATTTAAGCCACAGAATCTCTGCTCAGCACCTTCTAGAACTATCTCCCACAGCGCCTAGGAAAGGAAGGCAGCCCCCAGGGCATCTCTCACCAGGCTCGCTGTAGTCACAGTCTTGAGAGCATCTTCTGCCACTTTCTCTGACTCTTCAATCAGGCTCCGGATGTTGGAATGGACGTGGGTTGCGCTGGTGGCATTCAGGGACACATGTCTAACGCTGCCAAGGCCACTATGTAATCAGCATATTTGTGAATATTAGCAGAAGCCAAATGGGACTTGCCCCTTATTCCTGAAAGCTCCCTAGTTTCTACCCTTGGGAAAGTATTAACAGGGAATAACTACGTAGGGATTCTTCTGACTCCAAATGTAATCCTTGTAAGCAGTAGCTATAGTGTCACCGTAACACTCAGAAGTGCTGCTTAATTAACACCCGAAGAAGGGACTCTTGACATTTTCCATGGTTTTAAGGGTCCACCAGTTTCCGCCAGCTGCCCACAACATTCTTTCACTTCTGTTCCACCCCCCTGCATAGTCTGGGGGGCTGCCCTGCGGGTTTGCATTGGCTGCAATCTCTCCTGCTGCAGTACTTGCTAATTTTCGAAAAGCTTCCCTAAGCATATGTAAGGATGTCGAATCCTGTTCCCCAAAAGGCACAGGCCAAGTTGATGACATTCACCAGAGGTCTTGGAGGAGGATTAGATAATATTTCAATCATCTGAACTTCACTCTTACAAGTGGGCGAATCACTTATGAACCTGCCAACTGGTAATGGTGCAATTTCATCCAGTTCATTCTATCTTGAAAATGAAATCTGACAATTGACACATCTTTGCCTGCTGAGTAACTCACTTCATTTTCTTCCTAAGGCTATCGAGTGGAGTGATTCCCAAACCAGACACCAGCAGTTACTACTTGATTGGCAAGATTGGGTGACTTATAAATAAAAGATAATATTATTTAATTTTGTGTATCATACCAAATTGCTCTTACTATTTGTGCTAGGTAATATGGGTTCTGTGCTGGCTATGTATGTAAGGCAGATTTTTTTTTCTCTTTTGGGAAATAATGAGGGCTGATGAAAAGAGAGAGGCTGAGATTCTAATTCTATTTTCTATTACAGATTCTTATGGCGCGTGTAGGCGGTAATACTCAATGCGGCACATGATTTATACATTCTATCGTATCATTTTTAATTGCTTTCATTGTGTGAGCTAATCTTTTATGGCAGCATTACTCAATCTTTTCCCTCCCACAAAACACACCCAACACACAGCAGCATACAGCATATTCCCAGTGTGCCCAGACTTTTTCTACCTTGACCTGAAACAAATTTTAAAGAAATAAACTTACCAATTAACTTACAATATCCTGTACATCTCCGATAAGGCTGAAACACTAGTTCCTTCATTAGCTGTACATTAGATAACATGGGGATCTTTAAAAATATGACAAAGCCCAAGTCACATCTAGACCAATTAAGTCACAGCCTTTGAGAGGAAGGCGGGCAAGGGGACAGATGTCTCCATATTTTTGAGGTTCCCCAGGCTATTCCAAAGTGCAGACAAATTTGAGAACCACTGTACTCATGTCATGCTTCTCGTTTAGAGGCACTTTGTAACAAGCTGAGCACATACTTAACAAATGCTAAAAACATATATTAAAATAACTGTAAGATAACAATAGACCTTCAGGAAGTCAAAAATAAAGGGGATTAGCGTCTTCCAGTGTGGGCAACCAAACCTCCCTCCACGTATAAAGCCGGCCAAATCACACACTCCAGAAGGACGGGATCTGTAAAGAAATTGATGGCTTCGTTCTGTCCAACCTAACAAAACCCTGAGGGCTTAGCAAGGCCTTACGGGCTTGATATCACAGCTAGTATTTGTTTTACTCGTCTCTGGTTCAGCACGCATTTTTCTTTCACATGCAGAAGGAAAACTAGCGTTACCGGACATGGGAGGAAATCCTCTTTGCCACGCGAAGAAAATAGGAGTCTTCATTCATAGACAAAGGAAGAGGGACTCAACACCGTGACCAGAAGAGCCCTTCTTACGCTCTTTGCTCAATGGACCACCTGCCCTGGGGTTTCCTGCAAGGTGTGCTCTCACCTGACCAGGGCACCTGCTAGTCTCTGGAGCTCAGCTGCGTGGTCCTCTGCTCTGTAGACAAGGTCAAGCACTCTCCTTTTGGACATCTGCATGACCAGATCATCTACATGGTGCCTGATTTTGGCAGTCCACAGAAGTAGCTCATCCCGGTGGCGCTCTAACTGCTACATAGAGAAGTTCGTAACGTGAGTATATATGCATCTGTGTAACAGTGTATACGCATGTGCATGTGTGTGAGGCGTGTGAAGATTCTCTGAGCTGTAACTTACTGCCAGGGCATCTCGTGCCACCTCTGAATGAGTAGTGACAGCATCTAGCAATCTTCTCCCTCTGGCAATTAGCATCAAGGTCAAGTTTTGTTCTTCTTGAACACGTAGCTTCTTATCCTGCGGCAAAAATCATCTTTGAGGAGGCTTCAGAAAGCGAGCCAGCTTCTGAATGTTAGTGCCTGACACTACGTCCTGCAGTTAGTACGTGGGGCTCAGTTTTTTAAAAGAAGCCAACAGATATTAGTGACATAGGAGAACGCGGCTCCCTGCTCTCACTGAGAAGGAAGGAGACCATCCTCAGGAAGACTCACATTGAACTCTTGCAGGTTGGCCTGGGCAAGGTGCACCAGGCGGTTGCTCTCCTGGGTCTTCACCTCTGCCTCCCTCACGAGGTCTCCGGCTGCCTGCAGCTCACTGTTGTGTTTTGAAAGGAGGCTGCTTGCTGCTGCTTTTAATACCTCCAACTCTCTCTGTGGCTCTTGGCAATTCTTCTGAATTTGTAACAATAAATCTTCAGCAGCCCTATTAAATAGAGACGGGTTATGTCGTAAGTAAATGAACAACGCTCATTTCATGAACTGATAGTGAAAGAATCTACATTTCCATACCTTGTGTCTTCTTGCAACCATAAGTGGTACATCATCACCTCTTAAACAAGGATGTAAGTTTTTGTAAGTTTTCTTTTTTTTTTTTTTTTTTTAAGACAGAGAGAGAAGGTGCAGGGGAGGGGCAGAGGGGGAGAGAGAAGCAGACTCCCCATTGAGCAGGGAGCCGGACATGGGCCTCAATCTCAGGACCGTGCCAGGATCATGACCTGAGCTGAAGGCAGATGCTTAACCACCTGAGCCACTCAGGTGCCCCAGGAAGTAATTTTTCTAAGACAGCAGCAGGCATGGCATATTTACACTTTATCCTCAACAACCTATCTTTATTCACAAACTTAACATATTTTAGTAAAGGAATTAAAAGAAATCATCTCTGTGCATCTGGATGCAGAAAACTGGGGCTACAAGTCTGTGACTGATGAAAACTATCATCCTGCTTTGTAGGACAGCAAGAAATTGAAAAGAGGCTATTCAGTAATTCGCTTCATTTGTATGAAGTTACCAATGTATTTATAGGACATAAAGTTTTTTCCACGGTCAGTTAAAAAATAGATTTTATAAAAACTGAAAATCCAAATGCCAGAAAGATCTAATTTGTACCACTGGAAAGAGCAAGCTTTATGAAATTGAAAGATAGCATATTTGCAAAAGAATAGGAAAACCTATCAAATTGCTTGTTTAAATTAATTTTGAATTTAAAGTTACACATGATAATAAAATTTTCACACTATAAACCTTTGTACGGGTTGAACATATCCAATTAACTTCCTGCTTTGTCAGGAGAACTTTGAAAAACTTCATGGGAAATTCCTTGTAAGTCGCTCTCAGCTTTCATAGATATCAGATTGCTGGCCTAGGACACAATAGAAAACATCTTCCAAAGGTATACTTAACTCTGACATGGTTAGAACATCACCAGGAATTATTTGAACATTCTTATGATCCTTCATGATAATAAGATGTCACAGTACGATACAGGCAACAAGAGCTAAAAGTACACAGGAAAGTAAACCCAATATATTTCTAATGTCTGACCATGGATCACTTCATCCCGTTAAACAGAGTATCTAAGAAATTTTAAAACAGAGGTCAATTTTTTATCTATGAAGTGACTTTGCCACCTAAACTGTGATCATTGATATAGTCATCAATGACTTGATAAAGATTAAAAACAAAAAACCTCAGCAGCACTCTTCATTTCTTCCTGCAAAATTTGTTCAATGAATCCAACTATACCAGTGTTTCTCAAACTACATTCCTCCACTGCACTAAAATCCCATGAGCTGGAGGCAGGGTCTGCAAGAAAGAGCACTGAGGTGAAGTTAGGTGCTCTCTAAGTTCCTCTAGGAGATGCACCACGCACACCAGCATACTAAAAGTTTTGAGAAGACTTGCAGTGAAGACCTTGAATCCCCTGAGTAGACACTGTCATTCCCAAACTTATATAGCCACAGGACACATCTCTTTCTTTCTTTCTTTTTTTTAAAGATTTTATTCATTTAAGAAAGAGAGAAAATGAGCAAGAGTGCACACAAGTGGGGAGCAGGGGCAGAGGGAGAGGGAGAACCAGACTCCCCACTGAGTAGGGAGCCTACTCAAGCGGGGCTTGATCCCATGACTCTAAGATCATTGGCCTGAGCCGAAGGTGGATGTTTAGCTGACAGCCACCCAGGTGCCCCAGGACACATTTCTTTAATGAAGTGTCTTTGGAGAGCTCTGGGGACACCAGCATGGAAAACAGCTGGGAAGCACAGCTACGAATGATGATGTATAGTGAGTGTGCGGTAAAGGGTACGGTGTACAGCAGGGAAACAGCAGGCCGGAGTCAGCTCTCCTTTGCCAGCCCTTGGGGAATGTCTGCAAGCATTCCCACTGTTCCCTAACTCATGGGTGGTTCACTGCCTCGACCATTTGTGCAAGCAATGTGTTTTTTGCTGAACGCCTGCTTTCCTTCGGAGAGTCTGGAATTTGGTACGTGCTAGGTAGAGGGTGATATGGGACCAGGTCCCAAATAAAAACCTTGGATGCTGAACTTCTAATAGGCTTCCCTGAGAAGAAACACCCCACATGTGGTGCTGTGTTTACAATGTTGGGGGCAGGGTGTGCTGTGACCCCCTCATGAGGGGGAGAGAGCTTAGGGAGGGCTGTGTGGATTCCTCCAAGCTCCACTATGTCTTCTTCCCTCTGTATCCAGCTCGCATCCTTAATACATCACCTCAGAAATCTTGGCCATGAGTCCTGAGGGCCCTAGGGAAACTCATTATGGCAGTGGTATTGGGGACACCAATACAAGCATGATAAATAACTGGAAGGTGTGGTAAGTATTCTCATTTATAAAAATGCCATACTTCAGGATGCATGACCATTTTCTAAGAGTTATAATAAAAAAAGGTGATGCATAATTCCTAAAATAATCCATGAAATTTGAAATGGCATAAATACACAGGGATTATCTATGGAAAATAGGAAAGAGGAGGCCAGAGAACTCATTTTAAACTTAGTTTTTAAAAATATAAGTAAAATCATGACTAAAGATGGCTTTTAAGTTAAAGAGAGAGAGAGCAGCAATCTCGTGGATAACTTTATTCCAGATAGAAACAGAAGAGCTTCAACAACAGAGAAAGGGTGGGGTGGAGAGCTAGCAGGTGAGGCAGGCCGGGGGGCGCTAAGGGAATTAAGTGTGAGAGGGGCCACCTGCCTTCTCTTCTTCCACACAAATGCTACTTAGAAAATGAACTCTTCCCAATGGATACGAGCTCCAAGTGGGCAAGAAGACTGTTCTCCTTTGTGTCCCCAACTCTTAGCACAATGCTTACCACCTGGGGACTCAATACATTTGATAAATGACCGAATCAATGAGTGAACTGACGTGGAAGGGTGATGGTGGGAGAGGACATCCCCACAAGTGATTCCCAACAATCTCCAGGGGATCTTCATCTTTAATAAGCTCCTCCATCGACTCTGATGTACAACCGAGGGAAGGAACAATGAGAGGACACACCATGCATGGGGGCAGGAAGCAGTGGGACCAGCCAGGGAGCCTGGACAAGCTGGAAATGGGTGGAACTGGAATCAAATACATGATATTTATATGTAATCCTGGAGGCAGCAGGGAGCTAAGGATGGTTGGGAAGCAGAACTTAGTAGCGCTGAGCCTGGAGTAACTGCCTCAACAATGATGGGTCCTGGTAAGACCTGCCTGGAGGTGTGATCCCTTTTCCCAATAGTGCCTACTGCTACCATGCATTTAGGTGAAGGGAGGATGCACAGGAGAAGTCAGGGTCATGGGAACACGATTATAACCTAGCATAGGTCTCTGACCTGGTCATTCATACTCCACCCACCCATCTTTTCTGTACTGGGTCTCAAGTGGTTCTTCCTTCTGTGTTGGGTTGAAAAAAATCACAGGGTTTAGAGTGACACTCAGATTTAGGTGCATGGTCCGGTTTCATATTATCCTGAAGATTTAACATTGGGCAGGGTACTTACAGTCTCTGCTTCTGTTTCCCCAACCTCACAAAGTGGTTGAGAGGATTATGTGACAACATGAGAGAAGTGAAGCCTGCCCTCCCTGGCTCAGATCAAGTGTTCCAAGAGGGCAGCCCTCTTCCTCATTTCCAGGGACCTCGCCTCCTCTGACCTCCCCTTGTGGCGTTTCATGATTAGTTCTGGGCCCTAACCAATATTCTAGTGATTATTCTACTAGTTCTCTCTCCAAATGCCCTCTGACATTTGTTTTTCACCTAACAAATCAACAACAATGTCAAAACCCATATTTGATGATGAAGAAAGATGTAAGCACTGTGTTGCCAGTGAAAGGATAATGGGATTGTTTTAAATTTTTAGAAAATAATTTGGAAATGCAAGTCAGGAGTCTCCAAAGGGCAGAGTCTTTGGCTACATGATTTTGCTTCTTAATATCTACCCTAATAAGATGATAGTGTAAAAATAGAGGAAAAGATTTTTGTCTAAGATGTTCATCACAACATTATTTAAAACACCAAAATGTACTAACATAGGCTAAAGATCACACTACAGAGAATGAGCTTTGATGGCACAGTGTGTAACTGTTTAAGCCCTCCTGAAGATACTTACCACAACCCAGAAGAAAGATGGCTTGAGCTACTTTACATTAAGTAATAACTGTGAAAATGCTAAGAAAAAAAAGCCTGAAAGGAAATACAAGCTCCTTGTGAGTAGGTCTAACAATTCTTTGATCTGTCACTCCTTGTGGTCGTTTTTGGCAAGAGTTTGAGCAACTGAGCTAAATCATTCTGGCATAATGTCAATGTGTCTTAGAGCTTACGGCACAGGTAATAGCCACTAAACTGTATTTTCTTCCCTGAGAATTTACTGCATTATACTTGATCTTCAATAAATATAGCATCATGAGGTTCTTTTGTTCGTGCTAGGTAGAAATGTTCTAGGGTCACCGAGAAAAACCAAACCCATGGCACAAAAATAAATATCAGCACGGACTGTATTTTATTCTGCTGAGAGTGGCTGGAACCCATAGTTTCATTTCTCTGACAATTGAGCCCCTCTCTCACAACATTCTGCCCCCAGTGAGTGCGCGCCTTCCTCCCTCTCCTCCCACAAGTCTTCCCCTCCCTCCAATCAGCATGCAAGCTCCTACCTCTAATTGATTGTGTCATGAATGGTATTTAGAAACTTACTTGAGTTCCAGCACGGCATTTTGGTGCAACTGAGTGAACTGCCTCTTCTGTATGATTTCCAGCAAAGATGTAATATTCTTTTGCATATTCTGAAGAGTAGAACTGGGTTGCTGGAAGTCTTCATCCAAGGTCTGATTTAGAGTTGCTGCTTTTTCAATAATCTCTATGGGGAAAAAAAAAAAAGTCATCCATCATTTAACGGGTTTCTCAAAAGTGGACAGCACTAAAATGGGAAGACTTAGAATCTCCTTCAACGAGGCCAGCTTTGTTCACCTAAACTGGGTTGAACCCTCAGGTCAGCCGAGGCCAACCCATATATTCCAATGTACTTTGGTTGTCCCTTATCAAAATACTCATGGACTTGAGATTACTGGTTTATATAATGCTGGTCTGGCCCAGTATCCATAAACTCGTAAGGGCTGTGGCTGCCATGTTTACCTCAGCATTTCCTGCACCTGGCACAAACATTTGCACATAGAAGCACTCCGTAAATATTTAGCACACAAATGACCCAGCAATACTTGATACTATTCTTTTTAATAAATTATTTGTTCCAATAATTTCATTACCTTTTGCCCTATAAATTCTGATTCCTATTGGATTTTGTGGTTTTTATATCCTTAAACTATAACCCAACAAGAAAAGCAAGGATGTGTTTCTGGTAGCCAGAAAACTGAAAATGGTACTTTAAAAGCCAGATCAGTTGACACATCCCAGTTGAATAGGACTAAATTAGTCTAATATTGTGGATATACTTTGGGACCACACTGAAGCCCCAAATCCCATCAGCTCCTATTCTGGACAAAGGGGTTGGCGTTCAGAGTTTAGCACAGCTACTCCACAGCATTGCTGCCTTGACATCCATTTTGTTTGGCCAAGCAGTTTGCAGTGACCTTAAACTGACAGTAGTTCCTCATACAAGCTTGTGCTCTAGACAGCCCCGGCAGGGTCACAAGCAAATCTCAGTTCTTGTTATGATTTCCCCAACAGCACTTGTGACCAACAGTCTCCCCTGCCTCCCAGGGCCGTCTACTATGGGCCTCTCCAGTAAGACCTCCATGGGGCTTACCAAAACCCCCCTGCTTTGGTTTGGATTGACCAATCTAGATTTAGCCTGGAACCCCAAAGGACTCCACCAAAGAACCTCAATAAAGGCATGTCCTATTTTCTCTCTCATTGCCTGTACTCCGCCTTGCCCTCCCCTGTGTGGCCCCTCAAGGCACGGCAGGTACTTTCTCCTACACCTGTGAGTCATAACCTTCTGTATTTCATTTTCTCCTGTGGTCCTTTATGGGAGTTTGGCTCACCATCCAGTGCCCTGTGCTCCACTTAATAAGTGTTAATGTGACAAATTCATGACAGGTGGGGAGGCCCCATATCTACTTGACCCTTAGGAATTAAGTATAGGTATTATGAAGAAAACAAAAAAAAGAAAGCATCCATATTTTTAAAAAGACAATACTATGGAATATTCCAGGCCTTTGCCTCTGGGAAATCTGTTGCAAGTCACACACATCTATTCATACATTTAATAAAGTGAATGGGGCTTTTCCTACCAAATAATCACGGACTAGACCCTGACCTCAAACTAGACACTGAGCACACACTACCTTGGATATTCATCTGCAGCTTCTCAGTAAATGTCATGAGGTCTTGACTCTTTTTGAGGATTCTTTCAGTCATCCTGGTTACATTTTGGCTCCTTGTTAACACACTGGTGAGCTGACAGAGAGTAAAAGTCCCAGGTTAGATTGACTTGGAATAATATGCAAGCTTTGCTGTTCTAGTTGTCTCTCTTAAGCAACAAAGTATGTCCCGGAGTGTGGAGTAAAGCTGTACACTGCATCATGTAAGCCAAGGTTAATATTTCAGGGTAGAAACGGACCAAGGGGTTAATGAAACAATTTACTACTCACTCAGTGTGAGAAAAGATGATATATATTTTAAAAGAGTCTAACTGGAACACCTGGGTGGCTCAGTGGTTGAGCATCTGCCTTTGGCTCAGGGTGTGATCCCGGCGTCCTGGGATCAAGTCCTGCATCGGACTCCCCTGCCTGGAGCCTGCTTCTCCCTCTGCCTGTGTCTCTACCTCTCTCTGTGTGTCTCTCATGAATAAATAACTAAAATCTTTAAAAATAAATAAATAAAAGAGCCTAACTGGCAATCAAACCACAAACTCCCAGCGTGTCTCTTGTGAAGACCTTATATTTACTCTAGGACCCAAATGGACTATAGAAAGTAAAATCTTGCTTATTTGTATTGACCATGACAATTTAGTTGACGAGTTAGGGACACAGAGTCAGGCACACTGAGTTTTCTCCTGATTCCACCGGGCTGGAGACCTAGTAGTGCCCTAGCCTCTTTGATAACAGAGTACTATCAACCGTTACCTCATGTGGCTTCATGAGGATAAAATGCCATGATGTCTCTAAGGCCAGCAGCCCGAGGGCAGAGACTTAGCTGCTCTCTGCTGTTATTTTTATTAGGAATATTATAATTTGTAAAAGGAAAGGTTGTTTGTAATTTTCAGGAGTGTAAAGTAACTAGTCCATTTCTAAAAGTGTTTTCTAGGGATCCCTGGGTGGCGCAGCGGTTTGGCGCCTGCCTTTGGCCCAGGGCGCGATCCTGGAGACCCGGGATCGAATCCCACATCGGGCTCCCGGTGCATGGAGCCTGCTTCTCCCTCTGCCTGTGTCTCTGCCTCTCTCTCTCTCACTGTGTGCCTATCATAAATAAAAAAAAAATAAAAAAAAAAAAATAAAGTGTTTTCTAGTCAAAATCCAAAGAGAATCTTCTTTAATGGATAGAGAGAATTATTTTAATCAGCTTATCATTTCCTACCAAATGTTTGCTCACTGAGGTACTTAAAGCCACATTTAAACCCTTAAACTCTTCCCAAATCATCCTTAATTCTAAATTAAGAGGAGCCAACCTAAGACTTTGGGGTGCATGATTGTGTGTATGTGTATATGTGTATTGAAAGACAGAGATTAGATACATGTATGCCTAGTATAGATACACTCTCATATGCACATCTCTATATATATGCCTATGTGTGGGTGTGCAAACACACACACATGAAATTCAAAAGGGAAAATTACAAATTTGACAATAGGCCTTCCTCACCATCTGCAAATGAGGAGATTCTTTTTGGGGCAGCTAAAAAGCATTCATCTGGCCTGGGCTGAACAGAATAAATAATTCTCTGCTGACATCAAAACAGGCTCACTTGACATTCAAACTGCACAAACCAGTAGCATGTGGCCTCAGGCCTGAGCGTTACTCAGAGACCATACACCCTCCTGTCCCTCAGTTCACAGGAGGAAGTGAGAGGCTGGTGGCAAAGGGATTGCCAATTCTTCCCTTGGCAGAAATGACAGTAGAAATGAAGTCAGGAGTGTCTTCCCACTAAAGCACAGAAAGTGGCAGGGTTAAAACCAATTTGATGACAAAGTACTTGGAGCACTGCTCCTGGGAGGAAGAGGCTGCCCTGATTTAATAGAACCTTCCAGATCGCCCCAATGCAATTGCTTTCAAGGGCTGGGTGGGAAGCAGGTCCTCTATGTGAAAAATTTACCTCCCTTAGCAGATTGTCTGTTTGTTCTGCAACATCTTCAAGCTGATCTCTTGCCAGTTCCTTCTGTGGATTTTCTTTTAATAAAGCTTCCTAAAAAGAACAAATTAAACAAATTGCAGTTTTTCAAAATAAATTTGCTGGTTCTTGACTAAGAATCACTTTTGTTGTTGTTATTCACAGAAGGAAATTCTTCTTTCCCTGAAATTGCATTAGGAAGTCAAATGAATCACATTTACTTAAGTTTTGATTATAGTAACATGTTTCCATACTGCCATTTTTTTACATTACATTTCCAATATAGATATGAACTGTAAGTCCGATGTGTTATTCAGAATCTGATATCGCTGGGGCCACTGGGTGGCTCAGTGGTTGAGCGTCTGCCTTTGGCTCAGGTCATGATCTCAGGGGCCTGGGATTGAGACCTGCATTGGGCTCCCAGCAGGGGGCCTGCTTCTCCCTCTGCCTATGTTACTGCCTCTCTGTGTCTCTCATGAATAAATAAATAAAATCTTAAAAAGAGAGAGAGAGAGAATCTGATATTGTTGCAGCCCTAAGGTAAGCCTGGCTTAATTTCAATATCAGAGTCACATAATTATGTTTTAACTATAATTGCTAACATCTTAAAAAAGGCTGACTAGGCTGAAATACAAAAGTATTATATAAAGAAAAGTCTTTATTATTCCTGACAATTAAGTGCTTAATTTATGCTAACACTCCTCTAATTTCATTACTTGTGTGATTTTATTTAAGCCTTATAACAAGCCTATGAAGGGGGCGTATTATTGCATAGGGTCAGGGGAGTTAAATAAGTTGCCCACGGTGGCTGTATAGGTGGAAACAATGGACAGTCTAAGGTTCACCTGTATACTTTACATAAACATAAAAAGTTGCTTAAAAATAATTAACAAAGGGAGGGCACCTGGGTGGCTCAGTCGGTTGGGCATCCAACTCTTGATTTTGGCTCAGGTCATGATCTCAGGGTTGTGAGATTAAGCCCCATGTTGGGCTCCATGCTGGGATTCTCTTTCTCCCTCTGCCCCCTCCCCTGCTCTCTTTCTCTCTCTAAAATAAATGTTTAAAAATTGATTAAGTTGTTTAAATAAGAGCAAGTCAGGTGATCCCTGGGTGGCTCAGTGGTTTAGCGCCGCCTTCAGCCCAGGGCATGATCCTGGAGTCCTGGGATCGAGTCCCACATCAGGCTCCCTGCAGGGAGCTTGCTTCTCCCTCTGCCTGTGTCTCTGCCTCTCTCTCTTTGCATCTCTCATGAATAAATAAATAAAATCTTAAAAAAAAAAGAGCAAGTCACTCAAAAACAGTCAAAATCTAAATCAAGTATTTATCTTGATAAATTTAAAATATAGTTATATTGCTAGGGTTCACACAGACAAAACAGTATTGATCAACTGTGTCTATAGTGAGTGGAAATTTAAATTTTTCTGAGAGTTTTTTGGAGAATTTTTTTGTCTTTCAAAAACATTTTTTCCATCTGAGAAAAAATAATATTAAAAAAAATTCCTAAGAGTTCCCTAACCTTTCTTTATGGCCATTATATCTATAGAGAAAAGACCACTATAAACAGGAACGGATCTAGATGGTTGAAGCAGCCAGATTCACACACACACACCTAAGGAAATGTTAAGTCTAAGAAAAGCTATTACCTAAAAAAGGCCATTAGGAGTGACTATCCTTTTTATTACATGACACAGTGAATTGATTACCTCAAATTCTAATGTAAAGGTTGTAAGCGAAATTGAGAATCTCATTTTTTTTTCAATTAGAAGTAAAAATGCTGCAGTAGAATGCTGTCTACTAAGCCAATTTCTTAACTTCCCACCACCCCCCCCCCTTTTTTTTATCCAGGTCTTGTTTCACGAACATAAAACTATGATTTACCCCCAGAGATTTTTAGATAGACTTCTAGGGAAGAGAATCTTCTGTGCCTTATACATTCAGTGAAGAATACATTTACAGAGAAGAGCTGATCTTCAGCATATTCCAAAATTAAAGAAGATACCATCTGGGTTTTTTCCTGTATTTGTATAGGACGGCTGCTTTCAAGTACCCAAAGGTCTGTCATAAAGAGGAGCATGTGGACTCTCTTATCCCAAAAGGCAGAAGGATGGTTGGGGAGGAATTTATATGGAGACATCTGTGGAACAATTAGGGTGGTCCCCCAGGGCACCGGGTCAGCAGGTGGATGATGGAGTCCCCAGTCACACTGTAGGGAAGCTTGGACGCCAGGAATGCCAGGACACTGTCCCCACCGAGTCTCCACCTCTCAAGGACATAGGTTTCTACCAATGTCTGTATTCCCAGTACCTACCCGGAGGTGTTTCGTTGTGTTTTCCAGGTTCGACAAAATTCCATAGGGGACAGGGATAACGCCGGTGAGGTTCACAGAAAGGATGGTGTCACCAACATTACCTAAGTCATTCAGCAGCACGCCTACACACTCATCATCACAGGCTGGAAGAAGAAGAAAGTTGATGTTGGCGGGAGGTGGTCTGCACACTTTTCTCGGGGATTTGCACGAGCCAGTTTGCAAGAACAACCTCCAGGGCAGAGTGCATCACCAGGCTCCCCCATCGGGTCTCGGGCTCCCGGCACCCATGTGACGGGAGGTAAGCAGGAAGGACTGAGCCTCCGAGCAGATCAGCGACTGCCCGGGCGGCCTTGGCTCCGCGTCCGTGGCCGGGACCGCAGCCGCAGGGAATCCCACGGGCACGTCCTAGCAGAGCCCGGCTGCGTTTCCTCAGCTTGTGGACGCGCCTACTCGATCCCACTGCGGCCGTAACAGGCACACAATCGAGAGAGAAAAAATCTTTAACCACTTAGGAGGAGGAGAATACGCACAAACACAATCGCTTTCCAGGAGAATGTGCCTCGGCTCACACTGCTCACACCGGAGCCCCGTGGCACCCGGCCTGCACACGCACTGCCCGGACCCGCGGTCACAGTCCCCATGAACGGAGCCACTCGGGCTGCAGTCACACCTCTGGCAAGTGCCACCCAGCGCTCGAGGGTTCCCATGGTAGCCTGAGGAGCACCTAGGAAGGGGGAGACACACAGGTGAGGACGGTAGCATCGACACCAGTCAGAGATGCACACCAGCTCCGCTCCGAGGTCAGTGATCCTTCCTGCCCAGTGAAATACAAGGAACGCAGGCCCACTGGCCTCATTCAACCTTCTATGTCAACACTGGCTTGGAACAGAAACAAGGTCCCACACCAGTCACGCAAGTCCAAAATGATAAGGTCTCCTCTCCCAGGTGACACTAGGAGATACGTCCTGTGTATAAACAGGGCAGCCGTGCCTAGCGACCTCCACGTGGCGACCCCAGCATACCTTTCACAGTACTGTCCTTCGTAACCCAGGACACAGGCGTCACAGCGGAAATCGGCATCACCTTCCAAGACACAAGTGGGACTAAAGCTAGAAGAAAAAAAAAATAGTCTTCTGAATTCTCAGATCTACAACTTCAAGTCTTCCTTATGCAACTTACTCCTCTTTGGATGCATGATGCTGCTCTGAAAGTTAAGGGATTACACCTCACTTAAAAGTGAGACAACTTTTTAGGGCTTAAAATCCAGCAGGGGCAGGGGGGCCTGGGTGGCTCAGTCAGTTTAGCATCTGCCTTCGGCTCAGGCCATGATCCCAGGGTTCTGCTCACTGGGGAGCCTGCTTCTCCCTCTCTCTCGGTCACTCTGCCTACTTGTGTGTGCGCTCTCTCTGCCAAATAAATACATAAAATCTTTAAAACAACAAACAACAACAAAAATCTAGCAGGGGCAAAAATAAGGAAAGCAAACATGTGATCGACATGATATCTATCTCTCATATCCAGAGGAAACTCACTGGACACCCGTCCAGTGAGAATCCTGTGCCCACGGAGGAGAAAAATCAACAGATTGCAACTAATCTGTACACAATCTCACACATGCCAGCTAACTAGTCACCAAACAAGAAAGCTTTCCAGGTGAAGAGTCTTGTTTTGAGATTGGAGCACATTGTCCCCTGGCTCACAAGATGGAAAGGGACTAAGCAAGCAGGAAAGCCATGGCTGGACCCTTGCTAGTGACTGGCTGGAATGGAGGCAAGGAGGAAAAGCAGGGGAAGGCCTGCACACAGAGGGGCTGTGATCTGAAACTAAATGAAACTAAAGGTAGGGAGCCATGTGATGTGCCATGCAAAGTGACAAAGCCACTCAAAATTGAATAATCCTCGCAGATCCCCTCACTCAGGGATTTCAGCTCTTGGCTCATTCCTCTCACCACCTCTGCCTCCACATTTTAGATTACCAGTGCTCCTTGCACCATCTAGAGGCTCGGCTGGGTACCTGCAAACTGCTGGGAAAAACCGCGGGTGTAGCCTGGTGTTTTGACCTGCCAACGTTTCCAGGAGTGACACACAGGGTTTTCTATCAGCCCCATTTCAGTTTGGACCTTTCTTCCTCTTTAAAGACTAAATGGACAGGCCTAGTGGAAGCACAAGACATGTAGCAAGTAAAGTGTGTCTGCTATGGTCACTCAGATGCAGAACTCACATAGATAAAGGTTTCTCACCCTTGCAGTCTCTTCCTAATGCGTAAAATTTATTAGTGTGCACTTTGGAGGTAGTTAGAACCTTTTCTGATTGAAGAAGTAAAATATTCAAACCATACACAAATGTGCAAAATAGAAGGTAAAATATCCTTTGAAACATTTCTCTGGGCTCATATAGCCACGGAGTTCTGGATATGGATACACATGGAGTTACAAATTTTCTCCAAAATAGCATATCATATATTCAGTTACATGACTTATTTGGCCATTTCCCCAGTTCTGCACATCCAGGTATACCTTATACCTTCTTCTTCTTTTTTTTTTTTTTTTTGGTATACCTTCTTCTTGTCTCAGAGTTTGTACAATATTTCACTGTAGGTGTGCACCAGATATACATCCATCAATTCCCTGTAAGTAGGTGTATCAGTCTCCCCTGCAATTGCTGGTGAGTATAAGTAAAGCCAGAGTACATCCATCTTTACATACAAATGCAAGTATTTTCTTTTTTTAAAAAAAGATTTTATTCATTCATTCATTCATTCATTCATTCATGAAAGACACAGAGAGAGAAAGGCGGAGATGCAGGCAGAGAGAGATGCAGGCTCCAGGCAGGGAGCCCGATGTGGGACTCGATCCTGAGGCCGCGGATCATGCCCTGAGCCAGGAGCAGGTGCTCAACCGCTGAGCCACCCAGGCATCCCAGTATTTTCATAACATAGATGACAGGAGTGGAATTGAAGAGTCAAAATGTATGATACATATATGATACATATTTAACACAAGAAGTTAAACAGTAGTAATTATAAATTTTAGGATGCTTGCTAGTTTAGAAGGGAAGTTAATAGCACCTCTCATTTGGCACTCACCATCAAGCATCACTTACTTGGAGACAAGAAGAGAAGATTCAAGCAATGATTAGAAAGAAGATTTCATTTTAGTGTACCAAAAGTGGGGACTCTATACATGTTCAGTGCCCTGTCAAATATTCTCAGCGATAATAAAATGTTATTTATGAATTACAAGTTCACTTAAATCAGAGAGGACTCCTAGATATTCCAATTTCCACATACAATCTCTGGTTCCTTTGTGTGTTCAGATAATTCTATCTGAGCATCAGAGTTCAAGACAGAGCCCAGCCCTGATGTCATCGCTGGATACAGAGGCTGGAGGCTGCTAATATTCTCTGAAAGTCCTTTCCTTACTTGGATCGAACACCCCAATACCTACACAGATACTTTGCTTTTGAAAAGATTCTCTTTGAATGCTCGGATAATGAACACTTTCTCTTAAACTTAGCCCTTCTCAACAAACGGGGAATATTCGTTAAAATAGGGCACCCCGAGAGCCTGGAAAACGAGGCCGAGAATGTAAGCAGTCCCGGCTTCATTGGCATAGAGGTGCTGGCACACCTGTGCAGGCTCACCTGGCAGGATGGCTGCGAGGACAGGCACACGGAGAGCAGTCGCTGGCTGAGCCGGTCACCTTCCCATAGTACCCAGGGGCACACACATCACAGTGCTCACCGGTGGTGCTATGGCTGCAGTTCTAAAGGCCCATGTTTCAGAAGGAGAGGAAAATAATGGGAAATTGTTAGAAATCACCCCTACATGGTAATACCTCAACAGGCCACTGTTCATGGCAGGTAGTACTTTTTATTTTTAATTAAAAAAAAAAAGTAAAAATAAATAAAGAGAGGAAAGCATTTTTTCTTCATATTTTAAAAATCCTGGAAACACTACCAGCTCTGACCTTCATTCATTATAACAAATATAGCCTTGAAACTATTAATACATTCTTATGGAAAATATACACAGGGCTAAAATATATATTTTATATATGTAAACACACACACACACACACACACACACACACACACACACACACACTGGGCTCCTAAAAGCATCAACTTTCAGTTCCTTAAAACAGGGATCTGTTTTATCTGTTTTTTTATAGTAACAAAAAAACGATTTGAAGCACATTGGTTTTGCACATAGTTGGGGTTCACTGATTGCATGGGAGGTGTTGAAAGAACAGAAGGGAACAGAGAGGATTTAGGAAACAGGGAAGAAATTGCCAGGTTTTCGAGATTCTTACAATTAAGCAAATCATTTCTAGTTACATTTGATGGCATCATTTCAATGACAGGACCTATAATCACGCCACTAAAAAAGTTTTTGAAGCTAAAAGAGCAAGTAATGACACCCATTTCCAAGGTGATATCTGCTTTGGCCCAATTGGATCACCACCCATGAGATCCCTGGGCACTGGATTCTGTGCCAGATGTAGGGACAGAAAAACAGCTAATACTGGCAAACTGAAGCAGACTCTATCCTTGGCAGCAAGAGAGGCTATAGAAAGATATCTTCTTATATGTTTAAAACACTATTTGTAAGTTCCTTTTGTTAAGAATATATTCAAAATAGTATTTACTGTCTAAAAATTAAGTTAAAAACAGTATTTACTGTTTTAAAATTGTATTCCTATTTCACCTGATGGAAGATTTTACTAGGATCCACATGGCCCCTATATTGCTATCTCCTTAGAAGATTTGCAACCTCTTAAAAAATGTTAAATACTTGTTTTAATGATATAATATAAATCTGATGAAGAATAAATATTAGATCATGAGCAAGGATTGAGCAGATTTTCTGGTTTTCATTGCTAACACCAACTCCAACATTAAAAACAACCCAATTCACAACAGATTGTGGACTTCCTGGTTTTCAGCATCCTAGAGAGCTGAAGGTAACCGCTCCGAGTGCCAGGGAAATGAGAACCTATTAATGTCAACTGACCTGCAGGATGAGTTACTTGCTGTGGGAAGAGCACAGAAAAGGCTTGTCAGTTTTTCAATTGTAAAAGCATTAAGGGGTAGGCATCTCCCGTGAGGGGGTTCCCAGGGATAGGAGCTCCCTGGGTATCTTGGTAGTCTTCAGTCTCCCTGCTCCTTTTCAGATCACATTTCTGACCAATTATTTTTATGATAATACCAAAGTCCCAGTGACATGAAGGTGGGGGGGGGGGGAGAGTACCTTATATGCTAAATGGCAAAGTCAGATCCCAAATGGTCTTGATGTCCAATTATATAATAATCCATAGGTGCTTAAGGGATTTTGTCAAACAGAAGTGCATGGTTGCATTAAACCACAAAACAGACCTCACAAGATGAAGACTGGAGAGAAAATATAAGGTCCCAAGTTCAAAGAGCAAGGACTCAGGTGCTAAACATGTGGAAAGAACATAAGTGTCTTAGCATCAGGCATCCTGGGTGGCCCAGCAGTTTAGCACCACCTTCAGCCCAGGGCATGATCCTGGAGACCCGGGATCGAGTCCCACGTCGGCCTCCCTGCATGGAGCCTGCTTCTCCCTCTGCCTGGGTCTCTGCCTCCCTCTCTCTCTCTCTCTCTCTGTCTCTCATAAATAAACAAAATCTTAAAAAAAAAAAAAAAAGCGTCTTAGTGTCTAGTCAGTCCATTAGAGGCAGCAGTGAGCAGGCTGGCAAAACCCATGGGCTGCATTCGTGGAACACCTAGAGTCAGAGAGAGATGCCCCTTTCACATCTGGAGCAAAGGCACTGGGCAGGATACTTTAACCGCAGGATGATGAATGGACTCAACCATTCCTAGTACCATCAGGTATATACTAAGGATATTTGACCAGGAGAGCTGAAGATTCAGGGCCTGTGGATATGTGTGAAAGAGGACTCTAACCAGTTTCACAAGTTACTTTTTAAGCTACTGCCATTTTTCATGCATAAACTTGACCTAACAGTCTGTCTCAATGGCTCCAAAATCGTAAGTACACCAATAGGTAGATGATCCAGCGCACCAATTCCGGTGATAATCAGGGCTGCCCAAAGATGAGCTGAGCTGCTGTGGGAGTGAGCATCCCATTGCTGGAAGTGTGTAGACATTCATTAAATAACTGCTTGGTGTGAATGTTGTAGTCTGAACAAGCCATCTTGCAGTATACGTATCCATTTGTACTGCGAAAGTTAACAGATCCAGGTGAGAGCTCTTATGGGTTCCTGGTAACATCTGGTCAACCCCCCAGCAGGGAATGGTCCTAAAATTCTCTTTGGTGATGCTCCGGAGACTGCCACTGTCTTTCTGGGACTGGGTTATGCGAGCTGTGTTCTTTCTCGGGTACAAATCAACAGGGAAACTGCTGATCTTAGAACTTTGTTCTGGGGGATTGGGGCCAAGGAAGGGAGGGGAGGAGTTTAACATCCCAGAAGTACTTAATCTTGTTAAAATAGTAGCCCACCTAGGAAAGATGCAACATGAAAGAACGCATCAACTTCTTTAAGTGTCCAGGTGACCTTTGTCTCTGTGACTGGCCAAGGAACCTTCCAGCTAATTGCATCTCGATTTAAGTTGCCTGAAATCAATTCTCCTTAAATTGTTAAATGAGAATTTCTCTATTAGGACTTTTTGCCTGGAGCACAAGCAGATTAAAGTGAATCCATTTTTTTTAATGGTGTTGTAGCTATCTACATCTTCATTAAGACCATTTTACCTGGTATGACCGGAACAATTCTTTAATTCCACATGTAAAATGGAGTCAGCAAAGGTTAACACATAGCTTTTTAATTGAGGAACACCACGCTGTGCTTCAGTTTCTAAAATCACCTGCATGCTGCCCTAGTTCAGCAGTGGGCCCCGTGGAAATAACCTTTACGTTCCACAGATGAAAAATGCTTCCAAATAGGAGAAGACAGATCTAGAGTAGCTGCAGGCCAGTTGGGAGCCTGCTATCTTAATTCCTCCATTCCTTGTGATGTGGCCACACCCTGGAGCTCAAAGGCTTCTGGGACGTCTTTCTTGGTGGGCAGCTAATTTCCCTTCCCTGGAGTTATTTTACCTGAGCTGAGAGAGTCTTGACATAATTTATACAAGTAACCAATGTTTCCAGGAGAGTTATTATTAAAAAATGATATTTCCAGAGTATAAAAAGAATAGCAGAGTCTTCTAGGTTATCAACAAGGCCTTATCAGCTTAATTAAAATCACAGACACAAGAGTTGGTCCTCAGTCAAAACCACAAGACTTCCATCTGGGCCATTTGTTCCTTTTCAGTGATCAGAATTCTTACGTTTCTGAGACCAATGTTGGTGGTTTAGGGTGTTAAAAAGAAAACTACAGACCAGAAATGGTATCACTTAAGCCAAGACACCAAACTGGGGCTAATACACAGCCTAACTGCAGTTTCAGCCTCCCCCAGAAACACATTTAACCAGTCAGTCAGGAATTTTCTGATCAGCGTCAATGAGGTAACCTGTCACATGGGCCCTGCTCCATCCCCGAATAAGACCACCTGCCCTCTCCTCTGAGGGAAAGTGACCTTTCCTGGAACAACCCTTAACTTATGCTAATAACCTCCTTGCCCCACCCTACCTCCCTAAAGCATTTTTATTCTGTACAACTCCTTGGAGCTCCCATCTAACTTGATAGATGGAACACTGCCCAATTCGTGAATTACTCCATAAAGCCAGTTATATCCTCACATTTTGAATTTTGTTTTTTAATAAGGGAAAGGTGGCTGAGAAGCAAATGCATACTAAGACATCCAAGAGAGTAAGTAGTTTTTGAAAATGCAAGGAGAGAAATGAATTTGCCATAAGGCCATTAACTTATTTTAAGGCCCCCGGGTCACCCTCCTAATTCTATGACATAAAGCTCTCATCTAGTTTGACTACAACCACCAGTCCTGCCAGTACACTTAACTCCCAAATTGATGTCCACAAACACGTTTATGAAACTAAGACTTACAAAAGATTTTGCACTAGTAACATCTGACCCCTTAGCTAAGGCTTTCTGAAGGAAACTTAGGTATATGTTACATTCAGTTAAATTTGGGCTCTCTCTAAACCAAGAAATGTATAGGACTCTGGACCAGAAACGCAAAGGCTCAGTGCCTCCTCTAATAATCAGCACAAATAAACATACCAGACACTTCCCAGTTTCAGGGTCACAAGCATCACTGTGGTTGTTGCAGTTGCAGGGCACACACGGAGCAAGCAGAGGGCGGGGTCCTCGGCTCCCACCTTGTGGGAGCTTCCCTCTGTGGTACCCAGGTGCACAGTCCTGAGTGCGTGCAAAAGGAAATGAACAAACAGGATTAAACAATGGCTAGAGGACTTGTAATGATTCTGACACTAATTCCACTCCTGAGCACCGCTTATGATCAATACATTCTGTGCTCAGTTCTGTTGTTTGGGTTTGGACAAACAGGTGATGTTTGGACACCAGCTGGGTATCCCACATTTACTTCTGACACTACCTACCTGGAGACAGCATCAGATCCAATAGATTAAGGGCTCAGTTCTTAGAAGGTTGCCCCTGCCCTCCAACTACAGATGCCAATCACAAGTCCAGATTGTCCCCTGTGCTTCTGACAACTGGCTATAAATTGGAGGTTCCAATGACCTCTTCCCTGGGTTTGATTAATTTGCTAGAGTGGAGCTCAGAACTCAGAGAAACATTCTAGTTACTAGGTCACTGGTTTATTATAAAAGGATGTAACTCAGAAATAGCCAGAGGGAAGAGATGCATAGGGCAAGGGAAGGGGCATTGGAGCTTCCAGGCCCTCTCCAGGCATGCCACGTGTTCACCAACCAAGAAGCTCTCCGAACTCTATCCTTTGGGTTTTTCTGGAGTCTTCCTTACATAAGGATGATTGAGGAAATCATTGGCCCCTGGCAACTGATTCAACCTCAAGCCTCTTCCCTCCCCACTGTGGTTGGGTAGACCTTAAAGTTCTCCAGCCACATGCTTGGTTCTTCTGGTGACCAGCCTCCATCCTGAGATGAGCTTAGGAACTTTGCAAAAGTCACCTCATTCACATAACAAAAGGCATTTTTATAGATCTCGTTACTTAGGAAATTCTAAGCATTTAAGAACCTTGTGCTATGAAACAGGGAATGAAGACCAAATATATATATTTCTTCTTATAAATCACAGTATCACAACTTGAATAAACATTTCTCCAAAGAAGACAAAATTGGCTAATAAGCCCTTGAAAAGCTGCTCAGCAGCACTGATCATTAGGGAACTGCAAATCAAAACTATAATGAGATACCACCTCATACCCACTAAGAAAACGACTACCAAAGAAACAGAAAACAAATTGGAGTTGTCAAGGACATAGAAAAAGTGGACCACTTGTGCATTGCTGGTGGGAATACAAAATGGGACAGTGCTGTGGAAAGCAGTATGGCAGCTACTCAAAAAGTTAGACCTAGCAATTCTACTTTTGAGCATAAACCCCAAAGAATTGAAATTAGGGTCCTGGAGAGATACTTGTATAGCCATATTCATAGCAGCTTTATTCACAATGGGCAAAACGTTAACCCAAGTGTCCACTGATAGATGAATTAACAAAGAAAATGTGACACACACATACAGTGGAGTATCATTCAGCCTTCAGAAGGAAGCAAATTTTGCTATGCGTTACAATGTGGATGAACCTTGAAGACGTCAGGCCAGCCAGGCATAGAGGAGAAATCCTGCACGATTCCACTTAAATGAAGGACCTAGAGTAGTCGAATTCACTGAGACGGGAAAGTAGAATGGTGATTGGTGATTACCAGGGGCTGTGGGGAGGGAGATTAGTTGTCCAATAATGTGAGTGTACTTCACACTACTGAACTATACACTTAAAAGTAGTCAAAACAGTAAGGTTTGTGTTTATGAATATTTAACCATAATTAAGTTTTTTTGAAGAGAAAAATTATTTAATTCATACAAATTCAGATCACCATTTGGGAGGTGCTGTAACAAGCATATTTCAACTCAGAACTGGGGAACAGATTTTAACCACAGTCTCCCTACCTGACACGAGAATCCAGCCGTCCCAGGAGGACAGAGACACTTCTCTAATAAGGATGCCACCTCCCGTCCTGGGTGCAACTCTCCAGCCTTTCTGCCAACCTCCATTGAAATATTTGAGATTCTGTGAAACCATTAAGAAGTGTGAGGGGGAACATTAAGATTTAGAAAGCTACTTTCTAGAAATCTAGCACATTACATAATGAATTTGCACATATATTAAACCAGAGCCTTCCTGCCAGTTTGCGAGTAGCTTCTATACAATTATAAAGGGAGTGTGTAAGAGCACAGCAGTGCTGTCATTACCCAGTGACAGTCCCCAGCCAACATTTTAGAACTAAAAAATAATATTACAGAAAGCACACCTGAAATATTTCCTGAAGTACTAGTTTGGCCATAACCTAGTATCTTTCTTTATGGGATAAGTACGAATTGAGCATGTGACAGCATTCTCAAGGTGTCAGGACACAAGAAGAATTTTAATTCTACTTAATTATGACAAGAAATGTCATTGAAGTTTCAGGGCAGAAAATAGCAGGACTTTTTTGGTTTTGTTCTGTTTACATTTTATCCTCTTCTAAGATATCACCATTATGTACTTATATTTTACATCCACATTACTTGGAAGATGGATAAATCTGTCATTTTCCACACATTTCATCATATTGATATTTAATAATTTGGTGAGAAACACAAATATATATACTGGTGAAGATAGGAAGTAGTAAGGGTGAATCATCTCTTCTGTTTGATTCCAAATAAAGTTTTTTTTCATTCTAGAAGTTTCCAACTACCTGCTTTGCTGTAATCCTTGGCCGTAAGATGCTTTGATGAGGATATATTCAATGTTGCTAAGAACAGACATAAAATCGGAGCGTGTGACAGGTTTTTCAGAAACAGAGTTAAAATATTTCCAGAAATTCTGTGAATGAGAAACACATGCAATTACACTTGGGTTACAAATCCTCAGGGGCTTATGAACTTATCCATTCTTTTATAAATTTCTCTGGAAGTGAGCCTGGCCCTGTGCACGACAACAAGCGTGGCGAGGAAGCTCTGCTGTCACCTCCTGGGGAAGCAGGTGTGCCAGCCTCATTTGGCAGCACACGTGTCACCTGTGTCCCCTAGGGCCAGACCGCCACACCGTCCACAGCTGTCTGCCATGTGAGTGAGCGCACACTTGCCAGATCCAAGCAAGTCCAGAGACTCCGCACCCTTACACCCACACGGATGGAGACTCGTGCGTCACGATCAAGGATTTAGGACGCAATTCGCACCAAGCTAAAATAAGCCTAGAACTTTAAATCGTTCTTACTACTCTTGTTAAACCCATGCCGATTCTGATCCCAGGGTCTTCTGGCTCATGCTCATGTCAGCATTTTTGTGATTCCACTGCTTCCAGAGCTAACTTCACACCGTCAAGGGGCAGGTATGAAGAGAGGACATGGTCACCTCTTTCATTCCCACTTGCTGCTCTTGTCGTATTCCATTCTCCGGTGCAGGCACGTCCACATAAATGACCTGCTTTCTGGTCCGGCCGCCTTTGATCAGCACTTGGGGCTCGAGGTTGAAGGTGCCAATGCCATCGGAAGAGTAGAAGGCCACGCTGTATTTCAGTCGGCCGCCGTAGGCCAGGAGCTACGCAATAGTGAATGGTTTACTTCTCAGACATAGCACCACTTTAAAACCATTTCATTACAAGCCTACTGCCACTTGAAAGAAATCCTGGGGATCCCTGGGTGGCTCAGTGGTTTAGTGCCTTCGGTCCAAGGCATGATCCTGGAGTCCCGGGATCAAGTCCCACATGGGGCTTTCTACATGGAGCCTGCTTCTCCCTCTGCCTTTGTCTCTGCCTCTCTCTCTCTCTGTCTCTCATGAATAAATAAAATCTTAAAAAAATAAATAAAGCTTCATCTCATTCCAAATATTTAAATAAGTATTAAAAAAAAAAAAAAAGAAATCCTGCATCTTAAAAACACATCACACAGGTAGGGTAGGTTGTCTGGAATTTGTGTCTTTTTAATTTACTTAATAATGAATTATTATTTTTTTTAAAGATTTTATTTACTTATTCATGAGAGACACAGAGAGAGAGAGAGGCAGAGACACAGGCAGAGGGAGAAGCAGGCTCCAGGCAGGGGAGCCCGATGCAGGACTTGATCCCAGGACCCCGGGATCACGCCCTGAGCCAAAGGCAGACACTCAACTGCTGACCCACCCAGGTGTCCCTTAATTATAATTATTAAATTGACTTATGCCATAGCTTTTTTTTTTTAAAGCAAGTGATGTTTTAAAAGTATTTTTCTTTGAAGACTTTATTTACTTATTTGAGAGAGAAAGACAGAACACGAGGCAGAAAGAGGAAGGGCAGAGGGAGTGGGAGAAGCAGACTCCCCATTGAGCAGGGAGCCTGACATGGGACTTGTTCCCAGAATCCTGGGATCATGACCTAAGCCAAAGGCAGACACTTAACCGACTGAGATGCCCAGGCACCCCAAAAGTTTTAAAAACACTTTTATTGAAGCATGTTGGGCATATAAGGCTATACGTATTTAAGGTACACAACTCACTGATTCTGGGGATGAGTATAGACCCGTGAAGCCACCACCACTATCAAGGCCACAGGCATCACCTCCCAGAGTTTCATGTCAATGGCACCAATGGAGGTAAGCACTGAAGTAGCAGATCAGTGTGGCAATGGTCCTGATTATTTTCAGGCTCCTCTGAATTAAAAATGACCTACAGCTATGGGAATAGTGGATGCATATGTGCCAATTTTATAGGTCTGGGTGATTTCACAGACTCCAATGCTTATTTAAACAAAAATGCAAATGATGCCTTCAGTACTCTGTTATAGTCGCTTTTTGCTTTCTCCCAAATGAGTAACAATTTGTTGAAAAGAACCACAGCACTTGAGCTTATGTTAATAAAAACGAAAAATGTCTGTTGACTGCTTGAGGAAGGAGAAATATAGCAAGATTTGAGTTTTAAGAGACTTTACGTTTTTATTTTTAAGGAGTCTCTACACACAACGTGGGGCTCGAACTCGTGACCTTGAGATCAAGAGTCACATGCTCTTCCGGCTAAGCCAGCCAGGTGCCCCGAAAAGACTTTCAAATGAAAATTATTTGAGAGCCATATATATCCGGAGGAATTTTTAGAAGTGTTGAACTTCCCTATCCCCACCGAAGAGGGAGTAACCGCCTCACGTAATGGTAGGCTAACACAACCCGTTGTGATTTCAAAGGACACCTGTCTTCTCTGGGAAATGCGGACTGGCTCTAGGCCAGGTGTGGGCCTCACCTGGTCTCCCTGGAACTGCTCCGGCAGCCGCCAGTAAAACGGCTCTGCATGCACGTACTGCCGGACAGTCACGGCGTCCAGGAGGACATCAGGGGCCTGGTAATACACCCCCTCAGTCGTGCCCTTGAGGTTGCTCTGAGAAACCACGCGCAGGAGGGGTTGCTCTGGGTCCAGCGTCACCTAGCCACAGAAGGGGGAAGAAAAGATACCTGAGAGCATGAATTCATTCCTCGCCTTGGATTTGTCACATTCTACTACTGTTTTACAGACGAGACAGCTTCATTGTTAGAACAGGAGTAACAAAGACATTTCTTTCAAACTCAAACATCTGGGTTCAAATGAAAACTGCACGTGTTTGACACTGCGGCATTCAGGGCCAAACAACTGCTCTTTTGGGGCAGGATTCACTTATATGAAGGAAACTGCTGTGTGTTGCAGGTTTCTTTTCTCTTCAACTCAAGCTTTTGATAGATCAGCTAAGGAGCAACCCTGAGTGCCTTTAGTTCCAGCTTCATTTATTTCCTCGGATGGAAGAAACAGGGCTCTGATTCATGATGAGCCCAGATTAGCTTCCTGGAATTTCCCATGCCAGAAAAGCAAAATTTAAAGTAAATACTTGACTACCTCCCCTACCTTCACCCACCTCCCATGGGGGTTGAGAGGGGGGTCAAAAACAGCACATTTTACCACATGTGCAACGTACCGGAATCCTCACATAACCCTCCAGCTCTGAGCAGGCTTGTGACAGCCCGAAGCAGAAGCAGGGAATACATCCCAGAGGGTCATCAGCGTGGAGGGCATAGGTGCCAGCTCGACACTCACTGCACTGAAGGCCAAGCACGTTTTCCTAAAGGAGAGAAAGCAATAGCCTTGTTTGTTTTTACCTGAAAAATGAGACATGATTGCTGAACAGAAATGAAATAAAACACAAAGATAATTCTAGATTCATAAACATCCCTGGAGGAGTGGTTTCCTTAGGCATGCTCCCCAACCTCAGTGAATATCCACTCTCTCAGGCGGCATCCGTGACTTCCAAATGTGATCATAGGAATCCTCTTGGAAGCTTTGGGAATATATAGATTCCCTGATGAGCCTCTCTGGAGTGAATAGGAAACATCTCCCTGAGGCTGCAGGTGACTCTGATGACTGGTCAGGTGGAGGGCCACCGGTCACCAACCAGGCGGTGGCCAAGGCAGGTGCCTCCTGTTCCAACCGTCTGTAATGAACGCTGCTATCGCCGATGTGGTAAGCCAAAAATATGTTCCCTGACGTTTCCATTACTCCCAGGCCATAGTATTTGCACAAGCTTTCCCTTCCTCATCCCTAGTCACTAATCAGCTCACTACTCTGTCTCCATCTCACCAGCACCTGGAAGAAGACCAGAGGAGGTAGCCAATTACCTCCCATTAACAGAGCGCAAGTGGAGAAAATCAGTGGAAATACATGGAATTAAACATGATGTTAAAATCATACACACTGGGAAAATTAAAAAAAAAACACAACTGTCCTTCATTCTGGCCAGCACATACAAAAGAATGATTACTTGCCACTTAGAAAAATCAGAACTCTTTTATTTATTTATGTATTTATTTATTTAAATTTTGGGGTTGAGGTGTGGAGGGTGAGGGAGAGAGAGAATCCCAAGTAGGCTCCAGCACAGAGTCCAACATGGGGTTCAATCCCATCACCCTGAGATCATGCTCTGAGCCAAAATCAAAAGTCAGATGCTTAACCAACTGAGCCACCCAGGTGCCCCAAATCACAAATCTTCTTGAAGGCCCTGTGTTATCTATTTTACCTGTGTATTCAAGACAGACTGGTTGCTCAGCCAACTGGAACACAGGACAGAAAACTCAGGGTTTTTCCATTCAGTTCTATCATCTGACACTTACAATAATCAGTAAAAATTCCATTTAAAGAATCATCCATTGTTCTAGCAGAGCATACACAGAATTTAAACCCAAACCTAGCAGGCAGTGAGAACTCACTATGAAAAGTGTCTAAAACCTAGCTGCTGATTTTAGATAGTTAAAAGCCCAAGAGTCGTAGTGATGAGTGCGAGAGGGGAAGAGAGCGGAACACCAAGGGCCCTTACCTTGCAAGAGCAGGTACCGGTGTCCTCTGCACAGCTGCAAAGACCCTGTTCCTCATCACAGGTGTCTGCCAATGTCCCTCGCAGGTCACAGTCACAGGCCACACAGTCTGGAAAGTCTCTGTACCCCAGGGAGCACTGATGGCAGCTCAGTCCACCGAATGCAGGCTTACATGGGCAATGGCCTGTGAGCGCATCGCATCCATGACTGGCTGACCCCACAGCACTGCAATTGCAGGCCTGGAAAAATAAACTAACTAAATAAAAAGGTACTTTTTACAATTTAATAATGTACACATGTTGAGATTACAGGAGAACATGAAATCTGGGGACACGACACAATCTCTTACGATTGCTACATGGATTCACTTTGCCCCGAGCCAACAGAAGGCAGCAACTGCCGTGCTGGCCATCTGTGCCTCCTGGGGCCCCACAGGCCCTGGGCATGACCTGAAAGTCAACCCAGCAGCAGCATCTTACAAGCCAAAGTCAAGTCTGTTCCTAAAAACACAAACTATATCCAAGTTTAACTGATGAAACCTACATAGAAGATTGGCTATAACCACCCCCCCCCAAAGTGACTTATGCCCTTCTCCTGGAAGATCGTGTATGTAGGAGACTATATTTAAAGGGCACTAAAATAAGGGTTTCTAACCATCAGTTCCACAATTGGGTTCTCGAAGAAAACTCAGACTGAAGTACTGTAAGGCTATTGCCTCTTCCACTTTGATGCCTGAACCTGTACTGAGTTTTAAATACAAACCTCAACAAGGTTAAGGTCAAGTGAATGGCTAAAGAGAAGGAGTGAAACTGGCTCCAGCAAAGTGCTTCCCAGTTAAGAAAATGCAGATGACAGTGCACACCTGGCATCCGAGCTCTAGGTCATGGCCCCAGTATCCGTCCTCACATTGGTCACAGGTGGCGCCCCGAGTATGAGGAGGGCAGATACACGCCCCCGATTCCGGGTCACAAGTGTGCTGCGTGTGAGCACAGTCACAGGCTGCAACAGAGAGAGATGGTGCTGTTACACATCTGGACACCATGCCATCGAAGGGGTCAGGGTTGATGCCACAGAGTATCTCCCATCTATTGATTATCTAGACCATTCTTCTCATTCTTAACAGAGCCCTCGTTATTCCCAAGATCTGCCCGTGTTCCCCAGCAGGTCGCTGTCCTCCTTGTCAAGAGATGTTGGCAAAGGGGCGAAAGAGAAACAGAAATAGGTGGGAAGAACAGCTAATATTTTTGGAGCACTTATCGTGTGCCAAATGCTGTGGTAAGGACTTTACGTTCAACATCAAAAGTAACTCCCGGATGGAGATTATGATTACAGTCTCTATTTTATGGTTGAGGAAACTAGAGCTAAAAAAAGGTCATTAATCTAAGTTCACATAATTAGTAAAGCCTAACCAGAGATTATGGACAAATTAAGAATAGGGATTAGGATACAGAAAAAAAAAAAAAAAAAGGTATGAAATCCTACATGTTAAAGAGAGAAAAGCAAAGGATCTTAACAGAATTAGAAGTCAAAGGAGAGCTCAAAGAAAAGTCTGGAAAATACCATAAAGTCTCAAATCATGAATTCTGGAGCTTACGTGTACAGCCACCGTCCTGGTATGCATAGAAGCCCCGCGCACACCTGTCGCACTTTTCCCCAGCTACGCCTGGTAGGCAGTGACACTGGCCATCCTCTGTGCAGTCATCGGACATGGAGCCTGACGCGCTGCAGTTGCAGGGCAGGCACCCCAGCCCCGTGTCCAACCCGTAATAGCCAGGCTGTTTCACAGGAGGGGTGGGGTCGTGGAAGCCAGAATACATTTTAGTTAGCCACTAATACTTATGAGGATGTTTCCCAAATCAAACATAAAATGTTTCATAGAATCATTAAGAGTTCATGACATCATTGCAGTCCTTTGCAAACTGAAGTCACACTGTGTAGGTAGAGATACACAGCATTCAGCAGCCGTGTTTGGGCATTAGCTCTTGCTGGCAGTCACCAAGTCCATTTCATTTGAACCAAGGTTAAGGTATCAACTATAGGCATCACTGACAAACACTTTAATTGTAGACAACGACCAATAGGCATCTTACCAAGCACTGGTCACACTGCTGTCCTGTCACATGAGGTTTGCAGTCACAGAGTCCAGTGTCAAGATGGCAGACATCAGAAATGGAGCCTTTTCCATGGCATTCACAGGCTAACACACACACACACACACAAGAGACATAGTTGTGCCCATTTCTGGGTATGATTGTAAAAAGATCCCTTAATCCCCAAAGGAAAAATTTTAAACATTCATGTTTCAAATCATTAAACTAAAAAATTTACTTTGCAATAAATTTTAATTTAGTGGATTTCTGAAGAGTAAACCAACCCAGGGTTGGTGGAAGGAGCCATCCCACAGAAAAACCACTGAAGCTATTAAGATAATAATTAGCAAATGATCTTAACCAACTTCAGGAGTTCCTTGAAATTGTAAAAAATGAGCCACCAATGTTTATCAATGAATCTTAATAAAAAACATACGATGGAGATTTCAAAAATCAATTTAGTCACCAGCTTGCATTCTAATCGTGTATTTATTTAATATTTTAAAGCTCCATTATAACAATCTAAATAGCTATTATTACATTTCATAGTTTAACGTAGAACATTTCCCTGTCCTAAGTCATGAGTCATCTGTAGCTCTAATACACTTACCTTCAGGCCACACATTTCAGTTTCATCTATAGTTAAGGTACTGATGTTCAAACTACAAAGTCCCCCGCCTTTACAAAGTGATACAATTTAATGGCTCCTAGAAATTGTTGATATTTATAGCACAGCTGTCAATATGCTGCTTATTACAAATATTTAATAAGCTGAAAAAATACTCCATAGAAACATAGACTATCGATAAACGCTTGGACTCAGGAAATGCACGTTCTCTGTCACATGGTAAAACGATGTGAAAAAAAAAAAAAAGAAAAGAAAAACTTCACAAATCTGTCAAGCCCAAGCGCACTTGGTGTGTGTCAGCATTCTGCAGGGGAGGTGGAGCCATGGTAGATGCTGGAAGGCTGATGATCAGAAGAAAGGGAGGTATTCTCTGGTGTAAGCGGATCATCTGTGAGTCCCTCAGCAGGAGGCTGGGGAAGTGCTAGGGGCCCCATTTCTGTAGCTTACCTTTGAACACTCAACTCACCAGCTGTGTTAAGCATGCCTCCTGGGGCCTCAGGGACCCTGGAGACTGCCCTTCCCAAGGCTAGTGGATGCCTAGAGCGAGTACATGGCTTGCCTGCCAGCATGACTTTCATATGCCAACAAACAAACCAATCCAGAGCTCACCCCCACAAAGGACTTCCTAGGACCTCTGTTCATTTAGGCTTCACTTCCACAATCCCCCTGACCCCTCACCCCAGGGCCATGCATCTGACAGTTAGGTACAGCCCCCCTGCCCCAGAGCCTGCTGCAATTATTCCAAGTAGCCAATCCTAAACCTGCTTATCCTGCCTGCCCTTTCCTTCCTAAGGAAACCACAACAAAGATTCTAGCCCACACTTCCCCTCCTGACCAACCTGGGTGCTTCCCCGAGTGCCCTCCAACCCCCCGCCAAGGCCTTGGTGGGTCCCCTCCTCCTGGCCTCTGCTGTGCCACACATGTTTACACACACACACACACACACACACACCTGGCGACCTGAGGTCCCATCTCCCTGTCGCCCTCCCTTCCTCTAGCACCTTCAAATTCACCTTCCCTTCATGCCTCTTGGCTGCAAACACTGCTCCTCGTGAAATCTCCCAGGACTTCACATTCAAAGTGCACATCCTTGGTCTTCATCTTTGTTCTATCTTCCAGTGAGATGGGACCCGTGGCCACTCCCTCCCCTTGTAATTTCCCTCTCGCTGAGGTCAGGGACCACCTCTGGGTTCCTCCCTCCTTCTCTTATCTCCCCCTCTGTGTCTCACTGAAAGCTTCCCCTTCCTCTGAGGAAACATCAAAGTTCACTGTATGAGCATCACAAAATACTGATGATGTATTTACCGTGTTGTTGGTTTGTCACCATATCACATTACGGTATATTTCTCTTTTTTTAAAAAAAGATTTTATTTATTTATTCATGAGGGACACAGAGAGAGGCAGAGACACAGGCAGAGGGAGAAGCAGGTGCCCTGTTGGGAGCCCAATGTGGGACTTGATCCCAGGACCGGGATGATACCCTGATCCAAAGGCAGAAGCTGAACCACTAGCCACACAGGCGCCCTTCTCTGGGCTCCATTTCTTCCCTGGTTCCTGCATGTCTGAACATCCAAATGTTTCCCCAACACCCCCCTAGGAATTCCCATGTCAGTAATACTGAATACTGACATTGCCACTGAGGTTAACCTAGTAAAACATGGTAGTATATTAGCCTGTGGGGCATCTGGGAAGTCCATAAAGGGATCCTATTATAGGTCTGGGTGGATTTCTAATGAAATATCCAGAAATAATAAGAATTCATCCATCAAAGCTGGAGGGGGGGGGCAGGAAAAAGGAAATGAGGAAAGAATAGAATGTGTAAATGCTTGGAGACTAGAAAGAGCCCAGACACTGTCAGTCTGTAAGCAGTCTAGCTGCCTGGGCCACCAACCTGGATCCAGACCCAATCCTGAGCCCCATCCCCTCCCAACTCCAGTCCACACAGAGATCTTCCAATTTCTTTCTTTCTTTCTTTCTTTCTTTCTTTCTTTCTTTCTTTCTTTCTTTCTTTCTTTCTTTCTTTCTTTCTTTCTTCTTTCTTTTCTTTCTTTCTTCTTTCTTTCTTTCTTTCTTTCTTTCTTTTCTTTCTTTCTTTCTTTTTCTTTCTTTCTTTCTCTTTCTTTTTCTTTCTCTTTCTTTCTTTTTCTTTCTTTCTTTCTTTCTCTTTCTTTCTTTCTTTCTTTCTTTCTTTCTTTCTTTCTTTCTTTCTTTCTTTCTTTCAGAGAGAAAGAGAGAGAAAGGGAGAGAATCCCAAGCAGGCTCCCCACTGAGCACAGAGCCTGACCCGAGGCTTGACCTCACAACCCTGAGATCAGGACCTGAGCTGAAATCAAGAGGCTGACTAGCAAAGCCCTTCAGCGTCCCAAGATTTTCTAGTTTCTACCTTCACTTTTACCCCCATGACAAAGGCTCTACTGGAAGCCCTCTAACTTTTCTGGCAAGTTTCTCTTCTGGCCTTGGCTCTCTTCTTATCCACTGTGTCCCCCACAGTGGTTCCAGAGTGACTGTTCAACACAGATCTGGTCAGACGCACCCCTGTTCAAGTGAGATGGAGCCCAGGACAGAGGTCAGCGCTCTCCACCCTGGATGTGGCCTGCTTTCCACCCGTCAACTATGGCTCCTGTCCTGGCCTGACCCTGCCTTTCACTTTCCAGCACACTCTTTCCAGACTCTGCCCCCCTGGCCTGGATGACACCTTCCCACCACCTGTCAGCCCACCCGGGGGTCTCCTACCAATCCTTCAAGCTGCACATCAAGAGGCGTTTCCTCCAGAGGCACCCATGGACTGCCTTGGGCCCTACGGAGCTTTGTGCAAACCCCGGGGTGGTCATCCATCCATCGCCCTGGAATGCTGCTAGTCCTCTCCGCCTGGCACTGCATGTGCATCTCCTGACCCCTGCAGATGTGGCTGATGGGACAGACCGACATGATCTCTAATATCACTTAAACTAAGACCTGGTCCAATGACTCGGACCCAGACCCAAACCCTGTCTGTTCTGACCCTCCTCCCTCACCTCCGTTCATCACCAAGATCTCCTTTGTATGCAAAATAGTGAAGCAGTTTTGTCTATGAAGTTGCAAATATGAAGGAAAATTATTTTTTTGATCATAATGAGAAACATTTAAATACATGTGAACAACTTAGATATGTAAATTCCCTTTTGCAACTGCAAATTTTATGTAATCTAAATACAGATCAAGTACTTCTTATGAAAACTTAGCATCCTAATTGAAATAGGCTATAAAATATGCAATGAATTTTGAAGACTTAATGTTAAAAAGGAAAGCAGACATCTCATTAATACTTTAAAAATCTAAGTACGTGACAAAAAGATACTACTTTTATAATTGGGTAAAATAAGATGTACTACTAAAATACATTTCATCTGGGATGCCTGGGGGGCTCAGTGGTTGGGCGTCTGCCTTTGGTTCAGGTTGTGATCCGGGGATCCTGGGATGGAGTCTCACATCAGGCTCCCTGCTTCTCCCTTTGTCTGTGTCTCTGCCTCTCTCTGTCTCTCTCTGTGTTTCTCATAAATAAAAGAAATAAAATCTTAAAATAAAACACATTTCATCTATGTCTTTTTATTTATGTGGTGACTAGAAAATTTAAAATTACATGCTTCATTTACATTGCTACTAGGACAGCATTACTATAGAAAAATAATAAAAAGTACTATTTTTATTATTAGCATTTATAATAGCTACCATTTATTTCATTTCCAGAACTTTAAGTTTTTATCCCAATTACTTCTTACAAAGGCCTTAACACATACACACACACACACACACACACACACAATGTATATATAACTAGGTCCATTTTAAGGAAACAGTGGCTCAGAGAAGTTAATAAATTTGCCCAATGTCACAGTTGATTGTGACCAACCCTGAGCTCTAACCTACATTAGTCAGACTCCAAGGCCTGAGATCCACATCATCACATGTATCTCCCCAGTAGAGCTGGGCCAAAATTTTTCCAGCTCCTCTGATGATACTTGTACAGTGCTCTGGGAAGTAACAAATGCACAATAAGCGATGAATGAATGAAGTAATGGATCATCAAGGTTTGCAGTAAAGATGAAAAGGAACGACATGAGTATAGTGTATACTTGGAAGCTTTCCACAAATACTGGTCACCATAATTATCCTCCATAACCAGGAGGTGGTCCTGGTCCTACTATGCTAATCAGCATGGTCAAGGTGGCCACGCTGCTGAGGATCAAGTTGACTGGCCCAAGGCTACAAAGCCTCTTCCCTCTCTCGAGGGCTGCCTGGGAAAGTACCTTTTCTGTATTGCTAGCAGCCTCGTGCGTCCCCAGGTTGTAACAGCATAGCAGGACTTTGCATTTATGGGAAATTATTAAAATAATGTAAAATTGTCATTTTTATTCTTTCACACCTTCAAGAGCTCTGCATAAAAATCTGAAGACTCCATCAGCCCTGAGGCTATAAGCTTGTCATCTCAGGTATGGGAAAGTCTGCTTTCTTCAGTGATGGGTTCTTTTATTATTTTTTTTATTTTAAAGATTTTATTTATTTATTCATGAGACACACAGAGAGAGAAAGAGAGAGGCAGAGACACAGGCAGAGGGAGAAGCAGGCTCCATGCAGGGAGCCCGACGTGGGACTGGATCCGGGGTCTCCAGGATCAGGCCCTGGGCCGAAGGCGGCGCTAAACCGCTGAGCCTACCGGGCTGCCCCTCAGTGAGGGGTTCTAAGTGATCCACAATGTCAGGAAGGGAGCAGCACAAGGTCAAGGAGTGCGTCAGTAGTTCAGGCACAGACCTGTGAGACTCCAGGGATAGAGCCTTCCCATTTTGCACCCCACATCTTGAAATCCCATCAAGGACCCCTGAGACCCCTGAGCCTGTCCCTCACAAACACTGCCGGCTTTGGCTCGAGTGTACCTTCTCCCCGGGCCCAGGAGCATGCAGAGCGTGCACCCCATCAGGCACCACTTTCTCCCCAGTGGAAGGGCGCCTATATCTTCCAGGCCACCTGACCTGCTCTGTAGTAAGAGATCAAGCTAAGGCAGGGCACACCGGGGAGTGTTTGGGTTACACCGGTATTAACACAGGCACCAATCAAGATAGTTACCCCACAGGCTTAGCCCTTATTGACACATATAAGTGGATGGAGGGAGACTCCACGTGGTGATAGTAAGGGCTCTGACTTCACAGCCCAGACACTCACCGCGGCAATTTTTGGCTGTCACAGCGTCCCCATAGAAGCCATCAGCACACCTCTCACAGTGGGCACCGTCCGTGTTCCCAATGCATTTCAGGCACTCTCCGGTGACAGAGTCACAGTGACCCGCCTCGAAGGGGTCCACATTGCCGCTGCAGTTGCAAGGAACACAGGATTCCCCGGGCACTGTTGGGTTTCCATAGTAACCGTCTGCGCATCTGCATGAAAGATTGAAAGAGGGATCCAAATGAATGCACTTTCTCTAGACATTACCCCACCATCCAAGGATTCTCTGAATGGTTAGCAAATCAGACTGACATAAGATTTATTGTGAAGCAATGCAACACCAAGCTCGGACATTCAGATTTTCCCCACTCATTGTGAGGACAGAGAGCGCAACCACAATGAGCCATAAATCCCAGTAGATGTGCACTCCACTCCAGGCCAACCGGACCTGCATGCCTCGGGTGTGACGTGGTTCTCCTAGGGACCGGCCAGAGCTGGGCACTGAGTTTTCCATGTGAGAAAAGACAGTGTTGGCTTTCAGGCGCCAGAAGACAGCCATTAAATCAAATCAGCCCTAACCTATGGAACTATCCAGAGTAATGGCTATCTCAGCCTGTGAACAGTAAACACCGGCTCCCCGCTGTTTTCTATTGTCATGGATGAGAATTTACATCAGCTCAAGGAGGCCAAACTCTGTTCTTGAAGAATTCCCAGGGAGTTTTCACACTAGCTTTTTAATCAATGCACTGGTTTTTCTCTATAATTATGTGAAATAATAATTATACACACAAACTCTAAAATCATACTTAGCTAAATGTTTAAAAATAAACACATATAACTGATATTTAATTTTTAAAAGTTTGATGCAACTTCTGGAAGTCAGTTGAGTGATGCAGAGTACCTCTCACACCAAGATCCGGAGTATCCTGGGGCACACTGATCACACACCACTTCATCCCCAGCCTCTAGGTGGCAGGTGGGGCTGAAACTGTCAAAACAGGACAAACAAACACAATTTTCCAATGGGTGGTACAGAATTTCTAAACATTTTAAATCCCAGCCTTAAAAAAAATAAATAAATAAATCCCAGCCTTTTACCGTTCCTTACAAACTTTCAACAGGTCTTCACTCCAGAACCTTGGCCCCCAACCATGCAGCCCACCTCATGAGCCTCTCTCCTGGACACTGGACACTCAGTGCTCCTGGCTCCAGCTTGTCCCTCAGCCCAGGGGGCACTTCTTCCCCTCTCTGCCTGGGTTCACCTCATCTCCCATGCCCACTCAGCAGCCATCTCCTCCAGGAAGACTTCTCTGATGCACTTCCTAGCCAAGCCAAGTTCCCCTCCCTGGATTCCCTGGCACTGGTGAGCCTGCCTCAGAGCCCTGCCCACACTGGCCAAGAGTGAGCTCTAGCTTACACATGACAGCCCATCAACATTCCCCAAAGGATCCCACTGCTGGCCGAGGTCCCTTCAACCTCTGTGCCTGGGTCTAGGGGGCCTGTGGAGCAAAGCAGTTGAGAGCCCCCCTATGATTTCATGAGAGTAGTCCTGGTTGTATCTGTTTTATGCAGTGGAGTTTCAAATAAAAATCCCCATGAGGGAGTTCTCTGGGCTGGGTGGAGGGAGAGTCCTAAAAGGTAAAGGAGTGAGAGAGAAACAGGTTTTCAAACCACTGGCTTATGACTCACAGGCCCCAGCATGGCAAACAAGGCCTTGTGCATCGCTGGCTCCTTCCACCCTTCTCCTGCCTTGTGCTCCAGAACCATCTATGATTTCTCAGCAGGATCATGGGCCCACAACACCCTTCTCTATGGCCTTCTAAGTCCTCCTCATCCTTCAAGCCTCATCTCAGGGCGTTCCTCGGAGTCCTGCAGATCCCACTCTCCTGACAGTGGACATACCTCCACTTTAGTTATGACCACACAGCGGGTTCCAGGGGACCAACACCCATGGATGAACACTTTGACACTCAAGTACTTACCATGATACTCAGTGTATAGCAGGCCCTCAATAAATATTGGTTGAATCATGAAATGAATTCAGCACATTTTCAATAAGCCTCCTATTTACATATTTTGGTCATTATAGCAAAAACTCCTTAAGGCCAGGAACAAGGTTTTATACATGTCTGTGTACTCTATGCCTCCTAGCCTACTGGCAGGTACACCAGATATACACTGAAAGAACTCATGAGCAACATTAGACCAAGAGGAACAAAACTATGCACATTTTCTTGCCATCACATAACTTTTTCAATATAATTTAACACACCAAACTAGTTCTTTTTGAAGAGAGAGAAGTCACCCCTCCGTCTTTAATCCTAATTAATTACCCCTGGATAACATACTCTCCTCACACACAAGGTCTTGCTCTGAACACATCAGTACTCATCTGAACAGAAATCTGGGCCGTGCTGGGCCGGCTCCACTGGTGGGGGTGCCAAGCTTACTTGTTGGAGGTCGTGGAGAGGGGGCAGGCACACCGCTGGCAGTCCCCAGGCGTCCCTCGGGAAGGCAGCCCATAGAAGCCGGGTGCGCACTGCTCACAGTGGTCCCCCGTGGTGTTGTGCTTGCACACCTAGAACACACGCATGAAGAGAAGACTCAGGTCAGGCTTCCTTAAAAGATTCTCTGATTAATCTAAAAATAACTTGAAGCCAGAGTGAAAAAAAAAAAGATAAGATGCTGAAACAAATCACCAAACTCGGTTACATGAGGAAGGGTTGCTTGTTTTTCCAGATTAACTAATAACAAAGTTTTAATTTGTATAATCTGTGTAATCTGTATAAATGGGAAGCTTTCACTTCTGCCCACATTGGAGTAACTCCTACCAGACTTGCCCTTCTGTAGGAAAGAAGTAGAAAAACTAGAACCGAACATATTGAACAACTTCTTTCTGACACTGGGCAACAGAGGGGTACAGGGTTACCTGAGAGAAGGGAGGTGGCAGGATGAAACCCCACAACCACATGTCTTTCTTCCTGGAGACACTTGCTAAGCTGGGTGCAGGGAGTGGGGCGACCCAAGCAGAATGTGGAGGTCTTGCTGAGTTGAGGAGACAGAGGTCAGAATTTAGGGAGACTGGAGCTGCAGCAATTGAGGCAGAATATTGGAACTTCACAGAATAAGAACTCTAGAAATCTGCACAGGAGCCCCCTTATAAATAGCTACAGAATCCAAGCTTCTCGTGTGTGGAGTGCATTTCCATGTGGCCGGCTGAGCAATTAAGAACTCACACAGACCCAGGGACACTGGAATTGTAACCAGCTGGTGTGGGTAGTCTCTGTTAAACACCCAGAGCACCCAGTAGAGACCCCAGAAGAAAAACTCGTTTGCAGTAGGGCTAAACTTGCCCTGGAGTAGAAGTTATACTAGACCCACCCCAACAAAACTTAAAAACAAACCTTGAAACAAATCCAGCTGACCTATGACAATTTAACCACCTGCCAAAACAAACTCCGACATTCTTTAAAGGAAAGTAACAAAATCCAAAAACTTAACAATGAACAATATTCATCACACAATCAGAAACGACTGGATATGCTTCCACTAATCAAATCTGGGAGAATTTGGAATCCACGGGTCCAGACAGATAACAAGTAGGTAAATAAATAACCATAAGAAGGGCTTACAGCATGCTGTGTGCCAGCCAATAAACATGGAGAAGTGCTGGAGCTGGAGAGCCATCCTCTGCAAACATCATAGTAAGTTAAGTGTTGGTGGGGCAAGAATCATCAGAGCCTGCTAAAACTAGGGAAATTCTGACAGAGAATATATGATACTTGCATGGTCTTAAGGTGTCTCCCTCATGCTGCTTATTAAATGCAAAATAATAGTAAATATACAGTGGAGAAACTGACCGACACCTGGCGTGTGTAATCAGTATTCACGCCACCAGCGAGCGACAGTGGACACTGTGGGCTTCCACATGTGGTTCTCTGCAACATCACTAATGAACTGTTTTGGCCTGAAAGGTATAACCTGACTCTGTTCATGGAAAAAACAAAAGAAGATCCCCAAATAAGGGGCATTTTATTTTTGGAAAAATGACTGTGTTCCTCAAAGTGTCATTATCATAAAAGACAAAGAAACGTCATGGAAGAACTTCAGATTAAAGACGACTAGAGAGACATGACGATAAAATGCAATGCATGATCTAGTCAGGGGCCTGTGGTGGGGAAGAAATGCCATAAAGGACATAATTGAGTTAACCAGCAAAATGGAAAAATGGATGGTAGATTAGAAAGAGTAAAATACCAAAGTTGTATTTATTGAAGTTGATAATGTACTGTGGTTATGTTAAGAGAAAATCCTTATTCTCAGGACATATACACTGAAGTATTTAGGGATAAATGAGCACAGCTTATTCTCAAGTGCTTTAGAAAAAGCATTATGATTAGATAAACAGATCATGAGAATACAGCAAATGGGGAAAATGTTAACAACAGGTGAAGCTGGGTAAAAGGTAGGTGCTCTCAGTACTAGTTTTCTTCCTACAACTTTTGCATATACATTCAAAATGATTTCCAAATACAGAAGAAGCAAACAAACAGAAAACAAATGTGATTCATAAGGAGAAAAAAATCTAAAAAAGCAGGCAGAGAAGATAAAAAGACAACACAGAGAGTTACATGGATAAGAATAACTACTGCTTTTTCCTTTGAAACAACGCAAGCCACAAACAAACAGAACAGCTTTCAAGTGCTGAAAAATATCTGCAAAAATCTCTTTCCAACTCAAAGGTGAAGGAAAGCCTTTTTCAGGTAAACAAAACGTGAGAGACTTTGTCCACTGTCAGACTTACACTGAAGAAATGCTAAAAATAGTTCTTCAGGAGGCAGGAACATGGAAACAGATGAAATCTTGGATTTAGATCAAGAATTGAAGAGTATCAGAAATGATAAGTACAGGGAAACTACGAAAGACTTATTTCCTTTTTGAAAACATCTCTATAGAAAGCAGAGTGACTCTGCATCAGGGGTACAGGAGGTGACTCTGCATCAGGGGTACAGAAGGTATGCAGGAGAGATGAATGGGCATGAGGGCAGGTGGGAAGCCACACTGGGCATGAGGGCAGCTGCATGGCCCAAGGTAAAGCTGAGCCTATTCCCCATATTCTTTCTTGGTCTCCCTAGGGCCTCCCATGACCCCCTCATGCTGCTGCCATCCAGAACTTTCTCCTGTGATCTCTACCTACCCCTGCCTGTACTCACTTACTCACCACCCACCTGTGGGTCCACCTTGCCATCCACTTCCCTCTACCCCCTTCTTTGAGAGCCATTCATTTTAAATACCTTCTTGGCCAGTTTTCATTCAACAATTTAAATAATATTTCCAGTTTCTAAATGATATACTTTTCTATAATTCCTGAGGTTGATAAAAGTTTTCCCATTTGTTAAACTTAATTTGAGACTGTAAGTTTTGTATTACATCCTTTTAAACAGGCTTTCACCAATTTATATTTACTTACTTATTTTAGAGAGAGAGAGAGAGCACATCAGTGGGAGGGGCAGAGGGGGAGGGAGAAAGAATCTCAAGCTGACTCCACAAAGCGCAGAGCTTAACAATGTGGGGCTCGATCGCAGGACCCTGAGATCATGACTTGAGCCAAAACCGAGAGTCAGAGGCTTAACCGACTATACCACCCAGGTGCCCCAGACTTTCACCAGTTTTATGTAGAGTTACCCTTGACCTAACTCTAAGCTGGAATTGTTTACAAATCACCTGGTTTCAATGTCATTCGATTCAGGAAGTCTGACATAGGGCCTGGGTGCTGCATGTCTAAAAAATCCCCAGATGGGATGCCCGGGTGGCTCAGCAGTTGAGCATCTGTCTTCAGCCCAGGGTGTAATCCTGGAGTACCATGATCGAGTCCCATATCGGGCTCCCTGCATGGAGCCTGCTTCTCCCTCTGCCTGGGTCTTTGCCTCTCTCTTATTTATTCTCTCTTGTGAATAAATAAATAAAATCTTAAAAAAAAATCCAGATGACATGTAGGTTGCTGGTCCTCAAGTGACATTTTGGTAAGAATGTCTTAGACTCTTTTTTTTTTCTCCCCATCCCTATATGACCTTGATTTTTATAATTATCCCAAATTAATTCAAAATGCAACTGGCTTTGGTAAATGGCTACATGGTTGAGCTAACAGTATTCTGCAAAAACAACTAGTTTCATTAAAACACATTTAATTATGTCCACTTGTAAAATATCTATGATATGATTTCTTTGCTCAAAGGACCAGATAAGGCTTTATTTCTCTTTGGGAAAGCCATTACATAGTTCTGCTAAAAAACAAAACAAAACAAAACAAAAACTACCAAGGGTCTGTTTCAATGCTTTCTTGGGTCCCAGACCTTGAAATTACCTGCCCTGTTGGTGGAGCTGGTATGGGAAGGAGGAGAATATGGGCAACCTCCATACCTTCCCCTCAGTTTTGCTGTAAACCTAAAAGCATCTAAAAAAAAAACACACATAAGGGCCCTAAGAACAACTGGAACCTTCTCTGTGATAACCTGTAAATAAGGAATTGACTCCTGGAAGCCAAATGGCTATGTACAAAGCCCAGGGCTATACATGGCTATCCAAAAAGGAGAACTAAAAGGTTTCTTCTTAAAATAGAGTAGGAAAAAAAAGCAAAGTTAGATGAAACAGACAAGTGATGCTACCAAGTTTTTATATTTCCTTAAATCCCAATCTAAATTTTTATTTTTTTTGCCTCTTCAAACATGAATTACTTAAAAAGATAAAAATAATAACTTTATAGTGGAAAAACCTAGCAGACACCACCTTATCCAAGTGTCCCAGCCTAACCTCCCCAGGATGAACACCATGGCATCTCATGTCTGCGACAGCATGCACCCAGGGGGCACATCACCTTCACGTCTTGCCTGAAATGCAAAACATCAACCTAATCACAAGAAAACAGACACGCTCTAGCTGACATTCCAGGGAATGTCCAGGGCTCCTCAAAAGTGCCACAGTCATGAAAGACAAAGAAAACCTGAGGAGCCTGTAATGGATTGAAGGAGGCAAGTGCAATGCAGTTCTGGATGTGAGGTTGGAAAGGGGACATGAATGGAAAAATCTGACGACATCTGAGTGGAGTTCACAGTTCAGCTAATGAGATCGCGCCAGTGTTAATTTCTCACTTTTGATCACTATACTATGGTAACGCAAGATCCGAGCATCCAGGGAATCAGGGTGAAGGTTGCACAGGATCTCGCCACACTAATTTTGTAGTCTTTCTGCACATCTGACATTATTCCTAAACATTTTTCAGCTGTAAAACTTATTATCATTTATTATAATTAGAACTTAGAGGTCAGTTGCTACTTAGCATTTTCACTTCAATATAAGTATATATTTTTTGTGAAGATATGTTAACAGAAGCACGTGCAAATACCTTTTTGGCCTATCTGTACCTAAAGCCATGGATGCCCCAACCACAACCTGCTGACCACCTCCAACTGTTGGCAGATGTCCCTGGAAGGCTGGCCTTCCAAACATAAAGGGAAAGGCAGAGGTGTTGGGAAAACAAAACAAAACAAAACAAAACAAAAAACAAAAACCAATGACCTCATCAAGCTCTGGGAAACTGATCCCAAGGGACAGAAAGTATGTGCAAACCATCATAAGTCCTATAGACACTTGCTCTCTGGAATGATGAAACGAACAAAGCACAAAATGAAAGCTTTACTTACAGAATCAAGAAAAACTAGGCTCTAGAGAGAATAAGCAATCCATGGCATCATGATGAGATCTTCTCCATGGGTCTGATAACTAATTTTCCCTAGCCTTGGGACTCAATCAATGTCTTTTGGAAAGAGCATGACCATTTCCCTGTATGGTGTATAGGATTCAGCTGATTAACATACGTATTCACTCCAGCTATGTGCAGTACATCCATTAGAACCCAGGAGCGAGGCCCGGCTTCCAGGCAAAAGAGCCTAAAAGAATTCCTGATTGAAGTTAAAAAACAAGTCTTGTGCTGTATCTGCCCCAAAGTTCATTTTCAAGATTAACTGCATATTCGACAAGCCATGTTTCAACTCATGTTGCATGAAAGAAGCACTTGTTTGAAGAGTTTATCCGAGCTAACAACTATAAAGCATTATATATTACACAAAAGAGAGTGATTACTAGAAGTCCTATTATTCCTTTTATGACATACTGTGTAATATGGTAAAGAAATTCTAGCACTTTCATTTAAAAGACCTGATCCTTTTTAATCAGTGGATAATATTTTCTACCTTTCTATCGCCTTATAATTTTACGAAGTGAATTCATTGTTCTAACAAACCTGCAATGAAATTATATATTCCTTTTCACCAAAGTAACTTTTTTTCAAAAAAGAGGGAGGAAAAAGCAGAAAATATACTATGACATGGAGTTAAGTCTGCAAATTTCCTTTGGGGTCTACAGGGCTAGGATAATCTCCTACGGAAGAAGTATTTTAAAAAAAAAAAACATTTTTGCACAGGAGACAGCTTTGGAATGGGTAGGAGGGGGTATTCCAGGTTTTTTCCAAAGACTCACAGAGCAAACGCCGTGAATATCACATTCAGCTGCATGGCCGTGGCATTCACAGGGCTGACAAATTCCTCCAAAGAGTATTCCATCCACTCGATAATAGCCAGGGAGGCAGGACTGCAAAAGACGGATGGGTGACACATGCTTGTAAATTATACAAATCATCTTTTTAATACGTTAGAAACATAAACTTTTCCATTTTCTATAGGAGAGAAACGCACTTCTTTGCCCTCAAACTTCTTTATCGAGGTATCATTTACATGCTATAAAACGCACCCATTTTAAGGATACAGTTCAATGATGTTTTTAGTTAACTTACTGAATTGTGCAACTATCCCCATAATCCAGTTCCTCATTTTTTTTAAAGATTTATTTATTTGGGATAGAGAGAGTGCACAAGCCAGGGGAGGGACAGAGGGAGAGAGAGAGAGAATCCCAAGCAGACTCCCTACTGAGCACAGAGACCTACATGGGGCTCCATCTCACGACCCCGAGATCATGAGCTGAGTTGAAATCAAAAGTCAGATGCCCAACTGACTGTGCCACCCAGGCGCCCTTCCTTGTTTCTTTCTAAAGGTAGAAATATACACACCAAAACCTAGTGGCTATACAATGGGTCAGCATCCTCCTCAGTGGTATCCTGCCACAATATTATTAGAAATCATGTAACACTTAGCCACTTAATCAATGTTTCAACCAAGAGGACATTTTCCTCTCAACTTGATTTTGTTTTCTTTTGGGTCAAATTCACTAAATATTACCATCAAAGTGCCCGAGTGTAGGTCTGTGTCAAACTGCATCAGTTTAATTGAGCGAACATTACAGGTGTGCTTTCTGCGCTATTCATGGATGCTGTCTCCAGCCTGCAAGGTGTAGGGGCCCATCCCAGACAGTCATTCATGTAATTCTTATGATGACCCTGAGAACTATTCTCTCTATTTTATACTTGAATCTGGAACATATGAGCAGTTAGACACTGTGCCCATTGTGCCAATGGAAAGATTCAAAGTTGGTTATGCACACCTCCCACACCTGGGGTCACAGGGATGCTTGGGGTGACATGGAACATAAACTCTGTCTAGAGTACACGGGGGAGTGATTACTTTGGAGGCCAGCATACTCCCATGGGGCCATGGGATGAGGGGTGTGGATTTGGTTTTCATTATTGTAAAAAAAATATTAAAATTGCATTTTCATTATATGAGTAATATACAAATGCATTCATTCACACTGACCTGTGAACGTGCCCTGAACACCTCCATGCAGCCATGCTCCTGTCAAGGACAATGGGCCAGGCTACAGATGGGCACTGAGGAGGAGCTGCCTGGGGGTCTGTGTGGTGGCTATCGGGCTATCAAGAATTCCATTCCCCACCAATACCTGTCTGATTCCTTATGTCAGCTTCTAATTTAAAAATGCTTGACAAAAGTAGTTAAAATTATGTGGAAAGCTTCACGTGCTTCCTTGAGCCATCATCCCATGCACATCAGCATATTTTCCTCCAAACCCAGTGGACTTGGAGTTCTCCAGCACTGACTGCTCACTGATGCCCCCTCTTGGTCTAGCTGGCCTGGGCTTCTACTTTCTCTGCCAGCTCTCTATTGCCACATCCCTAGTAGCCATCAGGTCATTTATCTGTTAAGCCCACAGGAATTCGATCTTACAGCTATTTCCTTGGCCTAAAAATAAATGTTGTACATCTAAAAAAAAAAAAAGTTCATGGGGTCAAAAAGAAAAAAAATGTATAAAATATTTAAAATAGAAATATTTAAAAATCTACATCATGAAGCACAGGCCAACTTTATTAACTGCAAAGTTGATAATTGATAAAGATTCATAAAACCAAATTATAAGTTAAACGTTCTAACTTTGTAAAAATGATTGCCAAAAACTCACAGCCAATGACAAGTGTTCATAATCATCCTCAGTCTTCAACACAGGAGAGGGAGGGCCATGTGCTGGTTAACAGCACAGATGAAGCTTGAAACCTGAAAGCTCTTTCCTACAGAAATTTAGGATAGTGCCAAGTACATAGAAAGTCCTCAGTGGAATAGTTATTATCAATACTTACATCCAGTTTCAAAATATAGTCCAAAAAATTTTTTTAGCAACAGATTACTTTCACTGATGATTGCAAGCTCACTTTCATACATTTCATTGTGAAGTGGAGCTCACCTAAGCTAACATTGCCAGGGGCAATAAAAAAATCTTAAAATGGGCCTAGCTTGTCTAATGTTTTCTAGGTGGCATCCTGGTGAGTTGTAAATGTTCAGATACAATCAAGTTCAATCTTGCTGAGAAATGCAAAATATGGCATGGGCAGTGCAACTTTCCAGTTGACTACAGCAAGAGGGTAGACTTAAGTCTGGGGATTTCCAGGGGTCCCATGACCCCCTTGGAAGAGGTACGCCAGATTTTAAACATTGTGACTTCCAATATATCCATAGGTCCCTGAAGTCTGAACCAAACATTATGTTTCTAAAGTTAAAATCCAAGTGTGGGTCATTGTATAATCTCAATGTGCTTTTTTCTCCTGAGGAAAGAACAAAAGGAATGCAATAGGAAGGGAAGAAGAGGAGCCTTACCTCACAGGAGATCCCTGCGTAGCCTTGGGGGCATTCACAGTGCTCCACCTCAGTGGCCAGGGCCAGGTCTATAACGTTAGGGCTGGCTGTATCCAAAGAGACAGAATCCAACCTACCAATAGATCAGGGTCATCACGTGACTTAGACATCCACCTGCATATGATAATCTAACACCTTGATGAAGGTGAATTCTTAAAGGTTTTGTTCAAACAAAAAGGTGATGCGACTTTTGTAAATAACTAAAGATTTTCACACCAATATGATTTCCAAAAGACATCCGTATTCCCCGGAAAGCCTTTGAAACATTTGGTGCAAAGGCAAGCAATTGCCCAGCCAGCTGTGGGAAGGGTCTGATGTTGCCCAGTCTGACTTGAAGCACTTTATTTATTTTTTTTCTAAATTTTTTATTTATGATAGTCACAGAGAGAGAGAGAGAGAGGCAGAGACATAGGCAGAGGGAGAAGCAGGCTCCATGCACCGGGAGCCCGACGTGGGATTCGATCCCGGGTCTCCAGGATCGCGCCCTGGGCCAAAGGCAGGCGCCAAACCGCTGCGCCACCCAGGGTTCCCTTGAAGCACTTTAAAACTAACCCATTCAATCATCCTATCTTGAATATGGAGATTTTCCTTAAATGTGTAATTCTGTGTTTGCTTTAGCTGTGTCCAACTTGTATGCTTAGCCTGGCATTGCCAGAAATTGACCTGCTGGAAGTAATAAAATGACTGAAAATGAGAACATTAGCTTAAATTAAATAGTAAAATCTAAGACCATTAACATCAGGAAGGTGAAAACCAGATGCAAGATGGTTCAGACAATTGTGATCTTATTAGGTATTTCTCAGAAAACCACCCTGGAAGTTTCTGATCCTGACATCAAGATGATCTCCTACTGAGGCACATTTGTCGTGGACAACTATTATTACATCTTCACTAAAATTATAGTAATAAAAGTATGTTTTAAAACAGCTGGCTCCATTAGGTGCGCCCTTAAAATAATCAAGTAAAATAAATCACACTTAAAAGGCACAAGTATCAATAGATGAAGACAAGATTGAGGATGCTCACCATGAGCTTTCCCTCTCTTTCAATACACACCTGTAAAGAGCCATTTTTGCAGAATTGTAGTTGGCTCTGATCAAGAGATGTGTCACATTGGCGAGGACAGTCATCAGCTGGTCACGATCTATCTCCCTTTTGTTATTAAAATCTCGGAAGTTCTCAGGCACTAGTCTGACCACGTTCAGGTACTCTTCATAGGGCTGTAATGACAGGCCCTCGGCCTGGGTGCTCAAAGTGAGTCCATTTCCCTAACATTTAAAACAAGAGAAAATATATTTGAAATTCAATGCCATGATAAAAAAAATCAAAGTAAATTTGTATTTAGCGACGTGGCTTTTCATTTCAGCTTAGGTTCTCAGGGCAAACATGCAACAGCATCTAGAATCCTTGGTCCAGAACGATCAGAGGAGAGATGTTTCACTGCATCCCCCTCAGAGGGGTTCAGATAATAGATGTAAAGGCTGGGTGGCTCGCTGGGATCTCAGAAGAGAAACAGTATGTTCCCATGGTTTTCCCCAAACAACCAACCTGACACTCCTAATCTTTAACCGAAGAGCAGAAGTAGAAAAAGGATATAGAGACTTCTAGCTTTCCATAAAACTGCCATTCACAAAAATGCTTTATGCCACCCATTCCCCCTTGTGGCTGGCTGGATGTCATTAAAGGGGACAGAAGAGGGGATAGACACAGTAGACCAAAACCCGAGGCAGTTTCTGACCTTCAGGAAAATTACCAGTGAGGCCGAGCTGGGTCTTTGAGTAATGACAGAGGAGAGGAGTGAGGATACAGGGTTAGGGACAGTGGCTGGGGACAAAGCTGGTGACCCGTCTCCCACCCCGACACCGACGAGCACTGCTGCCTAAGCATTCATGTGGGAGGCGACACGGCAGGAGACAGAGGGACTCACGGGGCTTACAGGGTCATTCTGACATCAGAGCAGACACCTGTCTTCCTTGCACATGTGAAAAGATGGGTCAGCTTCAGGGCTGGAGGGAAGAGCCACCTGTGCTGTCCTGAGGCAGTTCCAGACATGGGCCCAAGGAGAACCTGCACACTCAGTCTCGGCGGTGCCTGGACAAGGGGGGTCCCTGCTGAACGGCCACCTGGCCGTGTGCTTCCTGCTCCTATGACCCCCCTTAGCCACTCGGAGTCATAAAACTGCCACCCGACTAGGCCCTGCAGCTCCACGCAAGGCAGCATGCAAGCAAGTACCTTAATGATAACGTCGGCGTAGGACATGGGGTCGCCATCCACCGTCTCCACTGGGATATCATAAGACACCGTGTACTTCAGGAAGCCACCAAATGCAGTCAGCTGCAGTAGGTAAGCAAGAGTGAACACGAGGGCAAGCAGCCGCAGCCCCTCGGGAAGAGAAAGCGGTGGCCAGGATCCATCAGGAACGACCAGGCTGCAAGGCGGCCTGGTGGCCACAGCACGTACGCAAGTTCACATTAAGGCAGTGAAAAGAGAGCCTATTATACGAATATTTTGTTTAATCAATACTACCAAAATGCACGATGTCATTTAAATGTACAGAAGAAAGATGTACTCCTTCTTGGAGAGCCCAAGGTTAATGAGCATAAATGTCCGTGAATCACACAAGAGACATGGATTTCATTTCAATCCTTTAGGATTTAGGAGTTAGATCCATGACGAGAATTCCAACATTCTGATTTCATCGCCCTCCTTATAGGAGAACAATTAGGAACGTGACTTATCAGCTAAAAGAAAGACTGAATGTTTTTCTTCCTGGTCATATCCTTTACTGTAAAATGCGGATTTGCTTTATGACAGGTGTGTTACAACAATGTTTAGAATCCAGTCCTTGTACCAAAAAATTGGAAAAGTGATCTTAACAGAAAAAAAATAAAAAATCAATGACTTTTGGTGACACAATCACATTATAAACAGAACATGTCTTCTAGGCTTATAATTTGATGGGAAAACAATATTTTCGAAATATGAACATGATGTAACCTAAATCTAAACAAAATAAGTTATAAAATTAAAATATGGGATCCCTGGGTGGTGCAGCGGTTTGGCACCTGCCTTTGGCCCAGGGCGCGATCCTGGAGACCCGGGATCGAATCCCACGTCGGGCTCCCGGTGCATGGAGCCTGCTTCTCCCTCTGCCTATGTCTCTGCCTCTCTCTCTCTCTCTCTCTCTCTCTGTGTGTGTGTGTGTGACTATCATAAATAAAAAAAAATAAAAATAAATTAAATTAAATTAAATTAAAATATAACCAGCAAATGAAGTAGAAACTTCCCAAGCCATAAGGCCTACACGACTATGAAACATACCACTACTTCAAGACAAACCAAATGCACAGTGCGGGTGAGCATGGAGCTCGAGTCATGAAGGTAGAGTCCACTAAGTATATTTCCAGATCATCAGAATCTGGAGAGAAGTGGCATTACCGGTGAGGAGGAAGGAGACAATGGCATTGAAGGGAGAGATTAAATCACATGAACCAAATTTCCACTTTGCAGAATCACCAGGTTGCATGTTCTTAAAAGTATTTTATCTGTTGCTAAATGTGAACATTGGGTGAGAAACAGTCCATTTGGATAATGAAACTGGCCGGACACCAGCCCCAGGGCACAGCCTTTCCTGCCCAAGTACCTTCTCTTGTGCCAGGCTCTCCACCGAGCCCTACGGTAAGTACAGGCTGACTAAACAAAGCAGGGATGTGACGGATGCCGCACAGAGGCCCACGTGATCCAGAAACCCAGAGGAAAGTAGAGAGTCTGTCATGGGCGGAGGGGACAAGACTCCCTACAACTGGCTGCCTGTGACCGACGTGGCCAAGAAGAAAGTTCACATTTTGATGATGTAATAAAGTCACACGAGGATAAACAAGACCATGTGAGTCAGGTATAAATAAATGCTGAATAATTATCTGGCAAACCCTGGAGTGACCATAAGATGAACCTGAATCCTTAAATTGCCAACAGAGGCTCTTTCTTAATGTGCTCTGAGATCTTTGCCCAAGAGTGTTACTTCTGGTGATGGGCCTACCTTGTTTCCGAGGTAGGCCTCCGGGGCCGACCAGTAATACTTGGAAGTCAGCCTCTGCATGACCACCGAGTTGTTGATGCTAATCTGATGACGCCCACCCAGTGCGTCTTGCTGAGACCGGATCTTGCTTGAACTGATCAGATCAGTGACCAGCCACCCAGACATATCTTTCACCTTAAAAAGAGATTCAGAACTTCAGAATATGAAATAGAAGTCACCTCAGATTTCACCCAGTCCAGTACTAGTATCCTCACAATGAAGAAACAGACTCAGAAAGCTGAGCTAGGGACAGAGTTAATACGTTGTGGCCATAGAACCACACAACTCGTGACCCTTCTACTTGCCAAAAGACCAAGAAAATCTCAGAATGAGTCAAACACTCCTCAGACCCCCAGATCACTTATAAGCAAGTAGGTGAGCAAAACTGTCAAAGGCCATGGATATATATTTTTTAGATAAAAAAAAAAATAGCAAAGACCTTAATAAGTGCATTGAACAAAACGTCTTTTGCTAACTCTGATTTTTTTTCATCATTGCTTCCTGCTTTTCACCAAAAAGCTGAAAAGTGTATGAAAATAACCTCCAGATCCTATCCTCCTAATTTGTCAGCTACAAAGAGATGACAAGCCATCACCCAGCATGGTGTCCACAGGGACTCACATTCATTCTCAGGTACTGATGGGGATTCCCACTCCCTCCCCCCGTGTTGCTCCCACTCCTCACCAACCTGCCAGTGAGGGAGGGAGGGAGGGAAATGGAGTCAGGGACTAACACCCCCTCTACCCTGAATACAGCTCTTCTGAGATGGCCTTGGGGAGGCCAGGTGGTTGTGGATGAGCCCTGTGCCCTGCGGTCCTCCCTGACCTCCAGCCATCACACTGTCCTCCCCAGGCACCATTTGGCATCCCCCTAGGACTCCACATCCCCAGAACCACTGAGGATATCCTGTCTGCCCTCATAATTCCTGTGTCCTTTGCTGTTGTTCCTACCCTAACCAGATTCTCTGAGCTAGAACATTCTGCATGGCCTCATGTCCTGATGTGCTTCCTGGCCTGAGACCAGGGCAGAGCAGTGGGTCCCAGATCTCACATCTGGCCCTACAACTAGGTGCATTTCCCCACAGAAGAAATTTAAACACTACACATTCTACATCTATTGTTTGGATTGGGAAATGTATGTGGGAACAAACACATGACCAAGAAAGAAACTTTTGTGACACTTTGGTGGCAGGCTGCCTCTGATCCATGTCGTCATCATTCCAAATGGCCGGGGGTGGTGGTACAGGGAAATGCAGCCCCCATGCTTTAGAACACAACCCCCAGAGAGCTCATTTGAGGTGCCACACATCCCAAATCCAGGCTCAGGGAAGGTACCCTCACCTGACTGAGGGACCAAGAAAGGCTGTCACAGACATCAGAGACACCAAAGCAGAAGCACTCTGAGCAGCCCTCAGGGTTTCTCTCCTTCAAGTTATAGAATCCTGGCTTGCAGAGGTCACAATTGTCTCCCTCAACATTTTCCTGCACATAAGAGAGAAAGATTAGCTTTGAAACCAATGTGTCCAGGTAGATAGAAGCAAGTGATAGTAACATGACATCAATAAGAAAGGTGTTTGGTGATCCAGACAAATACGTGAATAAACAGATGCTCAAAGTAAATGTAAAGCCTCATGAAGTCATTATTTCCAGAATAGATATTTTGAAATTATTACCACCTAGTTTTGTAGTCAAGAATGAGGGTCAGGATCCTAGAGCTTGGTCATTATAGTGAAATAACTTTTTTTGTATGCTTTGTTTTAGATTTTCCATTTTTGCTGATCTTCCAAGAATCTAAAAACCTGAGGAGAGCTATATAATTGTCTCCTTAATAAATGCTCAAGATTATTTTCAGCCACTTATGACATGTGCTTAAGACCCTGCTTACATGGGGAGAAACATATCAGATATAATGGGAAGTCTTACAAATTATGGTTATTGTGGGAAGATGGATATTAATATCAGATGGCAAAAAACGCCACCTCCCTGGACCCAAATTACTGTGTTTTACATCATTGTCCAATTCCTTTTTAAGAGAAATCCAAAATAACATATCTTCCTTTAAATAATATTTTTACAAATCTAATACTTAGCTGGTTTTCCCTTAAACACAAAGCTGGAACAGAATGTCAGAGAAGAGATAATGGCCCAGGCCTAAGAAATGCAGTATTCAGTTTCATCTGGGGAGTCACAGAAATAACTCTGGAATATTTGGCCATTGCCCAGAAGGCACCAAAAAAGGCAAACAGGGTGCCCATTTAAAGCCAAGGACATAGACCGCGACATAACATTATGGGTCTTAGGAAGGTGCGGGAAAGCAGGGTTCCATTTCAACCTTGCTGCTTTGCTCGAGACCTGATCCTTGAACCTATGGAATGTGTTCCTTTCTCAGGACACCTCAAAGGAAACGCAGGGTCATTTTTAACCCCCACACCTACCTTACAGAGACAAGGCTCTGAGCACGGGTCCTCGTTCACACTCCCAGCCCGACTACACTCACAGCGGATGCAGGCTGGATAAGCCTTGTAACCAAATTGGCAGCGATCACATTTTTCTCCTGCATAGCCTTCCTTGCATGGACATTGACCTGGCTGCTTCCCTGCAAAGAAAAGGATGGCAGTGGCCCAAAAGGAGGGTAAAACGTTAAAGCCAGGGTTGGCAAACTATTTCTGTAAAGGGCCAGAGACGAAACTAGTTCAAGTTTGTTGCCAAAGAATCTCTGTTGCAATTACTTACTTTTGCCATAACTGCTTGAGAGCAGCCTTACATGATACATAAACAGATGGGCACAGCTCTGTTCCAATAAAACTTTATTTACAAAAACAAGCGGTGTGGTGGTATGCCACATATGGCACATGGCCCACAATTTGTTGACCCTTGGTTAAAAAAAAGAAAATGGAGATGAAAAACAGAGGCTGATGGGACTCTCAGATGGTGCAGCGACTTTGGAAAACAGTTTGGCACTTCTTCAAAATATGAAGCATAGAGTTATTCTGTGACTCAGCAATTTCACTCCTAACCATTAACCTAAGCACAATGAAAACATACATCCACAAAAAAGGTACACAGGAATGTTAGTAGCAGCATTATTCACGATAACCAAAAAGTGGAAACGAATGAAATACTCAACTGATGAATGGCCATATCACATGTGGCATATACATATGATAGAGTTGTATTCAGAAAAAAAAAAGAGAGAGAGAGAGAGAGACTGAAGGACCAGTAGAGGCTACAGAATGGATAAACTTTGAAACATGACACTAAGAAAAAGAAGCCAGTCTCAAAAGGCCATACATTGTATAGTTCTGTTTATAGGAAATGCCCAGAATAAGCAAGTCTTTGGAGAGAAAGTAGATCAGTGGTTGCCTAGGGCTGGGGTGGAGGGTGTGGAGGGAAGTAGAGAGTGATTACCAATGGGGAAGGGGTTTCTTTATGGGGTGGTGAAAATGGTCTAATAGTAGGCTGTGTTGATGGTTACACCCACAAAAATAACAAAAAAAAAAAAAAAAGCTACTGAATCATACATCATAGGTAAATTGTGTGGTAGTGAAGTATCACAAAATAAAGCTGTTTTCTTTTTTTTTAAAGCACAAGGGAAATAGTAAAGGGCAATGAGTACTATCTCTGATTTTACTGCCAACCCTGAAACTTTCTAGTTGTGGAACTTCAGCCAAGTTTCTTAACTGCTCTGAGCTACCGTTTCCTTGCCTATAAAATGTGTTAAATAATTTCTATCTGCTATGGTTGAACGTTTAAAAGGATACATTTTTTAAATGATATATTTTTTAAAATGAACCCAATCAAGAGTAATTGTCGCTACAATCAACATCATCCTTATTATCATTAGCATCCCATTACCAGTCACGTGTAAGAATTAATTCGATTCTGTAAATTACCCTCCGCATTGCCCCACAGTTGGCACATCCTTCCCTGCTGATCAATATCCATTTTAACTGCTAGTGACAGAAAATTAGATGAGGTCACAGAAGTCTCTGAACAGATGCAACCTTTTCAGGAGATTCTGGCATTTGCAAGTCTTGCCAGTTTTTGAAACAGAAAGAACACTGACATTTACAAAGTTAGCAGGAGAATTTGTTTGCTTTGTGAGATGACGTATGTAAAAGCCTTGTGAGTGTTTTCTAAGAGCTAAATAGAGGAATTGCTATTTACTGTGTTCCCCCTTATGGCTCTAAACTGAACCTTATTTCTTCTCTCCTTGAATGTTCAATTATCTGCTCAAATGTCATTTCATCACTACAACATTGCCCTCTTTACACCCCATCTCCCTCCAATCATGATTCCTAATTGTGCTGCATGCCCATAGCACTCATCCCTACCCAGAGTTACATTAGGCATATACTTGCTTGTTGAGTGTCTGCCTGTGAGCAGGAATTTTGATCATCTTGTTCAAGTGCATATTCCTGGGTCCTAAAAAATTGCCTGACACATAATATTGTTTGGTAGGTATTGTGTAAACAAAAGAATCAAATCACCTAATTTCTATCCAATGGTGATAGTTCCACCAGGTACAGATCCTCAACCAAAAAAAAAAAAAAAATCAAGCACAGAAACGAATCAAATACCTACCTTTGTGCAAGCCAGATTGGAGCTCATCTTTAATACAGACAGAACTGAGAGACCCGAAAGGGTCACAGTCACAGGGACGACAAGGGTTGTCCTCATAAGGAGACACCTGAAAGGCAGATTTTGTCCTGAATTATCTTACTAGAGTTAACAGCAATATTAGGAATAATATCAACAATAATACCAACTGACACGGTATTGGTTTTTTTCACTGAGGATGTGACTATTATCATGATTTTGTATACCCAGGGAGTATAGGTCTCAGGAAAATAGTGTGAGCTCAAGACAGAAAGCCCCAAACATTTTTTGATAGGACAGCAGCTGGTATCATTAGCAGAGTGACATCCTTTCCTACAACCGCTGCTACATGGCTCCCCTCACTCCACTCTTTCTCACAGCCATATAAAAGGAGCATCACCTAGACCAGACCACTGCAGAGAACCAGGTGATAACTACATATTAGGTCAACCGAGGATGGACTGAGCACTTCCTACAGGCAAGACACAGCTGCAGTAGTTTTTGGCTGACTCTTCATATTCACAGTTAGTATTACAAAACCAAGATTACACAGCCAGCTGGGCCCCAAATCCAAGTTAAATAACAAGTGAACATCCTACTCTGAGCAAGAAAACAGGACAGAAAAAGTAGGAAACAGGTATCTGAAAGATGCTATTAGCAGAATAAGAATAGAAAAGGAAATAATCACAAAAGGAAACAAGTTTCCAATACTGAAGTTGACTATTGGTGGTCTCTTTTCCACCTTAAAAAGGCAATGAAATTCAGCCATGGTGAAGAAACGCTCTTACCTTGTGTGGTCTATAGTATCCATCAATACAGGTTTCACAATTAATTCCCACGGTGTTCTGCAGGCAATTGATGCAAACCCCTCCTCCTCGGAACTGTCCAGCAGTATTCAAACTTCTCCTCTGATTTGCAACACTTTCATCATAGTAACAGTCTTGGGCTTTATTGTGACAATTACATTCTAGGAGAATTTTAACATATCAATTAATATATTATGTCTTACATAAAGAAAAGCTTTCCCTCCCTAAATATGTTTCTATGACCATAAATTCAATTAAAATCCCAGAATAAGTAATTTTAATAGGATATGGGCAATCTTATGGAGGACAATTGGGAGTAGCCATCAAAATTATGAACATGCATACCCATTTGACCCCTCAACCTATCTTCTAGGATCATAATCCTGCAAAAGTACCTGCACTTAGGAACATAAAGGCTTATTCATTGCACCACTGTTTGTTAACAAAAAATAGGTAACGACCAAACTATCCATGGATAGGTAGCTATTTTAATTATACTGCATCTATTTAATGGAATTCAGTAGTACTGTTTTCAAAAAACAGCATTTCAATAGAGAACAAACTGGTGGTTACCAGACAGGAGTCTTGTGGGGGGTGGGTAAAATTGGTGAAGGGGATGAAGAGCACACTTATCATGACGAACATTGAGTAATGTATAGATTGTTGAATTACTATATTGTAGACTCAAAACTAACATAACACTGAGTGTTAATTATACTGGAATTAAAATAATAAAATAAAATAATAAGAATAGCAATTCATATTGCTAAAAGAGGAAAAACTTCAAAACATATTGTTAAATATAAAGCAATGTATAGAATGGCATGCATAGCATGGCAGGTTCTATGTACAAATTATGTTGGGGGAAGGAATATGTTGATATATGCTTCATTTGCATAAAAATTTCAGGAAGAATATAGTAAGAAATAGTAAAAAGTGGAAAGGATGGAGAAAAAATGGAAACAATACTTTTTACTACATATTTTTACATATTGGTAGATGTTGGAATTGTGGGAATATATTGCCTACTTAAAAATTAAATCCAAGTTAATAAAGAATAAATTAACATATGGGAAGAAGAACCATAGGTAAAATAGCAAATCCCTAAAGATGCATGTGGGCCTTAATACTTTAAACTGTATTAAGGTAATAAGGAACTATTTGACTATCTAAGAAAACAAGTTACATACTAATCACAATGTTAAGCCATCATAAAACATATTAAAAAGGAAAAGAACTACATTCTTCCATTCTCAGTGGACCTACTTTCACACGTGTTGCCAGCAGAAACAGTGCCAGGCCGCCAGGGCTGCTGGTGGTACCCCGGACAACACCTACTGCAGCTCTCTCCACAGGTGTTATGTTCACACTGACACTGTAGTTTCTAGATATAGGGAATACAAAATTGCATCTGGAAATTAACCTGTATATTTTTTTAACTTTATTTTTAAAAGAACTTATCAAGTCACATATCTAGCACGATGGTACAACTGAGCACATATGGTTATATCAAAACATATTGGCATTACTTTTTAGAGAAAAATATATACACGTGACCTGGTTATAAACAGAAGTGAGGAGGAATAAAACAAAACTAAAAATAAAGTGGGTTCATGAACAAAAAGTTTTCAAAATAAGATACACTGATATTAAGGGTTTATAAGCTCCTGGGGGTGCTTGGGTGGTTCAGTCTGTTGAGTGTCTGCCTTTGGCTCAGGTCATGATCCTATGGTCCTGGGATTGAGTGCCACTTCGGGCTCCCTGTTGGGCAGGGAGCCTGCTTCTCCCTCTCCCTCTCCCTCTCTACTATCTTTCCCTCTATCTCAAAGAAAGAAAATCTTTTTTCAAAAAGGGTTTATACGTTCCTATTAATAATTTCCTTGATCTTCCTAGTTTTCAGCCTCGAAAGAGGTAATCCTATTCAAGAGTCAGAAAATCAAAAGACTGGTTGGGGGGGATAACAAGTCACTTCATTTAAGTTGTTTAAGAGGAGACAGTGTCATATCATTCACTTAGTATTATGCTAAAACGAGTAAACTTGAATTTCTAGTGATTTAGTACCACAAACATGGAAGATGGAGAAAATGGGAGGAGATGAATAATTATTTAAAAAAATACATAAGCATAATTTATAACTGCATGGTTTTTGCTTTACGGTTGTTACAGAGAAAAGAGCTTCATAATTCAACAGGCCACTGAATTGTATACTTGAAAATGGTTAAAATGGTAAATTTTATGTTACCTATATTTTACCACAAAGAATTCATATAGTAAATGCTTGATTAGAACTATATCTTCCAAACAAAAAATAAGAAAAGAAATAAAAGGTATCCTAATTTCTAAGGAAGAAATAGTAAAGTTTTCACTATGCGCAGATGACATATTACTATATATGGAAAACCCTAACAACTCTACCAAAAATTTAGTAGAACTTATAAATGAATTCAGTAAAGTTGCAGGATACAAAATTAATGTACATAAACCTGTTGCATTGCTATATACTAATAATGAAGCAACAGGAAGGAAAATTAAGAAAGCAATCGCATTTACAATTACACCAAAAACAATAAAACAACCAGGAGTAAATGTTACCAAAGAGGTAAAAGAAATGTACTCTGAAAACAATAAAACACTGATGAAAGCAATTCGAGATGACACAAAGAAATGGAAAAAAAATTCCATGCCCATGGATTGGAAGAACGAATGTTGTTAAAATGTCTATACTATCCGAAGTAATCTACAGATTTAATACAATTCCTATCAAAATACCAACAGCATTTTCACAGAATTAGAACAAACAATCCTATAATGTGTATGGAACCATAAAAGATCTCAAATAGGGGATCCCTGGGTGGTGCAGCGGTTTGGCGCCTGCCTTTGGCCCAGGGCGCGATCCTGGAGACCCGGGATCGAATCCCACATCGGGCTCCCGGTGCATGGAGCCTGCTTCTCCCTCTGCCTGTGTCTCTGCCTTTCTCTCTCTCTCTCTCTCTCTGTGTGTGACTATCATAAAAAATTAATTAATTAATTAATTAAATAAAAATTAAAAATTAAAAAATCTCAAATAGCCAAAGCAATGTTGAAAATACAAAACTGGAGATACCACAATTCCAGATTTTAAGTTATATTACAAAGCGATAGTAATTAAAGCAGTATGTACTGGCAGAAAAATAGACACATAGATCAATGGAATAGAACAGAAAACCAAGAAATAAACCCACAATTATATGGTCAATTACTCTTTGACAAAGGAGGAATGAACATACAATGAGAAAAAGACAGCATCTTCAACAAATGGTTTTGGAGGGATCCCTGGGTGGCGCAGCGGTTTGGCGCCTGCCTTTGGCCCAGGGCGCGATCCTGGAGATCCAGGATCGAATCCCACATCGGGCTCCCGGTGCATGGAGCCTGCTTCTCCCTCTGCCTGTGTCTCTGCCTCTCTCTCTCTCTCTCTCTCTGTGTGACTATCATAAATAGATAAAAATTAAAAAAAATAAAAAATGTATATTTATTTAAAAAAAAAAACAAATGGTGTTGGAAAAATTGATCAGTTACATGCAAAAGAATGAAACTGGACCACTTTTTTTTTTTTTTTTTACCATACGCAAAAATAAAACTCAAAAGGGATTAAAGACCCAATGTGAGGCCTAAAACCATAAAAATCTTTGAAGAGAGCACAGGCAGTAATTTCTCTGACATAGACCACAGCAACATTTTTCAAGATACATCTCCCAAGGTAAGAGAAATAAAAGCAAAAATAAACTACTAGGACTACGTCAAAATAAAAAGTTTCTGCACAGCAAAGGAAACAACTAAAATAAAAGTAACCTATTTAATGGGAGAAGACATTTGCAGATGACATATCCAATAAAGAGCTGGTATCCAAAATATGTAAAGAACTGCTACAATTCAACACCCCAAAAAACAAATAATCCAATTAAAAAATGGGCAGAAGAAATGAATAGATATTTTTCCAAACAAGACATCTAGGTGGCTAATAAATACGTAAAAAGATGCTCAACATCACTCATCAACAGGGAAATGTAAATCAAAACTACAATGAGATATCACCCCTTACCTGTCAATGCCTAAAATCAACAATCCAAGAAACAACAAGTATTGATGAGGATGTGGAGAAAGGGGGACCAACCCTCTTGTACTGTTGGTGAGAATGTAAACTGGTGCAGTCACTATGGAAAAGAGTATGGAGGGTCCTCGAAAAGTTAAAAATAGAACTGACCCTGATCCAGCAATTGTGCTACTGGGTATTTACCCAATAAATACAGAAATGCTAATTCAAAGGGGTATGCATCCTATGTTTATTGCACCACTATTTACAATAGCCGAACTATGGAAGCAGCCCAAATGTCCATCAATAGATGAATAAATAAAGAAGAAGTGGTATGTATACATAGAATGGAATATTATTCAGCCATAAAAGGAATGAAATTTTGCCATTTGCCACATGGATAGAGCTAGAGAGTATAATGCTAACTGAAATAAGTCAGCCAAAGAAAGGCAAAATACCATATGTTCTCACTCCTATGTAGAATTTAAGAAACAAAACAAATGAGCACAGGTGAGAAAAGAAACAGAGGCAAAAACCAAGAAACAGACTCTTAATTATGGGTAACAAACTGATGGTTATCAGAAGGGAGGGGTGTGGAGTACAGAGGCTGGGTGAAATTGGTGATAGAGATTAAAGAGTATGCTTATCATGTTGAAAAAAAAAATCTGCTTTGTCCTGGACATACTAGGAAAATGAAAAAAGAAACATATCCTCCCAAAAAAGTGTAATAAAATTGTTCAAAAAAAATGAAACCAGTTAAATTATCTGAAGAATCTTTTTGAAGCATGATTTTATGCCTTTTGACATCTGCCTTGAATAAAAAACAATAAGGCAAACACTGTAGCTATAACTTATATTTTAAAGTTTTAATAAACTGTAAAATAGTAGAACTCACCTTTGTAGTTTCATCCCATGGGCAGCTACTAGCATGGCCATAACAAATACACATTCCTCCAATAGAAATGTCTTTGATGGAATAGTAATACTAAGGAAAAGAAAGTGACAAAGATTAAGGCCTCTTCTATTTAAGTTAAGAGAAAATGTTGGGCTCTCCAACAAATAGTTCAGTTGTTACTGGTAACCTAAAAAATAATTATTATACATTTTAAACTATATTTCATACACAAAGAATTCTTATGTTGATTTAAAATAAATGCCCAAATGAGCTCATCAACAGAAGTCAAAGTCTAAGAGAAATTCTTTTATTTATTTATTTATTTATTTTTTTTTGTCTAAGAGAAATTCTTAACTTGGCTGCACCTTATACCAGGCAGTCATATTCAAAACCCATAACTAATAATCCTAAAAAATATTGCTACTTTGAGTACAGCACTATATAACTGAATAGAGTACTTTATACAAAAGATAATAACTCATGACCAAGTAGGATTTTTCCCTAACATGAAAAGTTAGTCCAACACACAAAAATCAGTAAATGTTAATCAATCACCCTATTAATAGAATAAAGGTGAAAAAAATAATTTGATTATTTCAAGAGTCACGAAAACCATGGAACAGAATTTAACACCACTCATTAAAAAAACTCAGCAAACCAGTAGAAGAGAATCTGCTCAGCCCTAATAAAGAGAATCCATGAAAAACTGAGAGCTAGTAGTGAAGATTAAGTGCTTTCCTCTTACAATCTGCTCTCGTCATTTCCATTCCACATCTATGGGAGGTGCCAGCCAGTGCAATAATGCGAAAGAAAAGGAATCAAAAGCGTAAAGGGTGCACAGTAAGACGAAACTCTTATTATTTATAGATGATATTATTGTGTACTTGGGAAAATTAAAAAAAAAAATCCATACTAGAAACAATCTGTGACTTCAGCAATATCCTAGTATGTAAAACCAATAAACAAAATGGACTATACTAGCAATGAACAATGGAAAATAAAATTTAGAAGGCAATCTATTAAGGCTAATGAGCAAAAATATATAACACTTAAGAATAAATTGAAAGTAGATGTACCAAAAAAACAAACAATAAAACACTCCCAAGAGGAACTAGAGAGGACCAAGACAAGTGGAGACATACAGCATCTTCACGGATTAGGTGATCCAATATCGTCAAAACATCTTCCAAAATCCTTCCCAAACTGATCTATCTATCCAGTGGAATCCCAATGAAAATCTTAGAAGGATTTTTTGGGGGAGCAGAAATTAACAAAGCCATTCTAAAATTTATAAGGAGATGAGACAAAATGAGCCTAGAAGAGCAAACGATCTTGATAAAACTAGGTTGGACTTATTATAGTACCTGACTTCAAGACTTCAATCCAAAAAACTATAGCAATCAAGAAAGTTTGTTATTGGCATAAAGACAAATAGATCAATGGAATATCAGAGTCTGGAAATAGAAACAGACAATAGTAAGGTCAAATAATTTTCAATAAAGCACCGAAACAATTTTATGGAGAAAAGTACTTTCCACAAATGGTGCTGGAACAGCTGCATGCATATATGGGGAAACAAAAGGCCTTGACCTCTACCTCACACCAAACACAAAAATTAATTTGAAAGACGATAAATGTAAAAGCTAAAACTATAAAGCTACTAGACAGATGCATAGGATAACATCCTTGCAAACCTGGAATAAAAAAGTATTTTTCAGAAAGGACAGAGAAAGCATTAAGTATAAAAGAAAAAATAATATACTGGATTTCATTAAAATTAAAACCTCTCAAATATCATGGGAACGTGAATAAGCAAGCTTCAAACAGAGAAGATATTTGCAACATAGATACCTGACAAAGGATTTGTACACAAAATATATAAAGGTCTTTTACAGCTCTGTAATCAGGAGATAAAAATGATCCAAATGAAAAATGAGCAAAAATATTCAATCAGACACCAATAAGCAACTATCAACATATGTCATCAGGGAAATGCAAATTAACATCACAAGGAGGTGCCACCATATGCACATCAGAGTGACTGATGTGAAAATGGGTGACAATCCAAATCTGTGACAGTGTGTCATGCAACAGCAGGCTCACACATTGCTGGTCTGCAAAATGGTACAACTTTCCATAAGGCTTAACAAATTCTTAAATACTAAACACACAGCTACCCTCTAACTCAGTAATTCCACTCCTGGTTTATCCAAGGCATTGAAAATATGTGTCCACAAAAGCCTTATACACTTACTTGAAATCTGTACATCTTATTGAATGTTTTTTGAATGAGTTATAACTCGGACTTTAACATTTCCCTTTAAGTGAAAACAAGAGCAACATGCTTGCTGAAGATCAAACATGGAGCCAGACCAGAATGTGAAGAGCAATACCGCAACATTCATTACATCACGTCACTATGGGATGGGGGGAGGGGGTCTGAGGGTAGGAGGTCAGAACCATCCCCCAGTTAAGAGGTAGCATGCTAAACAAAGCATATATAATGATCTTCAATGAAATAAGAAAAAAAAAAAAAAAGGCTAACCCAGGAGGACAAAGCCAACCAAAAAGAAAAATCTACTTTCCTTAAACAAAATAAACTTTTCACAATGGGCAGGAGCCCTGCCATGGACTCACTCGTCTTGTAACAATAGGATCAAGGTCTATAGGGTCACGGTGGCTCAGGGTCATGAGATCGGCATTGAGGGTTCTAATGCGCTGTAAGCGAAGGCGAATGTATCGTGCAGAAGTAAACTCCAACAGCTTGGGTGAAAGGTCATCAGCACTCGGTCTGCCATTGATTAGTGATGTATGAATCTAAAGATAAATGAACAAATGTCAATTTTAAGCAGGCAAAAATATATCCCTGATTGTTTAACTTCAGGACATAATCTTTACTATCTAGAATCAAACCAAACAACTAGATTCTTGTAGAAACCCTAACATTTGTTAATTACTACTTGTGAACACCATGATCACAAAATATTTTCAGTTAATTTAAAGTTCCAGCATCTCAGAAATTGTTAGACAACTTAACGGGACCACTTCTCCCAGTGTCCAGGGTATTTTATTTTATTTTATTTCTTTGTTTCCCAGAGTTAGGAGTCTCTCATGGTTTTTCTTCCTCTCTAATTTTTCCCCACTTAGTTCCCCCCATTCCCTTACATTCCCTTTCATTATTTCTTATATTCCATATATGGGTGAAACCATACGAAAATTGTCTTTAAGAGGATCTGAGAGTTACAGATTCATGGCAGACAGAAAATTGAAGGGCTCTTCTAGAAAGGAAGAAATCAATAAGATGAAATGTATGGGTTACAACATCAATCATTAGGAGACTCCTGTCAATACCTTAAACACAGCCAGATATTAGGTTAAAGATCTCTGTAATCTGTACTACAAGAGATCCACTTTTGTTGGCTCTTAAAACTGCTGTCCTCACATCTGAGGTGAGGGCTCTGGAGAAAAACCAGATATTACTGCAGTGGGCACAGTACCTCTCCATGCTCAAGTGGCACCAGTCTAGAATAGTAGGAGGTGCAGATCACTTCGTCATCGGCCCTGTAGGTGGGTGGCCCCCGTCTTGGAGTGATATTGTAACGAGTCAAACACTCTGTGTCACTGACTGCATAGTACTGCCAGGGGCTAAATGTGGTGCCATCCAGAGAACGCTCCAAAATCCAGTTTCCAGGTCGAGGGGCATTAGCAGCTTTGATAATGACATAGGCAACTTGAAAGACCTGAAACAAAGACACTGAGAAATCTTAATCAAGAATCAGTAGCAACGGCTCAAAAATAAAGCACCTCTTGAGAGAAGTATTGTCTGATGATCGCCAATGTCTCCTAAGGCTTTTGAGTGTAATTGCTTTATAAATGCTGATCAGAAATAGGTCTTATGAACGTTCTCCTGGTGACATCGCATTTCAAAATAAACTTGAAAAAGCACTCACAAATAAATTTGTATTATTACAATTATTATTAACAGTATTAATATTAATATAAGTGCTTGTTCTCTTGTTTCTGGTGTCTTTCCATCTGGATTCTGAATGATAATAGTGACATTACATTCCACTAATAGTAGCTTTAATGTATTTCTTTAAGTAATTTGGAAGTAACACGTCTGAATATGAGGGGAAAAAAGTCAGTCCACTACGTGTGTGCCTATTTGAATGACGTAAATCCAAAGCATGAACAATACCAAAGCTGACAAGGATGTGAACAACAGGAACTCCCGTTAACTGTTTATGGGAATGCAAAATGGTAAAGCTGCTTGCAAATGCAGTTTGCCAGTTTCTTAAAAAAATTAACCACATTCTTAGCATACATCCCGGCAACTGCACCCCTTGGTATTTACCTAAATGAATAGAAAACTTCCATAGATGAATAGATAAACAAAGTGTGATACATCTATACAATAAAGTATTATGCAGTGATAAAAAGAAAGAAGCTCTCATACTACAAGCTAAATGCATGTTGCTAAGTGAAAGAGCCAATCTGAAAAGGCTGCAATATAATATAATTCCTTATCCATTCTGGATAAGGTAAAAACACAGAGACAGTAAAAAGATCAACAGTTGCCAAGGATTGGGGGAAAGAGGGATGAATAGGGGCCCACAGAGGATTCTTAGGGCAGTGAAGCTATTCTGTACAATAGAATACCAATAGTTGGATAGCATAGTTGTGGACACATGTCATTACATATTTGTCAAAACCCATAGAATGTGCAACATAATGAGTGAAACAATGTAAACAAGGGACTTAATTAATAACAATATATCCACATCAGCTCATCAGTTGAAACAAGTGTTTTACACTAATGCAAGATGAGATTAAGAAGGGAAATGGGTGCAGAGGAGTGAGGGCGATATGGGACTCTGCACTTAACACACATTTTTCTGTAAACATTAAAAACTGTTCTAAAAGATGAAAAAGATTCATTGAGAAAGAAATAAAAAGTCAGAAAAGTGTAGAGCTGGCATATAGGGAAAAAGAGGATGTAGATGACCAAGGTATGAATAGACTAGCCAGGTAAATCTTGGATCTGGAAAGGACTCTTGTCACTATGTAGCCTCAAATTCAGCATTAAGAAGGAATCATCTCTCCACCAACCAGCCCCTCCAGGACTACCACAGTGACAGGAAATTCATTTACTCCTAATATAGTTCTTTTGTTTTATGTAAATTTCCTCTGTTGGGGGATCTTTCCCTGGATTGATTCTCAAAGTGCCTCATAAATTCCACGCTCTGGAGCTGTGGAAAAGATGTTCATTGATTTCATGTAACTCTCTTTCAAACATTTAAATATAACAATCATATATCACCTCCAGAACCCAAAGTTGTCAGCCTCGACTTTCTGTTTACCTGAAAACACTCAATCTCACAAGACCTCATTGCCTTGTCGTCATGCCCTGGACACAACCTTCCTTTAACCCACAGTTCCCGTGAACTGAATACAAAACTCCAAATGTTTTCTGAATTGGGAAAACAGTAAAAACATCATGTCCTTTGTTTCAGTAATTCAGCCTTAGCAAGCATTCGCTTTCCTGTTAGTAAACCTAGATCACAAGATTGCAGGAGCAACAACACAGAAAAATGCCTTTTTCCATGTGAACCGCTATTTACTCTGGATTTCCTGTAACCCAAATTGATAGAGGATTTTTTTTAAACCAAAGTGAAAAATTTTTTAATCTTTTAAATATATATGTTATATATGTAAAGAAATATGTATGCACATGTGCGTTTATGTGAACGTATGTGTGTGTGTATACATACATATGTGTATGCATTGGGAAGGAAGTTATTATTCACTTATTCTGAGTCTTATTGTCCCTGGATATTTTGCTTTTCTTGCTTTTGGGTTTAGCATTTTAGCCCTCTCCTATTCTGGGAACACAAGAGCTTCTTAATGTTAATCTGCCATAAGCCAAATAATTTTATACTCACCTACTGAATCATTCTCTGGGAGAGACAATTATATTCCATTATCGTAACTCTATTCACCTTCAAGAAAAAGCCTCCAACCAAGCTTAGTCTGCAACCTAATAGAAGTGTGTCTGATATTTTGCTAATCCATATTCATCATGTGCTATTTTCCTTTAACATGCAACCACTGCTTCTCAAGCATATTAGAAGTAAAACAACATTCTCAGGTTTTAGTAATGAGGAAAATGACCAGCTCTGTACTGTTATTAATGCCTCGAAGTAGAACTGAACAGTCTATGTTTAAAAATCTAAAACCATTTTTATCAATTAAGGCTACTTTTTTTTTTTTAAAGATTTTATTTATTCATGAGAGACACACACAGAGAGAGGCAGAGAGACACAGGCAAAGGGAGAAGCAGGCTCCCTGTAGGAGAGACTGATACCAGACTTGATCCCAGGACCCTGGGGTCATGAACTGAGCCGAAGGGAGATGCTCCCACTGAGCCACCCAGGTGTCCCAATGAAAACCACTTTTAAAAATTAAAATAATGCAAAGACTATTTTGTCCTGGCATAAACATCTCCAAATATTCTCCTGTGAACACAGTTCCATGAGTTTTATTTTTGAGTATTTATTTTAAAGAACCTTTTCCCTGATTTTATAATTCATATATTTCATAATTTGTTTCCCTGATTTACTAAATGTTAATGTTACTGAAATACTGAACACTTCTGAGAAGTACCTGGCAATTAATCTGATTGTGTCCTCTAGAACTAGTCCTGAAGTATATCCAGAGTTTGTTACACAGCTTGGGGTAGGATACTTCCACCTTCTCAAAGATCCCGTGCTGTCCTGGAGCATGTTGCCAGACTCCATCCTTCACAGTTTTCCACTGGTTTTTACAGCGGTGCCCAAACTAACTGAAGGGAGAACATTCTCATCTTTATGTATTGCTTGTCCAATTGCTTTACAAATACCTTCACCATAGAAGTAGAATTCCATGATCATGGAAACCCGATCGTTCACCATTGATGAATATATTAAACTAGACCTTAAAAAATGGAGGTGCCCAAAGGCACGTGGGTGGCTCAGCTCAGCAGCTGACTCTTGATTTCAGCTCCAGTCATGATCTCAGGGTCATGGGATTGAGCCCCATTTGGGGCTCCAAGCTCAGCAGGGAGTCTGTTTGAGATCCTCTCCTTCTCCTCCTCCCCCTACTTGTGTTCTTTCTTTCTCTCTGAAATAAATAAATAATTTTTTTTTTTAATGGAGGTGCCCAGTGAGACAGTGCAGTGGGGCAGCCCATTAGAGAGGGATAGAAGGAAAGGAAATTCACAAAGACAGCTGAAATGAAATGCATTTACCTTTTGTTTTCCAGTTTCACATTTAAAATGGAAAGAACTAGTAGGATGACTTCATGTGTACTGAGAATCATATGTGTATCATCTTATTTAATCCCAAACAACTCCTGAGTTCCAAATGATTGTTGTGCCCATTTTATATATTTGGAAACTGATATATAGAGAAATTAAGAGACGAGCAACTGAGTTGCAGGTCCTGATAAGAGCACTGGTCTCCAAATGTCCACATACACCTAAAGTTGATGAACTTCCCTTTTGTGGTCCCAAAATAAAGGACTCTTATATTCACTTGAATGCTGGGTTCACATACAAACAAGTGCAGTGGCAGCTGTTCCAGCTAACTCTGGAGTTTCTCTTGGGAGAGCCCAGGGTGAGCAGGGGGGTAGGAAAGGGAGAGAGTGTAAGAGACAAAAATGAATGACAGCTAATGCTTATGGAGCATTTACTGTGCCCAAGGACAATGCCAAGTGCTTCATTAGAATTATTAATGCTTCATTAGAATTATTAGCTTTTCTAATCCTACAGCTAAATTCTTCTTCTGAAGTACATATTGTTATTTCTGCCACTTTACAGATGAGAAAACCAAGGCATGGAAAGGTTTTGTAATCTCAAGATCTCACAGGTACTGAAATTATACCACAGGGCTTTGAGCCCAGCAGTAATGATAGTGATAGTACCCAATCACTATGCCATGCTGCTAGGGATGACAAGAAAAAGGAAGGGCTAAGTTCTGGGCTGGGGGAAAAAAAACCCAGATTTTCCATGATTGCAGTACCATGTTCTTGTATTTTTTGCAAACTTGTGTCAGTTTTCATACTGACGGCTTATCCATCTACAAGAAAATAACACCAAATGGAAGAACAACCAGAGGGAAGAAACATCAGGACGATTCCGCAAGGAAGGAAATGTTTAATTCTTATCTTAAGGCCTTGAGCTGTAAAGCTTGGCATTGTTCTCACAATCTCTCAATAGTCCTCAAGGTCCCCACATCTGAGATCAAAACACAAACCAAGAAAGGGACTGTAAACTATAAATCTGTGAAAGAGGAAGTGGAATTATGAAGCATCTAAACAGTTTGTCCTCGCTCAAGCTATGTTATTGACTCCAAATGCATATGTTAAAGTCTAACCCCTATTACATCAGAGTGTGACTATATCTGCAGATAGGGTCAAGATGTAATTCAAGTTAAATGAGGCCATGCAGGTGAGCCCTAATCTCATACGACCGGTGACTTTAGAAGAAGATTAGGACACAGTTGAGCACAGACTAAAGGTGACCATATGGGGACACAGTGAGAAGCCACATGCAAGCCAGCAAGATAAGTTCCAAAAATCAACCCTTCCAACATGTTAACCTTGAACTTTTAGCCTCCAGAACTCTGTGTATATAAATTTCTGTTGTTTAATCCACACAGTCTTTGGTATTTGCAATGGCAGGGTCTAGCAAATTAACATAAACTCTGATTCCCCAATTGTGCATTGATAAGCAGGTGCATTGATAAGCACATAGAAAAAGTGAGGGATTCTATGTTAGTATATAGAATCTTAAGTGTTTGCCCAAATGAAATCCATATTTCCATGTATTTTTGTTGCTTTTTTTGTGTGCATGGTTGACTAAATTGCCTTTTTTTCTCCATATAAGGTTGGCTGAACACAAGTTGATGATGCAAAGTTTTCACTAGACTCAGTCTCTGTGGTCTTGCCAAACCTGCAGCTGATACAGCCATTTCAAAATCCACCTTCATCATGGTTTTACACCAAGTGACTTTTGTTAATGATCACTGGAATGCACATAAACAGTGTCACATCAATAAAGTAGATGTACATCAAACACCACTTTCTACAGAGGAATCCAGACAGGAATTTCCATGTGGGCCACTGTCTTAACCTAAATATATATTAAATCCACCTCAGGCACAGGCATCTGAAAAATACAGATTGCCCAATTCTCCAACATTGGAGAATTACCAATGTATGTATGTGGAGAAGTCAAGTCTCTCTTCCCCACAGAAGCTCAGTTCCTCTCTGCTGCACCCCTGTGCATCATCTGTAGGAGGCCTAGATACCACTCAGGACCCCCACTGGAAATCCCCCATACAAGCACTTACCACCTCCATGGGAGTCACTAAACAGTGAACAGAGGAATGTTTTGTCTCTTACATGACGGAAAAGAGCTTTCTGCAGGCCAAAGATTTTTAGGTTATGAGTCAAATTACATTTTAAAAAGTTAAGTGTATTTGGTAAGTAATAGTGCTTAATTATCTCCTTATAAGTAGTGAATTTGTGTTTCATAAGCATTATTCCTTATGTTATTAGAACATAAAATTCAAAATGATCATTTGAATTAATATTTGTTACTCAAGAATATAGAAGTTATTATTTACTAGAAGGCCAATTACTACCACAGACACGAATGACTTCTGCTTTTAGGGTGTCTATCACTCAAGCACTTATTCAGTTGATAAACATGTGAAGTAGTGAAAGAAGTCTGGGGCTAAGAAGTCTCCTTGGCACATAGAATATATGTGATACACATTGTAGGTCAATACACATTGTAGGTGAACTTTTATAGCCAATTACCTTAAAATGTCACTTATACCATATTTTAGTTTGCCCTTTTACTGTTATCTCATTTTAGGACCAGGGTACAAAATTAACAGAAGGAAATATCTTTGTGAATGAGAAGAGAACTTTGGAATAAAACTAGGTTTGTTTTTCTTTAAATCTGGTGCTGTCATTTAAAGTGGAAAATAAACATGTCGGGATGCTTGGGTGGCTCAGCAGTTGAGTGTCTGCCTCTGGCTCAGGTCACAATCCTAAATTCCTGGGATCGAGTCCCACATCAGGCTCCTCACATGAAGCCTGCTTCTCCCTCTGCCTCTCTCTCTCTCTCTCTTTCTGTGTTTGTCTCTCATGAATAAATGAATAAAATCTTTTAAAAAATAAAAATGTCAAAATCAAATCTTCTCCCCTTCCCCTGCCCCTTTCTTTTCCTTATGCCTTTTCTTTTCTTTTTAAATCTTTTATTTACTTATTCATAGAGACAGAGATAGACAGAGAGAGAGAGAGAGAGAGAGGCAGAGACACAGGCAGAGGGAGAAGCAGGGTCCATGCAGGGAGCTTGACATGGAACTCCATCCCGGGTCTCTAGGATCACGCCCTGGGCTGAAGACAGCGCTAAACTGCTGACCCACCCGGGCTGCCCTCCTTTTGCCTTTTCTTTTTATTTATTTATTTTTAAAGATTTTATTTATTTATTCATGAGAGACACGGGCGGTGGGGGTGGGCAGAGACACAGGCAGAGGAGAAGCAGGCTCCATGCAGGAGCCCGATGTGGACTTGATCCAGGGACTCCAGGATCACGCCCTAGGCCAATGGCAGGTGCTAAACTGCTGACCCACCAGGGATCCCCCTGCCTTTTCTTTTTATTGCAGAGAGGAGGAACTGGCTACCAGTAGTGACAAATTTAGATTGGGTAGATTTCTTTCCTTAAATTTTTTAAGATTCATGTCTCAGAAAATCAGTAATGGCCACTTTTGAAGCAAGCACAGATACTTCCAGTAGACATTGAGGGAAAGCCAAAAGTAATAAAGATGATCACTGATAAATGGAGGGCATAGCGATATCTGCCCGTCCAAACAGTAAATAGTAATCTATAACCAGCAATCTGAAGATGGGAAAGGATATTCAGAACATCTGTCTGAAGCAGTTGTGTTTTTCATCAACTAGAAAAGCTATTTTAAAAAAGACCCGCCAGTAAGCTGTCCTATGGGCCACATGTCACAGTTTCCATTTAAGGACAACTAGTGGTATTTCAAAGGAAAAGTGTCGAGCCATTTTCACAAGTCAAAACTGGAAAGGAAGGGCTTGGTTTTCATTCCCCGTCTCAGTGTATTTCTCCACATAATTGTTCCCAGCGCTCAGTTGGGCCAAGTGCTCTAAAATGATTTCGCTAAGTTTTGTGGAAGATTAGTTGGAACCACCTCAAAAGCACAGGCAGGCATGTCATCAAATGTCCTTTGTGAGGATCTTCCCCATTTTTCCCATCCTGTGTCATGTGGCAGCCCAGCACCCCTAAAAGAATGAGATAAACCCACTTGTGAAATGGATTTAGAGGTCAAACACTGATTGAACATCTGCTTTGCAATGAGGACTGCAACCAATACAGCAGCAGGTGGAGGACATGGTCAGCATGGGCAGGATGCCTTGATGGAAAAACCAATGGTTAACCAAATCCCCAGGAAGACACAGGTGTTGAAGGTGTCTGGGTGTGGTGGGGGAAGCTAGCCTAGTCTGGAGAAGACGGGATGGTTGGGGAAAGCTTCTCTAAAAAGAGGGGAGGACTGAGGAGGAGATGTTTAGGTAAAGGGAGAGAAGGGACCAAGGGGCAGGGAGTGAAAAATCTGCAGGACCAGAGCACAGAGCAGTATAGAAATGGCAGGAGGCCAGGCTGGCTTGAGTGTAGATGGCCAGAGGGAGACTGAGTAGGGCATAGGTCCTTGCACCCGGTTCAAACTTTTAGACCATGAGAGAATCTTAAACTAGGGAGCTGCAGGGTCAACAGGCATGAACAGATCATGGAGTTGGATTTGGTGCCAGGAAAGCAGAAAAGATGGGAATGTTGATGTAGTAAAGACCAAGACCTAAGCAGAGAAAAGGTCAAAAAGATCAAGTGGGTCTTAGTGGGTTAGTGGGTTTTTTAAAGATCAAATGTGAATGAGAAAGAAAACACCAAGAGGCCAAGCAGAGCTCTCAACTTCTCAACTTCTTTTCACTTCATCTGCTAGAACTCCTGTTGGCCCATGATACCCTAGTTGCTCTAGCCTGTAGTTTCATATTCTTTCTTCTCCTTCTTTATCACACTCTACGAAAGTAAAAGGGGCCCCTAATCATTAAGCCTCACAAATCTATCTGGCAATACCATCCAGAAAAGCTGTGCAAATCTGCACTTGACTAACTCCACTAAACATTAACCTATTCGTTATACATTTACAACTCCTAGAAACAATAATTATGTGTTTCATTCCTTTGGTCAGGAAATCGTTTATAGTTTTAGCACTGGAGAGATTAGAAAGCATTTTTCTTTTGTTTTTGAAAGTCTTCACTCTTTAATGTGGAAAGTTGGTCTATGTCATATTTAAAGATTCTCATTTTTCTTCAGAGCATCTAACTTCATTGAGCATCTATCACTTGTCAGGCATTGAACTGATGGTTACCACATTTAAATCATCACATTTAAAGCTTTTTTAAAAAAAGAATATCTAAATAAATGTCTTTCATTATGTCAATAGGAAGGCTTGTTTACTCAAAAAGATGCAGTAGGAATGTAAAATGGCACAGCCATTATGGAAGACAGTATGGCAGATCCTCAAAAAATTAATCATAGAATTACCTTTTGAGCCAGTAATTCCACTTCTGAGTATATGCCCACCAGAATTGAAAGCAGGGACTCAAAGGGATACCAGTATATCAATGTCTATAGGAGCACTATTCACAATACCCAAGCGATGGAAATAACCCAAATACCCATCAATGGATACATGGGTAAACAAGTATCCCACTAATGGGGGGATAACTTTGGGATATCCCACTAATGGAATATTATTCAGCCTTAAAAAAGAATGAAATTCTAATATATTCTACAACATGGATGAACCTTGAAAACATTATGCTAAGTGAAATAAGCAGACACAAAGGACAAATACTGTATGACTCCATCCACATCAGTTACCAAAAGTAGTCAAATTCATTGAAACTGAAATTAGAATTATGGTTAATTGGGGCTGGGGAGGGGCAGGAGGAAGAGGGAGTTAATGTACAAAGTTTCAATTTGGGATAAAGAGAAAGTTCTGGAGATGAATAGTGGTGATGGCTGTACAACAATGTGAATATACTTAATGCCTCTGACCTGTACACTTAAAAAATGGTAGAAAAGGCAATCTTATGTATATTTTCCAAAGAAATAAAAAGATGTGAAAATAGGGAGAGAAAAGTAAACAGCATGAAAATTCAAGTTCTCATGGAAGGTGGAGATTTCTAAATTGACCTTGAGTGAGAGCATAGTATTTCCAGTCAGAGAACTCTGGAGAGGCCAATGAAGTCATAAAGAGGTCAAGCAAACAGTGCAGAGGGATGTCTGGAACCTTACCTTACCCATGACCCTATTTCTGTCATGTTCATATGAAGCCCTGGTAGGGCATGATAGTATTTCACAAAGTGCAACACCTGAGTGCTTCCTGCCTGGCCCCTAGGTCATTCTGGTATAAAGCAATAGATAACCCTCCAAGGTGGCCATCTCAATGGAGGCCTACCACATAGTCATTTCACTAGCTTTCTTGTGCTTCTATCATATGAAGATAAAGGACAAATATGCTCTGATAACATGCCATAAAATATGAGAGAAGAGAGAAAATTTTAAATTAGAAGACTGACAATTCTTAGTCATCTTCTAAATATGAGGGAAAAGTTCTCAGAAACTATTGAATCTGCACTAGATCGGTCACTTGATCATTTACTTTTAAAAATATGATTAATGCCCAGATTTGATCAAAAACAATTCTAGAGGGGGTATGTGGGAGCTCTTGTACTTTCCACTCAATTTTTCTGTAAATCTAAAACTTTTCAGCAAAATAAAGTCTATTAGTTTTTCAGCAGCAAACTAAGCGATTTACATATTATTATTATAGTTATCAGTTACTGGAAGAAAGTGTAAACCACCCCAGTTGGCTAATGAGTGGTTTTAAGACTTCACTAAACTTCTCAGGATGTCTTGGTTTGGACAGCTGTGGCTCCCCCGGCTAATAATCTGCAGGTTTTAATTTGATCTCACAGCTTTCCCAGCCTTCATTTCCGTACCTTATGGCGCATAAAGGGCAGGCCAGAGCGAGTCAGTGCCCTCCAAATATCTGTGAAAATATTTCAAAGGGATCTCAAATCTAAGAAAATGTACTGGAACAGACTGCCATCCTGGTCACTAGAAAGTTTACACTCTTGTCACTATGGCATTTGTGTCATCTCATCAAGACCAATGCTTACAGAGTAAGACATCCACAATCACTCCCCTAGTTAACATATTTTTAACTTCTTACCATCTAGAGAATTATAAAACTAAATTTGATGTTTTCCACAATTCAGGCTTAAAATGACAAATCCAGAGAATGTCTTCTCTACGTTCCACTGCATTATTCACAATGAATAATGTGAATATGAATCGATATATTCTTTACTTGTCTCACATTGTAAGTATAGTGTGAAATAATATATAGGAGAATACTTTATAAAATGCTTAGTACAGATGTAAGGGATCATTATCAGATTTTTAGATATTTTCCTCAAGTGCCGTAGTTATTCTTCTGACAACTGGCACCTCTCAAAACAATGATATTTAGAGTCAATTCCATTTTTTCTCTTTTGTTACAATATGAAAATTATATCCTGCCTCTTGCATTGATACGCAAATATCTAAAAATGTCACCACCATGTTACAAGCAACTTGACTGCTCCCACAGAGATTAATAATCATGACATAATTTATCCATGTGAAGATAATAGACAAGAAAGAAATAAACAGTTTAAGCATCTGAAATCAACCTGACACTCCCAAATATATGTCTAATACAGGACATACATCAATAAATACATGTTACATCACAAAAAGCACATGAGAAGACTAGCAAGATGGTGGAAGAGTAGGGTCCTCAACTCATCTGGTCCCACAAATCTTTCAAAACATCCTGAACACTTACGAATTTGACCTGAGATGTAAAGAGAGAACAGCTGGAAGGCTACAGAGAAAAAAGTTTTCGGTTCTAACAAGGTAGGAAGGAGAAAAGAAAAAAAAAAGAAAGAAAATGTGGGAGGGGAACTAGCCAGGTGAAAGCCTCTGGGGAACGAAAGCCCAGCCCTGGACAAGCAGGAACTTTAAAAATCTGCACCTGAGGGGATCCCTGGGTGGGGCTCAACGGTTTGGCGCCTGCCTTTGGCCCGGGGTGCGATCCTGGAGTCCCGGGATCGAGTCCCGCATCCGGCTCCTGGCATGGTGCCTGATTCTCCCTCCTGTGTCTCTGCCCCACCCCTCTATGTCTATCATAAATAAATAAATAAATCTTAAAAAAAAAAAAAAAACATCTGCACCTGAGCTTCCCCTGATGGAAAAGTGCTCAGCAGGGAAACTGAGCAAAGTCACAGGAGGGGCCATGAAGCATCAAGATCCTCGGAGACACTTTAAGACTAGGGGCACCCGGGACAAAGCTCACTGCAAACTGCGGTCCAATCTTGGTAAAGGGATGGAGCACTGCAGCCCTCTGGGGCACTTGAGAAAAGCCCTCTGGTTACACAGGCTGGCCCCGGAGATCCTTTTACCCTAGAGTCCAGCAATGGAGGGAGGTGGCTATCCTCCCTTCCCTTCGGGAGAGGTGGTCCCTGGGAGCGCGGGTCCAGCTGCACAGGGCCCTGGATCCAAGGGTACTAAAGCAGAAAAAGCTGGGGATCCTGTATTCCCCCTGGAACAGGCAGAAGCGGTGAGGGCACAGGAAAGCAAGAACTTTCCTGCCGCTGGGTGCCCCCAAGCTGTACAGATCAGTGCACTCCCCTAGGAGCGTCTCGGCCAGTGTGGACTGGGAGACTGCGGGTAGTTACTCGCAGGGAGCCTGACTCCAGAGCTGGAAATCTGGCCGCCACCATTTTTTTGTTGTTCTTCTCTTCATTTCACCTTGCACCTGGGAGAGATGGGGACTCTAGGGAACTAAGGCCTCACAGGATAAACAGCTCATATTGAGCCCAGCACCTGGGCCGCCCCCGCCAGGCACTGACACCTGAGAATCAGCGCGGCAGACCCCTCCCCCAGAACTGCTGGAAGAACAAGGGGAAAGCGAGTTTATTGAACAAACAGCACTGGAAAGCTCCAGGACTGAGGGAAAATAGTATATAGAACTAGAGGGTCCTTTTCTTTCTTTCTTTCTCTTTCTTTCTTTCTTTCTTTCTTTCTTTCTTTCTTTCTTTCTTCTTTCTTCATTATGACTCATTTTTATATCAGGTTTAAAGTTTCCAATATTTTTTCTCTTTTCCTACCTTAATTACAATATTTTACCAACTCTTCATTTTTAAGTTTTTTCCTTTTTGACTTTCATATTTCTACAATTATGTGTCTTAGATATTATAGTTTTCACTTCTAGATCCCCTTCAAAGTATTCAATTTAATTTTGGTAGATATACAAAATATTTTTTTTCTGTCTTGTCTTGTTTAACAACAGTGGAAGTTAGTACCTTCTAACACATGACCAAAATACAACCAAAACCAAGTGGAACACCAATGTTGGTTCATTTGGTGAGACGATATTCTCTCTTTCTTCCCACTCTGCCCCCATCTTTTATCTTAAAAATATTTATAGTTTTGTGGTTAATGTTAGGTCTTTATATAAGTATTGCTGGTTTACATAAATTTGGGATTGAGCATCTTCTAACATACAAAACAAAATACACTCAGAACCAAGAGGCTCACCCTCTAAGTTCCCTCAGGGTGACTATATTCTCTCTCCACTGCTACTTCCTCACCACCACCATCTCCACCCCCCCTTTATTCTCTTTTATTTTTTTCCCTTCTTTTTTTTTTATTTTTACTACTTTGTTTTAAAATTTGTTTTTCACTTTAGTGGTCCTTTTGCTTTATTTTGTTCTCTTCTTTTTCTTTTATTTTCTGGTCTCTGACCTCTTCGGAATCATCTAGGGTGTATTTTATTTAGGTCGTGATTGATATTTTTGACTCAGCTCACTCCAACTGGACAAAATGACTAGAAGGGAGAATACAACACAAAAGAAAGAATGGGAAGCAATACTCTCTGCCACAGAGTTACAGAATTTGGATTATAATTTGATGTCAGAAATTCAATTCAGAAGTACAGTCATAAAGCTATTGGTGGGATCCCTGGGTGGCGCAGCGGTTTAGCACCTGCCTTTGGCCCAGGGCGCGATCCTGGAGACCCAGAATCAGATCCCACATCGGGCTCCCGGTGCATGGAGCCTGCTTCTCCCTCTGCCTATGTCTCTGCCTCTCTCTCTCTCTCTGTGTGTGACTATCATAAATAAATAAAAAATAAATAAATAAAGCTATTGGTGGCTCTGGAAAAAAGCGTAAAGGACTCTAGAGACTTTGTTCTGCAGAATTGAGATCTAATCAGGCCAAAATTAAAAATACTTTAACTGAGATGCAATCCAAACTGGATGTTCTAACTGCTAGGGTTAATGAGGTGGAAGAGAGAGTGAGTGACATAGAAGACAAGTTGATGGAAAGGAAGGAAGCTGAGGAAAAAGAAAAACAATTAACAGCCCACGAGGAAAGGCATAGGGAAATAAATGATAGTCTCAGAAGGAAGAATATACATCTTATTGGGATTCCAGAAGAGACTGAGAGCGAGAGAAGACCACAAAATATATTTGAACAAATCATAGCCGAGAACTTCCCTAATGTGGGAAGGAAACAGGCATTCAGATCCAAGACATAGAGAGGAACCCCCCCCAAATCAATAAAAACCGTTCAACACCTCAACATTTAATAGTGAAACTTGCAAATTTCAAGATAAATAGAAAATTCTTAAAGCAGTTTGAGACAAGAGATTCTTAACTAATATGGGGAGAAATATCAGATTAACAGCAGACCTCTCCACAGAGACCTGGCAGTCCAGAAAGGGCTGGCAGGATATATTCAGGGTACTAAATGAGAAGAGCATGCAGCAAAGAATACTTTATCCAGCAAGGCTCTCATTCAGAATAGAAGGAGAGATAAAGAGCTTCCAGGATAGGCAGAAACTGAAAGAATATGTGACCACCAAGCCGGCTCTGCAGGAAATATTAAGGGGGGGGGACTGTAAAAGAAAGAGGAAGCCCAAAGAAACAATCCACAAAAACAGGACTGAATAGGTAATATGATGACACTAAATTCATATTTTTCAATAGTTACTCTGAAAGTGAATGGGATAAATGATCCCATCAAAAGATGCAGGGTTTCAGACTGGATAAAAAAGCAAGACCCATCCATTTGCTGTCTACAAGAGACTCATTTTAGACCTAAGGACACCTCCAGCCTGAAAATGAAAGGGTGGAGAACCATTTACCATTCAAATGGTCCTCAAAAGAAAGCTGGGGTAGCCATCCTTATATCAGATAAATTAGAGTTGATCCCAAAGATTGTAGCAAGAGATGAAGAGGGACACTATATCATACTTAAAGGATCTATCCAACAAGAGGACCTAACAATCATGAATATTTATGCCCTTAATGTGGGAGCTGCCAAGTATATCAATCAATTAATAACCAAAGCAAAGACATACTGAGATAATAATACACTAATAGTAGGAGATTTCAACACGGCACTCTCAGCAAATGACAGGTCTTCTAAGCAGAACATCACCAAAGAAACAAGGCCCTTGAATGTTACACTGGACCAGACAGATTTCACAGACATATACAGAACATTCCATCTGAATGCTACTGAATACACATTCTTCTCGAGTGCACATCGAACTTTCTCCAGAATAGTACACATACTGGGTCACAAATCAGGTCTCAATCGATACCAAAAGATTGAGATTGTCCCCTGCATATTTTCAGACCACAATGCTTTGACACTAGAACGCAATCACAATAAGAAATTTGGAAGAAACTCAAACACATGGAGGTTAAAGAGCATCCCACTAAAAGATGAATGGGTCAACCAGGAAATTAGAGAATTAAAAAGATCCATGGAAACTAATGAAAATGAAAATACAACCATTCAAAATCTTAGGGATAGAGCAAAAGCGGCCCTAAGAGGGAAACACATCACAATCCAAGCCTCCCTCCAAAAATTGGATAAAACTCAAATACACAAGCTAACCTCGCACCTAAAGGAATTGGAGAAAGAACAGCAAATAAAGCCTAAACCAAGCAGGAGAAGAGAGATAATTTAAAACAGAACTCAAAAAAAAAAAAAAAAAAACAGGACTCTGTAGAACAGATCAACAAAACCAGGAGCTAGTTCTTTGAAAGAAAATCTTTGTGCCCCTGAGGGGCTGTGAGACACACACCTCCATTCACTGTCATTGAATCTATAAAGAAGGGAACAATATTTTTGAAAAAAATAAGGCAGATCATAGTTGGAAGATGTTTAAGCTTTTTGACCCAATAATCCCATTTCTTGAATGTACATGAAAATATAATCAGCACTGAAGTCACAAAAATACTCAAATATTTGCTGCAGCATGATTTTATAAAATTGGAAACACCTTGCATGTCCAACAATGGGAACAGGTTGAATAAATTATCATGTGCCCAAATAGTGACCTATTATTCTGCCAATAAAAATTGTTACAGGTTGGGCAGCCCTGGTGGCCCAGTGGTTTAGCGCCGCCTTCAGCCCAGGTGTGATCCTGGAGACCTGGGATCGAGTCCTCCATCAGGCTCCCTTCATGGAGCCTGCTTCTCCCTCTGCCTGTGTCTCTGCCTCTCTCTCTCTCTCTCTCTCTCTCTCTCTCTGTGTGTGTGTGTGTGTCTCATGAATGAATAAATAAAATCTTTAAAAAAAATTGTTGCAGGAATTTAGATGCTGGCATAAAGAAGAAATTGGTCCTGCCTGACCCTCCAGGAGTAAACAACTAGAAAACTGGATAAAGATATAAAAGAGTGCTTCTAAAATGTTGGGCAGCAGGCAGCACAGGAGAGTGATTCCAGAGAGAAGAGACTTTCACCCAAAGACATCTTCTGGACAGTGGTTTGTCAATGTCTTATAAAGTTAAATATTGACATATCCTTTGGCTACGCAATTCTGACCCTAGAGAAATAAAAACATGTCCAGAAAAAGATTTTTGTAAGAATGTTCATGGCAGCTTTATTTATAACAGCCAAAAATGATAGCAACTAGTAGATAAAGAAGTTCTTGGATCTAATTCATAATACAGTGATTATGGTCCACAATACTACATAGCAAACTTCAAAGTCGCTAAGAGACTAGATCTTAATTGTTCCCAACACAAAAAAAGACATGAAAATTACATGACATGATAGGAGGGGCTAGCTAATGCTACTCTAGTAAACATATGGCAATACATAAACGTCTCAAACCAACAAGCTGTGCATCTCAAACTTACAATGTTATCTGTCAACACATCTCAATAAAAAATAAATTATATAAAATAGGCACTGATAAAAAGAACTGGCATAACCCAAACAGAACAAGAGGATGGAGAAACAAATGTTGTTACATTCATGAAATGAAATACCTAGAAATTAAAGAACAAACCACTCTTACAAGCAACAGCAGATGGTAAAAGCCAGACACAAAACGACACACCATTTACTTCCATTTATATATTATATAACAGGCAAAGCTGATCTCAAGGGAGAAATATTCAGAACAGTGGTTTCCCTGGTGGCAGGACGGGGAGGGGCAGGTGGACTGCTGACCGGGAAAGGACAGGAGGCGATGCTGTAGCTGGTCTGTATCTTGATAAGGCTGCAGCTGACACAGGTGTCTGTATTTATCAAAACCCATCCAATTATACCTTTAGATGAGTGCATACCATGGTGTGTAAAATGTATCTCAATCAACAGGAAAAATGAAAGAAGGCCTTTATTATAGGACTGGATGTGCTATTTCAGCTCCATAAACATGCCTTTCCCTAGCTGCTCTGCTGTATACCTCTCCTCTCCCCTCCTTCACTCTCTTCTTTTGGGTTGTCTCCCCAATTTCCTAAGCTGCCCTTCCCCTGTGTTCTCCAAACATGCTTAACCTCTGTTCAACCTACACCACTAGACCAAAGAGGTCTGCCACTAGACCACAGGCCTGAGGGCCAGGCTCAGCCTTACATAACAGTTGAAGTGGAAGTGATAATAACCAGCATTTATAAGGAAGCTACTGTTTGTGGTACACTTTCTCTGAGCTAAGGGCTTTCCCCAGATGGTCATCATTGTCTTGTTCATCGAGGAATCTCGAGACTGGCACCCAACAAGCAGAGATCATGAATTATTAAAAATGTACAGTGTTCCTCAGAGTTGATGGAATAGATCATAATTCTTGGTAATTAGAATCACAAGTGATTTTTCGAAAACTTTTTCTTCTTATGGGGAACCTAGGTGGCTTGGTAGGTTGAACTTTTGACTCTTGAGCTCAGCTCAGTTCTTGATCTTAGGGTTTTGAGTTCCAGCACTGCACTGGGCTCCACCCTCTGCCTGGAACCTACTTAAAAAAAAATTGTTAAAAATAAAAACTTTTTTTCTTGTATTTTTTTGTATTTAAAAAAATATCTGCTTCTATGTCAATGTCAAAGACACTTCTGCATAGAGAAAAGGCCGATTGAAGACCTTAAAAACACAAGAGCTATTTTGGGGTATAGCTGAGGTATTTATGAGCTACTTTGCTTTTATATTTGTTACAGCTTTTGAAAGATAAAGATGTTGCAATGTGAGCAGAACATTAAGCAAAAAAAAAAAAAAAAAAGGAGCAAATGCTACAATGGATTCCAACTGCACTGTATTTTTCAAAGAAATATTTCTTCAGGAATTAAAACATCTTTTTTTAGCTTTGATACAACAGGAAGAAATAATGATTTCAGAACAGACCTCTCTTTCTTTCCATACATATACAAAAAAAAAAAAAATTCCTTATTTTGAAGCCAAAACAGTTGGGGACAAAGAAGTATATTTTGATAGGGTCCAGAAACTATCTTTGCTGATTTCCCAGAATCTTTCCCAAGGCTCAGTCTAAGGGGCTCTGTTGACTTAGATGTAACAGTGAGGCCAGTCCTCTGCCATTCAGAACAGAAAAAGTGGAGGGGGGGAATGGGAAACAAAACTGTGCTAAATGAAAAAATGTTTATGCTTGACTGTTTTGCAAACTACTGATGATAAAGCTTTATCATTTAAAGCTTAAAAGTAACTCTTGTTAAGAAACGAAAGTCCACATAGTTCTTAAAGCCTGACCTCAGTTATTTGAATCTATTCAGCTCACTGGTCACAAACACTGGACAATTTAAGGTACAATACTTGTATCCCCACTTGATCCTTTAGCTCTTTGGAATTCCTAAAGTTAAGGGCGTGGTCCCTCAGGATAAGCTCTGGGAGGCTGGCAAATGAACCCCCTCAGAGAGAGCCATTTTCAGAAGAATGAGGCAGTGGTGATTTTACAGGTATCCAACTGTCCATGCCTCCTTCACTGGCAGGCCTCAGTTGCTTCCCATCTCCTCTACTTGAATCTCTGCTGCCCTCAGTGACTGGGTGGCCCACAGAGCAGGGAAGTGATACTGCGTCCCTCTGGAGGCCAGGTCTACATGGGAACACAACCTCTGCCACTTTCTCTGGAACACTCGTGCTGGAGCTCTGAACCGCCATACGGGCACTCTGCCTTAAGGCTGCCATGCTTGGAGGAAGCCCACACCAGGCCACGTGGAGACATCACTCCAAGAAGCTGAGATCACATGAAGGGAGCGACTGGCCAGCCCCCAGCTGCCCCCCTGCAACCTCCGTGGACTGCAATCTTAGGCATAGGCCCAACTCAAGCAAGCGCTTCCTGAAATTCTGGCCCACAGAAACTGGGATAGATATAAAATGAATGCTGCTGTTTAAAGTCGTAGGCGTTTGCAGTGATTTCTTACACAATAGATATGCAACAGATAACTGGAGAAATTGTGTATGAAACAATAGAATGAGATAAAAATGTGAACACAAAAGAAAGACGTATCTATGGGATACATGGGATTCTATGGGATGCAGCTTTGCAGAGAACAGGACGACAAAGATAAAAATGTCTGAAGGACAAGAATGTGGTGCGGCTCACTTCCAAATCACAATGGAAAGCTTAAGATTTCTCCCAATCTATTCTTTTCACCGAATTCAAGAAAAACTGAGTATCTGAAATTGGTTGGGACCAGTATAAAGTAACAGAAAATTGAAACAGAATGAATCATTTTGAATGCGTACAAGGATACGGTAACAGTAATTCCTCCCACACAAGCTCTCCAAGAAGGGTCTGTGCCTGACCTCTTCTAATGAACAGCCGAGACTCGCTTGTAATGAGAAGCTCCAATTTACATGCAATTCTTGTTTTAAAAATATTTCAAGATTTTCTGTCTTTAGACTGTGAAAGCTGTCTGTTCTTTTCTTACTTACCCTGTCAACGTGCTTAGCAAACACTTTCTATCTGGATGACACAATGATAAACCTCAATCTAGTTCTGGTCCGTTTTTCAGAAATTTTAGGGAAAAAACAACAAACATCCAAATTAATGAGGTTTTAGAAAACCCAGCAAACAAGCAGCTATTGTCTCAAGGTTTGTATAAAACAAAGGCCTCTCTGTGATTATGTTCCCACAACAAAGTGCTACTTCCTAATTAAACCTACACAGAAAATAAAGCACTGCTTCAAAAGGCAGCTTTATTTTCAGCACCATAGGAAACATTTCCTTTTCTACGAAACATATTTTATCTTCTAAAGGAACATTACCAAGTTTAACTCACAAATCTGACCACCCCCAGTGAAACTTTCCACCCCGGTTTAAACACTTTCAAAGGAGGATACAAACCATTGATTCATTTCCCTGCTTCGTGGCTGAAAACTACACGGTGGGTAGCACCCCAGATCTATCAGTCACTGCAGGGAAATGACCCGCTTAGCAGCAACGTGAGCAAAGAGAGTAAGAGGAGAGATGAGGAAGAATGTGAACCATCCCAAATAGGAGGAGATTGTAAGAGATCTGGCCAGTCTCCCCATCATGCAGAGGAAAATGGTGACAGGAGATCAGAAACAAATGAGGTGAGACAGTGCAGCATAGCGGGGAAGGAGCCAGAAGTCCTGGTCCAATCCCAGCTTCAGCACATAGAGCCACAGGACCGTGAGCAAGCCACTGAACACTATGTGCTTCAATATGCTTCCCTCTAAAGAGGAGACCATCTATATTCCAGGATTGTTGGGGAGAGCAGATAAAAAGAACATGGATGAAGAAAAAAAAATGCTGTGTAGTCTATAACCTATAATCATGTGTATGTATATATATACATTCCTATATATGTTCATTGTATATGAATATGTGATATACAGATTGTATATTCACATATCCAGATTCAATGTGCCATATATAGATCCTATACCTACTATACATAATTCCACAATACTACCTTCCTAAATTCCGTATCATTCTAAATTCTGTAATATTAAATTCTATATATTACATACATTATATATACATTATATACAATATATACACATTACATACACATACTATATATAACCTATATACTATATACTGTTGAAAACCATGGGTTTGACCTGCATGAATTCACTTATATATGGGTTTGTTTGCAATACAGTACAGAACTAGAAATGTATTCTCTCTTCCTTATGATTTTCTTAATAACATTTTCTTTTTTCTACCTCATTTGATTGTTAAGAACACAGTATATAATACATATAACATAAAAATATGTGTTAATTGAATGTGATTTCTAGAAGGGTTCCAGTCAACAGCAGATTGGTAGTTGAATTTTGGGAGGTCAAAGATTATACACAACTGCATAGGTGGTCAGTAACCTAAATCCCACATTGTCCAAGGGTCAACTGTGTAAGTCCTATTCATACACATTATATAGACATGCTTATATATGAAGTATAGATTCCTATATACATACAGGTGATAAACATTCCTTTTTAATGCAAAACGCAAAATAAAACTAACCACAAACTTGCAACATGAACGTTGAAACTGATATGCATTCACTGCATTACATCATTGGCATACATTGAGGTCAATCCCTTTTAATCGAAAGCTCAAGTTATTACCCATAACAGAAAATAACTAGGGTGTCAGGCTGAGAATTCCTCTGCAAGTGATGGGTAAGCCATGTAGAAAATTATTATTGCAACTTTAAAAATTATGTAACAATGAGTTTTAGTTATGTTTGGAAATGCTCATGCTCTAAGGTTAAATAAAATACCAGGACACTATCATATACGTCAAAAATCTCAGCTGAAGGGGTGGGATTGCCCAGTGATGCAGACAGAGCCCAGGCTCTCGAACCTCAGGGCATCCTACCCTTGAGCAAGTTACCTGAATTACCTGAGTCTCAGTTGTGTCATTTGTCAAAAGGAGAGAATAATAGGACCAAACTCACTGCATGAGTATGAGAATTTGATGATGTAACACTCATAATAAATATGTAATACATGATAGCATTATTGCAGCTAATCCACCTTTCTATACTCTGCTCTGTGGGGCTTTGAGTGGAGGGACTAGCAGGAGGCCGGAAGGCTGGAGCAGGGGAGACAGGAGATGGGGCATCCTCCTCTAAGCCTTTCCGTGTGAATAACCCCCCACGGTTCCCCCTCAGCCTTCAGCATCCCTGATTTACCCTGGTACTCTCTTCCCTAGTTCTCCAACGCTCTTTAACCTGTTCTTCATGCTACACATATCCCTCTAAATAATTCATGTGGCTTCTGTTTTCCTGAGTAGATGGACCTGGACTGATACAAAACGGCATGGATGCCAGAGTATACCAACTTTGAAAAACTGTGGTAAAATGTACATAACATTAAAAAATGACCATCTTATGCATTTTAAGTTCAGTGGCATTAAGTACATTCACATCGTTGTGCAAGCTTCACCACCATCTGCCTCGAGAACTTTCTCATCTTCCCAAACTAACTCTCTGCACCCATTAAACGTGAACTCCTCATTCCCTCCTCCCCTCAGCCCTGGCAACCATCATTCTACTCTTCTCAGACAATTTTAGGTACTTTATGTAAGTGGAATCATATGGTATTTGTCCTTCTGTGTTTGGTTTATCTCACTTAGCATGTTTTCAAGTTTCATCCATGTTGTTGCACATGTCAGAACTGGCTTTCTTTTGAAGGCAGGATTATATTCCATTCTACTTACATACCATCTTTGTTTACCATTCACTACTGACAGACAGTGGGGTTGCTTCCACCTTTTGGCGATTGTGAATAATGCTGCTATAAGCACAGGTGTGCAGGTATCTCCCTGAATTCCTGCTTCCAGTTCCTTTGGGGGTGTGTATCTAGAAATGGAATTGCTGGATCATGTGGAAATTTTTGGTTTAACTTTTTGAGGAACCACCATACTATCTTCCACAGCACTGTACCATTTTACATCCCCACCAGCGATGCACAATGATTTTAATTTCTCCACATTCTTACCAACTCTGATTATTTCCCATTTTTTTGTTTCTGGGGGTATTTTGTTTGGTTGTTTTTTTTGTTGTTATTGTTGTTCGGGTGGTTTTTTTTGTTTTTTTGTTTTTTGTTTTGTTTTGATTTGGGTTTTTTTTTTTTTTTTGGTGTTTTTGTTTGTTTTGTTTTGTTTTTGTAATAGCTATGTATCTCACCGTGATTTTGATTTTCAAATTTCCTTACGATTAAAGATTCTGTCTGGTGTCTTAACTTTGAAAGTAGTGTGCCTCAAACTGGAAATCCTCAGGTTCTTCAATTGAGAAATTCTATCATAATGAGTACATTTTTCATATCATTAGCAGCACCTAAAAGAATGGTGACAGCCATTAAAGTCAAGGTCCATCAAATGTGCATGCTATCTCTCACTCAGAGTGATTTCTCTACAATTTTAAGTTGTCACAAAAGATCCCTGACTCAATTCAGGGGATGTAGTGCTAAAGAGCAAGCTATGAACTCACTTGACAGTGAGCAGTACTCTGTTCCACTTAACAAGTTAGCATTACCTGTGTTAGAATGACTCTTAAGATTTATTTTTCTTAAGACAAAAATACCACACTCATTTAACTCCCATGCATTGTTTTTTAGAGTAAGATATTGCTAAATATCTAACAGTGTAAATTCAGAAATTTTGTGACTCTATGCCAAAATGAATGGCAGGCATTATTTTAAAGAAGTGAAAAATAAATCTAATTGTTCCTCTGGTAATGTGTTACTAAAGCAAATAGTGTGTAGTTAAATCTTTTGCAAACCAGGCAACATTTATGGACTTTCTGATAACACCCCTTTTTCTCATTTCTTTAGTTTATCTTTCATGTAACCAAAAACAATACATGGAGGCTACAATTGCCACAACTCCAACAAGGCCATCCACTCAAGAATCAGGAATGGGATCCAAGTCTTTAGCACTTGCCAACAGAGAATGAAGCTGATAATTCGGTCATAAAACCTCAGGAGCTGACATATTAATTAAGTCACATGAATATGAATATGTGACTTAATAAATAAGTTACAATATGAAGTTGTTATGACTCCTGAAGATATTAAGGTCTATCTACAATTTTACTTTAGAAATCTGTATCATAGGGACACCCTGGTGCCTCAGTGGTTGAGCATCTGCCTTTGGCTCACATTATGATCCTGGGGTCCTGGGATCAAGTTCTGCATTGGGCTCCCCACAGGGAGCTTGTTTCTCTCTCCCTCTGCCTGTGTCTCTGCCTCTCTCTCTCATGAATAAATAAATAAAATTAAAAAAAAAAAGAAAGAAATCTGTATCATGGAATTTACATTTTTACAGAAGTGAAACAAAGCAGTCAAAAGGCCTGTTTACTGACCATCATCTTTTAATCAGGCTGTGAACAAAAAAGCAGAGAGAAATGTGGGAACAAAGCATGGATTCACAGTGCAATTATCCAGTCAGAGCCTAATCCCTGCTGAGGCCTGGGTGTGCAAGAGGGAACAAAGGAGGGCCCTGTAAACATTAGCAGGCAAGGAAAATGAAAGAGAAGAGGAGCAAGAGGAAGAATACAGCCAGGGGTCCCTGCCCTCATGGAGTGTATTATCTAGAAATTAACTAGTAGCTGGATAATGGTTGGCTTTTTCATGGAAACATACAGATTGTGACAAGGGAAAAAAGTCATCTGAAGTCTTAGCCAAGCTCTAGAGCTGAATGTTGGTAAGACCCAGGAAACAAGGGTGAAGTGTTGGGGGGGAGGCTAGATAACTTTACAAGGGATAGATCGGCTGTCAATACCTACACAGGTTAGCCTCATTACTAGTGGAACAACCAGCCCTGGGAGCAACAGAGGTAGCCAGGATCGTAGATCACATGATCTGGTCAAAAATTATTTAACTGGAATTTAATTAAGTCTTTACAGTTGAGTTTAATTTATAGGAAATAGGGGGCATAAAAGAACATGTTAACATGACCACAATGAAACAATCCAACAAATCTAGATGGTGGCAAATTCTACAAGACAACTGGCCTAGACTATTTAAAAACTCAATCTCCTTTAAAAAAAAAAAAGGCAGAGAGAAATTCAAAATAGAAGAGATTTAAGAAGTCTAATGATCAGGTTTCTCTGGATCCTGGTTTGAAAAAGAAAAACAGCTACAGAAGACGTTGGTGAATAAGTTGGGAAAATTCAATACAGACAGTAAAATAGTTATTATTAGGAAATTGCTGTTAATTTTGTTGGGGCTGCTAATAGCATGGTGCCCATTCAGGACAAATCTCTATTTTTTGAAGATACAGAAAACTTATATTGGTACAATATCACAATGACTGCCATTCATGTGGAAACTGGGAAGATGAAATCAACATTGCAAAATGTTTAACAATCTCTGAGTTCCGGAGGTGGGTACATGCATGCTCATTGTAGTATGGTTTCTACATATTAAAAAATGTGCATAACAGAAAGGCTGAATAAATAAATCTGAGAGATTTGTTCAGATACAAGCAAAATGCACTTTCTAAAAAACTGAAAGCATGACAAAAATTTGATACTAGACATTTCAGAGTACCAATTAGTTTGTGTAATCTTAATTTGGAAGCTTATCTAAAAATGCTAGAAATTACCTTGAGGCCTATAACTATGTGTACATGCCTATTTTTGAGATATGCCTTTAAAGACCTTAAACTGACATGTCCCTGGAATTCCTCACGTTGGCTCAACTCAACCTAAAGCAAAAGAGTTCCCTTCAGAGTGAAGTCAAATGTGACACACGGCAAGATAAATGATAGTCTAACATGAATCTGAAATCTATATGTAAAACGTCCAGCTGTTAGTTTGGCTCTGAACTCATATAATACCACATTCCTGATGGTGAAAATGGCTATATTTTTTCCCTCAAAAAAGGAAAATAAACAGAAAAAGTGTTGGGAAAACCAAAATCTCCTGCAGACACATTCTCACCATTGAAATAAAAACAAAGATCAGGCCAAAAGGGGCACTCTTTTCTCTTTTTCTTTAGGGAGACTTTTTCTTAAGGGAGAAATATGAAGACGTGACCTATTACTTCAAGACATAGGGCTGAAAACAATTGAAAGTGTTGTTTTACTCAAATAGATACTATGAACCAAAACGTGGGAAAAAAATTTTTCTGAGCTTCACATTTTGCTACCTGGTTTACTGTTATTATTAGAGAACAGAAGTTCTTTGTACGTGAATATACACAGCATTGCCTTGTCTTCTACCTAAAATCCTGCACATTTTTAAAACTATCACTTATTCAAAGAATTTTAATTATTCGCCATTAAATTTCCACAATGCCTATTTCAATCCTACGGGACATATTTCAACTGTTTGTCTCTTTCAGCTGATATTTAACATGATATTGGTGAGTTCTAATGTGAGAGAAATTGAATGGAAATAAATGAGAATATCATGCCATGGCTTCTCTGGAGAACTCAAATGGGAAATGTTGACAATAGCTCCAAAATACCTGCTGTCTCTCTTTTCCTTCTATCCACTCAGATTTCTTTCCTTTTCCCAGAAATATCAAGACAAGCAGGACCCAGACTGTGTTTCTCTCCATTCTCCTATGTGGTCTTGAAGCAAAGCAAGAGGACACAGGTGTGGCCGGAGTCAATTATACCTTGCCTTTGCCGGCTCACACTAAAGGCTTGCTCACAGAAGTGCTGGATCACTCCAGCTTACTCTCAACCTCACAGACAGCATAGCATGCCAGGGCAGAAGCACAGCCAAAAAGGCTTCACATTAGCCCTGTTATTTCCTAGCCTTATTTTCTACATACAACCCTTAAGCAATAACTTTGTGCAGTGATAATAGCAACACAATAACCTCATAAGGAATGGTGATTTTGGTTCCCTCACCCCCGGGGTGTCTGATGACATGCAGCACACAGCCTGACATAGCAGCCTGTTCAGCCTGCTCCTGAACAGTTGAGCATGCCCTGCTGACACAGCTTCAGAGAATATCAAACCACATGGAAACAATTTCACTCATCTTCTCATAGACACCTGGGAATGATAAATGTGGCAAGAAATGATACTATGGACTACTTCTGCACATCACTGGAATTCACCTGGTGGAAAAACAGTGTGACCAGAGTGCAAGCATGCTCAGAAACAAGCAGACTTTCCTGAAGGTCATCAGAAAAGTACAACTCAGTAACCCATAGACATTCTTCAATGGTTCCAGCTGACCTACCTGTCTTAAGTCCAGAGTGATCGTGACCCAGTGATATTCTCTCCCATTTTGAATACTGGGACTTTGCCACCAGTTATTGGTCCCATCGATTGCATTTGAGATTGGATGGCGTTCTGTCAAAAGAAAACATACAAGTGTTCCTCTCAGTTCTTGGTTTAAAGTTTTTGACTTCCAAACTGCAAGGCTAGTGGACATGAATAGCAGAGAAGGGGAATACAGTATCCATGACTCCTAATAGAAGTCTTCAGCCATCATTTCAAGAAGTATCAAGGGTACTTCTGAATAGGAGCAACACTTACCTTTGGGGTTGGCACTGTTGGCATCACAGATCCGGCACTGCGCGTTGCGCACGGGGCGACCGGGCACGTGCTCTACAAGCTTGCAGGACATCTCGGGTCCCTGCTCACCACAGGTGGCATTGGTGCTGATGTGCGCATTGCTGGCAAGATTGAGAATGGCAGGAAACAGCCCTGAAAATCAAGATTCACCAAATCAGCTTAGCTGCTTGAAATTAAAAGAACATGATTATGTCATCTCACTCTGTAGGTGCATCAAAAAGATTTTTAAGTCTACGCACCCAATGAAAGAAGCTTTACACAGAAGCAGTATACATAGCACTTTCATTTCTATGAAACTCTAGGAAAAGCAAGACTCATCTACCAGGAGAAACTCAGAACAACAGTTGCAAGGAGTGGGGATTGGCTGTGAGAAGACATGAGGGGCCTTTTCGGGGTAATGTCACATTCTATATCTCAATAAAGGTTTGGATTACCCAGACATATGCTGTTATGAAAAATCATAGAATATACAAATCTACAATTTGGGTAGATTTGAGTATTTCGCAGTATGTGCATTTTATCTTGAAAACAAAAATAAAAGAATTACAAACAAATATTGACGTAAATGCTTAAAAGTTTAGGAGCAAAGGGTATGAATGTCTAAACTCACTTTTAAATGCATCAAAAAATAAGCTGGGTTGATGCAACAGGGATACACAGGTTGTACAGAAAGAATCAAATGTTCATTGTAGGGTCTAGGTGGGAGGAGAGAGGATTCATTGTACAATTCTTTCCACTTTTCTGATTTGAAATCTTATAATAAAATGTTGGCGGGGGGCACCTGTGTGGCTGTGGGTTAAGCATCTGCCTTCAGCTCAGGTCATGATCCCAGGGCCCTGGGATCCAGCCCCAAATTAAGCTCCCTACTCAGTGGGGAGTCTGCTTCTCCCTCTCTCTCTTCTCCTCCCCCCACTGGTGCATTCTCTCTCTCTCTCTTTCTAATAAATATATAAAAATCTTCAAAAAAAAAGTTGGGAAAATAGGTTTTAAGACAAGTTTCAAATAATCCAATGCATGTATCTGCCAATGAAATTCAAACATCTTTCACTTAAAAGAAGGGCATCCATTCTCTGCTCACTTTGTTCCCATTGCCTCTGCTAGTACTCACAAGCTCTTTCCTATAATTATCTAGGATTTTTTTCTCCCTCTTCTCTTCCATCACTACCTGTTTATGTTGGTGAATACAACTTTATTTTTTTAAGATTTTATTTATTTATTCATGAGAAACACAGAGAGAGGCAGAGACATAGGCAGAAGGAGAAGCAGACTCCTCACAGGGATCCTGATGTGGGACTCGATCCCTGAACTGGGATCGCACCCTGAGCCAAAAAGGCAGATGCTCAACCTCTGAGTGACCCAGGCATCCCAACGATTTTTATCTTTAAGCAAGTGGTCCAAACTATTCAGAAAACAATTTTTGGATGACTGTGAGAAGCAGAACTCCTTTAGGTTCTTTAGAACTTTGGTTTTATCTTGGTAAAAGAAGATATTAAGTGTAAAGATTCCATAAAGATCTATAAATGATGGTGTATGTGACACTGGAGAGGCATTCTACCTAAATGGACATTGTGGACGGAGAGAATGCATTGAAAAGGGGTTGTCTTAGCTACGTGGGGTTTCTCTAATTGACTCAAATTTGACCTTCTAAGATCACAGAAGATAATCTTTTCTTTATAAAGAACATAGATCAATGGTATCTCTGCAATGTTTCTTTTCCAGTGAAATCTGAAAAAGCACGATGTATTCTTAGTAATATAGAAGGAATTTGTCTTCAATTTTTATTTTTTAGGTACTGCCTAATGTTTCCAATGATATTTTCTGTTACAAACATTTAAATAATTGAAATTACAAAATAAAAATGTTTTTTATAAGTTACTGCACTTAAAAAAAAAACTTATGTATCTATTTAAGAACCAACATTTTAGATAGTCTGCCAAAGACTTTCCACATAAAACAGACCTATTAGTAGTGCTCTATCCTAGGAGAATAACCCTGTTCAACTCAATAGGCCCTTAGTCTCTCAATAAAAAATAGTTACTGAATATTTGTGTTCTAGAGCATTCTTCCTATGAAACACAGCATACACTTACATCATATATAATATTTAATATATTATGTATATTTTCACTTTGAACTTAAAGTTCAAACCAAGTTCACTTGGTTGTTTTCATATTCCTTTAAAGGGAATTCTTCTTTAATTGAAAAGGCTTTATGAAGAAATAGCTGAATCATTATGTATAATTATGCAGTTCCCTAAAGGATTATTTTTATCAACCAGTAGTTCAACACTTATATTTTATATATCTATCTAGTTTCTAACATGACATGAATTCTTGGGAGTGGTACTTTGATGGTAGGAGGAGCTGCTAATTATTCTGTTTGGTACTGAGGTTAATACTAATTTCTTCCATTCTTTAGGACCATGCTATTCTAGTAATCTGGTTTGAAAGTATCTTATGAGCCAATGACTTAAAATACAATATGGTTTTAAACTTTGGTGTTTTATCCTTATAGCTAAAATGATGTTTTTCTGACTCTACAGTACTTGTATGTATTTAGATTTCTACTACAAGCAACTCTATCTACTCCCTTTGCACAGATTAGCCAAGCGGGAAAAAGAAACCAAGGTCATGGGAATTGATTTAGCAAAGCACTTCTCTTTCAACAAATACTTTACATGGTAGCCTAACAGATGTTTTCACTTCTTTACTCTCCCTGTCCAGTTGACATCAACGGAACTCCCGCTTCCTGCCCAGGGGTCGCTCCCACTCTGGAGAACCTCAATAGCCTTGAGTTACTGAGGGCAGCTGGGAGTGGAGAGGGCACCTGCTCCCTGGACTCAGGAGTCTCTGCCCTGAGTCACTGAGAAAAAGAAACTCAAAACTTCTTAAACTTAGCATAATTTGGCTGAATAATATCTCAATTCTAGTAATCAGCAGCAGGTAGTCCTTTGTACTAGATAGGCTTTGATGAACTTCTACATCTTCTTACCTCGCTGGTATCCTAAATATCTTTTACTAAAGAGAAAAATAAATCCCTTCATCAGCATGGCTGAGTAGGAAAACCTTTAAATAGCTAACGTCATAAAAATATCCTGGTTGTCTTTCACTAAAACTGAATCTTTCTTCTCAGATAAGCTAATGGTTGGGGAAAAAAAATGATGTACTAAACATTATTCCTTACATAATACATTTACTCTCACTCCACAGTTAAAGAATAATTACAATTCCCTGTTGCACACGGACCGTATCTGCTAGAAGATGAAAGAAAGGTAGAAATGCACACCAGTAAAAGCATGTGTTAAAAATAATTAAAAAAAAAAAAAAGCACTTCAGGTCGCTGAATCATTTCAAAGACCACTGAAATATTTCAATACAGGGAAACTACCAGAGCTTCAAATCGTAAGAGGGACAGGAAATCAAAGGGTAAGAAAGGGCATTGAGATACAGAACTTAGCAAGAACAAATGTTAGATTTTATGCATAAAAATCAAAGGCAGAATGAGGGCCACATCGGGATATCTATGTGGCACGGTTTCCCCACTGTCTCACTATGTGCTTAGTAAATTAGACTCTACATTTTTGTCGAGAGATATTATTTACTTTAGTCAGTGTAACTGTAATACTAATCTGTAATTTTCCCTCATTCAGGACACACAATGGACTCATTCCTCTATGCCTGTATTTAGCCAGTAGCTAAAGACTTCATGAGGCCAAACTCCATTGAGCATGAAATAAATTCCTTCTCATTCACCAATAGTTTCTTTTTTTTTTTTTTTTAATCCCCTTTCTTTACAGCCTGAGTACATTTGGCCTTCTTAACTGCATTTCAGGACCATGTTAATCTACTGGAAATTCTCTTATTAATATGAGGTAAAAAAAAAAAAAAGTGCCATAAGGCTGGCAGCCAACAATGCCACTACACATAATTACCAACGTTTTCATCTGAGAGACTTCCAGATATTTCAATAATTCACATTTAGGTGTTTCTAGATTTTTTTTTCTCATCAGAAAATATTTTTGCTGCCTTAAAACTGGAGTATCTAAAATGTTGACTACCCCCTAAAGCCAATGGCAACAACTTTTTCATCAATATTTCTCAGTCAAATAATTCAGGGTTAATGGTTGACAGCCTTAATGCATTTGTATATAAGGGAAGCATGAATTTTTCTAATGAGACTTTTTGTCTGTTTTGGGGGAAAAAACATTTTTGAGTTTTACAAAATATTAGTATATAATATTATACTAATCCATACTCAAAATCAATATGATATTCTGAAAAGAAAAAAACCCGCAATTCTAAGCAAAGGGATCTATGGCAACATTTTCAGATCTTTATTCCCCAGAAGAGAATTAAAAATTATGAATACTTTACAGGATTGAATAATCAAAGTGGCTACTGCTGTCAGGAGGCTTTATTTTGAAAAATAATCAAATCCACTTATTCAATCATAGAGAAATTTGGAAAAATAGGAATGTAAGTTTCTGAATTAAGAAATTTGTGATTTTTAAAAAAATATTCAAATCCATTTTCTTCTCCATTTGCCCACCTCTCACTTCCCTAATCTCGCCCATTACCCAATTAACCATCTTAAATAGATTAGAGAAGGCTAGTGTTAGAAATAAACTACCCTGTTTGCTAGCACTTTCTGTTGAAGGATAGTAGTTGCCTGGTTGAACGATAAAGACAGCACTTCTTTACAGCTACAAATGGCATTACTCAAAGAAAAACCCTGGAAGCACTTAACACTATTCCAGGATTATAACATCAAGGTATTCTAATAAATTAATATTCAAAGTTAATAGTATGAACGTATTCTAATGACTTACATTTTAGGAAGATACATGAAGTCACATTCAGTAATGTACCCACATGAGTCCAAAAAAGCAGATGAGAATGTTTGATCGAGTTTAATAAACTTTCAGCGAGAATCTCTTAGGTGCAAAGCACTATGCCAGGAGCATCTCCCTTGAGACAACAGGTTGAATGAACTGGGCCATTCCTAACCCCGGGGCTCTCCCAATCAGAAGGGAACGAGAGGTATCTACTCACAGATTCTAGTGAGAATAATATTGAAAATGCCGCAATGTTTGAAAACATATTGGAGGAGAGGATCTAGAAGAAGAAATGCAGTTAGGGATAACCCAGGCAGACAGATGAGGCAAAGGCAGGTCTAAAATCCTTTCATGGCTCTTCTTGTTGGTCTTCAAATCAGTTTCAATTTCCTTTCCTTTGCACATTTCATATAACCTTTCACCCCTACTCAGCCTTGAAGCTAAGCCCTGATCTTTCCTGAATTCTGGGCTAATGTAAATGTTCCTATTTTGTCCTTCCTTCATCAGCGCGCCCCATTTGCACTTAGCATGTAGGCCAACTCCCTGCCCCCTCCCAGTTTTCTCCCTCACTATCCTGCTCCGAAAAATAAAAACAAGTCTGAGTCTATGAGTTACTTTGGGGCAGAAGTTATCCTAAGTTAGCCTCTGGCTCATGTGAATGCCCAATAAAGCCTGAATGAAGAATAAATAAATGAATGAAACATAAATGAAAGAATGTTCTCTTGTGCCTGGATCACTACCAAATGCTCAGGACCAGAAGCCTAAATCTAGACACTTCTCCTATATGTCTTCAGGCAAATTAACCTCTCAGAGCCTCTATTTATTCAACTATTAAATTAATATTATTATGAGCCCTTTTTCTTCTAAATTATTGTGATTCTGGAATTTTACCTTTATAGACTATCAGGTAAACAGGTCCACCATTTGGAAAATGAAGTGAGAAAAACTTTTCTCCATTCAATGTACAAGAAAGGCAAAGAGAAGTTATTTGGTCATTCTTTTATCTTTTTGGATAAAAGAACCAAATAGAAATATAAAACTACTGACTTCCTTTCTTCCTTCCTTCTTTCTCTGCTTCTTCAGGAGTCAATCCCCAGAGCTTATGGCTCTCAAGAGTAGGAGAGAAACAAATGATGTTTCATACAACCTTCATCATAAGCCAGAGAACCCTCAGAGGTTGGCTTTGCTTCTGATCTATGCTTATGGCAATAGCGCTTCCCTGACTCTTGCCTACTTCCCAGTGTACAAATTTACATCACAAGCAATTCTTCCAAAACAATAAGTTCTATTTAATATGGCATATTTAATGGGCCAGTTAAACATCCACACTCTTGATTTTGGCTCAGGTCATAGTCTTGGAGTGATGGGATTGAGCCCCGTATCAGGCTCTGTGCTGGGCATGGTTAAGATTTTCTCTGCCCTTCCCCCTTCTCTCTTATAAATAAATAAATAAATAAATAAATAAATAAATAAATAAATAAGAATGGGACACCCAGGTGGCTCAGTGGTTAAGGCTTCAACTCTTGATTTTGATTCAGGTCATGATCTCAAGGTACTGGGATCGAGCCCTGTGTAGGGGCTCCTCACTCAGCAGGGAATCTGCTTCTAATTCTCTTCTCCGTACTCCTCTCCCCCTGCTGTGTGCTCCCTCCCTCCCTCCCTCCCTCTCTCTCTCTCAAAATAAATAAATTTTTCAAATATGATTACACTTACATGGTTAATATTTCATGTATTTGAGCCACTGTTTCTCTGATTACATTTTAGATGAAGTAGCACATTTGCATTTAAGGGCCACTGAGTCTGGACAGTCTCTACCTTTAAATAGAAGAGACACATTCAGGCCAGAGTGATGTGCATCAGGAAGGAGGCATGGAGAAAATCTAGACCCTCCAAGGCAGGGACCCACCTCACAGAAGGCTAAGCAGGACTGCTCACTCTATTCACACCTGACCCCCTTCCCTCCCATCATGCCTCCTCCTTCTCTTCTTCTCTGATTGTTCCTTCTGACATTGCTTTTGCAACACTATGTGGTTATAAATCCCTGTAAGTTAGGGGCCCATTTGTAAATCACAATCTTCTCTCATTGTCGTAAGAGATGACAAGGGAAGATGTCTCAGAGGAGGTGATATTTGAACAGTCACACACAAAAAAGGAAGAGTTAGCCATGCAGGGGCAGCACAATATTTTAATATATTTGGTTTTCTTTGTAACATATTTTTTACACACCAAAAACATGCTAGGAGCAGGTCTGTGAGCTTTGCCAAAGGGGCCCACTGGTACCAAAAAGTCAAGAACCCAGGAAGGGAAAGTGCTCAGACTAAAGTATTGTGAATCGACTGTCTCCTTTCCCCCACCTCTGCTTCCAGGAATCTAGTTCATCCCTGGACAAAGGCAGCCAGAGAGCCCCTGATCTTCTGATCCAGGCAGGTTGTGAAGGAGAGTGAGAGGGGCCCTGGCCAAGCCAAGAGTTAATGTCCTGCTCAGGCAAAGTCTCCAGTGACCTGACCAGGGGGCGCGGGTATAGCACTGCCTCCAGCTCAGGGCACAGAGTGCAAAACAAGCCTTTACTGTCATCCAGATTGCCTGAGCCAGAAGATGAGATGCCTCGAGGAAACTAATGGAAACTTCCACGACATCTTTATCTCCTTCCCACAAGGGAACAAAATCACCCGTGTAGAATTATCATGTGATTTCTTACATTTGGAGCTAGTCTGCAGAGCTTACATTGGGGCTGGCCTTCAGGGACACATTCGTAAGTGCTCAGGACTGGGGGCCTATGTACAAGGAAGGGTGGGGGAGCCTGAGGAGGGTTTAATCTGAAGGTATTTACACATCCCCAATTCCTAGAATATGTTCAAGAGGCTACTGACAAGTTGTGGGAAAATGCATCATACCTCAAATGATTTTTTCTAGGAAACAATGAAAATATGCCTGTATATTATGAATTAGGTGTACCTGAAAAATAAAGTATAAATGAAACTGTTTTCCCACCTCTACTTCTGACTGATCAGCAATTGACAGAGGCTCCTTGCAACAACTGGTTCCTTCCTCTTCTGTCTCTTTTCTGTGAGACACCTGCAACCACATTATCCTAACAGGAGCACACCATTTAAAGAAACTCTATTTCAGGTTGTCATAAACAAAAAAAAATATTTTAATCACTAGTAAGTGAGCTTGCTTTGTATATCAAATACCATAATTCTCAGAATGTTTAAATAATACACTATCAAGGCTAACGGTGAAATATGCAAAAGGTTTGCTTGCTTAGTGTTAAACAGGACTTTTGTTTCCAACAGGAATTATTTGAAAGTTACCAGTGAGTTATTTTCTCTCTCAAAAATTGAACAGGTGGGAGAATTTGTAGATGAAGACAACCTGGGGCACCTGGGTGGTTCAGTGGTGGAGCATCTCCCTTTAGTCCTAGGAGTCCTGGGATGGAGTCCTGCATCAGGCTCCCTCCATGGAGCCTGCTTCTCCCTCTGCCTATGTCTCTGCCTCTCTATCTGTGTCTCTCATGAATAAATAAATAAAATCTCTTTACAAAAACTAAATAAATGAAAATGACCTGGAGTCTTCTCTAGGCTTGGAGCCCTTTCAGCTCAAGGCAGAAGCACAGCACCAAGTGGAGAGTGGCTCCCCACCCACCACTCCTCCACCCTCAAAAGCAAATACTTGGTTTTTGGACTAAACCAATTTAATCATTGATGGCTGTTAGTAAAAGAAAAGCTTTAAGATATTCTAGAGATTCCAAGGGCCCTTTCCAGCACAGTGCGGAGAAGGAAAAAGAAAGAAAAACCCTACATAATCAGTAAGGGGAAAGTCAAATTCAAACTCTGGGGAGATTGGCATTTAACACAGTTGACTTTTTTTTTGTTGTTGTTGTTTCATGTGGGAAGATGAAGAGAAGTTTAATCTCGGGAAAACCAGAGGGGGTGGTGAGCAAAAGACCTTCACAGGGTTTTGCTGAGTTCCATTTCCATAGCAATGGACTCAAGGTACCCTTGACAAAGACAGAGGTTTTCACTGAAAGATGAATAAGCGGAATGAACCAGCTAGCCACAAACACTGTCCGCAGAAGACAGCACCTCATCAGGACCCGCCTACTCCTCCCACAAAGGTTCATTTGATGTTTATATCCCGTGACTTCGTGGGTTTTGATTCAGCATAAGAGTTTAGCGCAGAGACAAAAACTATTATTCATTCATCAGGAAGTATTTTTCTCTTTTGCTGCCAAGGGCAGCAATTTAAATACTCTACCTGTTGAAAACATTATTGCATTTAGGCAAAACACAAAAGCTCCTGCACACACATGTATTTTGACAATTCTGTATCATTCCCACTGCCCTGGGAAGGCCCCATTCCTCCTCCCTCCTTCTAGATCCTCACAGGAGTGGACCAGCTTAAAAGAAGGGTCAAAAAGCAAGGATGGCCTTTATGTTGAACACGGACAGCCTGTTGAATTAAAATGCTATCATATATTTTGCTTATATTGTGTATAATATGTACAATGTTTATAACATTCGTTTAAATACCTAAAGACATCAGTTAATCCCACATTTTTTAACCAGCCAAACACTTCCAAAAACCATCAACTTTTCTACTAACCCTTCAAGGTCTTAATTAATTATTTCTCTTACTTCTGCCTGTGTTCTATTATATAGGTTTTACTTGCTTCTGCTTTAAAACATTGGCATCGTCTTTGAGGAATGTAGCCCAAGGCCACTTCAAGCCCAAGGTGACCAGTGCCTTCACCCTTGGTTTAATGCTCCATTGAAACTGTCCTCAAAGTTTTCATAATTTAAACAAAGGGCCCCCTATTTTCATTTTGCTCTAATTCTTCATGCACCTACTAGTAGCTTGGGACTGTCCTCCCAAGTGGCCATGTACCTCTGATCAAATCAGTCGGCATTCAAGTTACCAGCTGCAACTGAACACCAGTACGATGACCCCAAAGTGGCTGGATCCACCAGATTACAGCTCCTTTGATTCCAATTCATTCCTACAGGGACACCTTACAAACAAAGAAATCATATGAGATATCTCCTTCCTTGGACACCAACCGCAGACAAATACATTTAACAACCAGAGTAAACACTTCAATCAAAAGTACACAGACTTGAATTATCTCGGTAGCATTCTCACTGGGATTGATAATCCTGTATCTTCTCAGTTTCACTACCACGGTCTGTTTCTGAAATCAGGCTACCTCTTTCAAGAGATGTATATATTTAATGCCATCATGTCTCTATTTCTTTTCAAAAAGCTGTTACCAGGTGGAGGATGTGTGCAAGAATTTCACTCACTGACTCTCCTGTTCCTCGCCTCACACCTGCTCCTCACTCAACTTCAGCTGGGATTCTCTTCCTTTAAGTAACTAAAAATGCCCTTTTCAAGGGCATCAGCTTCCATGTTGCCCAACCCAACCTGCTATTCACCTTCAGTTTACCTGACCTTGTCAAAACTGACCTTTCTCTCTTCCTTAAATTCTGTCTTCTTTTTGCCTCCATCTCACTACAGACCTCCTGTTCCCCTTCTGTCACAGCACTCTGGTCGCTCTCTGCTTTATCCTAGAGGTCCCCACAGGAACCAATTTCCTATAGAAGGCCTACGATGGCCTGGTGCATTCACAGGGGGAAAAGAGGGAGGCAGTGTACTTGCCCAAAAAGTTATCTTGAAAAACAAAGAAGCAACCTACAGCATATTGAACTGAGGGCAGACACTTTGGTTTCCTACCTTGTGTGCTCAATGCTTCCTTGTTCAATTTAAATATGATATAAAAACGCATCACATGCATGGGACATGAATACATGAGGTCATCAAATTAATGGAATCTCAACGTGGCCAAAATAAAACCAGCTAAGTTTAACAGGGATAGATGCAGGACCCTTACTCCCCCCGCCCCCAAATCCACTGTAAACACTGCATAATCTTGGCAAAGGTAGAAAAGATATTATGGTTCCTTGTGATTATGGTTCCAGTATGCACAATATGAAAACAGTATTAGGAAAAAAGCTATCGTGATCTAAGGTTGAATTAATAATGCCATGCTTGGGATGCCTGAATGGCTCAGTGGTTGAGCATCTGCCTTTGGCTCTGGGAGTGATCCCAGGTCCTGGGATCGTGTCCTGCATCAGGCTCCCTGCATGGAGCCTGCTTCTCCCTTTGCCTGTGTCTCTGCCTCTCTCTGCCTCTCTCTCACGGATAAATAAATACAATCTTTAAAAAATAATAATAATAATGTCATGCTGTTAAAGACAGAAGATGATCCTTAGCATCCACAGATCTGATCATTATAATTCAGGTATGTACAAGATACTTGAAAGCCATTCTGCACTCAACTGTTGAGAATTACCACAGTACTTCTTGGACTTTTCCATGTACAGATCACCTGGAGGTCTCCTTAAAAATGCAGATTCTGACTGCAAGTCTGAGGTAGGGCTGGGAGGCTTCATGGCAGACCATCTCCCAGGGGCTGCTGTTTTGGATTCAAAAGATTAAATGATCTCCTGGGTTGCTTCTAGCTCTTAATACTCTGGGGTTGGCTTACTCGGCCAAGCCTTGGCACAAAGACCAACAGACTAATTAGTAAGACCACGCTTCCCCCCAGCACTTTTCTGTCACTATTTAACCAGAACTCTAGACTCCCCATCCTGCATCCAAGTCTTAGAGCCTCTGCACAACTATTTCCAGAGAGAATGGGGCTTTTCCATTGAACAAAGGCTTTTGGCTTTACTGAAAAGAGGGGGGAAATCTTTGAGAGTTCCAAAATTGAAGACATAATAGATGCACAAGGCTCAATGGAGCCTCAACCAGGAAAATCGATTAAAGCCAACCAGTGGTTTGATCCCTGGGCCCTGTTCTACCAGAAAGATGCTGCCACTGGCCTGGTTTACTCACAGTGAAAATGATGCTGTTGAAGACATGGCGAACGTTTACAACATAACGATAAAATTTAAAGGAGGGATATTTATTAGCACAGTCTAATTCTGAGGGAGAGTCACCCTTTCAGCCTGAGTCCTGCAGGTTGCTGGCATTCTGTGGGGGCTGCGGGGAGGGCTCTCCCCAAGTTGGGGAGAGGTGGGTTAGAGAGGACAGCATGACCTCTCTGCCCCAGCTGTCTCGGGACCTTGCATTTGAGCTTCCAGGAGAGGTTCTAGGTCTAGATGACAGAAGGAGAAGGGAGTTTTCAGAGCACCTCTGAAGGCAAAAGCAGGGCCACTCACAGAAGGTGGGGCCAGCTCCCCAGCCCAGTAAAGAAAATAGCTGGAGAAAGGTGGGGAAGGGCAAGGAGACACAGTTCGTCACCACAGCAGTAGCCTTGAGATGCTCTCTTTTTTTCTTATTAAAATAAAATGTTTGGGCAGCCTGGGTGGCTCAGCAGTTTAGTGCCGCTTTCAGCCTAGGGTGTGACCCTGGAGACCCAGGATCAGGTCTCGCGTTGGGCTCCCTGCATGGAGCCTGCTTCTCCCTCTGCCTGTGTCTCTGCCTCTCTGTGTGTGTGTCTCTCATGAACGGGTAAATAAAATTAATAAAATAAAATGTTCAATATGATTATCCTTTTATTTTTAAATTTCCTCTCTATATCTTTTACTCTGAGAATATAGGCAGGGAAAATTTACTTTATTTGCACACATTAGTAATGAAGAAATCAGAACCCAGGCTAAACCACACTGACACACATCTTCTGTAGCACGTTTTCTTTTAGAACAAACCAGTAAAAACCCAAAGGCCCATCTTCATCACACTCACCACCAGAGTTTGCACAGGTTGCCCGTTCTAAGTCTTTTGGTTCCACACACACAGTTTCCGATCTTCCTCAGCCCTCCCTTCCTGCACCTCAGCACAGTCCTGCCTCTGTGTTTCGCCCTTTCCTCTGGCTCTCACCCCGAAGAAGTTGGCAAGATCAGGGGCCTCATTTGTTTCTGAGGCCACACTCCTGGGCTGCCAGTCCAGCACGTCTGTAAATGTGGTGCTGCTTTCCTCACGGGGACTGCATTTCTCACAGAGTTCTCTTTCATTTGCCTAAGCTGACAATGCTCAGATGTAAAGTGAGGTCTGACTCACGATGAACACCTACTTAAGCACACATGGTAACTAGTAGAATATCTGGAATTTAAGATACTTTGGTATAAAGTATGCAAGAGGTGTGTGCGTGTGTGCGTGTGTGTGTGTGTGTGTGTGTGTGTCTCAGGTTAAACTACCCAGATGCAGCTAGTGTTAACACTGGAAAGGTACCTCCCAGGGGGTAATCAGCTGGTACTACAATCAGGAAGATTGCTTATATTCCAGAGGTCTCACCATAGTGTCCTGCTATCTGTCTCCACCAACACTGGCATTTTGCTAATTAGCAAGGAGAGTGTGAGAAATGGGCTATTAGGAAAACTAGTGGATTGTTCACGGCATGATAATAGGTAATAGAAATGGACTCTCACTGGAGAAATTCGTGGTGGTCAAGGGACCGACATACGTTAAAATATCTTAGAAAGGCTTCTGGCTGTAGCACTACAAAAACATTTCTAGGAGAAATTAAAGACCTAAATGAATGATGTATTTTTTCACGGGTAGAAAGACTCAGTATTATTAGACAGCAATTTCCCCTGCAATGTTTTTAGATTCAGTCTCCGTCCTATCAAAATCTCAGTGGGCATCGTTTGTAGAAATTGACAAGCTGATCCTAATGGAAATAAAAAGGACCTGGAACTGTCAAAGTAATTTAGGAAAAGTAAACAAAATTGAATGTCTTAAACTACAAATTTTCAAACTTACTATAAAACCAAAGGAATCCAGACAGCATGGTGTTTTGCATTAAAAAATACATATGAATCAATGAAACAATTAGAATCCAGAAATATGCTTATATTTATGGCAAATTGATTTTTCGCAAAATGCCAATGCAGTTTTGTCTTTCAAATAAATGTTTGGTACTACTCTACCAAACAGCAAATTTAGACCCTGCCTCCTCATTAAATGTAAAAGTCACCTTAAAATGGATCACAGACTTAAATGTAAGAGTTAAACTTGAAAACTTGTAGAAGAAAACCGAGGATAGAGGAGAAAATCTTTGTGACCTTAGACTGGGCAAAGAATTCTTAAATGTCATACCAAAAGAACAATCTATAGAAAAAAAAAAGGTAAAATGGATTTTTTTTATTTTTATTTTTTAAGATTTATTTATTTATTCAGTCAGAGCGAGAGAGAGGCAGAGACACAGGCAGAGGGAGAAACAGGCTCCACGCGGGAAGCCCAATGTGGGACTCGGTCCCAGGTCTCCAGAATCACGCCCTGGGCTGCAGGCAGTGCTAAACCACTGTGCCACCAGGGCTGCCCGTAAAATGGATTTTAAATAAAAAACTTAAATGTTTCAAAACACATTGTAAAGAAAATCTAGTGCTCCTGGCTGACTTAGTCAGTAGAGTGTGTAACTCTTGTTCTTGTGGTTGTAGACCCACATTAGGTATAGAGCCTACTTAAAATTAAAAAAAAAAAAAAAGGAAAAGAAAATCTAAAGACAAGCCATAAACTGAGAGAAAATACTTTCAAATCATATTTCTGATAAAAGACTCATACCTAGGAAATATGAAGTACTCATAACTCAATACTGAAAAGACAGAAAACCCAATAAAAACCAGGCAAAATATTGGAATAGATATTTTTGAAGATTTATTTATTTATTTGAGAGAGAGAGTATGTGCGTGTGCTAGAGCAGTGGGGAGACAGGCAAAGGGAGAGGGAGAAGCAGACTCTCCGTTGAGCAGGGAGCCAGGATGCAGGCTACATCCCAGGACTCGGAGATCATGACCTGAGCCAAAACAAGAGCTGGACACTTAATCAACTGAGCCACCCAGGCACCCCTGGAATTGATATTTTGCCACAGAAGATGTGTAAATAGCTACTAAGCACATGGAATATGTTCCATACCATTCATTATTAAGTTAACAAAAGAAATGTAAGTTAAAACACAAAATGCCACTTCATAGCCACTAAAATATCTACAATCAGAAAGATAAATACAGTACTGGTGAAGATGTGGGGTAACTGGATGCTCATAAGCTGCTGATAGGAATCACTTTGGAACCACTTTGGAAAAGAAACTCATAGTCTTTTTAAAAAATTAACATAAGGACTGTCTGGGTGGCTCAGTCGGTTAAGCATCTGACTCCTGATTTCAGCTCAGGTCATGATCTCAGGATCATGAGCTTGAACCCCATGTCAGGCTCTGCACTCAGGGAAGTCTGCTTCAGACTCTCTGTCTCCCTCTCCCTCTGCCCACCCTTATTCTCTCTCTCTCCAATAAATACATAAATAAAACCTAAAGAAAAAAATTAACATAAACTTTCCTATACTCCACTCTTAGGAATTTCACTCCAGAGAAATGAAACCTAGCTACAGGAAGACCTGAATGCAACTGTTTTATAGCATCACTCCTAATAGTCCCAAAATGGATGCAATGAAAATGTCTATCAACTGGTGACTGGATTTTAAAAAACGGCTATCTACACAATGGAACAATATTCAGCAATAAAGTATTATAACCTCCAGATATATGCCACAACCTGGATCAACCTAGAAAGCATTTTGTTAAAAGAAAGAAGATAGACACAAAAGGACACATATTGTATGACTCCACACGTATGAAATTTCCAGAAAGGGGAAATCTAAAAGTATAGAAAGCAGATGATTGGTTGGGGCTGAGGTGAGGGTGGAGGTGGAGACTGAGTACAAATGAGCATAAGGAAGACTTTTAAGGTCTTGGAGATATTCCACACCAGATTGTGGGGACGACTGTACAACACTCCAAATTTACTAAAAACTATCGCACAGCACAGATCCAATTGGTGGGATTTTATGGTATGTAAATTATACCCTGATAAAACTATCGAAACACAAAGGAGTCCCTCCTCAACCTTGCATGTGTGTACCGGGTGTATGGTCACACAACCTGTAGCTTTCATTCTGAAGGATGCTGATACCACCTGAGGACTGATCCCTGAAATGTCTGGCATCCAGAGAGTGGCTTAGGAAGGTTGCATATGGCTTGATGCTGATTCAAGAGAGAAGTCTGCACATCCAGGACAAGAAGTTGCAATTCTTTTTTTTTATAAATTCTTTTTTTTTAATTTTTTTTATTTATTTATGATAGTCACAGAGAGAGAGAGAGAGGCAGAGACACAGGCAGAGGGAGAAGCAGGCTCCATGCATCGGGAGCCCGATGTGGGATTCGATCCCAGGTCTCCAGGATCGCGCCCTGGGCCAAAGGCAGGCGCCAAACCGCTGCGCCACCCAGGGATCCCAGAAGTTGCAATTCTATCAAATTCATTGCCTGTGGTCTCTGACTTGTTTTAGATTTGACTGCTAATTAAGGTATGTCAATAAATTTGTAATGTGTAAGCTATGCATTTGACATCATCTGGTGGGTTAGATTGTAGGGGAGCAGTGAATCCTTGTGCACCTCAAACTTCTCAATGGGTTCCATCATTCACCCAAAAAGAACCTAAGCATTTTGTATGACAAAATTGGCTTAGGCCAGTTGGTAACAGAAACTGAAGTGATGTTTATTTTCTTTACTAGCTGATTCCTTTGAATATCGTTTTGGAAATATTTTACTACACAATTTGAAATTATTTCATTGACAGACACTGTCTTATGCACAAATTTTCAGGGATGTCTGAGCACCTAAATGAGGCATATCTTAATTCAGTCAATTATAATATTGAAAAAGAAACCAACAAAGTTGGAAACCACTAAAGACACAGGAGATGTTATACTCATATTTCTAAGGAGAATAGGCCATTCTTTCATTCAGTAATAAGTGATTTTTATCAAACAAAAATCCATCTGTGACATAAATTCTGTATGCCTTTGTTCTGTTCCTGAGAAGAGGAGGATGGCTTAGCTCAGAATGCCCGGAGGAGAACAGCTGTTCTTCCACTTAAACAAAGTCCTCCAACCACAGGCAGGTAGGGTTCTTTAAAAAAACAAAAAACAAAAAACAAAAAACAAAAAACAAAAAAACAACCTCTATTATAAAAATATAACTACAAGAGCTAGTTAACTAATGCCAACAAATCTTCTGAAGTCACATTCTTTAAAAGGAAGCCCCATGCAGTAGAAATGTAGTGGTGAATCAGAGTTCTCTGTTTATGGTGATGTTATTCTAAAGTAACAAGTAGAGTCATAATGGTGTTGAGACCTTTGGAAACAAGAATCTCTCCCAGATCAGAACTGAGGAACACATGAAGTGGGATTCTTTGGATATTCCTCATGCTCATTTGACAACGAGCACTGGAGGTGCAAAATCCACTGGTCACCAGTGTGTGGAACATTCTAGAAAGTTAAGTACCTGTTGACTGTGTGTGTTCATTGCTGCCTTGAGATACTTGGAAGTTAGTGGCTCCAAATCTAGGAACAAGATTTTGTTAAATATAATCAAGTTTTAAATTTGTATTGAATGATCACCATCAGCCATTATCTTAACTATAAAAATGTAATCCGGTCCTTCTTTGTACTGAATGAGTAGATGGGGGGAAAAAAAAACGGTTAATCTCTTCAAGTTATTCAGCAAGCTCCTGATTATCAGATTCTGTGGCTCTTCTCTCTCCATATTTGGATGCTAACTGTGAGCACGAAAAGCATCTGGACTTCTCATTTCTGCCACTAGGTCATCCCTGATCATGTGTTCTGGTTTAGAATGTGAGCTAAGGTCCTGGTCCCCAAAATGTTGGTCTACCCTCTACCTTTGCTTAATTATCTGAATTCCTCCTCATTACCCCTCCTTGACTTCTGTCACCCAGCCTTCTTGAGCTGGTATCCTGTCCTTTCCCGGCTACCATGCCCCAGGACATTAGCACTCTGTTTAGCGATTTCCCTAATCCCAACTACTTGTCTGTCTGATCCCTAAATGATGCCCACTGGTCTCCTTCCTACTCCTGTTGCCTGTCTGCACTGGGACTTCCATTCATTCACCCAGCTAGTATTTACAGGATTGACACTAAATGCCAGGCACTGTGCTGGCCATTAGAAATCAGAACAATACCTCCTGCCCTCAAGGGGAGACAGCGAGTCAACAGTTACAAAATGATGTGCTGCGCAGGTATATAAACAAATTGCCATGGCAAAAAGCAAGTGGAAAGCCTGAATTATGGGGCAGAGCAGAGTAGGTCAGAGTGCCACAGGCGACAGAAATGACTTACCATGGACAGTGTGTTCAGTGTGCGAGCCACCACATCGCACTGTGGGAACCAGAGATCTCAGAATGGCCAAAATAGGCTTGGCAGTGGGAGAAGAAGCTATGGAGAGGTCTGAGCACAGAGGGCCCTGGAAGTCCTGCTCCCAGAGAATGAGAAGCCATTCAACAGGAGTGGAGTGATATGGTCAACTTCACAGCTTTCTGAGCTCTTATTTGCCACATCAGACTTCAACTCAGCACCTGCAGCTGGGCTGACCCTTCCAGCAGAGTTTGCCCTCCCCTCACCTTCCCCCCTTACCCCCCATCTCTAAAGATGTGCCCAGGTCCAGACTCTGGTTCTGGCATTCTGGGGTTAATTCCTTTCCAAGGGCAATTCCTTTCCAAGTACCTGTGCTGGGAGCTGGTCTACAAGGTCAATACAGGGGGTGTGTTTGATACACGGTATATGTGGTATATGTGTGGAGGGAGTGTTGTGTATGTGGTAGTGGTAGGAGGTGCTAGGGATGTAAAAGGAAGAATGGTTCTTTTCTTTTGGGGTGGAGCTAGAAGGGAAACAATAAGCCAAACACTGGGAGAAAAAAAAAAAAAAAAAACTTCTGAAGGAAGGCAGGAAAAGCAAGGGCATAATGGATCATCAATCAAAGACAAGATCGGAGGATAGGAGAAGTAGGTGTGTAAGGACAGCTAGACTTTGTAGTCACTCGACCTGAGAAGGTGAAGATTGGATCCGGAGAGAAGGAGGCAGTCCAGATAAACCCAGAGAAAAAGATACTCGTGGCTTGTCCATTTAAAGAGGTTGGGAGGGAGGGACACGACACCAGATAATGTCTACATATGGGATGGATTACTAAATTTTGGTGAATTATTTAAAGAATGAAAAAATAATCCTATCAATCAACTACTCAAACCTGCAAGGACCGAATCGTGTCCCCAGACAGGAGGGACTCTGAACGTCATATTTGATCAGGAGGGGTTTAATGAAAGAAGGGCCTTTATGCGGGACAAAGTCAGCAAAGGGCTCCTGTAACCAGAATCACAGCAATTAGTAAATATCAGCTGAGGACTCACCAGTGACAAACACCTGCCAGGGGGCCCCTGGGACACCAGGAGGAACCATCTCTGTCCAAGAAACGTCAGTGACACAGGCTTTGAGTGCAGGGAGCCCTGGCAACTTTGAGGTGCTTAGTATCACCCCTGCTTCCCAGAGGAGTGGGAATCGCATGCAACAGACAGGAGGCGAGCAGGGAGGGTGCTTGGGTCTGAGCGCTGGGTATCCGCACAGGGCATTAGCCTCCAGGAGGTAGCAGGCTCGGTGGGGTCAGTGGCCCAGATCTGCCCCCAGGTAAGGGCTGTTACCAGGTACTGCTTCCTTTCCCAAGCCTGCCTTACTGTGTAATCTCATTCACTGGCACAGCAAAGTTCATAATGTTAACCTAGTGGCTCCCAACCCTGGCTGCACAGTGGAATCACACAGGGAGTACTTATACAAAATTTTTTTAAAGATTTATTTATTTATTTGAGAGAGAGAGAGAGAGAGAGCAAGCACGCAGAGGGGTGAAGACAGAGGGAGAAGGAGAGAAAAACCCAAGCAGATTCTGTGCCCAGTGTGGAGTCCAAAGAGGAGCTTGGTCCCAGGACCCTGAGATCATGACCTCTACTCCAGGAAGATACTTTTTTTTTTTTTTTTAATTTATGATAGTCACAGAGAGAGAAGGAGAGAGAGGCAGAGACACAGGCAGAGGGAGAAGCAGGCTCCATGCACCGGGAGCCCGATGTGGGATTCGATCCCAGGTCTCCAGGATCACGCCCTGGGCCAAAGGCAGGCGCCAAACCACTGCACCACCCAGGGATCCCCAGGAAGATACTATTTTAAAATGGCAACTCCCTTTAAGAAAAGCAATATAAGCTTCCAAAGGCATTTCACATGTTAGTGAATCTCTCAAAAGCCCTCCACCCCACAATTCTAGAACAAAATTTTCCCTGAATCCAGGAGTGCAGTTATAAAGAGTTGGGAAAAGTAGACTGTACAAAAACAAAATCAGTGTGTGGGTGAAGGAGGTCAAAAGGTACAAACTTTCATCTATAAATAAATCCTGGGGAGGTAACATGCAGCACGGTGATCACAGTTAATAATACAGTATTGCATATTTGAAAGTTGCTGGGGGATCCCTGAGTGGCTCAGCGGTTTCGCACCTGCCTTTGGCCCAGGGCACGATCCTGGAGTCCGGGATCGAGTCCCGCGTTGGGCTCCCGGCATGGAGCCTGCTTCTCCCTCTCCTCTGCCTGTGTCTCTGCCTCGCTCTCTCTCTCTCTCTCTCGAATAAATAAATAAAATTTTAAAAAAAGAAAGAAAGTTGCTAAAAGAGTAAATCTTAAAAGTTCTTATCACAGGAAAAAAATTGGTAACTACATATAGGAATGGATGTTAATTAACTTCACTTAATGGTGATCATTTTGCAACATATACAAATATCGAATGATTACGTTGTACACCTGAAACTAATATAATGTAATATGTCAATTACACCTTCATTGAAAAAAAAAAAAAAAGCCAGAATTAGAATAAAGAGGCGGGAAGGTTGGACAGGGGAATTCTGAGGGTGAGGAAAGAGTGCTGGCATAGGGCACCATAGGGCACAATAATAGGAACAGAAGGCAAGCTGAGTGGCAGAGAGAGTTGTGGAAATAACTAAACTAGAAACCCGAAAGAGTCGGCTTGAAGACCAACTGGAAAGTTGTGCCTTTCAAGTCCTTGTGCCTCTGGATACCAAAATGGGAATAAGGTTTTTTGAAACACAGATTCCAGATCCCACATTGCCCGGCAAATGCTAGTCCCCTGGTGTGAAATGAAATATAGGGAGCCAGGGGAGCTCCTGGCCAGAAGAGAGTCAGGACTCAGGGCTGGGTTGGTGATCCAGGGGCTGCGGAAGGGTTTTCTGGTTGTTAAGGCTACCCTGCCTGTGGAGCATCTGTGGATGGTGCCACCCTCCCTCTGCCAACATCTGAGGTCTGAGCACAAGAACCCTGGAGCCTCAAGTTATCTGTGTATTGAAAGAAATGCTGGGAGCTAAGGATTTGATCTTTGCAGGAAAAAAAAAAAAATAATCCTTCTTTTTGACCTCCCCTTACAGAATTCTAGGCAAGCCATCCAAGAGAGGGCCAGAGAATTTCCTGAGGTCCTGGTGGGAAGTTAAGGAGCAAGGGAACAAAACGGAGGAAATGCTTCAGGAAATGGGGAAGGAACGAGGGCATTTTCTAAACATACTCATTGATCTGACTTTGACATTCCCAGCAACAGTGCAGGAGGTTCTCTGGCACAAGAATTTGAGTCACACTGCCTGCTAGGCCAACAGATCAGACTTCAAAGAAACTTCAGGAATGAAGAGATGGAAACTTCAAATAGTAAATTCAGAAAAGAAAAAAAAAAAAAAAGCATGCACAGGAGCTGAAGCCAGGATCTTATGTATTTCCACTCACCACGGTTTCTGGATGAACACTCTGAGATAAATGCTTACCTAGGCAAGAATGCCATCCCTCAGGCTGATTTGGATTCTCACTGCCTCCATTGTCTGTCTCCTGCCCCCAAGCAAGACACAGAATCCTTGGGAACTAGTTAACCCAAAGAAAGCTCTCCTGATCCAGCCTTGAAATCGCAAAGCCTCAAGTGGGGGGATTCTGTGATGTGAAATGGTTACTCTGGGCACTGACGGTCACCCTCAGCATCAAGGACATGGAAATGCAGTGAACCCAGCTGTCCCCGTGGTGCTTTGGGGCCGAAACAGCTCCCTGGCTGGCTTGTTCCAACAGAACCCAAGTTCATGACCTTAACTCAATTACTTCTTATAAAGGATTTTTTTTTCTCCTCATTAATTTTGAAATGCTTTTATTTATTTACTCACTTGTCCATGGAGACATAATAGTATTTAGAAAATACAGCAAGAAAAGGATTATCTGTAAGCATATAAATAAGCTATAGACATCTTCTTAGCAGACTATAATATCTCTTGTTTGTCAAACATTTCTGAGGAATGTAACTAAAAACATCATCTAAGGTCTAAGATGGAGAGTTCTCCCTGGTGTCTCCAGCTAATTTTTGTATTCAAAGTGCAGACTTCATTCACTGGGAATTTTCTTTTTTAATTAATTTTTTTCTGTGTCTGCCACAGGTGTTCCAGTAGCAAATCATACTTAGTTGGTAAAATAAATAACACACTATCCTAAACTTCTAAAAGAATTATTCTCCAACTTGACTCCAACTTGGTATCATAAATCTCCTAAAATATATTTTCAAAAAAGTATTTACTGCATAAGGAATAGCTTGTTAATGCATGGTAAGCAACACTGCCAGAATGAGAACAGTGTCATGAAATCAATCGGTCGCCTAGTTTTTAAATTCCATAAGATCTAGGAAACACTGTTGTGTATCAAAGACCATGTTAGAAGGGACAAGTTGAAGGTGACAGGTTTACAAGTCTGTACCATCATTAAATGATGTACTAATACCCTGCAACAGAGCCACTGAAGTATTAGAATGGGGAGGGGGCAGTGGAGAGAGGAAGATTGTTTGATGTTTTGTCAGGAAATAACTGGGACCTCCCTTAGACAGAAGAAGTAGGTTCCATAAAGCAGCTTGCTTTTAAGAGTTACATCTACGGGAGGATAAACAAGAAGCCAAAAGTCGTGGTTGCCTCAAAAGAAGGTGACAAAAGTCAAGATTTAACCTTTTCCTATATTTGAATTTTGTACCATGGGCATGGATTATCTATAAAAAGTTTTTCGAAGTTATTTGATTCATAAGCAAAAATATTAATTTCAATTTGGCTCAACAAAGATGGGTGGCTATTAACTGCTGGGAACGTTGCAAAGCAATGATCCTGCAGATATGAATAAAACAGTCTCTGCTCTCAAGACATGCAAGTCAGTTGAGCAAGAGAGATTGGCCAGCCATTTGTTTATGCCACCAAGATAAGGAGATAAGCACAACAGCATTAAGTGGAGAGACCCGCTGGGAGTTTAGGGAAGAGCACCTAATAAGTACTTTGGCATCCAGGGGACTGGGAAGGTTTTCCAGGGCATTAGAACCTAAACAGCAAGCACTTCACAGCCAGCATGCAAGGAAATACTGGTTGCCTATGAGTAGATACAAGTGTGCCTAAAATAATGTCCCTCAGCTCTGGGACAACAGGCTAGCCAGAGTCCCAGCCTCCTTGGTTTAGCCCCAGTTTGATGCACATTGCTGTTATTTTGTGTATACATGTGAAAAAGTAAGGGATGGGAGTGGCACCAGTCTGAGCTTGTATGATGGTGTTTCTAGAAAAATCAGAGGTGGTAGTGCTGAGAAGGGAGAAGAGGCAGGAGGAGGGGGGTCTGGTGAGAGAACCAAAACAATATTTCATGGGAAAAACAAACAATTCCTGAGCCCTGTCAGCAGTGGGGACAAAACAATGGAGACAGATTGCATTGATTTGCAGGAGGTAAAATCAACAAGTCTTAATGACCAAATGAATATGGGCAATGAAAGAGGGAAGGGTGCCCGGGATGGTGAGCGCACATGACAGGCATAACATAACGGTCATGGCCACAGATCCTATGCCTGTGACACTATGACATGCCCAACACCATGCCAAATATTGGCACCATGCCAAATATTGGCATGTGTTTTTTAATCACATGAATCCTACTCGTTTTATAGACAGGAAGACTGGCATTCAGAGCTGTTAAGGTGGTAACTAATGTTATCGCTCATCAGAGGGACAAGTCTGGTATTTAAGCCCAAGACTATTTAATTCCAAGTCCAGACTCCAAATTTTGAAACAACTATGCATCCCAGAGAATACAGCTGGGAAGAGGGCCTCCCTCATAATTCTGTATAAAATAGTAACAGTGATGCCCTCCGATCTATTTTGAGGGCTAACACTGTTCTAGACGCTGTTCTAACACTTTTCTTGCATTGTTTCATTTTATCATTAACAGCCTCTCCAGGGAGGCCCTGTTATTATTCCCATTTTGCAGATGGTGAAACCAAAGCAGAGGAAAGCTAAGTAACTTGCCCAATTTCCCCCAGCTAGTAAGACCAGAGAATAAAACATCTAAAGCTTAAAGATCTTGTCACCACCCCCCCCAAAGTTACTGTAGATGATAATGAATATCCATAGGACTTTTTGAATGAATTATTATAAAATGGTAGGAGGTTTCAAGGATGATTTCTTTGAAATAAGTGGGTATATAAACATCTTATGATACTTATACAGCAGTGCAATTCTAAGAGTGGCACAAGACATTACAAACAATATGTACATTTACTTCATATCTTTGTGGCATTTAAATTCTTTATGACGTTATATTAACTACAGTGGTAGGCTTTGTATTTAATGTCTGGAAAAGAGGAAGGGGAAAGGAGTGGGCCAAAGCCTAGGATATGCAGAAGGTGGGCAGTGTTTTTATTACACATATTCTTGTTTCTAACTGCTAAGATCAGTATTTTTTCTGCCCTTACTTGGGCAATACAGCTACAGAAGAGAAAAATATGCCTTTGAAACCCCTTGAGGCATACATACTTTACTGTGGAGTATATATACATCCTAAATTTGAATACTATGCGATTTTGAAAATGAAGTAAATGTTCTTCTATTCATACATTTTTTCTTTATACTCAGAACTATTTACTTTTTTTTTAAAAAAAAGGACGATTTAAAAGAGAAAAGGTGATGAGCCAACCTATGAAACAATTATAATTCTATGTAATTGCTTAGTCGTGGACTTAAAACACTATTTTAAGAAACACACCACCTCTTATTCTAGACCTAGGAATAACTCATTTTAAACAGGTTACATTTCAAGGTCAGTGAACCACTGGGTCCTATACTGTGAGTCCTAAGGGAATCCAGAGAGACACAGATCTTATCGAGAACTGCTAATAATCTGAGTGCTATTAGATAATGATCATTTTCCAAAATGCAGGCACCAGAGAGCCAACTCAGCAGTGCTATAGGTCGGGATGCTTTCATTACGACCACATTATACCATTTCACTCATTATTTACGCTATATATGTAGAGCACAGATTATTTTTTAAAATGAAAACTCCCTCAAAGGTGCTCGCTAGGAAGCAGGGTGTTGGTTGACCGGGTGGGGAAGGCAGTGTTAAAGACTCAAAGGCTCCCGCGGTGGGTGGCTTTCCACAGCATCTTAAGCAGGAAAGCCCCATGTGGTCCCACTTTCTCCAAACACCATTCATAACGTCCCACGCCAAGTGCTCAGCTCCTAGGGGCAAGAAAAACATTCGGGGCATCTCCTCCATCTGGGACTTTCAATTTCTTAGAACAATAAGTCTGGGCCAAGTTGCTCTCTCCCCACCCTTTGGGAAACTGGGACTCGTGCACTTCGAGCGGCCGGAGAGAAAGGAGCTGTGCTCTCAGCGCCAGAGCCTCCCCTCCCTCCCTCCCTCCCTCCCTCCGGCTCCTTTCTGGAAGGCCCAGCTCCTAAACCCCCCTGCACCCCAGCCCCGCTCCCAGCCCAGCCCGCGCGGAGCAGGCGCCGGGGTTCAAAGCTGCGTGGCCAGCTCCGCTCGAGTGCGCTCATCACGGATGCCTGAATGAATGAGAGCGACACGTCCCTGCAGAGTTCACAACTCTGCACAATGCCCAAGCACACATTTTTCCCACGAGAGTATTTCGCATTCCTCCTCCCTACTTTTGACCTGGTTTCCCCCCCCCCCCCACCGTGGGTTTTTTTTTTTTTTTTTAAATGAAATGTGTGTTTGTGGGAATGTGCCCGTGGTCATATGTGACGCACATTACGATGCATCCAACAAATAGTGTGACCGCCTAGCCAACTAGGAGCGACGCTGGCGGGACCTCGCCGAGTCTCCACTCTGTCCAGCGAGGAATGGAGAGGTCCGCGGAACGGGGCCCAGGCATTGGTAGAAGCCTTGGAAGTTTGCTTGGGGTTTCGGTTCTGCCCACACCTTGCCAAGGCAACCACTGCACCGGTGCAGCGAGGGAGCGCGCAAAGTCCTCCCTCGGCCGCGGGGTCCCTGGGCCCGGGGCGCCCGCGCTCTAAGCCTGGCTTGGCCGCTCCGGGGGCTGCACAAAGAGCGCAGTTTCGGAAGGAGGCGCATCGGTGGCCGGGACCGACCAGAACCGGGCTCCCGCCAGCGCCGCCAGGGCCGCGCTTCTCAGCGGGGTCTGTCCCCACTCGCCCACCCCGGCCGCCAGGCGCCCCCCAAGCCGCCTTTCCCCGCCGCGCACCGGCCGCTCTCCACCGCGGGACAATGAGGGCGGCTCGGGGGTCGCCTTTCCCATTCATCGCCCGCCGCAGCCGGGGCTGCGAGCTGGGGACCCGCGGGGTCGCAACCCCCTCCCGCGCCCCTCCCCGCACGCTCGCCGCAGCTGCGCTCCTGATCGCGAGAAGCCAGAAGCCCCAAATAAACAAACAAAACACCCAAACCGAGTGGAAGCCCCCGCCCCTCCCCCGAGGAGTTTCGAGCCCCGGGTCGGAGGAGCGGGCCGCGTCCGTCTCGGGGGGCGCCCCCGCCCTCTGCGGCCCGGCCCGGCCCGGGAGACGCCCCCCAGGCCCGCGGAGCCCCACGTGCGCGACCCCGGGTCCCCCGCAAGAGGCGGCACAGCCGCGCGCTTTTGTCCCGCAGCCGCCGCCGCCCGCGGGGACCGGGGACGGGGACGGGGACGGGGACGGGGACGGGGCTCACCTCTCTGCTGGCACCGTGCGGCGGCCCAGAGCAGCGAGGCCAGGAGCGCGACCCCCGCGCCGCCGCAGCCACCGCGCATCGCGCCGCCGCCGCTCGGGGGGACTCCGGGAGGAACCGCACGGCCACCGCGGGGCTCTCGGCGGAGCGCGGCCCGCCCCGGCGCCCCGCCCGGCCTCCCGCCCGCAGGCCCCTCGGACACCCCCGCCCCGCCCCGCCCCGCCCCGCCCCGCCGACCCCTCCCCCACCGGCCCCTCGCTCGGCCCCGGCGACCCGCGGGGACCCGCCGCCCCAGCTGGCCGCCCGCCCCGCGCGGTGCTCGGAGAGCCCTGGCTGGGGGGGGGGGGGGGGTGCCCGGGCCGGGCCAGGGGGATGGGCGGACGGAGCGGCCGGGAGGAGAAGAAAATGCGCTGGAGGCGGCGCGGGCGCCAGGATTCCGAGAAAGCGGAGACAGCAGCGTTGGTCCTGCTGACCCCTGCGGCCCCACCGCGGCTCCGCGCCCCGGCCGGGCTGGGGGTGGGGGGGGCCGAGGACGCCCCGCTGCCTGCACCCGCCCCGCGCCCCCCGCGCCCGGCCGCCGCGCGCCCTCGAACCGGCCCGGGCGCCCCTGCCCCTCCGCTCCTCCTCCTCCCGGCCGCCAGCCTCCCCGCCCGGCGCCGCACTCGGGGCTGAGCCAGCCTCCCCCTTGGCTGTGAGCGGAGGATTCCGTAAAGATTCGCTTCTGAAAATGAGTTGCAGCTTGTTTCTCACTTTGTCTGAGGAAGGCAAGAAGGGTCACTTGGCCTTCACTATTCGCTTACCCTTGCGGCTGGAGGAAGAGCCCTCACCTTAGCTATGGGAGTTAGTCTTAACGTGAGCGTTCGACTGCTTTGTTCTTTTTCAACTACGTCGGGTCCCCCTTAAAGAATTTAATTTCCTCTGATTTTTTTTTCTATTAAAAGTATTCACAACATTTCTCAGATCTCATTTTCTCACACTGTAAACACGTGAGATACCAAAAACGACTTAGCACCCTCCCACGTTCTCATTTTGGTTTTCGTGGGCTTTGGTTTTGTTTTTTTGTGGGTTTTTTTTTTTTTTTTTTTGCCTGATAGGGAGATAATTTTATCTCACTGTGTCAATCAATTTGACAACTCTAGCAGTTCCAGTTTTTCTAAAGATACTTCCTTAAACACTTAATAAAATAGTATTATGTGAGCAATTCTTTTTTTTTTTTTTTAATTGTAGAAGTAAAGAACAAAAAGGTAGAATTGGGGGTCTTTAAAAAATATCTGTTGTGGGCTCCCTGGCTGGCTCAGTTGGTAAAGCATGTGACTCTTGATCTTGAGGTTGTGAGTTTGATTCCCATGTCCAATATGGAAATTACTTAAAAAAAATTTTTTTATAAAGGATACAATGTGGCTGAGTGAAAAAAGTGTTCATCACAGTGTCAAATTTAAAATACAGTTGTTTTTAACTATTAGAATATTTAAGTATTAAAATATTAAGCATCAAATAACTGAGTCAGTAAATCTAATACCTAATCAAGTGTTAAACCTTTAAATATTAAAATACAGAATTATAAGTATTTCTGCACTGAATCAACTTTGTACAGACATTATACACATACACATATATCTTTTAGAGTGTCTTAAGCACATTCATATCAATTATCTCATGTGATCTTCCCAATTCTATGAGATTCTGCAGAGCTGCAGTGGAGCTGAAGGGGACTGCCTTGTGTGAGGTGAGAAAATGAGCTCAGGGGAGTAAGGTACCAGTGTGAGCTAATGTCCAGTCAGGAGCCAGACCTCAGATCTGCTTTGTGGTCTGGAGTTCTCTACATCACTGAAATGAGACCATGGAGGGTGAGGTCAAATGCAGCAGGAGCAATCATAAGGGATCATCTGTCTCCTTTATGTCCTGGGTTCCTAGAAATTCAGTTCAGACTCCAGTCAAACCTTATCTTTGAACTGCAGACAAGGAACTCAGTTGTGATTTGAGGAAGCAAGAGGTCAGCACATTTGCGGAGTGAATAAGCAACGTCAAAATTTGCACATGGGCACAATTTGCCATTCCTCAAAATTCAGCAGAAATAACTAAGTGAAAGAAGTATTTCCAAAGCCGATTTAACGAAGAAGCTTGGATAAGATGGAACAGTGAAAATGTCACAATTCTATGTGTCTTATAAAAATAAAAACTACAGTACAATTTTCCCCATTCTTTCGCATGCTTGCATAAATTAGCTATGACACCGTGAAAGTTCAGGGGTGGCCCGTTCAAGGTGAAAATGAGATAAGAAAGTTTCTGTTTTGTGAGAAAGTAGAAACTTAACTCAGTTCAAGGACACACACAAAGATGTGTGGTTCAAAGTTACCTATAAATAATGATCAGTGAAAATGCCTAAATGCTAAGCAATAGTTAACTGGTGAAGTAGTTATAGTAAATCACTGTAATAGGTAAATTATTACATTGACATTCTTTAAAATATAAGACAACGTTTGCAAAAAAAACATTGTGATACTTTAAGTGAGAAAAGAAAAATTCTAGACAATATGGGCATTCTGATTGCCATCGTGTAGAATAAGCACTCGTGCAAACAAACTAGAAGGCAACATACAGAACACACAGTTGTGTTCAGCTGTTGAGGTGGTGAGTGCTGGTGTGGGGTTAGAGGCAGTGATAGAGGACTAGGATTAGGCTCAGAGAAGGCTTACATCCTTCCCCTCATTGATAGGAAGCAATATCTTGGGGCAAGTTGCCTCATCTGCAAGGTAGAGATAAGAGAAGACAGATATGTTATGGTCCTCATTTTTGTGGGACATTCAGCCTGGCAGTTAAGACAAAAAAAATGTTAAAAATGTGTACATAAATTAAAAGCTATATATAAAGAAACATCAGATTGTAGAAAGAGAGAGAATGGGGAATCAAGCATTGACAGAGCAACATGGGACGGTTTTACTGAGGTTTGATGTAAAGATTGAATGGGCCGGAGTGCCTGGGAGGCACAGTGGGTTAAGCCGCTGACTCTTGATTTCATTTCAGGTCAAGATTTCAGGGTCGTGGAACGGAGCACCGTGTTGAGCCCCCTGTCAGGGCTCCATGCTCAGCAGGGAGTCTGCCTAAGATTTTCTCTCTCTCTCTCTCTCTCTGCACCCCCTCCCCCAACATTGGCTCACATGCTCCTGTGAGCATGCTCTAAAATAAATCTTAAAAAATACAAAAAAAAAAAAAGATTGAATGGGCCAATGTACATAAATCACCAACAATCTGCCTATCCCACGTTAAATGTTCAATAAAGATGAATTATTTCAATTTTTTTCTAAAACTACTATAATTTTCAATTAAAAGGGAAAAACAGGCTCCATTATGAACTTTTCAGGACAAGAGTTCTGACAGAGTGGGATGAGCTAGATCAGAGCTTTTCAAAATCACTTGAGGGATATTGTTGAAATGCAGATCCTACAGAAGTAGGTCTTGGCTTGGAGATTTGAGTTGTTGTATTTCTGAAAGTAGCCAGGTGATGTTGATCTGCTGGGAGGCAGAGCACACTTTTGAGCAGTAAATTACTGGTTCACTTGTCCTTGATCTGCCTGCAAAATGGAATTGATGGAGGTTTTAAAAATATGCTGGTTATATTCCCCAGAGATCTGATTCCATTGGTACCAGGTGCAGTCTGGATATCGGGATAGTTAAAGATGTTCCAGGTAATCCTAATCTCCTGCAACAAACTTTGAGAAACACTGAGCTAGATTTGACTGACTCTTGTCTGGAAGGCAATCCAGGTCTGATTATTAGTGGCTGGGCCCACCAGAAGAGCCAGCCTCAGAGGAGCATGGTCATGGGCAAGAGGAGGAAGCCCAGCCTGGCAAGTGTTTTTCCTGTGTGGCCTGATATCCACACATCAGAGACCCAGCCATGCTAGCTAGGATATGGGACAGGACTGTTTCTCTGGAGGCTTACAGACTGTCATTTAGCTCTAAAAGAATTGAGTTTCCATGCACGACTCAGGCACAGGAGCATCATGCCAGGATCCAGGAAGTAGACCTGGAGTACAAAGGTGGGGGCTTGGTTACAAGGAAAGAGGTGAGAAGTCAGTTACTAAAATTGGGTTAGGGTGTCAAAGTCTGATCTGGGACAAAGCTCAAGAGGCTGAATACAAGCTAAGCTCCTTAAGAGCCCATGGCAAGAACCAAGGTGATTAGCAGATTCAGCCTTAGGCACAGTTGAGAAGTGGTAGGACCAGGAGACAAAGGAGGCAAATTAAGAGTAGTAGGCAGAGTAATAGCACTCCGAAGAGGTCATGCTAATGGTCAGAACCTGGGAAATATGTTACTTTACATGACAACATGGACTTCATAGATATAAATGAATTAGTTTTTTTTCATAACTATATATATTTCTTCATCCATAGCCAAACTGGAACCAAGCCATGTGTAGTATCCATCAACAGGAGAATAGATTTCAAAATTGTGGTATATTTTACAATGGAATATTACTCGGCAATAAAACGGCAGTGAACCGTTGACTTAACACGACGTGAATGGATTTCAAAAACATTATGTTTAAGTGAAAGGGGTCAGACACAAAAGGGTATTATATAATTCTAATTATGTGAAGTTTAGCAACAGTAAAACTAATCAAAGGAAAACAGTGGCTGCCTATGGAGAGCATGAATTTGACCCAAAGGGGACAGAAGGGAATCTGGGGTAAAGGAAATGTTTTGTGTCCTGAATGGGGTGTTGGCTGTAGGGATTTAAACATTTACTAACTTTATTTCAATTATACAGATTTAGAACCTTGCATTTTTTCTGTATAAACAAGGATTTTTTAAAAATGTTTAAAGATTTTATTTATTTGTTTGAGAGAGGAAGAAGCTGAGTCCCTGCTGAGCAGAGAGCCCGACTCAGGGCTCCATCCCAGGACTCTGGGATCATGACCTGAGCCAAAGGCAGACACTTAACCATCTGAGCCACCCAGGCACCCCTAGGATCTTGAGGTGAGTGAGACCTTTTTTCCCAGATTATCTGTGTGGGCCCAATGTAATCCCAGGTAAATCCCTTGTAAGTAAAATAAGGAGGTGGGAGAGCCTAAGGCATTTGGTGTGAGAAGCCACTGCTGTCTTTCAAGATGGAGGACCATGGGGACCATGGGTCAAGGAATGTGGCAACGTCTAGATGCTGGAAAGGCGGGGGAAACAGATACTTCTCTAGAGCCTCCAGAAAGAACCAGCTCTGAGAACACCTTGATTTCAGCCAGCAAAAGGCCTTTCTGGACTTCTGACCTCCAGAACTGCCAGATAATAAATGCATGTTGTTTAAAGCCAGTAAGTTTGTGGTAATTTGCTATAGCAGCCATCAGGAACTGATTAGTTAGATAAACACTGTCTCCCAGAAATCAAGTGGAGATGGTGTTGGGGGGAAAATCATCAGTCACTATATCATAGTCTAAGCAGATACTGAAGAGTCCCCTCCTGCTGGTGGTAAGGAAAGGTAAGGAAGAGAAAGAATTTGAAGAAATTATGTGAATTATCAGGAAGAAGAGAAAGAAGAGCGGAAGGGCTCGTAGAGCAGTGGTCGAGGAGAACCTGGGGCCTGGGGTGCAGCAGGAATGGGATTTTGAAGGACTCAGAGGCTTATAAGCTTTGGTCTTTACAAAAGGATTGGTGCACTATGAACCCTGTAGACAACTGGGCCAAGCAGCTGTAAAAAGAGAGGCAGGGCTCTGATTGATAGCGTTGGATGACACACGGCTAGTTACCTCCAGAAATCCAGGCTTTTTTCTTCTGAGCACTTGGTCACCCAGGTGGGGCCTGCATTTCCAAGCCTTTCCTGCAGAGAGGCACGAATCTGTATTAGTCTGCATGAGCCCCTACAACAAAACAGATTAGGTGGTGTAAAAAAGAGACATTTATTTTCTCACAGTTCTGGAGGCTGAAAGTCCAAAATCAAGGTTCCCGCCTATTCAGTTCTCTTCCTCGTTTGCCGACAGCTGCCTTCCCCCTCTGTTGTCATATAGCCTTTCTTTTCTGAGTGCACAGAGACAGAAAGAAAGCTCTGTGGTCTCTTCTTATAAGGAGACTACTCCTACTGGATCCGAGCCTCACCCTTATGACCTCAGTTAACTTTTATTACTTCCTTAGAGGTCCTCTCACCGAATATAGCCACACTTGGGGGTGAGAGCTTCAACATTTGAATTGTGAGGGGACCCAAACATCTATGTCCCACATACTTTCTGAGAATTACCTTCCCCTGGCTCTGTGGCTACCACAAGAAGACCTGGGGTCTTCTTGTGCACCCATGACCTTACCCTACCCCAGCCACACCCAGACCACCACCCTCTGTGGGTTGACCAATCACAGTCATTATCTAAGGCTTCACCTAGGTGACATACCTGACCCTTGGCATCATCTTGGCTTTTCAGCCTTCCTTACACCCATGTGCCAATAAACTTTCCTCTTTCTTTAATCATTTTGGGTTGGGTTTTTGTCCTAAAACTGAGTCTCAATGCACGCTTTTTATATTGATACACCCTCCGTTACTGATCACAGAGAATGTTGGGTAGCATCTGCTTTCTGATGCTTAATGGTATTTTAAAGGACTTAGAGTATTTTACATTTGCAAGTCTAAGTTCCAGAGAAAGACTTAAAAAAAATACATTTAAGTAGAATTTAACAAGGATTTCACACAAGAAAAAGCAGTGGTAAAGCAATGATCAGAGTGGTACCAAAACTAGCTCCCACATTGACTTGACTGGGTGATCTTTGGAAAATGATTTGACTTTCCTCTCCTCGCTGTCCTCATCTGTAAAATGGGAAAAAATATAAGACCTACACCAAAAAGTGGGAATCAAGATTCTTAGCATAGTGCCTGGCATCAAGTAGATATCCAACAATTATTTTCTTCGATGATGATGATCAACATCACACATGGATTAGGAGGCAGTATTGTACAGCTAGCATAATAAAGATGAGCAGATGTGTTAGCTCATGCTTAGAAAAGGCAGTTAGACACATGTGATGAGATATACCATCATTCACCTCCTTATTTCTATGGAAGAAGCACGGTAGACCTTGAGGGGAAATGCAAACAAGGAGAGAACATCGTCCTGAAACCCAAGTAGTAGGTAGAGATTAAAATAAAATAGTGACCAGTTGTAGCAAAACCCAAAAAGATTTTTAAAAATATTTTGGCCAGGAATTGGGCATTAGGGAAATTTGGCAAGTGTGTTTTTTTCTTTCATCAAGGAAGAGGAAGCCAAATTGGGGAGAGTCTGGAAGACAGCTGTTCACAAGGACAAGTAAACAGCATTTGTCCCTGGGACCCCGCAGGATGTCCTTGCCTGCTGGGTATTTGTAACAATAAAACTCTTCAACAGGAAAGTTAGACTTTGAAATCAGGGTTTTTAAATGAGCAGCACACAAGAAATTTGTAGCTGGGCACTAATAACTGAAAAGTAAGAAATAGATGTTTATAAACACCCTTGTCACTGAGTCGTTTTCATCTGCCAGGCTTGGAAGAAGATACTTACAAACTATCACTGTTAGCGATGCTTCCTTCTGTTTTTTATTAAGTTCTTCTGTTCCCTGGATAGAGGCGAACATTCTACACTAGTCTACATTTTCAATTTTCCAAGCCCTTTGTTTCTCCACATCTGCCTCCAGATCCCCATCTGTTGTCATTTTATGACACCTTCTCCAGACTTTTCGTCAAGAAGCCAATTTATAATCAAATAACTTGTATGGTATGCCTGGCTATGGTTTTAGTGGCAGAGACAATATTCAAACTTTATGAAGAAGACATTACTAAGAAATAGGGTTTGTTGTAGGAATGGACAGTATTCTTTTAGTAAAAGATCCTTTCCAGGATACAGTAGTTAGTCCTGGAAGGTGACGTTAGATATCAGAAAATCAGAAGACCTGAGATTAAAATCGTGTTTCTAGAAAATATCAGCTACCTGACTTTCGGATGGATCAATTGCCTTCTCTGAGCCTCAATGTTCCTCCTCTGTAAGATCGGAATAAGAGCATCTCTTACTAGAAGTGGTAATGACAGTAATGATAGTAGCAGCTTCTATATGTTAAATCTTGAAAGTGCACTGTACATCTATTATCACATTTATCCTACTTAAATCTCCAACTATATATAGTCCCTTCTCCCAGAACTGCATCATGGCATCTGAATGGGCTGGAGAGCCATGGTGACAGTCTCTCCTGAACTCATGCCCATATTCATTAGAGTTGGCCTTTAGAATTGCCTGGCAATCACACGACCTGCTCCAAACTGTCCACTTCCCACTGAGCAGCCCGTCATTCCGGAGTGCAGCTTCATCTCCCTCTGCCAAGGATGCCATCCTTTCCTCTTCCCATCTGTTGAATTCCTGGTCCTCCTTTACACCCAATTCAAGCACCTCCTTCCTGAGGTGGCCTTCCATGATCGTTCCAGTATTCATGGACTGCTCACTCCTTTGTGCTACTGATGTACTTTGTACTACAATCTCTGTTGTAACTGTTCTGTTGCTTTTACTAATGTATTTTTCACATTAAACAGGGAACTCATGGCCCTTTTCATTTTATTTTGTCTTAACACTTCCCACAGTGCCTGAAACTTGGCAAATATTTGCCGAATGTGACAATAATGTGTTATTCAACAGTACGTAATAATGTTGTTGTATTCAACTTATACTTATGTAATAGTGTGGTTGCAGTTCTTGTGTATGTGCTATGTTCTGAGCATTATGCTAAACACGTGACATAAATTGTCTCAAGTGCTGTAAACATCCCAAGGTGGCAGAAGTATAAACAAGGTTCTGGGCTACAAGCAACAAAGGCTGACACTGAACACCTTTAAAACAGGCCAGGAAATTGGGGAGATATCAGTTGGGCAAGGAGAATGGGTTTCACAGAATCCACAGGAAGATAGGAAACAAGGCCTAGAAAATACATAGCAACCAAGAGAGTTCCAGATGTTAGGCAGCAGAATTGTAGCCAAGGTCATCCACCCAAACAGTAGAGCTGAAACGGGCTACAGCATGGGGAGCCATCTGAACCTCAGATGTTCACCTCTTTGTTTCACTAGCTCAAAATCCAGAGCCTGGGGCGCCAATAACTAATCGACTGAGCTTAAATCCTGTGTCCAAAGTGGGGGGAAGAAGGGCACTGACCCCTTCTCTTCTATTCCATAATAGCAATCAGGAGCGAGGAAGGGGAAAGAACATTTTACACAATAGGAAATCATCTCCACTCAAGGAGACAACTGAGTGGGCCACAATGTGTAGGAAGAAACCCAGGTGAGGAATCTGACCTTGGCAGCACAGGCGATGTGAATTATAGGATCTTAAGCAGAGAAACAAAACAGCAAGACCAAAATCTTAGAAAAATCTACCTCCTGGCAGTTACCAGAAAGAATGGAATCAAGAGACATAGAAGGTGGTGACTAGGATAGTAATGGGTGTCAAGATGGGGAGGACATAGAACAGAGGACTGACGGTGGGAAAGGAGAAGAAAAATGAAATGAGATTTCAAAGGAAGAAACATGATTTAATAACTAGTTGGATACAGACAATAACGGAAATTGGGGATTTAAAAGTTTCTTTCTTAGAATGAAAAAAAAAAGAAAAACAGATTAGACAGGAAGGTGAGCCAATGGGGGAGGAAATAATGAATGTAGTGGTTTGTTGTAGTTCAGACTTGACCAAATAGTCAAGTGGAGATGTGAGGGAAACAGCTGGAAATGCAAGACAGATGGAGAGTTGCGTCTTCTCTGCTTGATCAAAGAGTCCCCCATATGAACAAGCTGGCCGAGTGCTACCCCTCAAAGAGAAAACCAGGAGAGGAAAGAGCTCCTGGCAGGTAGGGGAAGCCTTCTGTGAAGAGGAGGTACATAACTGATCTGTTGACGGTGAGAATAAGGACCAAGAGTGGAATAATAGTGACTACTCCGGGACGTTTTAGGGAGAAGCACTCACTTTCCTGAGCATTTACTGTGCTGGCTGTTTAATCCTCATCTGCAAGATAAATTATATCTCCATTTTACCAGTAAAATGATAGAGGTTCAGAGAGATTAAGTGACTTGCTCAGAATCACACAGATAGAAGATGTATTAGTTTTTACTATGTCATAAATCATCCAAATTTAATGGCTTAGAGCAATAATCTTTTTTTTTTTTCCTCCAGGTGATTCTGTGGGCTGGAAGTATGTGCTGGTTTAGCTTGATGCTTTTTCTGCTGGACTTCCAGGGTTTTATTCATGTGTATATAGTCAAATTCAGGTTAAGAAAGTAGAGAATGTAGAAGGCTTCTGAGTGGCTTAGTTAGAGTCTGCCTTCGGCTCAGGTTATGATCCCAGCGTCCTGGGATGGAGCCTGGCATCTGGCTCCCCGCTCATGGGGAGTCTGCTTCTCCCTCTGCCTTTCCCCCTGCCTACTCTTCTCTCTCTCTTAAATAGAGAAATTAAAATCTTTAAAAAAAAAAAGGAGGGGAATTAGGGGGTGCCACACCTGGGAGATACATAGTTAAAACACAGGAGTCCACAATAGTCAAAAGATGCTATTAGAGTCAGTGAATTAGGAATTAAAACGAAATCTGAATTAGAACAAAATATTTAAAATAACAGGAATGGAGGACAAATCTAAGGAGTGTGGAAGAGAGCACTTGCTGACAGCACATCACAATGGCAGTTGTTAGAACTGACAGCTATGGAGCTTTCACAATGGGCCGGGTACTGCTCTGAAGGCTTTGGTGCATTATCTCACTTAATCTCCGCGACAACCCTATGAGATAGGTATGGTTCTAAGCTTTATTTTTCAATGAAGAAAAAACACAAAATACTTGAGTAGCTTGACCAAGACAAATTCAAGTAGAGGAATTTGGAGTTCAGAATTTGGGAGAAAGGCTGGATTTAGTGGATAGCATGTCTTGACGTGGATGCCTTGTAATAATGAGCAGCAGGATATAATCCTGCTAGATGCTGACTAATGTAAAGAAAAAGCTCTAAAGACCAGGAGAGCAGGTACTACATGTCTAAGATGCTGATGGTCATAAACATGGATGTTGAAGTCAATGAGAATAATGATGGGTAATAAGTCATGAAATAAAAAGAGAACGTAAACCAATTCCTAAAAGCTCCGGTGAAACACAGGATGTGAAAAGGTACAATACTGAAACAGAAATATCAAACACAAACACAGGCGATGATGTATCGTCAGGATATGCTAGTTTATATTGCAATAACAAACACCTCCCAAACCTCAGAAGCTTCCAACAACAAAGATATCTTTCTTGATATCTTTGATCATGACGGGTTAGCAGTGGGCTCTGTTCATTTCTGTAACTCAGGGGTGCAAGCTGATGGAGGCTCACTTCAACACATTTGCTTCCATACTCAATGAGGCAGCAAAAGAAATAAAACACATACTGGCTCTTAAACTTTCCCTTTACATTCCATTGGCCAAGGCAAGTCAGCTGGCCATGCCTAACCTCAGTGGGATCCTATTGTGTGTCTATAAGAGGGGGAGAACCAGAAATATTGGGAGAAATAGCGCTAATGACAACTACAGAGAAATTCCTATGTAATATTCTAAGACATGGTGGGCAGGCACGTAGGAACAGGAACTTGGGTATAGGGATCCCAGCTGGGTGTTTAAATGAAATGGAAAGCAAGAGAGCCTGGATGGGTGGTGAGGCCAGGTTAGGGTCTAAGGCACAGCTAGGATTGCTCCCCAGAAGGCAGTTGTGCAGATGGAGGATGCTGTAAAAAGGGAAGCTTCTCGTAAGAGGACCACCCCCCACTCCCCCCACCTCCCCAACCCCCCTACCACCCTGCCCTCTGCCAATCTATTCCATGTTAGGATGGGAAGGCTCTTTTCCTCTGGCCTGGATTTGTCCCAGTCTGTCCTGGGACAGAGCACTACCAATTTAAAGGGTGGAATGAAAATTCCACTGGAGGAAAGAAAGGCCTTAAGTAACAGAAGAGATCGGAGTTGAGTTGTCCCCAGGGCTGAGCTGTCTGTAGCTGGGCATGTGCTCTGGGCAGCGGCTCTCTGAAAAATCATGTATCTCAGCTGTTAATAGGTCCCTAAGTTAGACTCATCATTACAATTCTTCAGAAAGTTTAGTTTAAGAGCTAAACATAAATGTTGCCAAGACAAACATCAAAGTGCCAGGGGCTGCATAGTTTTTTGTTTTCAAATAAAAGAAATCTGCAGAGATGGACATTTAAGAGTAAATAAAGCATTAATGTATTGTTTGTGAATTTTAGAACATAATGGACAATATGTTTAGTTACAGCTTTTTAAAAGCCAGGGCTATTCAAACAGAGTCTTCTATTAACCTTCGCTAGAGCCCAGGGCATAGCTTCACATCTGTAACTCAGGCAGGGCTTTTAGGAAGTGAAGGGTTATGTAGATAATGAGCTCAGGTTTGTTTGTTTTTTGATTACCTACATCCCTAAGGTATTTAGGACCTACAGAATCTAGAAGAATGCACCAATCTCTTTTCTACTTGATTGTCTTACTTAAATATCAGATGCTTCAAGTGAGCCTGTATCTGATCGGTCAGTTTCTGCCTGAATTCTCTCACAACTATTGGCAATGCATCACGAGTAGCAGAACCCAAGTTATGCAAGGCTCTCTAACTCACCCATAAAAGGCTATGGTCCTGAAATCAAGATGGAAACAGAGACCAGCCCAGGCCTGTTTTAATGAGAACCACTGGTGCAAGGCAGACTTCTTACATTTCAGCAAAGACATGAGAGAAGGAAGCAAAACATATGTAGCGGGGAAAAATAAACAGATTTCAAGAGCAGAGCAGCATATGTTTTTCCTCTCTGAGGGTTAGGCCAAAAAATGTCCTCCCATCAAAGCCAGAAGGACAAGTGAAGCAGCCAAGGATTGAAAACAAAATAACCCATATGAAGGGATGGAAAAAAGAAGTGGAAAGAAGGTCACATACCACATGTGCTGGTCACAGTGTCACAGCACGTTCAAGGGGGAGCTTCCTCTACTTTTCCCTAAATTGTCAGCTCATTGAACTTGGAAGATTTGCTTGATAGGTGTCTCTTAACTGGATAGCTATTTTTTCAGGAGCATTCTACACAGTTTTGGTCAACAGAAATGGTTCAGTAGGTAATTACTATTCGTGAAAGGCTGGATTTTAATTACAGAATGAAGATTATTTACGGTTAATTTAAATAAGGAGGTAAATGTTCTCCGAAGCCTGTGTATCTGATCCTGGGTAGAAGAAGTTGCTAGTTGTAACACCACATTTCTTCTTGCTAACAAACCAACCCCCATTTCATCCAGGTTTAAGATGGTCTGTGCTTGACAGGAGGTGGCTCTTTCCCAACGGAGAGTAAACCTTCATAAATACAGATTGCTCAGGTTAATTCTGGTCTGATTGCCAGAGATTGGGTTAGACACAGGCTCCTGATGTATTTTTTTTTTCTTAATCAGCATCACTGAAATGTATTTATCTGTGAAATAAAATCCAGCAACTTTAAGTATAAAATCTGATAAGATTGACAAAGGTAAACAGCTACATAACACCTGCCACATTCATGGCAGAAAACATTTCCTCACCCCCCCCCCCCCCAAAAGTTTGCTGCTGTCTTTTTTGCAGTCATTTCCTTCCTCCAGTCTCTGGAAACAACTGTTCTGCTTTATTTCACTACAGATCGGTCTTTTCTAAGTTTTCCTATAAATTAAATTTTACAGCGTGTAATCTTTGTGTTTATCTTTTGTTTAACAAAACACATTTGAGATTCTTCTCTGTTATTGTATGATTCAGCAGTCTGTGCCTTTTTAGCCTAGTGGCTTTCCCTCGTATGGGTACAGCACAACCAATTTATCCATCTGGATGACTTACAGATTTTGACTGCCATGCGTAAAGTTGCTGAACATTGGAGTACAAATCTTTCTGTTGTCTTTCTCTTAACTAAATATTTAGGCGCGGGATTGCTGAGTCATATATGTAAGCTTTATGAAGTTTTAAAGGTGCTTTCCAAAGCAGCATTCCCATCAATAATATGTAAGATTTCCAAGATTTCCAGTTGCCCACCTTCCTGACTTACATTTGGTATTTTCAGCCTTCTTAACACCAACATTTCCAGTAGTGGTACTTCTGTGTAGTGTAATTATATTTACCAATGATAACAAATGGTCCGATATGATAATCAGTATCTTTTCATGTGTTTGCCATCTGTATATATCTTCTTTGGCAAAGTGTGTTCTTTTGCCCTTTTGTCTTTAAAAATAATTTTCTTAATATTGAGTTGTATATCAGTCCTTCATATAATCTGAATATAAATCCTTTATCAGACATTTTAAAAAATACTTTTACCAGTATATGCTTGCCTTTTCGTTTTCTTTTCTTTTTTTTTTAAACTGAGGTATAATTATCATATAACATTTTATTAGTTTCAGGTACTCGACATAATGATTCAACATTTGTATAGGCGGCAGAATGATCACCACAATAAGTCTAGTTAACATCCATCAGCATATATGTTTACAATAATTTTTTTTCTTGTGGTGAGAACTTTTAAAATCCACTCTGTTAGCTACTTTCAAATATGCAATACAATATTATTAACTATATTCTCCACATTATACATTACATCCCAGGACTTATTTATTTTATAGCTAGAAATTTGTACTTTTTGACCTCCTCCACACTCTCTGTCCCCCTTCCCTGGCAACTACCAATCTATTTTCTGTTTCTCTGAGCTTGGTTTTTTGTTTGTTTGTTTTGATTTCATTTGTTTTGTTGTTTTCTAGATTCTACATATATGTGAAATCATATGGTATTTGTGTTTTCCTTTTCAACTTATTTCACTTGGCATAATGCCCTCAAGGTCTACCCATGTGGTCACAAATGGCAGGATTTCCTTATTTTTTATGGCTAAATAATATTTCATTGTATATATTTCGTTTTGCATTTCCTTGATGACTACTGATATTGAACACCTTTTCACGTATTGTTGGCCATCTGCATGCTTTCTCTAGAAAAATGTCTATTCAGATCATCTGCTCATTCTTTAAATTGTATTGTTTGTTTTATTGCTCTTGAGTTTTAAGAGTTCTTTATATATTTTGGATATTAATCCCTTATTAGATATTTGATTTGCAAATAGTTTCTCCCATTTGGTAGGTTGCTTTTTCATTTTAACCTCTTACATTATTGTGGCATATTTGTTGAAATTAATCAACCAATATTAACATATTTTTTAAGATTGTGTTTATTATTCATGAGAGACAGAGAAATAGAGGCAGAAACATAAGCAGAGGGAGAAGCAGGCTCCTTGCAGAGAGCCCAAACACATTATTATTAACTACAGTCCATTCTTTATGCAGATTTCTCTAGTTTTTACTGAATGCCCTTTTTTTTCTGTTCTATAATCCTGTTCAGTATGACACATTATATTTAGTTATCATGTCTCCTTATGCTGTGAGAGAATGTCTGAGAATGGTATTAGAAACCAAGGTATTGGGCAGCCCGGGTGGCTCAGCGGTTTAGCGCCGCCTTCAGCCCAGGGCCTGATCCTGGAGTCCCGGGGTGGAGTCCCACATCAGGCTCCCTGCATGGAGCCTGCTTCTCCCTCTGCTTGTGTCTCTGCCTCTCTCTCATTCTCTCTCTCTCTGTCTCTCTGTGTCTCTCATGAATAAATGAATAGAATCTTTAAAAAAAAAAAAAAGAAACCAAGGTATTAACCTGTGTGTAGACACAAACCTATAAATTTTTCTACATGTAACCATTTATTTTTATGTCAGGTTAAACATGAGTTCTTACCAATGTCTCCAATTTTAATGCACTACCACGTGGATCATTCTAGCTTTCTCCTCTGGGTTTGCCCCGAATTCTCCAATAGTTAGAAACCTGACTACCACCATTTATCATTTATTTGCTTAATTGTCCGACTCTAGTACCCATGTGTCGGATGTGTACGTGGATTCGCAGTATCAGAACTGTTAGCTCTCACCTCCATGGGAAATCACTGTATCAACTGGAGCTTGAAGTTTCTTTTACCCTTAGTCTTACAGACTACATTCATGTCCAAAGTTACTTAGGTCAGCACCTTTGTCTCCCACCACGCTCAGTGAGGCAGTTTCATACCTATATAGTACATTTGATTCTGTTGTCTCAGTCTGCATTCTTTTTTAGAATCCCCCAACCTATTAAAGAATTGTTTAAAATTTTTATAAACTAAGGATCCCCCCCTTGTGTTATACAATTTTATCGGTTTTCACAAATGCAAAATGTCACATATCCGTCATTACTGTATAATACAGAATAGTTTTATCCTAATAGTGACTTTTGAAGAGCAAAAGTTTTTAACTTTCAACAAAGTTCAAATTGTCAGTTTTTTCACTTATAATTCGAGTTTTTGTGTCCTGCCTATGACATAATGCTTAACCTAAAGACACAAAGTTTTTCCTATATTTTGTTCTAAGTTTTATAGTTTTATTTCCTGTATTGCGGTTTATGATCCATTTAAAGTTACATCTTGTGTATTTTATGAGGTAAGAGTTGAAGTGCATATTTAAAAATCTGGATGGTTAATTGTTCTGCACTGTTTGTTGAGGAGAATATTCTTTCTTCATTGAATTACCTTGGAACTTTATGAAAATCAATTGCTGATAGATGGATGAGCCTATTTATGGATAATTTATCTTGTTCCATTGGTCTATATCTCTATCCTTATGCATATCCCACAGTGTCTTGACTGCCACAGATTTATATTAGTTTTACAACCAGACAGAATATATTTTGTGAAATTATTCTCCATTTTCAAATTTGTTTTGATTATTCTAAGTCCTTTGCATTTCCACATACATTTTAGAATATGTTGGTCAGTTACCATACATGCACATAAAAGCCTACAGGGATTTTGATTCAGAATGCAGGGATCTACAAATTAGTTTTAGGACAGTTAACATTTATAAAGTTAAGTCTTCCAATCCACAAAGCAGCCAATCTCTACTTACAAAAGTCTTCTGTGATTTTATAGTTTCAATGTATAGGTTTTGCACATACTGTTTCTTGTTGAATCTATCACCAACTATGTTATGGCTTTTCAATGCTATTTTTTTTTCAATTCCAAACTATTTATTGCTAGGAGTACATATGATTTTTTGTCTATTAACTTTGTGTCTTGTGACCTTTCTAAACTCACCTATTGATACTAGTTGTGTTTTGCAGATTCTGTAGGATTTTCTACATAAACATAAAATGTAGAATGTAGAATACATGTCACCTTTAAAAAAAAAGAGTTTCACTTTGTTTCCGTCTTAAAAACTTTTATTTTTTTTCTTGCCTTGTTGCCCAGGTTGGAAGATCTAGTGTGATGTTTAATAGAATTGATGAGAATGGACATCTTTGCCTTCTTCATAAGCAGATTGGGAAAGCAGTGAGTCTTTCACCATTGAGAGCAACATTAGCTGTAAGATTTTTGTACAAGTACTTTATCACATTGAGGAAGTTTCTTTCTCTTCCTAGTATGTTGAGAGTTTTTATCATATAGACGTTGATTATTCTGAAATACTTTTATTGTAACTATTGAGGTAATCATATATATATTTTCTTTTTTTTTTCTTTAATCTTCCACTGTATTAAACTGACCTTGGGGTAGCCCGGGTGGCTCAGAGGTTTAGTGCCGCCTTCAGCCCAGGGCCTGATCCTGGGTACCCGGGATCGAGTCCCACGTCGGGCTCCCTGCATAGAGCCTGCTTCTCCCTCTGCCTGTGTCTCTGCCTCTCTCTCTGTCTCTGTGTCTTTCACCAATAAATAAAAATAATATCTAAAAAAAAAGAAAAACTGACCTTGCATTCCTCGAGGAAACTCCATGTAGGTATAATGTATTAGCTAATGTGTCACATTTTATCTAGGCTGGATTTAATTTACTGAAATTTGCTGAGGGGTTTTGTATCTATACTTTCAAGGGATATCAGTGGATAGTGTTCTTTTATTGTAGAGGATTTTTATGGTTGTGGCATTGGGGTAATTCTGGCCTCCTGTCTAGAATCCTACCCCACAAATCCTGGCAGGCCTGGCATCTATACCCAATGTCAGTCTCCTCAAGTCAGTAAGTCCAGCAGACTCTATTTCAGTTGTCTTCCTGTGCTGTGTCCTAGAGATGATCTCCATGCAGTAATCTTGAGCATATGGAGGGCTCACTTCATTGATTTCCCTCCCCTCATGGATTCAAGTTCTGCATTGTCTATTGTTTAATGTTTAAAAATATTGTTTCACATACTTTGACCAATTTTCTGGTTGTTTGATGTGGGAAGTTGAATCTAGTCTCTTTTACTAGAACATGGCCAGAAACAGAAATCCTGAATTTCTGTTTCCTGAAAAGTCTGCTGAAAGTTTGACCTAGTTTTCCTCAGTCTTAAAAAGGGGACAAAGGAAGCAATATCTTCTATTTCAGCCTGTAGACATTATTGTGTGAGAACACAGTACCTAGAATTGTATAGCCATCCTGTGACCATAAGAGCTACACACCAGGAAAAGCAAATAGAAATTAGCCAAGAGTCTGGGTCCTTGGTGATGTTGCTAGGCCAATGAATGTTTTTTAATTTATTATTTTTATTATTTTTTAATTGAAGTTTGATTTGCCAACATATAGTATAACACCCAGTGCTCATCCCATCAAGTGCTAATGAATTAAACAACCTGGAGCCAGCTACTTCCAGACTGCTTGTTTGTGTGTGTGTATGTTTTAAGATTTTATTTATTTATTCATGAGAGACGCAGAGAGAGAGGCAGAGACACGGGCAGAGGAAGAAGCAGGCTCCACGCAGGGAGCCTGATTTGGGACTCGATCCCGGGTCTCCAGGATTACACCCTGGGCCGAAGACAGTGCTAAACCGCTGAGGCACCCAGGCTGCCTTCCAGACTGCTTGTTATATGAGATTCATTTCTGAAAAATTATTGAAACAAATTCTAGTTGTATTTTCTGTTACAGGCAGTCGTAAAACCATCCTGACTGACTCATTCTTTTAAATATATGTATCGCCAGATTTCTGCCAGCTTGGTTCCTTTAGGTGATTTCGTCATTTTGATTGATTTTTTTAAAATACTGAATTGAATGAGGATTTATTGAGTGAGATGCTGTGCCAAGAATTAAAAGAGATGCAGAGATGAGTATTCCCTGGTTCCCACCTTCAATGTACTTATATCCTCATACAGGAAAAGCAAGGTAACAAGGTAGGATCTACACTAAAGGAACAAAGAACACATGTCATAAAAGAAGAAAAAAAATAAAGGAAGTGGTTAATCAACCTTTTTAGTGAATAGTTAAACGAATCCAGTTGAGTTTTCAGGAATGTCTGCATGAGTCAAAATGTTAGGCGAGGGGCAGCCCCGGTGGCTCAGAGGTTTAATGCCGCCTTCAGCCCAGGGCCTGATCCTGGAGACCAGGGCGTCCTGCATGGAGCCTGCTTCTCCCTCTGCTTGTGCCTCTGCTTCTCTCTCTATGTCTCTCATGAATAAGTAAATAAAACATTAAAAAAAATGTTAGGTGACATTAACTGACCTGATTTCTAACAAGCCCCCTTCTGTGTTATCTGGCACGTTCTATTAAATGCTGTGCATATTTCAGTTAAATGAGAGAGCAAAATGAAACAAAGGAGCAAAATCTTCCCAAATAATAAATGCAGTCATAGTAATAATATACTTTCACTTCAAACATTGGCTTAATAATAGATTGAAATACTTATATAGATAAACACAGATATCTATCAATCAATCTATCTATCTATATCTCTCCATCTATATACAAAGAGAGAGAGAAAGTGAAGGAGCGAGGGAAAGAGGCAGAGAGATCTGGTTCAAAGATGTTTCTTTCTCTGCTACTACCTTTTTTCTTTTTTTCAGTTGATGGAAAAATCCTGAAGAGATCCTTTACTTTTTGGATACAAGTATACACATTTTTATTTCAGAAGATATTACTGTTACCCTATTGTTTCCTAAATCAGACATGGTCAAGAATGTAATAAATTCCTTTTTTGGAAAAAAAATCTGCTTGACAAACATGAAGGAGTTGGACTTTGCTTATCCTGAGAACCTATTCGAAACAATGCTGCTTCTTGTCCCATTATATGTACAACTGGTTGAAACATGTCTATGGACGTGCATTAGATGATGTGGAAAATGTGACAAGAAAATAACCAGAGTCATAAGTTAAATGGGACTATCTATGAACACCCAAGGGCAAGGAGAAAGAGTAACTAATAGCCACAAAACCCGAGAGGCCCTTGATTGAGACACGAGAAGGCCTGGTGAGGGAAGAAAGGGGAGATTTGGGCAGTAATGCCACAGGGCACGGGGAAGTAGACAGCTATGAAAGATCATCTCTGACACACAGACAATTAAACTGCAAGGAGCAGGACAATCTCCCTCTTACATTTTTTTGAGGGGAGAAGACAGTTAAGAAGAGTGTACTTCCCAAAGATGCTCTAATTCTCTGATATGATTTACATTCCAAATGCCTAGAAGAACAATCTGCCTTTGGAAACAGCAAAGAGAAATGGAAATGCAGGATTTCTTCACCTCTACAAACTTTACACTGCCTTATTTTTCCTTGGAAAAGTGCCAACACCAGGCCATCTGGGTCCAGCTCAGGTACATGCTCAGTACTGTCAACAGAGAGATTCACATTTTTATTTAGTGCTTTTCAATATACAAAGTTTTCCCTATATGCACTATCTCATTCAAGCCACACCAAACCCATCTGGCATGATGGCCTCTATTTGATAGATGAGAACACTGAGTCTTAGAGGAATCCCCCCAGCTTATATAAGTTTTCTATTGCTATGTAACTCATTATCATAAATTTCACAGCTTAAAACAATACTCATTTAAGTCACAATTCTGTAGGTCAGTAGTCTGGATGGACTCAAGAGGACTCTCTGCTTAGGGTCTCAAAGCCTGTAATCGAGGAGCTGGCCAAGCTGGGCTCCTCTTTAGAAACTCTGAGGGGGAAATCCACTCCCAGGCTCATTCAGTCATTGGAAGAATTCAGGCCTATTTGGCTGCAGGGCTGAGGTCCTCAATTCCAAGCTGGACATTGGCTTGATGTCACTGTCAGTGCCAGAAGCCACTCTCTGGTCCTCACACATGGTCTCTTCCATCTTCAAGCCAGCAACTGTGCACCACTTTCATGCTTCAAATTCCTCTGATTTCCCTTTCTATATCCAGCTTGAGGAAACTATTCTTCGATTTTTTTAAAGATTTATCTTTTACTTATTTGAGAGAGAGAGAGAGAGAGAGAGAGAATAATAGGGAAGGGCAGAGGGAGAGGGAGATAATTTTCAGTGAACTCCTTTGCTAAGTAAGGAGCCCATCGCAGGTCTCAATCCCATGACTCTGAAATCACAATCTGAGCCATAATCAAGAGTCAGAGGCTCAACTCACTGAGCCATCCATGTTCCCTGAAACTCTACTTTAAAGAACTTGTATGATTAGATCAGGCTCATCCAGGTAACCTCTCCTTGGCAATATAACATGTTATTATCACAGGAATAATATTTTATCATATTTATTATGCTTACACCAGCAGGGGTAATGGTCACTGAGAATTATTCTTCAAACTCTGCTCTGCAAGAATGGGCATGTTCAGATTGGGATGAGAAAGAGGAAGAGAAAAGAATTGACTAGTCCTTGAGGACACTTAGGCTTGGGTTAGATTGCTGATGGAATAAGCAGAGAGCTCACAGAGGAGAATCAGCAGAAAAGAAGGCCAAGAAAAAGAGAAAGAAAGAGAGAGAGAGAGAGAAGAGCAAAGAGCTAGCCGGGGCTTCCCTAAAAAAATTTTAACAGTTCAATCCCACAGGAGTATAGGCCTTTTTAATGCCCAGAGCCTATGCTGACCTACAAATGTAACCTCACCAACACCTTGACCTATGGGATTGGTATTTCCTGTTCTGTGAGGAAAGGGGTAGATAGATGGATGGAGATGAAAAAAAAAATTCTCCTTTTTCTTTAACAGGGGAACCAAAACTTTCTAAACCACATTTCTTCTTCTTTTCACCTGGAAATGTATCTTTATGTTCAGGGTCCTCTAGAGATGGGCTTGCTATGTGCATTTCTTCAAAAGTCACTGCTTGTCTATGCTCCCATGAATGGACGTGTAGATTGTTTCCAAAACTTGCATATTAAAAGAGTCCATGATGAACATCCTTAAACATGTACATTTACAGACTTTTCCAAAGACGAATTACTCAGGGGTGATTGATACCTGAAATCTAAATGCTAACCAGGAACAAATTTTTCATTATTCCAATATTTCTCCTTATATGTCAAGACCAAATGCCTAACTACTTACCAAAAATAAAACCAAAAGACAATAAAATGACTTACATTAAATAAATAAACTACAGGGGTACCTGGAATTAGGCCAAACTTCAGAGGTTAAGGGCATCATCCTCCATAGGACTGCCCTCACTCCCCATACCGGCCAATTTCTGCAAGGTGGAAAGAACCCAAATATCCACTGATGGAAGAAGATATAAACAATATGTGGTCTATACAAACAGTGGGACACTCTTGAGACTTAAAAAGGAAGGAAATTCTGACACATGGCAAAGTATGGGTGAACCTCGAAGATGTTATGCTAAGTGAAGTCAGCCAGACACAGAAAGACAAAGATTACATGAATCGACTTCTATCAAGTATGTTGAGTAGTCAGGTTCATAGAGGCAAAAAGCAGGATGGTTCCTAGGAGCTGGAGAAGGAAGGAAGGGGAAAGCTTAGCCCTGCTTCGCTCAGGGCCTTCACCGTTTCACTGTGTTCCCCTGCCTGTAATCTCATGTCCCCTGGGGCCTGTGGGTCTGAAGTGCTCCTTGGCTTTCACGTGCCCTGGCATTCACCACTGCTTTTAGCGGCCTCCAAACTGATATCTGAACTAGCAACTATTTCCCTTTCCTCTGGGAGTCAATCAAGAAATCAAGATAGAAACCAGCTCCTCCAGAGGCTCCTCCGAGAAGCCTGAACTTTGCAAACAAGTTCTTTTCCAACCAGAACTAGGAAGCTCCCCTCTAAGGGTGTCGCCCTCTGCTGGGCAGGGAATTGGGCAGGGGCAATGAAAAAAATCCAACAGAATTTCCTATTGTTTTGAGTGTGCTCCTTCTTCATTGGGTATTTGGTTCTGGTTTTGTGTGAACATTCACTTTTTAGGTGAGTTAGGTAAATGCCTGGGACCGTGACCATTGAGTTGTCTGGTAAGACTGTGTTTTGTATTTTTAAAAAATTATTTCTTTATTTTAGAGAGAAGGAGGCATGCATGAGTCGGAGAGGGGCAGAGGGAAAGAGGTGAGGGAAGCTGACTCCCTGCTAAGCAGGGAGCCCCATAAGGTCAGGACCCCAAGGTTTCAGGACCCCAAGATCATGACCTGAGCTGAAACCAAGAGTCAGATGCTTAACCGACTGAGCCACCCAGGTGCTCTGAGCTTGTCTAGCATTTTAAGAAACTGGCAAACTGTCTTCCATAGTAATTGTGCCATTTTGCCTTCCCGCCTGCCATGATTCAGAGTTCTTGTTGCTCTGTATCTTTTGTCAGCATTTGGTATTGTCGGTTTTTCAGATTTTAGCCATTCTGACAGGTGTGTTGTGGTATCTCATTTTTTAAATTTGTGTTTCCCTAATGATGAGTGATGTTGAGCATCCCTTTATACACTTACTTGCTATCTGTGATTCTTCTTGTGTTTGTGGTCTATTGAGTTACTTGACTCTGGTTGATATTTTTTTTCCTCAGTTTTAGAAAATTCTCAGATGCTATCTCTGAATATGACTTCTCTCCCAATCTCTCTCTTCTTCTAGAAGTCTAATTACATATTATTTTAGACCATTTGATTATGTTGCCATGTTTCTTCTGCTCTATTCTGTTATTTCTACTCTACTCTTTTCTACTCTTGTTATGTTTCAATTTAGGTATTTTCTGCCTACCTTTCTACAAGTTCAGTACTCCTATCTTTTGTTATGCCCAATTGCTTATTAATCTTACCCAATGCATTGTTAATTGCACTTTTTTTTAGTTCCAATATGCCCACTTAATTTTTTATAAATCTACATTCTCTGTGGAGGAGTTTCAATTTTGACCATAACTTTCTCTGTTTAAAAGAACTGTATTACCTGTATTAGACTTGGGACACTTCTGGTTTCAGGTGTTTCTGGGTTGAGATCTGTTGCACGTTCCTTGCAGGGCTCTCCCTCCCAGTGGAACCTGTCTCCCTAGCAAAGTGAGACTGTGGGAGAGTTTGCTCTGCCTTTCCTGCTCAGCCCTATGGCCTCACATGCCAGCCTCACACTCAGGAAATGGAAAATCTGCCATACATTGTGTTCTCTCCAGGTCTAAATCTGTCAAGCCAACTCATAAGGCCATAAAAACTCTGCTTCATTTCCTTTGCCTCAGTAAGTTTCTCTGCCTTGGCCAATCCTGTGCCCAGACTTAACAATGCACCCTGTTAAGAAAATGCGACAATCTCAGCCTACACATATGGGGTTCTTTGCTTTTTAGGATGTAGTTCCAATCATTTTTTCTTTTATTTTTACAGCTCTCCAATGTCTGGAACCAGATTGATTGAGTTGGAATGTGACTCTTCCGCTTAGTGTCTGTGTGGTTTTTGCAAATCATTTCATTTTTCTGTGCATTAGGGTCTTCATCCAGAAAATGATTATAATAACAGTACCTACTTCACATGGTAGTGTTGGTTAGTGTACATGAAGGATTCAGAGCTGTGCAAAGCTCTTTATGTGTTAATCATGATGATAATGATGATAATACAGCCCTCTTTTAGCTTTGAGAGGCCAAGCTAAAAGACTTCTATGAAGATGCTGCTCTAAGGAGCTGGAGCTCTGAAACCCTCACTGTTGCCTCCAAGGAGTTACAGCATTTTCAACCCCCACACAAAACCCCTATCCATCAGACTAGATACCTGGTCCCCTAAACGATTCCTCTCTACCACCACACTCAGGTACTGTGAATGAGATCTTTCTTGGGACGCCACACTATTCCTTCTACACTCTGGTCTCCATCAAAGCCCACTCAGCCCATCAGACAATTTTGTCTAAGTTTGAACCCCAATGATGGGTAAGTTCAAGTACTTCGCCCAGGTGGCTCTGTGGCCACTATGCAAATACAGGGATGCAAACGTTTGTCCTGGAGACAGAATGTTGGCCAACCTCACTCTTTAGAAGGTGTACTATAGAATTGGAAATTGGAGGAAAATGGGAATAGAGGAAGATCCCACTAATCTAAGATGACCTATTACAAAAGAATGTGGTTACTCCGTCTGTGAATCTTGCTGGGGGCATCCAGCATTTCAACAACTTGCACAATATTCTGGAAGGGCATAGATACTAGAAACCATCCAAATAGACTTCTTCTGATGATGCCTGTAATTCTTGAGTGATTAGGGCCATGGGTCTGGGCTTACATGAGTTGATGTATGTACAGGACTTAGCACAGTGATGGGTGCATTGTAAGAGCAAGCTCCATGCTGGTTATTGTTGTCTCTAGGCTCAGCACTCCTTATCTGGACAAGGTGGGAGGCACCCCAGTCTCACCACAGCCACAGTCCTGCTGTCAAGATGCCTTGGTTTTCAGGCCCATGCCAAGGCACCAGGCATGCGCTGTCCCCCATCCTCAGGCAACACACTTTAGGTCCCCCTACCCCACAGTGGTCATTACAGGCAGTTCACACATATTCCATTTCTTCTTCTTCAGGGGCTAAGGTAAGATTATGATTCCTTACCTCCTTGATGTGGGCAATGAAACACAGCAGAAGTTACTGTATCACTTCCTGGTGGATGTTTGAAGAGGCCATGCGTGAGTTGCTAGATCTGCTCATCACTGCTGTGGTGATTGTGAACCTCTGAGTTGAGACTGGAAACTCCACCAGCCAGAACCCTCAGAGGTGACAGTGAGCTGAGCCCCAGGTGACCTGCATTGGACATGCAGTGTGAATGGAAACAAACCCTTATGGTATGTCACTAAGATTTGGGGATTATTTGTCCTTGCAACATAATGAGCCTGTCTTGAATGACATGCTCCCTAACCAGGCTTGAAATAAATATGGTAGCACCCCATACACAAACTCCTACTCATCCTTCAAATCTCAGCAAAGTTTGCATAAGTAATGGCCATGTTCTTATTGAACTTTCCACACTTTAGTTCCAGCCTTTTTATAGTTGGTTGTTCTTGTACGTTTGCCTACCTTCTACAACTGTTAGCTCCTAGAAAAAAACAAGTGTCTACTTTTACCTGACTACCCATCAAACTTTTTTTTAAATGTTTTATTTATTTATTTGAGAGAGAAGAGGAGCAGACAGGTAGGGAAAGGGACAAGCAGACTCTGTGCTGAGCAGGGAGCGTAATGTGGGCCTTGATCCCACGACCCTGAGATTGTGACCTGAGACAAAACCAGGAGTTAGCAGCTTAACCGACTGAGCCACCTAGATGCCCCATCCAAGGAACTTTTAATTAAGTTTCATAACACCTCTGTGCCTCTGTTTCCCCATCTATAAACTGGCCAAATTAATAGCACTTAGCCCAGACCCATAGCAAGGATTTCATTAAATTAAACAAGCCAATATATTTATATAGTGTTTATACCACTGTTAGAACAGTGCCTGCCACATAAAACTCACTGTGTAAGTGTTAGCTTTTATTTTATTATTCTTGCCTGGGGTACCCTGCTTCTGAAATTACCTCTGGGAAGTTGAGGGGAAAGCCATGATTTATAGGGTTTGCCAATTTTCATGGTGTAAATGCTCCCCAGTGATGGATTTCAGGCTACCAGCATGATGACACTAGATGCAGAATTGAGAAGAGATGCCCAGTGACACCTTCTATCACACAATCCAGTAGACTCAGTAACACTTAAAGTGCATAGATAATACATTAGGAAATGATAAGCTGTATTTAGTATCTTTGTTTTTAAAGGGGTTTATCTGAGTTTAAGTGTACGTAGTTTAATTTTTGATAGAGGTCACTTTAACAACTGGCTTGCAAAATTCCAACTTGAGCCAGCTTCAGCACACTGCATCTATACTGCTGCCCCCCATTCCCAAAAAGGACAATGCAACTCAGCAGGCTCACGTAACTAGGCATCAGCCTCAGAATCCTCACCAACACGGAATACTACACGTTTCCGTCCACCTGTTGCAGTTGGCAATGCATTTGACACCTCTCTTTCCCTGTGTTGCCTCCCACATTAAAGATATTCACATTTTTCTACTGTAAAAATTGAGAAAGTATGTTTTATTCTGCTATTTTCAAAATTATTTGGCAACAATTCATTCACTCAATTTTTAATCTGCTCCAAATCCTCACAAATCATTCCCCTGTTATTTAGGAATTCTTACAAAGAAACTATCAAGATGAACTAACTTACAATGTTAATGTAATCAAATATTTATGAATACTAAATATAACAATTTCTGAAGTTAATGTGACCTGAGTTTGGTAATCATTTACACGTTTATCTGTTTCTATTTTGAAATAGCTTTGTTGTTGTTGTTTTCAGCAAACACACTGACTGGAATCCTGAATTATTTATATGAGACTCTGCATCCCCAGTACTGTCTGTGCCTAATAGTTGTAGGAGGGAAACAAGTGAAGGATGAGCGGGACTGGGGTCTCTGGCTCAGGAGAGATGGTGGATGCTAAATCATCAACCAAAGGAGAAAACAGAGGAGGAACAGATTTAAGAAGAAAATGATTGTGGTTTGGACATGTTGAGTTTTAGGTGCCTGCAGGTCATCTAGGGGGAGATGAACGATAGGCATCTGGAAATGTGGATTTGCAGGTAAGACGAGAGATCAGGGAGGAGATGCAGATATATGAGTCATCAACATCGACCAGACACTTAGTCATGGGGCTCTAGGGACAGGGCCTGAGCACAGTCCCCAAGGGGGTACCTGTAGCCAAGGAGAAGAGGGAGGAACAAAAATGAGCTTGCCATTGGGATGGCAGAGGTGGTGTTTACTCATACCCCAAAATTAAAAAAAAAAAATAAGGAAGTTCCTCATCTATCAAAAAGCATAGACTTTCGAGTGTTCTGGACAGTTGTATAAACTCAAGTTTCTCTCCCTAAATTTCTTAGAGTACCCGTGTGTGAAACAGATCCTCTAAAATATGAGAGTGTGTCCAAATGACTATGAATGTCCCACAAGGCATCCCATGAGGAGAGGGTTGTGTCCATGCTAACCTCCCGGTGTGTCCAGGGCATGGTGGGTACTTGGTAGTATTTGTGAAATGTTCAAATGTCATTGGAGCTAAAGATATTCTTTCCTCCTTTCGCTCATTCCACAAGTGTTACATTAAAGGCATGATAGCCATGCAAAAAGCATTTTCTCATTCAAATACTATCCTTGATTTGGAATATTTTATATCAAACACATACAAATGGAGTTTTGGAGGTGAAAGAAAACGTGGCTCTTTGTGTCCCAGACCACAACAGTTTGCTCAGAGCGCCACTAGGTGGCGCCGCTCACCCACACAGCAGGAGAAGCCTGCTCTAGGCCCAGCTGCTTTCCAAACCTGGTGTTCGGAAGTGTGGACTCCTGTAAGGAATCATACACTCATTCTTCCATCCCATTTGTCTTTGTAACTACTCTTTCACTAACCAAAAAAAAAAAAAAAAAAAAAAAAAACACCATCCCCGGATTACGTGAGCACACTCAGAATGTGCTCAACCATCCCTCAAATCCCATCCCCACCTTGGGCCCTTCTAAGGATTCCAGGCAAACAGTTGGAGCAAAAGATCTCCTCTTCCCCTCCCTCCCTCCAATAGCAGACACCTAGAACTTCCTTCTCTGCCTTCTTTCCCATCTGTCTCCTTCTTCCTGACAACCCTATTGTTCTAAAGTAGCCAGAACCTTGCTCTCTCATTCCGGAGACCTACGCCTTCCATTGGCTCCCTGCCAGACCCCACTGGCTAGCACCTGCCCTGACTCTGGAAGCCGTCATCAAAGACCTGGAGATGGAGTTCGGCTCTTTCTCTTTACCACATGGGAGGGAGGTGATCCTACCATCTCAAGTCTTCTTTCAGATAAACATTGTTTGACCATCTCAAGTCTTCTTTCAGATAAACATTGTTTGGCCAGTTGCCAAATGTGGTGTTAAACTTCAACTAGGGATTAAATGAGTTTTGAGCAGCTTGTTGAGAATATAATCACCAATCCTAATAATCCTACTGTTTAAGGAGCCCCAGATCTATAGGGGATGATTAACAGAATTACAAAGGGATCACAACTAGTTAAGGAGGATAACCTGTTGTGTGCAATGGGGCACTGAAGAAAATATAGTGGGGCAGAGGTGGTTCATTCTTACCAGTGGTTGAAGGCTGGAGGAGGTCCTACAGAGCAAGTGACTTTGAGCTTGAAATACAAAGAGTTCACTTAGCTGGGGGCAGGGGGAGCAGTGAGGAAGCATGGGGAGGCCCACAGAGGCCATCACAGGCCGCCAAGTAACAAGTTCCCAAACCTTGAGCATAGAGTAAGTAGGACAATTGAGCGACCATAAGACTGGAAGGGAGAGTGGACGGCCTGTGAGGGACCATGAATGCCCCGCTGATATTTAGATTTGAAACATGGGGCTATGAGGAGCTGGCAGAGGTTTCTCAGGTCTGCAAAGGGTTGAACTGTGTCTCCCCAAAAAGAATCAAGTCTGAACCTCAATACTCTTATCAGGAAGGAAGGTCCTTGCAGATGTGCTTGGTAATGGTAAGATGAGTTCATTCGGGGGCAGCTTGGCCCCTAAGGCAACATGGCTGATGTCCTCATAGGGGAAGAGACAGGCACACGGGAGAATGCCATGTGACAACAGAAGCAGAGATTAGAGTAATGTAAGTGAGAGCCAGGGGACACCAAAGATGGGCCTCAACCATCAGAGCTGTGAAAGGCAGGGCCTCTTCCGCAGAAACCTTCCAACACCTTGATTCTGGACCTCTGGCCTCCAGAACTGTGAGACAATACGTTTTTTTTTGCTTTAAGCAACCCCCCCCCCCCCCCCCCCGCCACACACACACACAAGTCTGTAGTGCTTTGTTACAGCAGCCCTAGGAAGGTAATACAAGGTCCTTCCTGTGTCCCTGCGCTGTCTCACTAGAGCCACCTGAGCCTGGCCTGGAAGGCACACCCTGGCCCTTGCCTCGTTGGGCCCTTGCCACCCATGCTTCAAGGACTGACTCAAAGCCTACCTCCTTATCATTGCCCCCTCCAGAGAGCCGCAGGATCGGATGGCCCCAGCTGGGCATGCATGTACCAGAGGAACCCACGAGAACAGCCCGAGAGCCACACGGTCGTCATGGGAGCACTGCTACACAGCTGGGGGGAGGCTGTGGACACTATGCAAGCAGCAGCACCTTTCAGCCTCCCCTTCCACCCGCACTCCTAGCACCTGCCCCAAGGCATTACAGAACCGGCATCAGGCCCGAGCTCTGGGAAACTGGTTGGATGAGAGATGTGCATTTTGAGTCGTGAGGGTCTGGACTTCACAATCTCTGAAAATCAGACGGTTCTAGCGTTGAAAGTGGTCGGGAAGCCTTAAGGTATCTCTTGGGCCTTGGAAATAAAGATCAAACTATACAGGTGTAAAGACAGTGAGAAGAGAAAAATAACTTGTTCCTCACAAGGTCAGCACATCCAATAAACCAGGTAAACATATAGAGTGCTTGCTCCCTGCAGTCTTGATTACCTTCAGTTTTTGAAGAGTTGGCATTTTAAATGATCCTAATGACACCGAATCTATCCTAATTATAAACTTTCCTCTCAGGGACACAGAGTTGTCAGTGGAAGAATTTTCTAAATTTCTTAATTAACCTGCAGTGACTTTATTTTGCCAAAGATTATGCTCCAAAACCATTAGGGGGTATCCTCCGCAATGCAATCCCAGAATAGTGAAAAACAGCAGCAACAACAACAACAAAAATCACACCATAAAGAAGAAAAAAAAAAAAAACCTATAGCAATAAACTGCTCATTGATGAAAGGTCAGGAAGACTAAGAAAACAGGCAACAGCTAGATTAAGAATGTAAAGCTGCAAGGTTGCAGAGATTAATGTTCATATTCTGCGCACATCATTTCCAATTTAATGTTAGAAGACAAATTGTATTTTTTTTAACCTGCTTCAAATCTAATTTTTGATGATGAGGGTTTTCTAAGCAAGCTTTAATTCATGAATATGGGGCTTTTTATTATCTGCTTTATCTCTCCGAGAAAGTGGTTAATCCTTCCCCTACACAGACACCCTATCTTGAGTCTAATGGAATTGAGTCGAGATGTAATTGGGAGGAGATTCATCATTTCTCCAGCTTCCAACACAGGAGGACGTTCCGGAGGTGGATGCAAGTCAGGCTCCTTGCTCAGGCCCCTTGTACCGCCTCAGAGGGACTCTGGATATCTCCACATGGTCATAAATGGGGGAGCCGGTGGCCAGAATTAAGACGCAGTGCGTCCAAGCATCCTATCTTTTCATTCCATTTTGCCCTTTCCAGAACTTTCTTTTGATTTAGGTGGCATTGGGGAGGCTGTGAGCATTTGGGGGCCCTACTAAGGCAGTGTTGAGCTGTTCTGGGTTCAGGGGACACATGTCTGAGGGAGCAGAACCTCTGCTTCAGGCTGGTTCCCGGTGGGCACTGTCCCTGGGCTCTCGGGCCTTGGGGCTGCCTGCGGCCCACACCGCCTGCCTTGCTGAGATCAGGGGACGCCCCAGTGTCCTGGCATCATCAGCCCCCATCCTTCCACACACACACGTTGGGCCTGGGCCTCTGCCCTCCTGCAAACTGCTGTGGGAGATCTCCTCGCTCCTCACCCAGCCCATGGCAAGCCTCCTGGGCAGACCACCGGCATCCTTGTCTGAAACAGCTGCCTGGGCCATAGCGCTCGGGGGTGACTGCTGTTACCGCTTTTCTGGAAGTCTCCTTCAGAGGGCCAGGAGTGGGTGGTGGGGAGAGAGCAACAGTGCCTCTCATTGCTTTCTGAGCTTCCCTGACAGAGGAAATTAGGAGATGTCTTTCTGCTTCTTTCTAGATATCTCTCTACTAGCTCCCTTTGGAATAAAGCATCGCTTTCCCCCACCTCATGTAACGAGCGCTGACATTTATTAAGTGCTCACTGGACAATGTATATTAACTCACTTAACCTTCACAGATATTTTATCAGGTGATTGAATATCATCTCCTTTCAGGGCAGCCCAGGTGGCTCAGCGGTTTAGCGCCGCCTTTGGCTCAGGCCCTTATCTTGGAGACCTGGGATCGAGTCCCGCGTCAGGCTCCCTGCATGGAGCCTGCTTCTCTCTGTGTGTGTCTCTCATGAATAAATAAATAAGATCTTTAAAAAAAAATCATCTCCTTCCTATGGGTGAAGAACCCTGGGCACAGCAGCCCAGCCTGCCTCCCCCCGTCTCCCCCACTCGCAAACCCAGGGGATTGCTCCAAGTGGCACAGGCTCCCTTCTGGTTCTGTGCGAAGAGCGAGCTAGAGGCCTTTGGAATCTCCTCTCTCAAGACAGTAGTCTGGCTTTTCAAGACTTTGATTTTGCTGGAGAACAAGAATCGCCCTGTGGAGACTCTTGTGGGGGTGGGGGTAGGTGCATTTCTAAGCTTTTGGGGGGAAATTAAAGCATCAGCTTAATACTCCCCAGGTTGAGAAAGCTTTGGGGAGAAATCCCAGCTGCATTTTGGAATATCGCACTATTATTTTAGAGGATACAACCTTCTGGAGCCCAGATCAGTTTTGTGTGAATGCTTTGGCATAGCAGTGTAAACAACGGGGCGCCAACTTCTTAGATACTCTGGGGGGGAGGGGGGCGGCTCTTTGAAATCATTCGGGCGACACGAAATATTGAAATTGGCATCTCAGCCCTGGCCCCAGACTGCAGGTGGCTTAGGTGTGCGATGCCGATGCCGGGGAGGCAGGATCCAGGGACTCTCCCCCACACTCACCTTCTTGGAACAACTGACAGTGATTGTGTGTGTGTGTGTGTGTGTGTGTGTGTGTGTGTGTGTGAGATGGCTGAGTTTTTACCACTGAAGATTCACCCTTTGGGTCAAAAAGAAAATCAAATGGAAACACAATAGGGGCCCTTCAGGATACTTCTCAGACGGTTGGCAGCCCGAGGCCTGGAGGACAGCTAGGAGGCACTGCCAGGCGACTTTGATTTGGAAAATGTGGGCAGAGTGAACTGCTGCCATACAGGGTCCTGGGAGGTCAGAGCAGAAGGGAGCGGGACTGGAAGCGGGACTGGGGTCCCCCAAGGTCAGCATCCACGCAGACAGGTGCACTGGTGCAAGAAGCTCCCGTCTTTTCCTAAGGGAAGTTATTTTTTTTTTAAATAAGACAGGCTTTCACAGTTACGAAGTATATAGCGAGTAACAGTGCTTCCTCTCTTTGCTTTCTGAGCTTCCCTGACAGAGGAAATTAGGCGATGGATATATCTATATGAGAAAACACAGAAATAAGCAATAGAGAAGCAGAAATCAGGAAATAAAATGCCAAGTTTACACCAATCCAAATTCCTTCTTTTTTTTTTTTTAAGATTTTACTTATTTATTCATGAGAAACACACACACAGAGAGAGAGAGAGAGAGAGAGGCAAAGACATAAGCAGAGGGAGAAGCAGGTTCCCTACAAGGAGCCTAATGCGGGGACTCGATCCCAGGACTCCGGGATCACGCCCTGAGCCAAAGGCAGAGGCTTAACCGACGAGCCGGCGTCCCCCAACCCAGATTCCTGCTGTCCATGCTTTTGTGTATCCTTTCTACAGACATATTTTGTACCAAAATGAGCTGGTTCTATTCATGCCATTTTGTGACCTGCTTTTCTCAATGAACAGTCTCTACCTTTCCATGGATTTTCACCTCACCCACCACCCTTCTGGATTCCGGGTTCCCGACTGTACCCAGGCCCAGTACCCAGTACCCAGTACCCAGAAGTCCTTTGTAGCCAGTTTATCCTGACCCAGCCCAATCTGAGCACCTGCTTCTTATTTTGCCTAGGCCTCTTTTAAGCTAGACTATTGAGAGGCCCTGTCAGGGGCCCTGTAGAACGTCCCCTGCCCCAGGGGAGTGTCTGGGGCGGGGGAGGTCACTCCACAGAGATACTTTGCTCTTCGCCCCCAGTGCATCCAGTAGCTGACAGTGTGATCTAAAGGCTTGGTACACTCAAATGAAGCAGTTTTGGGTGAAACACATGGTGCCTGACCTGAGCCTGTGACCCAAACCCTTCACCGGGCCCCCTTACAGACGAAGGCCCAGCTCCTCCACATGCGTTCTCTGTCTTTTGAATTTTTTTTCCTTCAAGAAAATTGTGTTTTCAGATAAGAGGAATAGAAAAGTCTGTTCAGGCCGGGCATGAGGATGGATCCAGCTTTCCGATCCGCCACTCTCTCGCGTGACAGGGTACAAATGACCTCACATTTCAGAGACTTATTTTTTGTCAGCAGGTAAATGACAACATCAATACTGATCTCCCATATGAAAGGGGAGTTTTGGAACCAAAGCAGGGTAGAAGTTGTTATGAAAATGACTTGTAAGGTTCAGGTGTTTGTACAAACAAAAGCTCTCGGCGATTGGTGGGATGTTGTGAAACCAGGGAAAGAGAGGAAATGCAGGGATGTTCACATTCATGACGCCAGCTTGGGTTGTTCTCCTTCCTAATAATAGAGGAGGACACTTAGGGGCTGATACATATTTGAGGTCCACTCTCCCACCTCACCCCTGCACCAGCAAGGTGGACAGAAGGAAGGGCAGGGCTCCCAGCAATGCTTTATAATCTTGAATGTGAGGGGTGGGGAGCAAGAGAAAGGAAGAAAAGCCAAGTTTTGTTTTAAGATCTGTTGCTCTCATTCAGCAATGAGCCCGTAAGTTCTCTGGCCTTGCCTGGCGACCTGTGCATCCAGGCAGAGCTACAACAAGGAATCTTGTTGTAGCTGGATCTGCTACAGCTGGATCTGGGTCTGGATCAACCCAATCCTGCTGAAGGAAGTGAAACCCCCTCCTGTGGGAAGTCACTTCCAAGTCAGCAGGCAGCTGCTCCAGAGACCGAGGACTGGAAGGCTCAGGGGCTCCATCAGCCTTACACCCAGGATAAAAAGCAGGAAGGAAAACAGAGAGGAGTAGGGGAGCCCCCCACCCCCAAGGATTGGCAGAGAGTCAGCCACCAGACTCCTGCCCTCTTGCTCCCACCGCCCCACCACTCGCCTTTCTGGGGGGCTTTTGTGGGGGTCCTGGGGCTCTGGGGCTGACTCACACTTGCTGCTGGGCAGAGACACAGGGACAGGCACAGCTGTTTGAGCCGTTTGAGCCTGTGGGGCGGAGTTTACACAGATGGTCCCCATACACCCCCTGAACACCATGAGGGGCCGGGGGCCTCCAGAGGGTTGGGGCCGGCTGTGCTTCTCGTATGCCTGTGACTCCCAAGCCACTTGCTTCCACCATCACTTTCATCCTGCTTTGCTTGTTTCCCTTATTTTCTGTAGCAGAACCGAATATTTTAAGTCATACAGCAAAGACACCCTACAACTCCTAGACTGCCCTGTAAGCCCTCCCGGGTCCACAGCTCCCCTCCCACCCTGTCCACATCTGCCCTCCCCACCCCCCAGGTGCACATCTCCCCTCCACACCCCCCAGGTCCACATCTGCCCTCCCCGTCCTCCCCCTCTGAAGCCCACAGGGACCACAGGCCCTCCCACTAGGCCTCCTTTGGTCCTGTCTGCTGAAAGTCCTCTCTCCCTCCTCCTTTTGCAGGGAGTGCTCACCAGTACCTTCCCTGGTGGCTCCCAACCTCTGCCTTCAGGAAGGGTAGCTAGTCTAGTCTCAGGGAAGGCTGCTCATAGCAAAGCCTCTCTGAACCCCGAGCTCTCGCCAGAGCTGCCTGTGTGCCCCTCACGCCCTACAGGGTGGAGCGGAGTTTCCACCCAGGTGGGGACTGAGCTGGGGAAGACACTGATGATCTCCATCAGTGAAGCGTAACATGCTGAGCTAATGAAGCTTCTCTCTGCTCAGGCAATCCTTCCTTAAAGTGTCATACTAGCATACATCCAGGTGATTATAAAAATCCACCAGGGAAACATTTCTTATTGTAGGAGGAACTGTTGGTGGCCTACCCAATGGCCTGCCTGTCCCCTCCTTCCCTGTAGCAGGATGCCAGTGGGGCAAGGAGCGGCCCACTGCCCAAGTCTAAGCCAGCTCTGCTCCTCCCAGCCTCCCCACTCAGGGGAGGACTGGGGTGCCGGGTGGGAGCGCATGGAGAATGGCTGTGTTCCCCAATGAGAGGGACGCTCAGAGAAGGCAGTCTACCCCCAGCGCACACACACGTACACACAGCAACACAACACGTACCCACAGACCACACACCATATACAACACACATACCCATACCACACGCACGACACATATCCATAACACATGCCACACACAACACATTCACACACGCACACACAGCGTAATACAGACCACACACAACACCCACCATATACAACGCACATGCAGCACATACTACAGACCAGCACACCGTACCCTAACCCAACGCACTACACATGCAGCACGCATATACACAACTCATACCACACACAACGCGCGCACACATCTACACAGAACACACAATACATGCCACATACAAAACACACAAAGCACAAACATGCATGTACAACAGCACAATATAGACGACACAGACCGTGCGTACACACACCACACACACACAATTTATGCCACACAATGATACATACACTGATGTGTATGCACACCACCCCCTTCCTCTTGCTTTTGCATGCTGCCAGCTGAGGCTGTGTTCGGAGGCTTCGCTACCATGGTGCCATCCTGAGGAAATGGTCAAGGGCAGCACAGAGAAGCTGCCCCTGAGTCCTGAGGCCATTGATCTTGTGGATTGGATAATTCTGTACCCCTGTGTCTCCAGATGTCCAGTTCTGTAAAAAACAACAAAAAACAAAAAACCTCTATTTAGTAAGCAATTTTTTTCATCCTGTATCCTGCCATTTGCAGCTGAAATCAGCCTAACTCTATCTGTGGGTAGATTTTAAATTTTAAATGTGTCTTACACATTTTTCAATTCTGTACGGTGCCTAGTGGATTGTCTTTTACAGATTAGTTGCTGAAGGGATGTTGGTTGAGTGGGTAAGTGAGTGAAACAGGGGATTGATGCCAAGCAGCGGAAGAGGTCACCTCATGCGCATGTCGCCCCAGGAGTGTAGTTCTAGTGAGTACGTAGTCCCTGGGATAAATGCTTTCACACTTACCGGTGTATTTGATCTTCTCAATAACTCTGTGAGATAGGTACTATTGTTGCCATCCCCACTTGATACAGGAGGAAACTGAGACGCAGAGAATGAAAGTGACTTCCCAGAGATCACAGAGCAAACGAAGTGGTGGCAGGGCTGGGACAAGGGTGGGCCTAGTGAGACCCTCACCTTTGTACAAAACGAAAGGGAATGCCCCAAACACTGAGTCGGTAAGCTAGGCCGTGTCTTAGTGCAGTCTTATGAAAATAAAAATTAAATTTAAAAAAGCTCTAAAATAAAATACAATAAATTAAAAAAATAACATAAAGTTCAGGATGAACAAAATATTAAAATTATCAATAAAGGGATACCTGGGTGGCTCAGCGGTTGAGCATCTGCCTTCCGCCCAGGGCGTGATCCTGGGGACCTGGGATCGAGTCCCATGTCAGGCTCCCTGCATGGAGCCTGCTTCTCTCTCCCTCTGCCTGTGTCTCTGCCTCTCTCTCTGTGTCTCTCAGGAAAAAATAATTAAATAATAAAATAAATAAGCAAAATAAAAATAAAATTGTCAACAAAGAGAGATTCGTCCCTGTACTTGTACCACCTGGCCTTACTCACCTCACCCTGATCTCAGTGGTGAAATCAAATGCTATTTACAAAACGAAGTGGCCAGGGGATCCCTGGGTGGCGCAGCGGTTTGGCGCCTGCCTTTGGCCCAGGGCGCGATCCTGGAGACCCGGGATCGAATCCCACATCGGGCTCTCGGTGCATGGAGCCTGCTTCTCCCTCTGCCTGTGTCTCTGCCTCTCTCTCTCTCTCTGTGTGTGACTATCATAAATAAGTAAAAATTAAAAAAAAAAAAAAACGAAGTGGCCAGCCTAGGGGCCAGAGTTTGCTGATTGGATTTTGTTTTTTAACTATTGCACCAAAATATAATCTATCTTGATTAATGAGTTTTTTGATGCCCCCTTAGATTTTCTGCCCAAGGTTCCCATGACCCCTTGGAGTGTTGGTGCATATGGCAAGCACATTTAGTATATGTGAAACTAGAACTGAAACTAGATACCTGTAGGCCTGGGACAAAGATTTCAGCCTGGACTGAAGCCAGAGATACAGGAAGGAGTAAATAGAAGCACAGGGGAGTGAGGGTGAGTGTGGGAGGGGAGGGGCAAGAGGCTGGAGGAGGGGTACTGGAAGGATGTGGGGTGGGAGAGAGGGCAAGTGGTGGGGAGGAGGCCTCAGAGGAATGTTCCAGCAGAGTGCTGTAGAAGTGACTGTAAAAAGTTGTCTCAAGCACCACCTTGTGAAGCACCAGGCACGGCTGGCACAGAGGAGAAAGGAGAGGCTGCGTGTTAAGTGACCTGCTTGGCCAAGGGCACATGCTTTCGGCTGGGATACCAGAACCCACCCAAGGTGAGCCCAGGGCTCTTCGCCCCACATCTGCTGCTTTTCTATTTTATTCGGTGACTGCCTTTGGGAAGGAGCAGGGTTGCAAATATGTGTCCTACACGTGGCAGCACACTTTGCTGTCTGCATTGATGTGACTTCACTACTCCATTGTCTTCCTCGAGGTGAGTGTACTCTTCCAGAAAACTCTTGCCCCAAAAGTTGCAAATTACTTTGGCTTTCCAGAATCTTCCTGAAATACCCATCAGCTTCTCAATAGAAAGCATCATAGATGGTTTACCCCTCTGCTTCAAAAATCATTGTCTTGCCGTGATCACCAGTCTTATCCATTGCATTACTGATGTTACCCCATCCTAATGAAGGCCCCTGTGCTTGAAAACCAACCTTCTTCCAGACCCCAGAATCCTGACGAAGATTCCTGCCTTTGCCTCCTCCCCATGGATCTCCTCCCTGAGCCCCGCAAGGGTAAACACAGCTTCTTTTGTGTATCAGCAGATTATATGGGTGATATTTTCAGGGATCTGGAATTTGATAACAAAGAAAAAGAGGTGAAAGAGAAGAGACATCACTAGGGACAGGTAATGCCACCATGCAGCAGCAGGAACATTCCAGGGCCCAGCACCCACATGGTACATGAGACTTGCGTGTACAGCAGGAGAAATGGTGGCCATGGCCAGCATGTCATGCCAGGGTTAAATTTGCTGCTCTCATGCCACCTGGATGTGTTGTAAACTTGGTTCCCACCCCCCAGGTAGAAGGAAAGGTTACATTTACTAAGAATGGTCTTTCAGGTTCATTGTCCTTTCAGGAAAAGGTTCAGTGTTTCTGATTCTACAGCCCCCGTGTCATTCCCTTCCCAAGATGGTGTCTGGGTGAGCCAAGCTTACTGAGCCCTCCAGGCAGCAGCCAGGACCCATGACCTCTCAACAAGGGCCACCCCTTACTTACTGGCCACTCAGCTGGGCCTGGGGATGCTCCCTGCTGGCCTTGCCTCATGTCTCTCTCCAAGGGACACAGTCTGACTGAGACTCCCATTTGTTCCCCTGCAGGGAGCACAGTAGGCAGGTTTACCTGCCGGGTCCAGATTTCTCCTTCACAGCAGCCACCGTCTACCCAGGGAGTCCTCTGACATGTGAGCAACTTTCTGTGCCCTCCACGAGGCCCACACAGCTGGGAGTGACCTCCCCAGCATTTGTCCTTCCATGCCCAACTTCACTACTCATTGCACACAGATGGGACACCCTGTGTTGGATCGAGGACTCAGAGATGTTTTCTGCCCAGAGTCCTACATGGGCTGTAGGACTGAAGACCTCTCTCCATGTCCCTTAAACTCTTCACATGACCACCCTCCTCCACAACATCAGCCCAGAGAGGAAGTCAGGGCCTGTATTTTTTACCCCGGGGCTGTCGTAACCAAACAGACTGGGAGACTCAGCCAACAGAAATATCTTGTCTCATAGTTCTGGATGCTGGAGGTTGAAGATTGAGATGTCACTAGGATTGGTTTCTCTTGGGGCCTCTCTTCAGCCTGTGTGTCTTTTGTCCGTGTCTTTACGTGGTCTTCCCCCTGTGCCAGGCTGCGTGCTAAACTCCTCTTCTTATAAACACCACTCACATTGGATTAGAGCCCAACCCATATGACCTCATCTCACCTTAATTATTTTTTTAAAAGGTTTTATTTATTTATTTATTTATTTATTTATTTATTTATTTGACAGAGACAGAAAGAGAGAGAGCACAGCAGGAGGAGAGGGAGAAGAGAAGCAGGCTCCCCGCTGAGCAGGGAGTCCAACTGGGGGCTCCATCCCAGGCCCCTGGGATCATGACCTGAGCTGAAGGCAGACGTTTAACCGACTGAGCCAACCGGGTGCCTCTCACCTAAATTACTTCTTTAAAGGTCCTCTCTCTAAACACAGTCACAGTCTGATGTACTGGGGTTAGGACTTCCACATATGAAATTTGGAGCCACAGGGAGATGAGGGAACACAATTTAATCCATTACAGGGCCCTTCTCTGGTGTGTCCTGCATGCTCTGTTCTGTTCTCTGTGCAATTCCCAGGAGCCAGAAGCCCAGTTGTGTGTTTCCTTTTTCTTTCCAGATGGGGATGTTCCTGTTTTCCCTTTCTGATCTACTGTCTCCCCTTCCAAAATGGCAAATTGCTATTATGGGACACATGGTTTCCAGGGGGAAAGAAATGAGAAATCCATTAGTTTAATATTTTCAAAGTATTATCTTTCTTACCTTTATGTGAATATTATGGATAAGCCTGGCAAACTGGGTGAGGAAAGGAGTTGAAAACATTGATTTGCAGAAGGAGCATCAAGGCACCTGTGAGCCAGTATATCTCCAGAAAGAAAGGGTGTGTATGCAGTGGATTCACCAAGGCTCCAGGGATGCCGTGGGACTGCTTCCTCAGCCTTTACATCCTGAGGAAGAAAGGCCCCTGCCATCTGAGAGAGTTTGCTCCTTGACTCTAAACCATTGGGACTCCAGTAGAAGCCAGAACCATAGGAGAAGGAGCCCTTTCCCCAACTGGAGAGCCTCCCTGGGGCTCTGAGATTCCAGAAGAAAGGGATGATTTCTAAACAGGGTAAAGATTCTGCAGTGACAAAGTGGGTTTAGCAAGCTAACAAACATTCAGATCTTGGTGATAATGGGACTTCTTTTGCACCCTCAAGCCATGAGGGCTGGGAATACCCAGATTCTTTGAATTGGATTGAAAAGGAAAAAAAAAAAAAAAAAAAAAGGAAAGGAAAAAAAAAAAAAGGACGGCCTGATTAATTGACAATATTTTCATGGCCGTTTGTTCTTAAATAAGCAGTTTTGAGACCACTTATCATGTACCTTTTGACCTATGATCCCTTTCAACTTTAATGAAATTTGTTTCTTGGGTGGAATTTTTATAATTTTTCTTTCTGTATTGGAGTAGTTGTCAGTATTTGATGTTGAGCCCGAAGCCAGCTGAACATTCTTTAGAAGTTTTCAAGGTATCTGATTGAGTTTATCAGCTTCTTTTTCATAGCTTCTTTACGGCCTCTTTGAATGATTAAAGAGGTCTTTCAAAATTGTGCCGAGCTTGAAGTGATAATGAAACACTCCTAATCAGAAAGTAGCTGTACAGACATGGTTGTTTGGTACCATGGCTGGTTTCCTGAATAAGGAAGGACCAACAGCTCCCCCTAGTGAAATAAGGGAGCTACCAAATGCTTATGCTAGCTACCAGGAACCCCATTCAATCAGCCCGAATGCCGGTGTAAGCCTCACTTTATTGCAGATTTTCACAAGTAGAATAAAAAATGGTAAGTGCAGGTTCTAATTATCAGGAAGAAGTAAAACAATATATCAATTGTTCTTTTTGTAACTCAAAGACTTTATGATATGACGCATTTATTTAAATAGCCTTAAACCTGAAAAAAAAAAACCACAGATAAAAGTGAATCTAATGATCTCAGAACAATCATTCATCTTAGCTTATCAAAACATAATCAGAAGTATTTATCAAAAGAAGAGCAGATATTGCTGTACTATTGGTAAGACCAAAATATTTTGACTGGATTTTCATGAAGATTTATTAAATATGGTTAATTTGGGGGGACTTGGGAGAAATTTGAAACTGTCAAGAAAGAAATATATATTTAATTTTTCTTTTCAGAATTTTCTGCAAGTGTGAACAATGCTTAGTAGAGATTGGTGACATTCATTACTGTCTTTCCTAGTTGCCTCATTCAGCTAAATGGAAAATTATTCTGCATAATTTTAAGTTAATGTACAATGAGAGAGAAGAGATTCCCAGAAGTTTCTGAAAATTAAATGAAAGAGACCCAAAGGCCAAAGTTACACAGAGCCGCAAATTGCATAGAGAAATCAAATCAATAAGGTTTGATAATCTAATGGAAAAGGTTTGACAGAAGAGAAATCTTCTTTCAGAAGAAATTACTTCTTTCAGACTCTCCTGGTCATTGACTAGAAACACGGATTGGTGGTATTCATTCACAGTCGAATCACGCTCATTTATTATGGGTTAGAGGCAAACAAGTATCAAATTAAATTTTAAAATGTAAGCCACGTAGAGTTGGTTAACATTTACTATAAGCCCATCATTTTTTTGCATTTAATAAAATGAACAAAGAGAAGATCAAGCTTTGAACCAGGAAGTGAAAATTCAAAGTCGTTTGGGTTTTCAGGCAGAAAATCCAAATCTAACTGTTCATGGTCAGCTAACAGAGTTTCTGCTATGAATACCTAGAAAAACAAGTTTCAGAGAAATCAGTTTTTATTAACAGAAGCTGAAGGGTTCATGTCTTCAATATGTCTTCAACTAATATATCTTCATGTGTATAATTTCTGGAGGGATCTAAATGTAAAGTCCTGCTTTTGTCCAGCAGTGGTTATTTGGGCCTATCTGTCCCACCCAGGCCTCTTCAGCTGCACCTGTCCCAGCCACAGAACTGCATGGACAGGAGCTGAGCCCACTCCTTCCGGCTTAGGAGACAGGCTATCCTATCTCTCATTTGCCTGCTTTCAAAACCCTCTGTGCTTCCTTAGTGACCTTGTTTTTTGATTCTACTTTTTTTCCTCTCCCTATGTAGAGGCTCTCAAACACTTAGCTATGAGGTCAAAAAAGAACAACAATAATTTTTTTTAAAGATTTTACTTATTTATTCATGAGAGACACAGAGACAGAGACAGAGGCAGAGACACACACAGAGGGAGAAGCAGGCTCCACACAGGGAGCCCAATGTGGGACTCGATCCCGGGACTCCAGGATCCCGCCCTGGGCCGAAGGCAGGCGCTAAACTGCTGAGCCACCCAGGGATCCCCGAACAACAATAATTAAAAAAAGAAGTGTCTTATCCAAAAGTAGCATCTTTTCAATCATTGTAAGTGAGACTATGTGGATATAACATGACCGTTGTTAAGAATAAGGCGAAAAGACAGAAGAGAGTGTGATTTTGTGATTCCACCAGCCTGGGGACAGACACCCTGACCAGTTTTTCTGCCACATATGCTAGAGTACAGGATGACTAGAACATCCAGTTATACCCACAAGCAGTTGAGGCAAACATACAGGCCAGAAACAAAGTGAGAATGCAACGTGAAATAGAAAGTACACAGGAGGCAGGGTTTAGCCCTGAGAACACTTGCTGAACCTAGAGGCTTGGTCTTTGGTTTTCATGGCTGATCCAAGAAGAAAAGTATAATATGAGACCCCCTTATATTAAGCTAGAACCTCAAACAATCACCGACTTGGTGACAATGTGGGCTGTAAGTGCTGCCCCCTGCCCCCAGAGGGGGGTGAGGCCAACTGACTAGCTTGAGTCCTTGAGCTAGAGAGAGGAACAGGTTTTCCTGAGAAGTAATCACTACCAGGGGCCCTACACCTTGGATTCAGCCAGTGTTGGTGGTCCAGAATTTTTTGAACCATAATTTAGTTTATAGTCTACCCAGGGCTGTTGGTGGGATAACTGGCAAAGCAGACCAAAGTGATCTCTGGAAACATTTACCTTCAAGTGAGGCCTCCAAGGATTCCCTCAAAGAAAATTCCAGAAAACATGGAATGGCTCAACATAAAGATCACAAAACACACAAGGAGTCACAGTGTCATGATTGAGAGCCAACAAAAACACAGCAGAACCAGACCTGAGAGATAGCAAGTATTGGAATTATCAGATGCAAAACGTAACGTAAGAGTGTTTAATATGTTCTAAAGAAAAAAAAAAAAGTGAGAGCCTAAAAAAATAATCAAAAAAAGCAGGGTTGCATGGGTGGCTCAAGTTGGTTAAACATCTGCATTCAGCTCAGGTCATGATCTCAGGGTCCTGGAAGAGCCCCCGCATTGGGTTCCCTGCTCAGTGGGGAGTCTGCTTCTCTCTCTGCCCCTCTTCCCCACTCACGTGCTCTCTCTTTCTCTCAAATAAATAAATAAAAATCCTTAAAAAAATAATTTAAAAAGCAGTTTTAAAAGTAACTGAATAATTTCTAGGCAAGATATGTATAATAACTGGCAGGAAAACAGTTGACTGGTTTAGCAGCAGTTTATACCTAAAGAGACTGTTGCAAAATGGAAGCCAATTCTGAAGACATTATCCAGAGTTCAGCACTCGGGACCTGCACCTGCTGGCACATCTGACAGAGATGTTAAGAGACACGGTAGCTAGACGGGCAAGGTCCCCTGTAGGAATGCATCCCAGGCAATATTGAAAAGAGAATAACTGTGGATTTTTTTAAAGCAGATAAAAATCTTCAATTCACAGACTATACCCAACAATTTCCAAGTACAATTAAGAGAAGAAGAAAAAGACATGCCCATTTAGTTGTATCATGGCGAGACAAACAGATCTTTGAAAAAGCCAGAGAGAAAACACAGACTAACTACAATTGAATGACATTTCGTCTGAGATCTGATTTTTCCACAGGCAACAGCGGGATGCCTAGGAAGTGAAATGGTATTTTTAGCGTGCATAGAGGAAATAGATGTCAACTTAGAATTGTATTCTTGGAAAAAATTATCAGAAATGATTGTAAAGTAAAATCGTTTTCAGACCAATATAAACCAACCTTTGTTAAGGGAATTCTGAAGAATGCACTTCAGGAAAAGGCAAGTGACCCCAAAATATAGATCTGAGATGCAAAGAAAGGATGCTGAGAAAAGATAAATGTAAGCCCTGGCTGTATAAAATAATAGCCATACATCCTGTAAGATTAAACAAAAACGGGGAAAAAATGCACCACAAAAGGAGTATTACAAATTACAGTGTTTCAAATTCCTTGTGTCATTTAAGAAAACTATAAAAGTATCTATTGACTTTAAACTCGGTTAAGTTAAATAATATGTCAACTTTTCTGACATGGCTGCTATATGCCGCCTATATGCCAAAGACTCCAATATTTGGTTTGCTCGGCACTCCAGGTGCATACATCAAACCGTTTGACATCTCTACTTGGATGCCTATTAGATAACCCAAATTTACATGTCCGAAAGGTAACTCCTCGTCGGCATCCTCCCAAAGTCCCCAAACAAACCCGATCCTGCTTGCAAGCTTTCCTATCTCATGTGATTGCAACTCCATCCTTCCACTTGCCTAATACAAAACCCCCTTTTTCAATTTATCGGGAAGACTAGGTGACTCTCTCTTAAAACTATTTCCAGATCATCCTCTCCACTTCCCACTGCTGACACCCTGCTCCAAGCCAGCATTGCTTCTCACCTGTATTATTGCAATAGGCTTCTGTCTCCCCACCTCTATCACTGGAACCCTAGATTTTGTTTCTCTTATGGTATCAGGGTAATCCTTTCAAAAATATTAAGTCAGATCATAACAGTCATCCACTCAAAAACCTGAAATGGCTTCCCATTTCAACCTAGAGTAAGAGTGAAAGGCCGCAGGATCATCCTTACAAAAGCCCCCCATGACCTCCGGCTCTGCTTCCCCTGCCCCTCTCTTCCCTGGCTGCTCTGACTTCTATCTCCTGTCCTCCCAGGAGGACTGTGCTCCCTCCTCTTCCTGGTGTGCCAGGCACACTTCTGCCTCCTGCAGTGCACTGGTAGTTTCCCCTACCTTGAATGCACTTATTTCAGACATTTACAGGACTAACCCCTCATTGTCTTCAAGATTTGCTCATATATACCCTTTTCTCTGAGCCCCACTCTCTTTAATAATGCAAATGCCTCCCCGCTCCAGCCATCTGGCACTCCTAACCTCATTACCCTGCTCCATGTTTCCCCTTTTCTCTAGTACTTACCACTTTGAGTATGATGTTTAATTTGCTTATTTATTGTATCTACTGTTTATCGTTTCTGTCTTCAGTTCTCTCTCACACACACACTGAGATATAAGATCCATAAGGACAGGAACCTTCTCTCTTTCCTGGTGTGCCAGTCTACCCGAGCACCCGTGACCTGGCGGCTTGCGTGGTGGTGCGAGGCCAACTCTGCTCCTGAGGAGATGGCACCCTTGACCACCACCACCTCTCAGGATGAGATGCTGTGCTATCCATTCACAATCCCGATGGCCAAACAGGACTCAGGGATCGGATCATCCGAGTCCCACATGGTTGGTTTCCTTCCTGCCCCACTGGGTAAGGTTGGCTCTAGTTCTGCCGGGCAATCAGGTGATTCCTCTGCCTGCCTGCCTTTCCCCAGGCACAAGGAATCCAAAGCGTCCTGCAGCAATGGTGACTTACAGTTCAAGGGGATCCCTGCTCTGTCTCTTGGTGTGTGTGTTTACAGAAACAGCAAGGTGCATAATCCTTGAGGACACAATTTTGACCCAAAAAGGGAGTCACAAGATACATGCAGTGTGATTCCAATTTTACATGACGTTTAAGAACAGTTGATTATATATGTTTTATACACACACACACACACACACATGCAAAGAATACTTATGTACTATGTATGACATATACTATAAAATATTTAGGAATGTGAACATATATAATAAAATAATGTGGGAAAGCATTGGAATTAATTAGTTGTAAGTGAAAAATCACCGCTCCCTCTAAGTGAAGAGGGAAGGCAGTGGGACAAATGTGGGACTTTCAAGGTCATGACAACAAGCCATTTCTTTATCTAACCTGTGGGAACACAGAATTATGCCACATTCTTTTCCCTTGCCTGTCTTTGTATCTGCTCAATACATATTTTTCAAAAGTTTTATTGGTTAATTTGAAAGAGAGAGAGAGAGCATGAGCAAGGGGAGGGGCAGAGGGAGAGGGAGAAACAATCCTCACTGAGCAGGGAGCCCAATGTGGGGCTCAATCCCAGAACCCTGACATCATGACCTGAGCCGAAGGCAGATGCTTAACCTACTGAGCCACCCAGGTGCCTCTCAAGATTGTTGAATTACTCAGGTGGGAGATTTATGTGAAATAGAAAGTTGAGTAAAATACAATAGTGCCCTCAAGGTGCTTGCCGGCTAGTGAGAGAAGCAGACATGTCCTTAAATGATCATAGTACAAAGCAGAGATTAAAAAGGACATAGGAATCTTACACATCAAATAACAGGACAGAGAGCTAAATGGAGCACATTAAATGGCCAGAGAAGGTTTGTAAAAGGAGTGGCACTGACGATGGAGCTTGGAGGAAGAGTGTATGGTGATTGTAGGTGAATCCTGGTGAGGAGAGCCAGGGATGGCTTAGCACTGGGACCAGAAGTCACAGAGAAGGGCACAGGAGACAGCAATCACTGCAGACAGGATTCCAGCTGAAAACACACGGAAGGCATGGACATTTCATCTGTTTCTCAAATGTTGGCTGTAAGAGTTTAGGGTAGGAAATTCAAAATAAAAGCACCAACTGTGAATGGTAATTTATGCACATCTCTTTATTGCTTAGCCAGACTCTATTGGAAGGCCAACCTTGCTCTGTCCTTACACATTCTCGTGGAGCAGGTAATCACTACAACTTGAAAGCTGGTGCTCAGGTGAAAGTCCCACCCAAGACAAATGGCTGGTTGAGGACATGGAATGTTATATTTTCTGTATGCCTTCCAACCTTACAGCATAAAGCTTTGCATTGCAGAGCAACCCATGTCCTTCAAGGGCTATCAGATGCATTTTAGATAAAAGAAAAAGTCAAAGATATATGTGGAAAGAAAACATACCCCTAGTAACAATGAGATTGTCACTAGGAATTTGAGAGTCAGTGGAGAGTGAGTCATTTACAAAGAAAACTCTTTTATGGACTCTTTTTATTGGGAATTACATGTGCTCCATAGGCAGTCTCAGTCCTGGAGCTTCCAGGGATTTACAGTGATTATCCAGCATGATCAGTAAACTGGTCCACAACTCACCCGAGTTGGCTGGAGTACGCGGTACTATGCATTTTGTGATTGAAAATCCTTTCAAACTGTCTCTTGTAACTTTGGTTTTATTTTAATTCTAGTAACCTATTAAAGTTCCATGATTTGGGGGATTTATTGGTTGAATTTGGGCCAATAGAAACAGAATCTCTAATAGGCCAATTGCAGTGTTTCCCAAGAGACTTGGATACTAAACAGAGCAAGTATTGTGATTGGTCCAGTAGTCAGAAAACCTGAATTGTAACTTTGGATCTAGCACTGCGTGGGCATGAGAACTTAAACAAAACACCTCACCTCTCCGAGGTCAGAATTATGTTCTAAATAATGGAAATAGCACCTCTCTGCCTCCCAATTTCACAGGGTTCTCGTGAAAATCAGAAAGCGAAAGTAGTATTTGCTTGAAAACTAAAAGGCCCCGCAAAGAAATGTATTATTTTTCCTAATTGAACAATTTAGAAAAAGAATGAACTTTTCCAGTTTTTTTTTTTTAAGATTTTATCTATTTATTCATGAGAGACACAGAGAAAGAGAGAGGCAGAGGGGAGAAGCAGGCTCCATGCAGGGAGCCCGACAGGGAATTCGATCTCGGGACTCCAGGATCACACCCTGGGCCGAAGGCAGCGCTAAACTGCTGAGCCACCGGGCTGCCCAAACTTTTCCAATTTTATTGAGGTAAATTGATAGGAAATAAAAGCACATGTTTAAAAGACAACTTGATAAATTTTGGCATTACATACATACATACACACACATCATGTATATACATCTCCTCAGCTTTCTTCATACCCCTTGGTAATCTTTCTTGCCCTTCTCTCTGCCACCACACCTCCAGGTCATCAGCAATGTACTTTCTGTCGCTATAGATTAATTTGCATAGTCAATTGTATACAAATGGGGTCATAAAAGTATGCACTCCCTTGTGTGGCTTCTTTCACTTAGCATAATTACTTTCGGATTCTCTTATCTTGTTATGGGTATCCATAGTTTGTTACTTTTTATTGCTGAAAATTATTTCTATTGCATCGTATGTATATACTCTAATTCTCTTCTCTGTTCACTTCTTGGTGGACATTTGAATTTCCAGTTTTTGGCTATTATGAATAAATCCACCATGAATATTCCGGTATAAATCTTTGTGGAGAGATATGCACTCATTTATCTTGAGTAAATATCTAGGAGTGGAACAACTGGATTAAGTGGTAAGTGTATGTTTAAGTTTTTAAGAAACTCTCTGGGTGTTTTAGAAAATGATTATACCATTTTACAGTCCCCCCAACAGTGTATACGGGTTGAAGTTGTTCCATATGCACACCAACACTGAGCGTGGATAGTCTTCTGAAATTCAGCTATTCCAGTGGTTGTATAGTGATATTTCATTTGGCTTTGATTTGCATTTCCCTAATGATGTTGCACATATTTTGACACACTGATTTGCTATGCACGTATCTTTTTGATGAGATGTCCAAATGTTTTGCCAATCTTTTAATGGGTTGTTTGTTTTCTTATTACTAAATTCTGAGAATCCTTATATAATCAGCTCCAAGTCCTTTATTGGATATGTGACTTGCAAATATTTTCTTCCAATTCATACCTTATCTTTTTCTTCTTTTAATAGTGTCTTTCAAAGAGTAGATATTCCCCCCATTTATGGAGTCCATTGTCAGGTTTTTTTTTTTTTTTTGAGTTGTGTTTTTGGTGTTATGTAAGAAGTCTTTGTCTAACACAAGATCACAAAAGATTTTCTTTTATATTTTCTCCTAAAAGTTTTATAGTTTTACATTTTATATTTGAGTCTATGATGCATTTTTATATATGGTATGAGCTATGGGTAGAGGTTTGTTCTTTTCTTCCTCTCTTTTTCCTCTTCTTATTCTTGTTCTTCTTCTGCATAATCAGTTGAAAAGACTATCTTTTCACCATTAAGTTACACCTTTGTCAAAAATCTGTTGGATATATATGTGTACATATTTGGAATACTTTTGGACTCTCTATTTGTTTATTTTTATGCCAAGACTACACTGACTGGTTTGCTGTAGCTTTATAATATATCTCAAAATCAGTTTAAGTCCTCCAACTTTTTTCCTTTTCCTCAAAGATGTTTTGTTTTTTTTGCATTTCCTACAAATATTAGAATTAGCTGGTCAATTTCAATAAAAAAAATGCTTGTTGAGATTTATCAAATCACAGACCATTTTGGGTACAATTGATGTTTTAACATCAGTTGAATCTTCAAATCCATGAACATCATTTCTCTTAGCAATGTTTTATGGTTTTCTCTCTCTTTTTTTTTTGAAGATTTATTTATTTATTCATGAGAGACAGAGAGAGAGAGAGAGAGAGAGAGAGAGAGAAGCAGACTCCATGCAGGGAGCCCAATGTGGGACTCGATCCTGGGACTCCAGGATCACACCCTGAGCCGAAGACAGACGCTTAACCGCTGAGCCACCGAGGGATCCCTAAATATTTCATAATCTTAATGCCATTGTAAATAGTGTTTTCTGCTTCACTTAAATGTATATTTATTGCTAGGCTAAGAAATAAAATATTTTTTGTACATTGACATTGTATCCTGGAACCTTGCTAAACTTACTCATTAGTTATTTTAGTTTCTTATGTATTTGTAGAATGTTCTGTGTTGTTTGAGAATAAAACTGTTTCCCTTCTTTCTTTCTGATCTAGAAGACTTTCTTTTCTCTCTTATTTCATTGGCTGGGACCTCTAGTACAATGTTAGCTGTAGGTATTTTGTAAATACTGTTTATCAGATCAAGGAAGTTTCCTTCTGTTTCTAATTTGTAGAAAGCTTTTTTTTTTTTTAAATCAGGAAAGAATGTTAACTTTTGTCACATGATTTTTTTCTGTGTCTATTTTGAGATAACTGTGTAGATTTTCTTTTTTTAGTTTGTTAATATATGAATTATACTGATTGGTTTTCAGAAGAAAATCAATTAGCATTTCTAGAAACAACCACATTCGTACATGATGTATTAGCTTGTTTAGTATATTGCTTGGTTAAATTTATTACAGATTTGTTTGTTAAGGATTTTTACATTCATATTCTTGAGGGATATTGGTTGATAGTTTTCTTTCCTGTAATACTTTTGTCTGGTTTTGGTATCTGAATAATGCTGGCCTCATAGAATGTGTTAAGTATTCCCTCCTCTGTAATGTCATTGAAGAGTTTGTATAGAACTGGTATTATTATTTCTTCTTTAAATATTTGATAGATTTTAACCAGAGAGGCGAGTGCTGCATAGAGATAGCCCTGAAGATCTGCGAAAGGGCCTCCTCCCAATATGCAACAGAGTCATATTTTCTTGCTTCTTCTCCTGCATAGCATTTTCTGATTTGATAACAGGCTAAACTCTAGGAAACAAACTGAGAGTTGCTAAAGCAGAGGTGGCTGGGGTGAAAGGATAATGGGGTGATGGGCATTAAGGGGGACATGTGATGTAATGAGCACTGGATGTTATATGCAACTGATGACTCATTAAATTTTACCTCTGGGGATCCCTGGGTGGCGCAGCAGTTTGGAGCCTGCCTTTGGCCCAGGGCGCGATCCTGGAGACCCGGGATCGAATCCCACATCAGGCTCCCGGTGCATGGAGCCTGCTTCTCCCTCTGCCTATGTCTCTGCCTCTCTCTCTCTCTGTGACTATCATAAATAAATAAAAATTAAAAAAAAATAAATAAATTGGAAACTTTAAAAAAAAATAAATAAATAAATAAATTTTACCTCTGAAACTAAAAAAAAAAACAAAAACAAAAAACCTAAAACAAACAAACAAACAAAAAACATTGTGTACTTTACCTTGTTAGAGTCTGGATATTTTGTGTTACTATAAATGTTTTTGAATTTTGGAATGCCATTTATTTCCATGAAAAAGGTTGGATCCCCCCCCTTTGTTTTTCAGTGTATCAATTGTATTTCACAGAAACAAATTTGAATATGCTTTAAGCCAAATATATAAAGACCATAATAGAGTAGAACACAGCTGGCAAAAAAAAACAAAATAAAACAAAACAACCAGCCCCAGGCCCATCCCAAATATCGGTCAATCCCCAGTATGGATAGGTACATGAAAAATTAGAAGGAAAAGGAGATGCAATTAATTATCAAACTTTAATTGATAGACTAATCTTACAGGATAAACAATAAGACAGCTAGTCAAGGTTACACTTAAAAAAAAAAAATCCAGCAGGGCAGATCTAATAGACTGAATACGTTCATCTCCTCCCAAACAGACATTTGATTTAAAAACAAACCAGAACAGAGCGCACACCACAAGGAAACATGGTACTTACATATATTCTAAGCTTTGTTGACTAAATCTAAGCATATCTCTTTTATTAAAAATTTTAATTCCATATAGTTAACATAAAGTTTCAGGTATACAATATAGTGATACAGTTCCATGTATTACTCAGTGCTCATCAAGGTAAATGTTCTGTTAATCCCCTTCACCTGTTTCATCTATCTTCCCACCCAACCTCCCCTCTGTTAACCACCTGTTCTACATAGTTAAGAATCTGTTTTTTAGTTTGTCTCTTTTTATCCCTCAGTTCATTAGTTTGTTTCTTAAATTCTACATATGAGTAAAATCATATGATATTTGTCTTTCTCTTACTAATTTATTTTACTTAGCACTGTACTATCTAGAGCCATCCATGTTGTTGCAAATGACAGGGTTTCATTATTTCTTGTGGCTAAAAAATATTCTGTTATATATATATATATATAAATATTCTGAAATATATATATATATATATATATATATATATATATATATCACATCTTCTTTATCCATTCATCTATCAATGGACAATTGTACTGCTTCTCCATATTTTGGCTATTGAAAATAATGCTATTATAAACATAAGAGTGCATATATCCTTTCGAATTAGTGTTTTCATATTTTTTGGGTAAATACTCAGTTGTCATCACTGGATTGTAAGATAGTTCTATTTTTAATTTTTTTGAAACATCCATACTCTTTTCCATAATGGCTGCACCAGTTTGCATTCCCACCAACAGTGCAAAAGGGTTCCTTTTTCTCCACGTCCTCACCAACACTTGTTGTTTTCATGTTTTTGATTTTAGCTATTCTGATACATGTAAGGTGATATCTCATTGTAGGTTTGATTTGCATTTCCCTAATGATGAGTGATGTTCGGCATCTCTTCATTTGTATGTTGGTTATCTGTATATCTTCTTTGGAGAAATATCTGCTCATGTCTTCTACCCATTTTTTTTAAAGCAAATAATCAACAAAAATAAAAGACAACCTACTGAATGGGAGAAGGTATTTGCAAATGATACATCCAATGAAGAGTTAGTATCCAAAATATATAAAGAACTTATACAACTAACACCAAAAAAACAAATAAGTAGATCTCATCTAAAAGTGTTTTTTACCCCCTTTCTGGGCAGAATCACCATGGCGGCCGGGACCCTGTACACATATCCTGAAAACTGGAGGGCCTTCAAGGCTCTCATTGCTGCTCAGTACAGCGGGGCTCAGGTGCGCGTGCTCTCCGCACCACCCCACTTCCACTTTGGCCAAACCAACCGCACCCCTGAATTTCTCCGTAAATTTCCTGCCGGCAAGGTTCCAGCATTTGAGGGTGATGATGGATTCTGTGTGTTTGAGAGCAGTGCCATTGCCTACTATGTGAACAATGAGGAGCTGCGGGGAAATACTCCAGAGGCAGCAGCCCAGGTGGTGCAGTGGGTGAGCTTTGCTGATAGCGACATAGTGCCCCCAGCCAGTACCTGGGTGTTTCCTACCTTGGGCATCATGCACCACAACAAGCAGGCCACAGAGAATGCAAAGGAGGAAGTGAGGCGAATTCTGGGGCTCCTGGATACTCATTTGAAGACCAGGACTTTTCTAGTGGGCAAACGTGTGACACTGGCTGACATCACAGTTGTCTGCACCCTGTTGTGGCTCTATAAACAGGTCCTGGAGCCTTCTTTCCGCCAGGCCTTTCCCAATACCAACCGCTGGTTCCTTACCTGCATTAACCAGCCCCAGTTCCGGGCTGTCTTGGGGGAGGTGAAACTCTGTGAGAAGATGGCCCAGTTTGATGCTAAAAAGTTTGCAGAGAGCCAACCTAAAAAAGACACCCCACGGAAAGAGAAGGATTCTCGGGAAGAGAAGCAGAAGCTCCAGGCTGAGTGGAAAGAGGAGAAGAAGGCTGCTGCCCCTGCTCCTGAGGAGGAAATGGATGAATGTGAGCAGGCACTGGCTGCTGAGCCAAAGGCCAAAGACCCCTTTGCTCACCTGCCCAAGAGTACCTTTGTGCTAGACGAATTTAAGCGCAAGTACTCCAATGAGGACACTCTCCCTGTGGCACTGCCCTATTTCTGGGAGCACTTCGATAAGGATGGCTGGTCCCTGTGGTACGCTGAGTACCGCTTCCCTGAGGAGCTCACTCAGACCTTTATGAGTTGTAACCTCATCACTGGAATGTTCCAACGGTTGGACAAGCTGAGGAAGAATGCCTTTGCCAGTGTCATCCTCTTTGGAACCAACAACAGCAGCTCCATTTCTGGAGTCTGGGTCTTCCGAGGCCAGGAGCTTGCCTTTCCGCTGAGTCCAGATTGGCAGGTGGACTATGAGTCCTATACGTGGCGGAAACTGGATCCTGGCAGCGAGGAGACCCAGACGCTGGTTCGAGAGGACTTTTCCTGGGAGGGGGCCTTCCAGCATGTGGGCAAAACCTTCAATCAGGGCAAGATCTTCAAGTAAACATCTCTTGTCATCATCGCCTAGCTGCCTGTACCTGCCCTTCAGGGAGATGGGGGTCATTAAAGGAAACTGAACATTGAAAAAAATAAAAAATAAAAATAAATAAAAGTGTTTTTCACTACAGCGCAGTACCTTATGAGCACTCTACTTGACGTTGCCAAGTTACAAGGTTTTTCCACTCTGGAATGCAAACTCTTGCTGGTCCTGTGAGAGTTGATGCAGTTGTTCTCTTAACCCTTTTGGGCAGTTCTTTTCCTGGCTTGGGATGGATTTATCACGTGCACACATGGATCAGTACTCAGCTGCAGACTGGAGGGGGCCCTTTGCAGACCTCCAGAACTCTCTCTGTATATAGCTCCCACCTGTCTGGTTTTCTGCCCTGCAAACTCCAGCCCCATATTCCTAGCATCGTCTCCTGAACTCAGGGAGACTGCCTGTCTATTCCTGGTTGCCCTCCTACCATGTTTGTTTCTCCTATTTCAGGAATCATACCCCTGCCTTAATGTCCAGTGTCTGAAAACCATTGCTTATGTATTTTGTCCTGTTTTTCAGATATCACGTCTTGACCAGAAGTGAAAATCTCAAATTTACGATTTATACTAATAATTTTGATTTCCATAATTCTGTCTTTTCTACTTGCCTTTCCACTTCTATGTTAGGATTTCATGAAACCAAAGCCATGTTAAATGAGAATCCATGGTTTGGAGGAAAGAAGGAACAGGGGGTTAACAAAGGTAAAGCCCAAAATAGTGCACCACACCTTCACTGGTTTCCCTCTGTGAGGCACTGTGCTTCGTGCCAGTCAGGTATTACACATTTGCATAAGCCACATTCTCCCATAGGGAATTATAGAAAGACTTCAGGATTTCTCTGTGAAACTAGAGGACACTCCTACCCCTTGCTTTTGTTCTTTGCTTCTCCCTCCATTCATTTCCCAAGCCTCCCATATAAGTATTTCCCCAACCAGAAAACCTGTGTTTGCTGCTTGCAAGTTGTGGGTATCTGTGATCCTTTCCTGTTGCTATGGGCTTCCTAAGACTGCCTACTCATTCATTCAGCCCTGATTGGAGAAGAAATGATAAAGCCATTAGCTGCATCCACTTAGGGATGATCTTGCAAAGCTTGACTCTTGTCCTCATCTCATTTCAATTACTGTGTTTTGTTTTCCTGAATTTGCTGATGCTTTGTTTATGTTGGGCACGTGGGCAGCTGCACTGGCCTCTTTAGAGCAGTTTGTGCTCTTGCAGGAGCACTCTGTTCTGCTACATTTGTGTCACACTTTTGCTACACAATGAAAGGCTGAAGCTAGGAGGTTCAAGGAAATGTCAGTCTGTGATGGGTGTGAAGCTCCACTGTGCTCTTCCACCTTCTGGAAGAAACATTACTTTAAATTGATTTGCCATTTGCAAAACCACAATCCTAATAAATATTTCATTAGAAGGTGCTACCTGCTTTTACCAGGACACTAACTATCTCTGCAGACTTCAAATCTAATCTGAGCTAATTCTTAGACTTTGCTTATTTTTTTGAACTTCTAATGGAATCAAACAGCAACTTCTTCTTAATAGAAGTCTAGCCAAAGAAAGGCTATATATTGTTGTGCCCAAGATTGCGAATCCGAGAAACCGCCAAGGAGCCGACACCGATGCAAACACACGAGGGTTTATTACAGGCTGGAGCCTGGGTCCAAGTGTACCCGACACAGCGGAGCAGGGAGTTGGACCCAGGCTCGAGCTTGTAATAAACCCTCGTGTGTTTGCATCGGTGTCGGCTCCTTGGCGGTTTCTCGGATTCCCGATCTTGGGCACAACATTTGGGGGCTCGACCGGGATCCAAGAAACCACCAGGACCCCATCTGGAGGGTTTCACGCATGGTGAGTGCACTCAACTTTTTCCACCTTTTGCGTGCATATTTTCTGAGAGCTCTAAACTGTACTGTTCCTGTAGGAATTCCCATCTGTATTGGGTTGGCATTGGCTTAGGTGGACGCACTGGCGGGCCGGCGACCGGGGGTGTTGAGGAGACGTCCCTTGCCCCTGCCTGGCGACGGAGGTCCTCATCTGTATGGAGGACGGGGGTCCTCATCTGTAAGGAGGACGGGGGTCCTCATCTGTAAGGGGGACAGAGGTCCTAATCTGTATGGAGGACGGGGGTCCTCATCTGTAAGGAGGACGGGGTCCTCATCTGTAAGGGGGACGGGGTCCTCATCTGTAAGGGGGTCTGGGGTCCTCATCTGTAAGGGGGACAGAGGTCCTAATCTGTATGGAGGACGGGGGTCCTCATCTGTAAGGAGGCCGGGGTCCTCGTCTGTAAGGGGGACGGGGTCCTCATCTGTAAGGAGGGCCGGCTGCCAGCCCTTCAGGTTACTTTCTGTCTTGTCTCCGCGGCCACTCAGAACATTTGTCTGTTACCGTGTTCTTGTTAACTATTTGCACGTTGGTCTGTGTTACTATGTCCTTGCTAACTGTTTGTGCATTTGTCTGTGCTGTTGGGTCCTTGTTAATCGTCTTTACTGTCTGTGTCTTGGTGTGGATCGGGGACATAATGGGGGAGACAGAAACCACTCCCCTATACCTTATGCTCTCCCACTTCTCGGATGTTAGGGAAAGAGCTCGTATTCTGAGCATAGACATAGGGAGAGAGAGATTCCAAATTTATTATATATCAGAATGGCCAACCTTTGACGTGGGATGGCCCCGAGAAGGAACTTTCCACCTACCTATTATCTTACAGGTTAAGGCCGTGATCCTCAGGGACGAACCGGACGGCCACCCTGACCAGGTACCCTACATCCTGGCCTGGCAGGACATGATCTAGAATCCTCCTCCTTGGCTAAAACCGTTTTTACCCCCCAAGGCAGGACCCACAGAGATTCTAGCCCTGCGGAAAGCCAAGAAGGAGACCAACTCTATGCCCGAAGCACCCCTTCGTCCGGTCTTCCAGGATTCCTCGCTGGAGGACCTGATTCTCCTGCCGCCCTACCGGGCACCCCCTCCCCCTTCCGCCCCTCCATTGGAGGCATCAGGGGCTGCAGAAGGGGCGCCACCCCTCCCTGACGAGGGAGTCCCTGTCGCGGGCCAGCAGCAGGGACACGCGGCCGGACCCACCTGTCGGCCCCACCTCCGAATGCGGGGCCAGCCGACTCCACCGCCCTTCCTCTCCATGCCATGAGGCCCCCCGACGAGACTGGCGAACAGCTAATGTTATATTGGCCGTTCTCCACCAGTGATTTATATAATTGGAAAACCCAAAATGCAAAGTTCTCTGATAATCCGAGAGATCTAATCGGGCTTTTAGATCCTGTTCTCTTTACCCACCAGCCTACTTGGGATGACTGCCAACAGCTCTGCAGGTTCTCTTCACCACCGAGGAGAGAGAACGAATTCAGGTGGAAGCCCGGAAGTCTGTCCTGGGAGAGGACAGACAGCGCCTCAAAACCCAGACCTCATAAATGCTGCCTTCCCTTTATCCCGCCCCACCTGGGACTACAACTCAGCTGAAGGTAAGGAGAGACCCCGGGTCCACCGCCAGACTCTAATGGCAGGTCTCAAAGCTCCCGTGCACAAGCCTCCCAATCTGGCCAAGGTCTATGATGTGAGGCAGGGTAAGGATGAGAGTCCAGCAGCCTTCTTAGAGGGAGTCATAGAGGCTTTTAGGCAGTACACCCCTATGAACCCAGGAGCCCCGGAAACAAAGGCCTGCAATTATCATGGCTTTTGGTAACCAGGCCACTCTGGACATTAAAAAGAAATTACAAAAATAAATAAATAAATAAATAAATAAATAAATAAATAAATAAATATTACAAAGAGTAGAGAGACTGGGAGAGAAGAGCTTGCAGGACTTAGTGATAGTAGCAGAACTAGTCTATAATAATCAAGTCCGGAAGAACAACAAACCAAACTAAGTGACCGTCAGACCCGAAACCTGGCCAAGATCCTGCTGGCCACAACCATGGACGACCCACAGGAAAGACGGAGGCACCTCAAGAAGCTGGCTTCAGGGACAAGTAAGGAGGATGGCCCTGGTCCCCCTCGGGAGCGCCCTAAGCTGAACAAAAACCAGTGAGCCTATTGCAAAGAGGAGGGCCACTGGGTGAAAAGCTGCCCTAACAAAAGATCTAAGGCCCCTGCCAAGATCTTAGAAATGGAGGAGCTGGACGATTAGGGAAGTCAGGGTTCGGCACCCCTCCCCAAGCCCAGGGTAACTCTTAGAGTGGAGGGGCAACCTGTTGAATTCCTAGTGGACACTGGGGCACAACATTTGGTTTTATTACAACCCCAAGGGAAATTGGCAAACAAAACTTCATGGGTGCAAGGGGCCACGGGCACCAAACAGTACTCATGGACTACTCGAAGAACTGTGGATCTCAGCATGGGCCGGGTATCCCACTCCTTCATGGTCATCCCTGAGTGTCCCTACCCATTGTTAGGTTGGGATTTGCTCACCAACATGGGGGCACAAATTTGCTTCCGCCTCGAAGGGGCAAAAGTCCTAAACAAAGAGGGGCACCCGATTCAGGTGCTTGTCCTGAGTTTAGAAGACGAATATCCTCTCCACCAAATGCCCTCAGCCCCAATGACTGACACTGACCGTTGGCTGCAGGAATTTCCCCAAGCGTGGGCAGAAACTGGGGGAATTGGACTGGCCCAGCATCAACTGACCATATACATAGAACTAAAACCGGGGGCAGATCCTGTCAGGGTCCGCCAATACCCCATGCCTCTAGTAGCACGAGAGGGGATCACACCCCACATACGGCGACTACTGGACTCGGGCATACTAAGGCCCTGCCAATCGGCATGGAACACTCCCTTGCTGCCGGTTCAGAAACCGCACTCTAATGATTACAGGCCAGTCCAGGACTTGAGGGAAGTCAACCTGGCAAGTAGAGGATATGCACCCTACGGTCCCAAACCCATACACCCTCCTCTCCACCCTGCCTCCAGACAAAACTTGGTATACAGTATTAGATTTAAAAGATGCCTTTTTCAGCCTGCCTTTAGTGCCCAGGAGCCAAGACCTCTTCGCCTTTGAATGGACGGACCCTGAGAAAGGCATCAATGGCCAGCTCACCTGGACTTGACTACCACAAGGATTCAAAAATTCACCGACCATCTTCGAGGAGGCCTTACACAAAGACTTGGGTGAGTTCCATTCCGAGCACCCTCATTTGACTTTATTACAATATGTAGATGATATCCTGTTGGCGGCAGAGGACCAGGACACATGCCTGCGAGGCACCAGGGACTTGCTCCAGACCATAGCTGGCCCTAGGATACTGGGCCTCAGCTAAAAAAGCCCAGATCTGCAGAGCAGAGGTGAGCTGCCTTGGGTACAAATTAAAAGATGGACAAGGATGGTTGACGGATGCACGGAAGGAAACCGTCTTAAGAATCCCACAGCTGCGAACCGTCTGCCAGGTACGTGAATTCCTGGGGTCAGCAGGGTTCTGTCACTTATGGATTCCGGGTTTTGCCGAGATGGCCAGACCCCTCTATGAGGCCACCAGGCATCAGCAAAATTTTGAATGGACAGAGGCCATGAACAGAGCCTTTAATGACCTTAAAAAGGCCTTGCTGTCTGCCCCGGCCCTTGGGTTGCCCGATCTAGCCAAGCTCTTCTACCTGTATGTAGACAAGAAAGACGGGGTGGCAAAAGGGGTCCTTGTCCAGTACTTAGGTCCTTGGAAGAGACCATAGCCTATCTCTCCAAAAAGCTGGACACGGTGGCCACTGGATTCCCCCCATGCTTAAAAATTATTGCTGTGGTGGCCATTATGGTCAAGGACACAGACAAACTGGCCATGGGGCAAGAACTGCATGTCACCACGCCACATGCTATTGAAGGGGTACTCAGCCCCCAGACCGCTGGATCAGCAATGCCCGTCTGACCCATTATCAGAGCCTGCTGCTAAACCCCACCAGGATTTTATTCAAGCCACCAAATACCCTGGATCTGGCAACGCTACTCCCTAACCCAGACTGGGACCCCCCTCTGCATGACTGTCAAGAAATTTTGGCACAGGTGCACGGAATCAGAGCTGATCTCCAGGACCAGCCACTGCAGAACGCGGACGCCACCTGGTACACGGACGGCAGCAGTTTTGTCCAAGAAGGACTCAGATATGCGGGGGCAGCCGTGACCGCGGAGACGGAGACCGTCTGGGCCAAGCCACTGGCAGCTGGAACGTCGGCTCCACTGGCAGCTGGAACGTCGGCTCAACGCACTGGCCAAGGCGCTGACCATGGGGGAAGGTAAACGCATAAACATCTCCGCCGACAGCAGGTCCGCCCTCGCCACCGCCCACATGCACGGAGCCCTTTACAGGGAGAGAGGGCTCTGACAGCAGAGGGAGAGACTGTTAAAAGCAAAACGGAGATTCTTGAACTCCTGAGGGCCCTCTGGCTGCCCAAGGCCTTGGCCGTCCTCCACTGTCCGGGGCACCAAAAGGCAGACACGCCAGTAGCCAGGGGAAACCTGCGAGCCGATTTAAAAGCAAAAGAGGCGGCCCTTCTGGTGACCCAGGTCTTAGCTACCACGCGACCTGATCCGGGGGCACCGACCCTGCCCGACATCCCCCAACTCTACTGATGCTGACTTACACTGGATCAAACGCTTGCCTGTGACCCAGTGCTTGCGTGGCTGGTGGAGGGCCGCAGACTCCAGCATCATCCTGCCAGAGGAACTAGGACGGCGAGTCCTATCCCAAATGCATCGGAGCACTCACATGGGGACAAGGAAGATGGAAGACCTCATACGACATGCAAAGATCACTATTAAAGACTCTGGAGCAAAGATTGAGAAGATTGTGGCGAGCTGCCACACATGCCAGTTAACAAATGCCTCCGCCCATGGATCTAACCCGGGCACCCGGCTCCGAGGGGACCGCCCAGGAGCCTACTGGGAAGTGGACTTCACTGAGGTGAAACCTGGAAAATACGGGTATAGGTATTTACTAGTGTTTGTAGATACTTTATCAGGATGGACAGAGGCATTTCCCACCAAACATGAAACGGCACAGACCGTGACCAAGATACTGCTGGAAGACAGCGTACCGAGGTATGGTTTTCCCATTAGAATTGGGTCAGACAACGGCCCAGGGTAACACGTCTCTAAGGTAACACGGGGAGTGACACTAGTACTTGGGGCAGATTGGAAATGACATTGTGCATATAGGCCCCAGAGCTCAGGACAGGTAGAGAGGAGGAACAGAACATTAAAGGAGACCTTAACTAAATTAGCCCTGGAGACTGGCGGGACTTCACCCTATATAGGGTGAGGAACTCCCCATATAAGATGGGACTGACTCCCTACGAGATCATGTTCGGTCTTCCTCCACCTGTTATCCCCAATTTAAAACCTGAGGTGCTTGCTGAATTTGATGACCACCAACTTCTTTTCTCCCTCCAAATGTTACAACGAACCCATAAGCAGGTGTGGCCTAAGCTGAGGGCCCTCTATGAGACTGGGCCACCCCCGGACCCCCATCAATATCGGCCAGGTGACTGGGTGTATGTGCGGAGATACCAACACCAGACCCTTCAACCTCACTGGAAGGGACCCTACCTCGTGATCCTGACCACTCCCACCACTCTCAAAGTTGATGGGATTACTCCCTGGGTCCACTACACACACGTCTGGCCAGCTGACCCACACGCCCTTCTCACGGACTCTGTTCCAGAATGGAAAAGCCAACCAGACAAGGACAATCCCCTAAAGCTAAGACTGCACTGTTCTCACTTATTTCCCACCTCCAAGACTCCCTAGTCTGAGGTTGTCCTTCAAAATAGAAGGAAATTAGAATTATTCTTCTTACAACAAAGGGTTGGGGGAGTTATATGCTGCCTTTAATGTAAATGAAAGCGAGAAAAGCAACAAGGTTGGTGAGAATCCTGGTTTAATCATTCCCCGGCTCACTCTGAGAGCAACCTGGACCCATGATTGGGTCCTGCATAGGATCCTCTGAAAAAGGGGGGAATGTGGGACCCAGGAAATTTAACAAAATCCCCTACCCCTGGACAAGCAGAGCAGGACTGACTCTATTTTGGGCTGCACCCGCCTTGTGCCGACCTGCTTATTACTTAGGGTACTTCCCTGCCCTAATCAAAGACCAGGACACACCCTAATTGGAAATCCAGCTCAGGGATACGGCCCCACCCTAGTCAAAGACCAGGGCACACCCTAACCGGAAATCCGGCTCAGTGGACCAGCATGACTGTGCAACTTTCTGTGTATCCCACTGGCCACTGGCCCCTATAAAGTTGCTAAGCCTCTTAGTTTCGGGGTCCAAGTCCCTGCTCCGCTGCATTGGTATACTTGGACCCAGGCTCGAGCTTGTAAATAAACCCTCTTGTGTTTGCATCGGTGTCGGCTCCTTGGCGGTTTCTCAGATTCGCGATCTTGGGCAAATATATATATATATATTCCCCAGAAGAGTAGGTTATGCCAAATCATGCCATTCCATGTGAAAGGAAAACCAAGGAAGTTGTTTAGAAGGAGAAGAGACAACCATTTGTTGGTAAGACCTACTAAGTGCGTGGACCAAAGATACAAAGAAGAAAATTCTTTCCTTCACTGTCTCTGGGAGATGTAGTTCACATTAGGCTACAGTTAGGACCTGATCTTTAATTGCATTCCTTTTGTTTATGTACCTTGTCTGTATCTTCCTGGAGACTGAGACAAGACTATATGGCTTGATGTGACTGGTGAGGTCCCAGAGCAGTGGCTCACACACAGAGCATTGTTCAAGGGAACCCAAATGGCATCTTTCATCTTCCAGGCATCTGTTTGCACGTGCTGTCTCCATCTCCTGAGCCAACCCAGAGCACTGTTAACTTCAGTGAACCTTGGGTGGCGGAGATGTAGGAGGCAGGTTGGATCACATGCTCCTCAGCAAACAACCTGAAAGTCCTACTTAGACACTGGTGTTTTCCGAAGTGATCACTCAGTGGCAGAGCTGGCCGCAGACTTGTCCCTCATCTTTCCACCAACCATATCGGCCTCTCTGGCTTCTCTCCCCTCACTCTGAAAGTTCTTTTCAAAGGGAGTTTCAAATACTTTTCTCTTCTATAATGGGAATGACTTCAGCACTGTACCAGCAACTGCCTTCCAAATCTGCACACCTAAACTTATTACTGTTGCTCTCCCAAACTATGAGCTCTCCAGGTAACAGATTCCAACTTCTTTGGAAGGCATTTTGGTGGCCACTCTTTGTGACTTATTCTTTGTCTTTGAGTCTCACTTTTAATCAAGAAGATTTTCAAAGTATTCTTTTCAAACGCATACAGTGATTTCCCCCCAAAAGAATTGGATGGAATAGATCTCCATCACTGTACATCAGAGTTCAAAGTATCAGAACAGATCACAAAGAGATGGAACAATCAGAGAAGAGAAGGTATAAATGAAGTTGGGGGAAAAAAAAAGAAATGAAGTTGGACATTGACACAAGAGTAGACAGCGCGGAGATGAAAAGAGAGACCATTGCAACCTATTTTCTGAACTTCCAAGCTATTAATATGTTAACTCTTTCTAAATAAAAGCATGGCAGAAATGTGATAAGAGATAAGAGCAAGATGCTCTTATCACATTCTACACAGAAGTTGGCTATGATGATTTCTAAGTCATTTAGGAAGATTTCAAATCTGAACCCAGAACAGCACATGGGAGAGGCATGGGTGTTTTTCATATGATAGTGACCACTACAGTAAAGACAATCACACTAACGTACATGGAACATAGGCAAAAGTGAATTAATATCAACTGGGAATGTAAGGCATAGAGTCCTGAGCTGAGATATATATTTATAAATCAGGCATAAATTTCATAGAATAAAATCTACCAATTAGCAGTGAATTTTGATAAATGTATATGTGTCATGTGATCATGATATAAAATAGTGCCAGAACCCAAAAATGTTCCTTTGTGCTCCCTTACAGTCCATCTTCTTCCTGCGCACTCTGGGCCCTAGTAATCACTGATCTGTTTTCTATCATTATGGTCTTACCTTCTGGATAAATAGAATCATACAGTATGTAGCCTTTTGTGCCTTCTTTCACTTAACATAACACTTCTGGGGTTTATCCATGTTAATCTGGCAACTCTTTGAAGGATAGATTGAACAGCTCAAGTATGAGTGGCAAGGAAATTAGATAGTTGACTATAGCTAAGGCCCAGGCATGTGATAATAAGAGTCAGAACCAATTTGTTGAGGAATGACAAGTAAGACTAAAACAGAGAGAGAGAGAGAGAGAGAGAGAATGAAAGAGTGAAAAGAAAAAGGAGGGAAGAAGGAAAGAAGGAACAATCCATAGAAAGAACGTTCTAATGATTGATTAATGAAGGATTAGGAAGATGGAAAACATAAGAATGCTCATAGTTTACCAGCTCCCATTCCCAGTAAAATGATGATAACAAATTAGAAATCTGGGTTTAGAGAGAGGAGGGGAAATAAGTTCAATATTAACTATATTCATTTTGAAATGCTTCAGTGAAGTGCGAGTGGACATCCAGAACTGACTGAGCCGAAAAAGTGGTCTTGAACTTTTAGAAAGTGGCCAGGAAGGGGACTGCCTTTTCAGAGTCATGCATGTAGCACTGACAGTAAAATCCCAAGAGAGAAATGTAGAGAAGAGCTCTTATCTGGGGATTGAAAGCTTCACCAGGCCCACAATTTGGGTGTGGGACAAAAGCCAGAACACATTGAAAAATGAGTTTCTGGGAGAGTGAGGACAACCAGTACAGTTGTGGAAACCAAATGAAGCTAAGAGTCAAGGAGAAAAAGATTTTATAGTATCAGATACAAAAGAAAATGAGTCTCAAGAAATGGCCATTGAATTGAGAGAGCCCAGAAGTGTCTAACCATACATTTACTCTGCTCAGTAACAGGTTGGGTAAAAGTGAGTTTTAAGCCAGTGATGCAAACTGGAGCCAGCTTTATTTGCCAATTAGTCCAGTGGTTTAGCAGCAAAAAGAAGGTAAAAAGTAGGATGGTATCTGTAGTAGTAGGAGGCCAGCCCCCAAAATAGGAAATGTGCCAGGGACAAGATGTGAGTCAGAAAGAAAGGGAAAATTCTTTAAGTCGCTGGCAGAGCTCTCTGCTTTGCTGGATCAGAGCAGGCGACAGGCATCGTGTTTACAAATGGAGGATCCAACCTTTGTCAAACACTCGTTCTACGCAGGAGGAGACACACAGAGAATCAAAGTGACCTGCACTTGGTCATAAAGAAGTCTGTGGAAAAAACAGAGCAAACAACCAAGTCACAATTTCTTTTAGAATTTGACAAAATCATTCTTAATTTCTCCTCCACAAAGTAAATGTTCTGCAGTAAATATTTATGCCACCTAAGACAACCTATTTGATTTCTCTAAGTCTTGGTCTCCTTGTTGGTTCAATAGAGATAATTGTATTTAAAGAAAGCATTTGTGGGGATTAAAAGAAATAAAGATGTAAAGGTCTTGGCTCACAGTAAACAGCAAATATATGTTAGTTATTCTGTTACTGATCATTGCTATCATTCAAAAATCCCAACCATCCCAGACTTGTAGGTTTCTAGAATATGACATGTTCTCTCGTTTCAAGTTCTTCTTACACGGCTTCGTCAGGAAAGTTCTGCCTCAGCCCCTCATCTAGTTAAATTCCTCCCATCAGCTTCACTGACACTTCCAACAAAAGCCTCCTTTAGCCCCTTCAAACCAAGTTAAACATACGTGTAATTTCTCCTACTATATCATAGAATCACATTATATATGGGAATCAAATTATGAAGGTAACCTGCAAGGCAAAAAATTATACTAGTATAGCCAAATAACATGCAAAATTACATACGCCCCACCCCCGGCCCTGACAACACTTCAATAAGGTACCCTAAATGTGTTGAACGTGACTAAATTTTCCTGCAGCATTGGTTTGGCATAGCAATGCAAGAATGCAGAAATCAAACACATGAATTCAAAGCATGGCGGCCAGCTAGTTACCATGCATGATTCTCCTTTCTTCGTAGCACAAGTGTCCTGAAATTTATGCCAGTGCATTCAAGGCTAGCTAAGACAAACATTCCCACGCCCCCCCCCCACGCCCCCCTTCAACTTAACGCATCCACCAGGAACATGAGGTCAGGTGATCTGAAATTCCTATTTAATGGACTTCTCCCATGGGGAAAACCAAGAGATAAAAAAGCCCAGATCATTTTGAACCTGGAGAAAATTGTTTTCTGTTTATTAAATTGTTTTGGGATAACCAGAGAGCTATTTGGAAAAAAAAAAAAAAAAAACTAAGTTGGATCCTTACCTCACACCTAACAAAAACGCCTTTCAGGGATGCCTGGGTGGCTCAGCAGTTGAGCATCTGCCTTCGGCTCAGGGCGTGATCCCAGGGTTCAGGGATCGTGGGGAACCTGCTTCTCCCTCTGCCTGTGTCTCTGCCTCTCTCTGTGTCTCTCATGAATAAATAAATAAAATCTTTAAAACAAAACAAATAAAACAACTTCTAGTTGGATCCAAAATTTAAAGGTTTAAAAAGTTAAAACTGAAACTTTGTACTAATATTTTAGAAGAAAATATGTGAAAAAAATTTTATGGTCTCCACAAGGAGAAGGAAATCATACCAAAAAATAGGATTCAAAACATGGAAGCCATAAAAGCAAAGATTGCTCTAACATACTACTTATCTAGAGAGATGCATCATTTTTTCATGCTTTCCTGTACTGCTGCTTTGCCATTTCCCTTCTGTTTCTTTTATCACAAGTAGTTTCACACTAAAAAAAAAAAAAAAAAAAAGAAAAAAAAAGTTTGCTTCTAGGGATTGTCAGGGCAAAAGATGTAAAAAAAAAAAAAAAAAAAAAAAAAAGGGAGCATCTCAGTAACCTAAGGCCATACAGATCTCATGTTGCCCCGTCTATCTTGTAAATAATCAAATAGTGCAGATTAGACCATTGTTCAAAGGATTTGTCTTCTCAGCTTTATTGAGATATAATTGACAAATAACATTGGACAGGTTTAAGGTGTGCAGTGTATTGATTGGATGCGCCTATGTATTGCAAAATGATTCCTACCATAGCGTTAGCTAAAACCTACATCATGTCACCTAATTACCATTTCTTTTTTGTGGTGAGAACATTTAAGGTCTACTCTCTCAGTAACTTTTAAGTATATGATACAGTATCATTGACTATAATCATCATGCTTTACAATAGAGCCCCAGAACTTACTTGTCTTATAATGGAAATTTGTACCCTTTGACCAAAATCTTCCAATCCCCCCCCCCCCCCCCCAGCTCCTGGTAACCAACACTCTAGTCTCTATTTCTACGAGTTTGGCTTTTTCAGATTTCACATATAAATGCTATTATACAGTATTTGCCTTTCTGTGTCTGACTTTAGTTCACTTATCATAATGCCTCAGAGTTCACCCATGTTGTAAATGGCAGGATTTCCTTCTTTGTCACAACACATCCTCTTTATCCATTTATCTGTCAATGGACACTTAGGCTGTTTCTATATTTTAGCTATTGTGAATAATGCTGCCATGAACATGGGTGTGCAGCTATCTCTTTGAGGTCTTATTCTCATTTTCTTCAAAGAAACACCCAGAAGTGGAATTGCTAGATCATAAGGCATTTCTATTTTTAATTTTTGAGGAATCTCCATACTGTTTTTCAGAGTGGCTGCACCAGATTACATCCCCCACAACAGTGCATGACTGCATCCTCATCAACACTTGTTACCTCTTGTCTTTTTTTAGACAGGTGTGAGGTGATTGCTCCTTGTGGTCTTGATTTGTGTTTCCCTGATGGTTGGTGATGTTGTCTGAGGACATCTAGTCTCCATTGCTTTATTTATGGCCTATACTCCAGTGAATTCATCCACTTAACATTCTGAAGTCCATGCAGATACTCTTCTCCTTGCTTAGTGCTGCTTTGCTCTCTTGTTCATCATTCTGATTTCCAGCCTTGCACCATCAGTGGTCTTCCTTCATCATTTCCTTTTCATAAATTTTTAAATACTGGCTTTGACATCTGACCTCTGTTTCACACCCCCAAGGCCCTTAACTGGGTTTTTAGAAAGCCAGTGAGGAATTTTAAAAAATAACATTCCCGAAGAATGACATAAAATATAAAACAAATAGCAAAAGCAGTTAGGTAAACCAAACCACAACTTTACAGCTGAATGAAAGCAGATCATGGTGGGTAATTTCTAAAATACAGATAACCTTAACTTGGCTCCTTGGATCTTCAAAAGACTACAAATCTGGGGGGGACCCAACCAAAAATGCCTATATTCTTGTTCAGGTGGAGACCTGCAGGTTTGGCGAATGTAGCCTATGAGGGGGCATGGAGAGGAGAACCTTCTGGGTGACTGGGTTGGAAAGAGCATGGTCACAGAAGGAACTGGATGATACAGTGGAGAGTCAAGGAAGAGGGGGAGGGACAAAATCAGCTCATGCTGAGGCTGGTGAAGGATTTTTTGTCTTCATTCTCAGGTCATGGTTGAGATTTGGAAGCAGGAGCAGCTCTGTGATGAGCATGTCTGAGCTTCCAATGCACCTTCACATTCCATTACAGTTGGCCCAGCACACTTTGACCATTGATCCCAGGCTCTCAAAGCAAAATGCTAGCATCTTTACTATATGAAGCAAAAGAGCACCCATACATATGTGCACACATGCCCACATAAACACGTGGCCCAGAAAATTACAGAATGCCAACTTGTTAACATTTCTCAAAAAATTCCATTCTTAACCTGGTATCAAATATTCAGATTAAAACATCTAGAATATAAGCAAGGATTATAAGCCCATCTTTTCCCCTAAAAGACTGCTCTATGTATAGAAAATCATTGACAAATGCTTCATCTTTAAGTATGTCTAGTCTAAGGAAATAAGGAGGTCTTTCAATTTAAATTAAAATCACCAAGTAATAAATCTCCAACCTACAGAATATATCCAATCAAATGATATGAATACATCTTAATTTATATTCCTAACTCCACTTTATGAATTCCCTATTATACTGTACAGAGGTCCACGAGACCCTGCCCTGTGTTGAGAAGTGAGATTAAAAGGAAAGATTCTAGAGTGAACAGCACATGTGAGTGGGTTGTGTCTCCAATCTTGCAGCTTTCACAGTGTTCTTTGGAACACTGTGCTAGAAGCCTTGGAGTAGCCCAGGGCACAGCCCACAAGCATCTTGATTCCCATCTGCTTGGCCCTATGACCAGCCCAGGCAAGCATCTCCTTTAGATTTTAATCCTCAGGACAAAATTCTGTCTATTTTCCATGGGGAAGAGAAAACTTAACTTCTTTTGCTAATAAATTCAGATAACATTCTGAGGGCAGTTAAGCATATGGCAAGCCGTGTACTAATCACGGTACATGTGTAAACTCCTTTAGCCATCACAATGACTTGAGAGAGAGGTGGCTTTTCCATCTCCATTTCACACAGGAGGAAGCCAAGGCTGGGAAAGAGTAAATAACTGAAGTCCAAAGTCTTTCCTCTTAACCATTAATTTATACTAACCAGGTCAAACTGAATACGTCTATCTCAGCATTTGCTAACTGGCTAAGTAGCAAGGATCAGAGAGATTAATTTTTGAAAAAAGTGTGCTAATTAATAATGATAATAATAGCTTAAATCTGTGTGGTGAAGTCTGGTTTACAATGAGCAATCACACCTGTTATCTCACTGAATCACTTCCATAATCTTCTGATGTAGATGGCATCTCTACTCGAGGTTCAAGGGCTGAGCGAGAAGGCAAGTTCTCCAGGCAATCAGTGGAAGATTGGTTCTGAAAGCCAAGTTTCCTCACTGTGGACTGAATTTTCCATCTAGCCCCCAATGTCATGATGACATATTTTTTCCAGTGTCTTCTGTTAGGGGCAGAGAGGTTACGAGGCACCACACTGATACCTGGTGTTCTGTGTGCCAAATTATCCTTTTCCTCTCCCAAAGCTCATCTTTCTTTTTTTGAAGATTTATTTATTTTAGAGAGAGAGAGAGTATGAGGAGGGGCAAAGGGAGAGGGAGAGAGAATCCCAAGCAGACTCCCTGTGGAGTACAGATTCCGACAACCAGGGCCTGATCTTAAGACCCTGGAATCATGATCTGAGCCAAAATCACAAGTTGGGCGCCTAACCGACTGAGCCACCCAGATGCTTTTCACCTTAATTGTATGGGGGAGCAGGCAACTATTCTCTTCATGGGGTGATCTCTGAGACATAAGGCAGGCCACACTGGTGACCAGAATAATTCTACTTACTGACTGAAGCCTGGAAGTCAACCAATTACTGTCTTAGTCCTTTTATTTTGAGGATTCGATTCTGGCTTAGAATATAATGTCCTCAAGAAAGGTGACACTTTCTGTTTTCAAGAAAGGACCATGTAGGAGAGTGGGATGGTGCTGAACCTGGAGTCAAGACACTGGGGTTCAGCCCAGGCTCTACTGTCTGGTAGATGGTGGATAACACAGGGCACCTCTCAATGGCACCAGATCTCTGTCCAATTATCTACAAATTCAGAGGCAGTAAACCAGAGACCTGGGATTTCCCCCCAGCTTTAGCATGGTAGATTTTTAAGTTTTGTTGTATGTCCTTTGTTGATGTTTAGGCCTTTCAGCTGTTTTGAATTATGAGATTGGCATCAACAGTGGGAGAGTACAGACTCCTGTTGATGACATACTTTAGGGAGTCTTTAGTGTCTACTGGTTAAAAATAATTTGCTTGGCTCTAAAAAGATAGTTATGAAACTTTCTGGCAGGACTTCATGTGGAAGGGCCTGACTGTGGTTAGCCCATTTCAAATGATACGTGTTGAAGTTGCTGAAAACAAAATCTTCCTTGAATACTCTTTTAGAAATAGGTGACGCTGTGTCAACTTGATTCTGAGAGCTGTCACTCTCCTATGATAACTTTCAGAAAGGATAACCTTCCCAAACCCCTCCCAGCTCTTCTCCTCGGTAGTCACTAAACCCTATGTTCTTTTCATATTTTCTCCATATATAATTCTTTCTTCTTTCCATTTCTTTTTCTCTCTGTCCATCTATTTTCTATTCCATTCACTCTCACTGTCTATCCCACTCTTTGGAAAAATGCCTAGAGCTCAATGTCTTATAGACTTCCAGTAAACAGAAGAGTTTTATGGTGTAATTGGGGCTAAACTAGCTGGTTGATAGATCTGCTGACTCTGTTAAACCTGAAAAATGTCATTCTTGGGATTATGGTAAACCTTGTAATTAGTTAATAAAAAATCACTACACTGCAAAAAAATCTATCCAACCTTCCAACTGCAAAAGCCCTTCCCCATCACCCACCTCCTCCTCCTGGCTGTGTCTCAAGGACAGTGTCCATACCTTGGTGCCTCCCCCATAGCAGATGCCAAAGTGTCTCCTATGTAGTAGTGATGCTGGATTGAATAAGAGACAGAGAAACACTGGTATTTCATGTAAATATATACAAATAGATTGGAAAGGGAAGAGTAAGGGAAGGTGAAGCAGATGCATTTTCCTTTTCTTTTTTATATTGAGTTTTTTATTTTAATTCCAGTATACTGAACATACAGTGGTATATTAGTTTCAGGTGAACAATACAGTGATCCCAGATTCACTTTGATGCTGATTGCCTGATTTTTCCTAGCATGCTTCCTGTTGTCCATTATACCTACCCCGATTTCATTTAGATAAGGCACCTCTATATTTGTATATGGGAAGAGAGAAGCAAGATATTGAAAATGACAGCAGCTGTCACTTACAGGTACATCCTATGAGCCAGACTCTGAGCTGAGGCATACCCAGTCCTTACAGAAATTATTTAATTTGCAGAAAGAATTCAAGGCCCCCAGATGCACAGCAAGTCTCTTAAGGGCAAAGTCACTTCACTTCTACTTTTTTTGGAAAAGAAGTAATTTTTAAAAATTGGAAATCTGTTTATAGGAAAGTAATTCTCAAGGGTGAGGAAGAAAACACACACATTTGTACATATTTCAAAAGAATCAGAGTCTTGAAAGGAGCATAAAAGAAACAGAAATGCAATTCCCAAGCTATTGCAAGAAAGTCACTTAAGACTCCCCGGACTGGAAAGAAAACTTTTCAGGTTACATGTGAGGAACATTCCCCCTGCTTATCACCCCTAGCCCTCCCATTCCATCCCTCCCCCACACCCTTCTACTAAAAATCAATACAACTCTTTGGAGACAAACATGGTGGCAAGGTGAAGGGAAGTGGGGAGATGGGAGGGTAATCGAGAAAGGAGAGACTCACAAAGTAATGGCAAATTGCTGTTAACAGTACTGTTATTTCATGGCAGGGTATGTGGGAATTTCACTCTGGGGCCAGCATGAAGAAATGATGCAAGCCGTGGTCCTGGTAAACAACATCTTCCGCATGACAATCGGAGGTGCAGCCTCCCTTGCTGTTGTGGCTCCAACATCTTCCCATGGGGGTGGTAGTCTCCTGGTCTGCTGCTGAATGTTCACCGCCTCCCTCAGATTTTACCTGGAAGCTTTTTCTGTCCAGCAGTACAGTTCCCCCACTTAGCAAAGCAGTCTTTCCAAATTACGGAGGAAAAGTGTGGCCTTGATTTTGAAGCTCATGCATCAGCTTCCTTCCCCCTCCTCCCACGTCCTCCTCTTCCATCTTCTCTGGGCTCTGTGAACTTGCTTTTCAAATCTTTTCCATTCTTTCTTGGTTTATGATTCTATATGTAAAATGCCGTGTTTTTAAAGAAAATGATCAAGTAACAGCAGAGGAAACAAACTTATAGAAGTCCTTTTACAAATGGCCGTTGAGCTTGAAATGCATTTGGAACAACCCAACTGTCAGCTGCACAGAGGAGGCCCTGGACTCTAGGGGGCTGTCCAGGGCTCTGATGGCAGATTGGCCCCCAGCACCTCCTCCCCTCACCCCTACACACTGCCTTCCAAGCTTTTCCCTCAGTTCATGGGGAAAAAGTAGCTCTTGTGAGGTCTTGAAAATCATGTCCTTGAGGGCAAATGCACCAGATGTCTGGAGCTCCAAGCTTTTGACTCAGCTTTACCTCTACAGACCTGTTTGACCTTGAGTGACTCACTTAATTTCTCTGATCCCTGAGGTTCCTCAGTTTAGCTGGATGGTCCTTCAAGTTCTGCCAGCTTTCAAATCCTCCTCATCTGGAGTCTCTGCTTGAATCCTGGAGACATGAGGCAAACCAAGTGCCCTCTTGCCAAAGGTTGATTCATCAAATAAAAGCACGGACAGGAGAGGACTGAGCAGCAAACTTCCCTGAGATGGAGTGTGCATTTCCCAGAAAAGGGAGTTAGGGCACTCTAAAGAAAGAGTTTCTTCAAAAAGAAGAAAATTAAAAACACTAACAAAGGCCATTCAAAAAAAGGAGAAGAAGGCGAGTTTTCATGCTGTGAGGAGACATTTTCCATATCCTCTTCCTCTGTAGCCACTCTGCCTTCCTGGTGCCTCTAGAGTTCCCATTCTCGAGTCTCTTTGGGTCACAAAAGTGAGATTCGTGTATTGAACAATCTGAGCTTGGTACAAAAGCAAAATGGTTTTACTTTCTCCTGCTGCTGCCTTCAGTGATACTTCCCCTTTCCTATCGCTCAAACACATCTTGGGTGAATTCCTCAGCTCTTTTATTCATTTTAGGCATTAAAAAAATGTCCATTCCAACTCCAAGCTTTAATCTCCTATCCTCTTGCCTCCCGCTGCTATGTGATTCTTACCATTTGCTTTTCATAGACACAATAATTTCGACTTACTTAATTAGTCATTTTTGATCATTTTGTTCACATTTCATTATTTTAAATAAATAAATTATATATATATATAATTTATTTATTTAAGAGAGAGAGAGCCCATAAGTGCGTGGGGGAGGGGTGGAGGGAAAGGAAGGGAGAAAATCTCCATCAGACTCCAAACTGAGTGTGGAGCCCCATGCAGGGCTCGATCCCATGACCCTGAGATCATGATCTGAGCCAAAATCAAGAGCCGGGTGCTTAACTGAGTCACCCAGACGCCCCCTCCATTACTTTAAAAGAAAATATTTTAAACACTTTAACTGAAATAATTTCAGACTTAGAGAAAAGGTATAAAATCATCGAGTTCTTACATATCCTTAACCCAGATCTCCAAATGATAATATTTTACTTTATTTGCCTCATTATTCTGTTATATATATATATATATATATATATAATATATTTGCATATATTATCTTAACCATTCAGAGTAGACATAATATCCTTTTACTCTGGAATATGTCAGTGGGCATTTCTTTTAAAAACATGAAATTCTCTTTGGGCGCCTGGGTGGCTCAGTTGTTTGAGTGTTCAACTCTTGATTTCAGCTCGGGTCATGATCTCAGGGTCGTGGGATTGAGCCCCATGTCTAACTCCATGCTCAGTGGACAGTCTGCTTGAGATTCTTCCTCTCTTTCTCTCCCTCTTCTGCCTTTCTTCCGCTGTGTGCACACACATTCTCTCTCTAAAATAGATACATCTTTAAAAAAAGACCAAAAACACATGACATTTTTTTTTATATAACCACAGTATGATTTTCAAAGAGTAAAATTAACACTGGTGAAATACTATTTTATCTAATCTACAAACCTTATTCAAATTTCAGATTTATCCCATTCATGTCCTTATATTAAAATGAGAAAATTAACTTTTTCTGTTCCAAGATTCAGTCAAGGATCACACACAGCAATTAGTTGTCATTTCTCTTTAGGCTCCTTTTATCTGGAATAAGTCCTGACTCACTTTTTTTTGATTGTAACTTTTATGATCTTGACATTTTTGAAGAGTATAGGCCATCTACATTGTAGAATTTGCTGAATTAGCATGCAGTATTCCATTTACATTTATCTGAATTTTCTGTTGTTCTCTAGGAAATAAAGTTAAAGACAAAAAAAAAGAAGGTACTGTTCCTATACTTTAAAATCATGAGTCTATGAATTCTTACTGGTTATACTGAAACTTTCTAAAACATCTTCCAATTTGCATTTTAAAAGGCTTATTTGAATTTTATCAATACGTAATTCCCATGCAACAAAAGAGAGAAAGAAAGAAGAAAAGGGAAGGAAGAAAGGAGGGAAGAAGGGAGGGAGGGAAGAGGGAAGGAGGGAAGGAAGGAAGGAAAATGTATGACTCATTTCTAATTTAATACACTGCGTTACTGAGTACATTCCTGATGGGAACCAAATCCACTGGGTATAACTTTACACGCGTGTATCAGTTATTTGTTGCTGTATAACAAACCACTCCAAAACTTAATGGCTTTAAACAACAGCATAAATACTCGTTCAGCCCAAGCAAGGTGCATCCAAATTCCTGTCCTCTGGATCCTAAAAATGTTTTGCTACTTTAGCGCCACCTGAAGTGGGAGAAAGTATAGTGGAGGGGAAGTCAAATGGACTGTAGCTAAAAATGCCTTACTTTTATACATTTTATTTTTAAAAAGCCACAGTGTCAATACATCATTAGCTCTTAAATAGTGCCTTGGAGGCACTCTGGGCATGTGAGAAAAGTCTAAGCTTTGACAGCTCCACAGTAGGCCTATCTTTGCCTGCGAGTTCACCAGAACATCTCAGGTGAGGATGGAGATCCTGCTCTTCTAAGGCCGCCTTTGGAGGCAGAAGCTTCTAAAAAGAGTATTATACCTAGGTATTTCACATGTGTATAAACAGAGAAGATTTTGAGAGGCATGAAGCACCACTCTAGACTTACTCTTTTGGAGCATATTTGCTTCTCAAAGGACAAATATATTTATAAGTATATGACCTGAACCAAAAGCCAAAATAAATTGCTCCAATTTACTGAACTGCAGAACAAATTGAATCCAAATACACAAATTTTTATATAGCCACGAACCACAGCAAAGGTTGATTTCTTTCCCTTTCAAAAAAGCATGTTTTGCTTTCTTTCCCATAATGTTTTCATTAGTTTTGCTTTGGAATTTTAAAAAGTTCTATAGGTATATAGTATGCATGATTTTTGGCCAAATTGAGTTGTGCAAAAAAAAAAAAAAAAAAGTAACTTTCTTGTTTTCTTATAACTAAACTTAAGTCTATCCCAAGTTCTCATAGTTGCTTGGAAACTGAAAACTCACACAAACTCATCCATATAAATGCAATTTAAGTCACTGATTTTGCTGTAAATTTTGGTTTAAACTCAATCAAATTTCAAAATGTCTTCTTCCCCACCCCTTGGTTGGTCCTGAGATGGCTGTTGGACTTACCACCTAACTACCCCCCAAGGCAACTAGACTGGAAGCTGGGCCACCCACTCTCTGTACTTCCAGCATCTGGACTGGATGGTGATTCCATCAACTCTCAGTATCCCAAGCAAGCTGCACACTCAGGAACTCAGCGAGGGAGGCAGGCACTGCACAGGAATTTGCAAAGATGAGGGCTCCTATCAGTGCACCATGGGCCTGGATGTCAGGCCAGCTCAGGGAGCATGAGGAAGAAGTCTGCACACCTGAGTGGAGCTTGCAAGGGGACAAGCAAAGGAGACAAGAATAAGCCACACAAGAAAGGTGTTAATGTAGAAATAAAGTTTACTTAGTTGGACGTGATATATAACAGAAAGATTATAAAGCATTTGTAGTACTAAAGACTTCTTTCTATGGGGTGCCTGAGTGACTCAGTCAGTTGAGTGCCTGACTCTTGATTTTGGCTCAGGTCATGATCTCAGGGTCTTGAGATCAAGCCCTTGGTCAAGCTCTGAGCTCAGGGAGGAGTCTGCATGAGATTCTTTCCCTCTGCCCCTCCTCTCACTCTCACTCTCCCTCAAATAAATAAATAAATATGTATTTTTTCAAAAAAGGATTTCCTTCAATGGGCAGAAGACATGAACAGACAGTTCTCTAAAGAGATACAAATGGCCAACAGACACATGAAGAAATGTTCAACTCGGCATCAGGGTAATACAAATCAAAATCACAATGAAATAACACCTCACATCAGTCAGAATGGTCAAAGTGAGTAAGTCAGGAAACAACAAATGTGGGCGAGGATGTGGAGAAAGAGGAACTCTCTTGCACTATTGGTAGGAATGCAAACTGGTGTAGCCACTCTGGAAAACAGTATAGAGGGTTGTCACAAAGGACCTAAAAAAATAGAGCTACCCTATGACCTAGCAATTGCACTACTAGGTATTTACCCCAAAGATACAAATATAGTGATCTGAAGAGGCACCTGCACCCAAATGTTTATAGCAGCAATGTCCACAATAGCCAAACTGTGGAAAGAACCCAGATGTCCACTGGCAGATGAATGGATAAAGAAAATGTGATACACATACACACACACACACACAGGAGTATTACTCAGCCATAAAAAAGGGTGAAATCTTACCATTTCCATCAACATGGATGGAACTGGAGGGTACTACGCTGAGTGAAATAAGTTAACCAGAAAAAGACAATTATCATACAGTTTCACTCATATGTGGAATATGAGAAACAGCACAGGGGATCATAGGGCAAGGGAGGGAAAACTGAATGGGAGGAAATCAGAGTGGGAGACAAACCATGAGAGACTCTTAACTCTAGGAAAGAAACTGAGGGTTGTTGCTGGAGTGGAGGTGGGTGGTGGAAGGGGTAACTGGATGATGGGCATTAAGGAGGCACGTGATGTGATGAGCACTGGGTGTTATATGCAACTGATGAAAAACTGACCTCTACATCTAAAACTAATGATGTACTATGTATTGGCTAATTGAATTCAAATTTAAAAAAAATAAATAAATAGACTTATTTCCATTCCTTTTAATTATTTTTAAGAGATACTTAAAATCTATTACAATATTAAATCATTAAATTTTGCAAATACCCAAATGCATGCTCATTGGACCTTGGAGACCTATAGCCAAAGCCATGTATTTTTTTAAATATCATGACACTGGAACAATGAAACCCTCTTCACACTTACATTGAGCAGAATAATCATTATACAAAGTTAAGTCTTTAACTTTTAAGTCAAGTAACTCTTTAGAGATGATTCATTCTGAGAAGAGCGACACTGCAAGGGTGCACTGCCCATTTTTTGTCCGTGCTAGTCACCTTCCTACCTCCTCTGCCCCATCCACTGCTGCTCCTCTCACCTGTGTGGATCTGGCCTCCATTGCAAAGTGCTAGCACCTTCTGCTCTGCTAGCTCCTCTTCTCCTAGCTCAGCCCAGCCCCCATGTAGCCACACCAGGCTCCTGCCTGCCCTGAACCTCTCTCCATCTTCCCTGTCCTTCACAGAGCTTCTTCTTCCCTCTGTCTCTTCCTGTCACACCCTAGACAGATTAACAGCCCTTGTTTGTAACCACGCATTGAACTACTATGTTAGATTGATGGTGGGAATTCAGTAGGAACTCGGTGGAGCTGGCTTCATTTTGCTGTTTCCCAGTGGCTTTCTCTTCTTTGCATTCATAGGACCTTGCACCTGGCCTGGTAGACAGCAAGCGTTTTATTAATGCCTGCCAAATGAATGCAGGGGATGAAATAGCATAACCACACCAGGGCTCGATCCTGATTACTTTGAGCTAGCTGGAGTGAAGCTTTGACTTGAGCCAGACCCTTTTCTTTTTTGTTCAGTATTCCTCACCAGCTTATTCCAGGACAATTTTATTGTCTCATTTATTTATGAAAGGTATGACCATTGGCAACAGTGCTGACTTGGATTTTTCATTCATGATTAAGAAAGGCATTATTAATTGTTGACAGTGGCTAATAGGTATATAAGGATTTCTTGTGCCTTTATATAAGAAACTTTTTTATTTACTAAATTTTTATAATAAACTACATTATTTTATATAAACATATTATTTTATGTAAATATTTTATAATAAACTGTGCATTATAATCGCACAGTTATAACATTAGTAGAAATCAAAGAAAAAGGAAAAACCTTCATCTGCATGCCTGACACCAAAACCAGTTTCTATTCTTCCTTGCTTTGTCTCAATTCTTGCCCATGCGCTTATATAATTTTTGTAGTTGCAATCATTTATGTATATGTTTCTAAGCATATAGGCCTCTTACCTTAACTCTCTTTCAGCTTCTGGGCAGTCACTAAAACGTCAGGTAACTACAAGACAGTGATGTCCATGGTGTTGATGGTGATGGCTATCATCCAATAGAGCCCAACTCTGAGCCACTGCCATTCACATTCTGTTTCTAATCCCCACAACACACCCAGTGAGGCTGAGAACATGTCTAAGGTCACAAAACCAGTAGAAGAGTAATAATACTTGTCATCACTAATCCTTACCAATTACTTTACTCTATGCCAGGACCCCAGAAGCAGTTTACCTGCTTCATCCCATTTAATCCTCATAACAATGACACATTATTATTATTCCCACCCCCAGAGGAGGAAACTGAGGTTTAGAGAGCCTAAGTAATCAGCCCCGATCTCACTGCTAGAAAATGGCAGAGCTAGGAATTGACCCTCAGCTTTCTGACTGCAAAGCCTGACTTGTAACCGTGGATTTGAAACTGGATGTGGACTCCCTCAGATACAGGGCTTCTTCCCCTTTATATTTGACCTTATTGCTTTGACAGGGAGGGGGTGAAAATCTGAAATGAAAACAGTAATAAGTTGTTGGAGGAGTATAGATAGATAGATAGATAGATAGATAGATAGATATACTCATATATATGTATACTATATATCTATATATACACATATATAGATAGATCGATACAGATATATATTTCAAGATTTTATTTATTTGTTTGAGATTGAGAGAGAGCATGAGAAAGGAGGTGAGGCAGAGGGAAAGGGAGAAGCAGACTCCTCACTGAATAGGAAGCCCAACATGGGGCTCGTGGGGCTCTATCCCAGGATCCTGGGGATCGTGACCCAAGCAGAAGGCAGAAGCTTAATGAACTGAGCCACCCAGGTGCCCTGTTGGAGGAGTTTTTAAACAAGATTTTAAACTTTTAATTTATCAAACGCATATCTTAAATACACACCCATGCATATTTTAAACTTCCTATGGGAGAAGCATGCATCTCAGATTGGGACTGAATTGTTCACTTCACTGAACTTAGTCTCTCTGCTTCTATCTTTTTTTTTTGTTTGTTTTGTTTTGTTTTGTTTTTTTGCAATTTTAAAATTTATTATCCCAAAATACCTCCAATAATTTGAAACTTCTTAAAAGGAGACTTGATCTTTAATGAGCTTTGCTACTCTGGTCTGAGGATATTATATAGAATCTCATTGCTCTCAAATTCATGACCTTGCTTTCTGATAAAATTTAACGTGCAGAATGCTGATTTGGTGTTTGATTACTCCCTCGACTTTTAATCAAAACATCTTTTTATTTCCTCTTTGCTTCCATGCCGTTTAAGCATGAAGTGTGCTTTGCTGATCGGGCCCAAAGGAGTAGGATCATAAAAGCCTTCACTGTCACTTAGCTCCATGAGGACAGACAGGAAGACGCTGGGCAGACCAAGCTGGGAGAGCACTGAGGGTAGCCTTGTAGAGGGATTTCCTGAAAGGAAAAAGTGTGCAATAACAAAATAGATCTCTCTCTGCAAGCAACCTTTTTAAAAACTCAGTTTTAATTTGTGGGGATGATTTAATAAAGTGCAGCTGGCCAGCAAGAGTAGACTCAATGTTTTCTGAGAATTGCACAGTGCTTGATTTCTGGGACCAGCTGGAGCTCTTGATGTTCAGATTCTAGAGTGAAGTGGCCTTGCTGCGGGCTTTCTGTTCCTGAATGGTTAATGTTAACAGGGTAATTTTGTAGAGATAGAAGTTGGGTACCAGTTGATAAACGAGGCAGGGTTTATTTACATTTCTGGTCACGTGGGTCACATAGTAGAGGGGCAGTAACCCTCTCAGAATACAGTGGGCTCAATTCATGAATAGGAAGACTTAGCAGGGGAGGAGCCACGATCCCGTGAACTGGTAGCCTCTATTGGCCAATCTCCTGTGCTCAAGGGTAGCGAACAATAAGGAGTAAGATTTAGCTCCAGCCCTAGCAAATATATTTATAGTCCAGGAGAGGAGACTGGCACAGAAGTTGATGATCCCCATATGGGCCGTTTCCTCAGCCTTAGCACTGTTGAGATTCGGGACCAGATAACTCTTCACTGCAGGGCTGTTCTCTACATTGTAGGATGTTAGCAGCATCCCTGGCCTCTACCCACAAGATACCAGCAGCACCCCCACCAACCCCACGGTTGACAAGCAGACCTATCCCCAGACATTGCCAAGTGTCCCCTGAGGGGCAAAATTGCCCTCGTTAAAAACCGCTGGTGTAGGGAGGCGGTGAGCACTGTTTGTGTCAAGGGAAAGTCCAGAATGCTCTAGGAAGGGAGGAAGGATGCCCAGGTAGCCTTGGAGTAAAGTGAGGTGGTCATGAAAGTTCCCTTGAGGTGGTGACCCTGTGTCTGGTGCGAAGCACGAGGGGCGCTAACATGTGGAGTAAGACCAGCATAACAAAGGACCACCCGCATCCTGAACATGCAGAGGGTATGCAGGACAGTCAGTCTCTACCTCAGTATTGCGGGGAAGTCAAGGGTGTGTGTGTTGGGGTAGTGGACGGTAGGACATGAGACTGTGAAAGGGCAAGTGTGTCACCATAGGCTGCGAGGAGTATCTGTGGGCACAGGTGTGTCATTGCCGGACCTGCAAGCAGTGGGTTGGGAGGATCAGACTTCTGATCGTTCTGGCCACGGTGTCAAAGATAGGTTACAGTGGGCTCTCGAATGCACGGGGTGCTGTGCTACTCACTTCACTCTTTCCACTCGGTCCTCACAACAGGCTTGGGAGAAGGAAGCCCATTTATATAGACAGGGATTTAAAAGAGCCAGGCCTCCCCACTCCCCACTCACTGCTGCGCATCTTGCAGGAGAGCAGGACCAGGACCTTCCGTGAGATGGTACAGAGGCCTCTTCTGCAAGATGAACTGGGCCTGGCTTATCTGACAGTTTTGTTTGGCATCTGCTGTGAAGGAGGTGATGTCAGGGCTTCTGCCATGAGCCCACGCACATAGGAGGTGGGGGGATCCTCCCAGGGACTCGTTAGGCAGACATAGGTCAATATGCAGTCGTTAAGAAGCAGGACAGCCATGTGCCTCCTGTGTTGTTCTTTTCTCACATCACACTTTCATCAGGCCCCAGATGTTTGTTTACTTCAGCAAGCATTTACTGGGCACCTCTTACGTCCTCATAGGGCTCTGGGGGAGATGAGGAACTTGAAACCTGTGATCCTCACTTTTGCAAGAGGAGCTTGACCTCGAAAGAAAAGCAGCTCATTTTGGATGTGCCTGAGGACCTGCCCCTCACCTCTCCCTCTCTAGGAAAGCCCGTTTTCCATTTTTTTTTTTAAGATTTTATTTATTTATTCACGAGAGACAGAGAGAGAGAGAGAGAGAGAGAGGCAAAGACACAGGCAGAGGGAGAAGCAGGCTCCATGCAGGGAACCCGATATGGGACTCGATTCTGGGACTCCAGGATCATGCCCTGGGCTGAAGGCAGGCATTAAACTGTTGAGCCACCCAGGGATCCCCGGAAAGCCCGTTTTCCTATGGGAAGAATTGATTGCTGAAAAGTTTGGCTAAGGGAAGTTTCCAGGAGAGGAAATGGACCAGGCTGGCCTTATCCTGGTGAACTTCCTCGCAATGGAACCCCTGGACGAGGCAGTGGAATTGGCCATCTTCCCCATGCTCTGTTGGGCTTCCATTCACAGGCTACGTGCGGAGCCCTGTTCTATTATGTACGGCATTTAATTCCCATAGCAATCTATAGGTACTATGACTCTCTCCTCTTCACATATGAAGACATGAAAATACAGACAAGCTAAGTAGTTTGCCCAGGGTCACACAGCCTTTCTGGAATAAACTCAGGATTATAACCCAAGGCCATCAGCCACAACTACCAGGGCCTATGACATTGGCTGCCATACAGTGCTGCCTTCTGCTGAGCTGGCTAAGGGCTAGAGGGAAGGGGCACATTCTAATCAGAAGAGTAACAGGTCACTTTATTAAGAAATGTGCAGAGTCAAGCAGGGTAGGCACATGGTAGAAAGAGAATAGAATCTATTTTATTTTTTTAAAGATTTTATTTATTTATTCATGAGAGACACAGAGAAAGAGGCAAGGACACAGGCAGAGGGAGAAGCAGGCGCCCTGCAGGGAGCTCGATGAAGGACTCAGTCCCAGACCAGGATCACAACCTGAGCCAAAGGCAGACACTCAACCACTGAGCCATCCAGGTGCCCAAGAGAACAGAATTTACATCAGACAACCCAGGTGGTGTTGGTAACTGATACTAACTAGTTTTGTAACCTGGAGTGTCAGCTAACCCCACCAAAGCTCAGCTGTCTCATATTGAACTTGAGGTTAGCAATATTGACCTCTCAGGTAGTTTAAATATCAGATAGACTCTATAAGAGTGTCTAAAACAGGGACGCCTGGGTGGCTCAGTGGTTGAGTGTCTGCCTGTGGCTCAGGCCGTGATCCCGGAGTCCCAAGATCAAGTTCCACATCAGGCTCCCCATAAAGATCCTGCTTCTTCCTCTGCCTGTGTCTCTGCCTCTGTGTGTCTTTCATGAATAAATAAATTAAATCTTAAAAAAAAAAATAGTGTCCAAAACAGCTCCTGACACTAAGTAAATACTCTGTAGATACAAGCCGAGTGAAAGATGAATGAGGGGTGCTTCATGGATACAGGTTTGATTGGCCTTGAAAAAAGTGTCAAGTTCATTAACAAGAGTATAATAAAAATCAAACCCATGGAGAGTGTTCAGGAAATGGATCCAGAGGCATGTGTATGTTAGGGCCACTTATACTGAGATCGTACCATGTGCTGTCACAGTCCTGTGAGTCATAGACCATTAATAACCATGAATTAGGGAACTGTGCTATGTATGTAGGGTTTCCCCATTACATGCATTTTACAGATGCTTAACCACAGGCTGCTCTGGGACACAGCCTCTCCTCAAATGTCTGCTGAACTGAAGAACAGGCTGCACTTGACACAGAGTGTGTCCAGCTCAGAACGCACGGCTTGACTTTGCTCTCACTCCCTGTCCTACTTCTCAGGATCCCACTCATGTCTGCTTGCCTGGGTTATACTCCTCAATAAAGCAGTATCAGCCCATGGCTTTGGCCTCAAGCACTGCTTCTGAGGAAGCCAGAACAAACACAGACCTTTTTTCTTTTTTTTGGTCAAAGAAAATACATTGAGGTAGATATGCGTGGGAGAAAGAACCCCATTTCCATACACAAGAGGATAACCCAATTGTCTATACTTTTATACAGTTTCTATTTCTAAAATTTTCAATTAGCTAAATGATTGTTTTATTATACTATTTAAACATATGCATTAGTTTCTTCCCAAATCAACAGATATGATGTGTAGACATAAGCTGAAAAACCACAGTGAGAATAAAAAGAATAAAGAAAATAGATATTCCATTAGCATGAATTCAGGGGGAGCTATAGGCACCTTCATCATCTACTATTTTATACTATCATCATTTTAATGAAATTAAAGAAATAATTAAATGTTGAATTTCATATATTGGAAGAGGCATCAATTAGAATATACAAAAATGTAGTAAACACATTGAGCGTACTAAATACATTTCAATTATTTCCTAACTTCCTTAGGTGTTAAAGACAACCACACGACTTACCATGACTTGGAGTTTCAAGTCTGTTCAACAAAGCTTCATTCTGAGACTTATTCCAAACTGAATTTCATTCAGAGAGCCTTGGGAAATCTCTTTTGGCCCAAGTGCTGCATAGCGAATCCTAGAGCCAACAGCATTCCCCATTAGTCCCTTAGTGTTTATTCTCCAGGGACCAATATTAATGCGAGCAAAAAAATTTTTTTTAAATTAAAAAAAAAAACTGCCTTGGATTTTGCATGCTTTCACCAGAAAAGGGGTTAAATCTCTTTCACTTCCCTAGGCAGGTCTGTTTTGTAGTGAGAATCCCACTGATACAGTAGGAAAGAGCTCTGGGAAATCTCTACCCCCAAGTGGCCCATTTCACAGATGAGGACACTACCCAGACACAATGACCATCCTTGAGGTGAACTATTCTCAGACTGGGTAAACATGGCTAACTAAGATGGCAGGATCTACATTTCAAAACTTAGAAGAAACAGTCTGTTATTCACATAGCTCATTCATTTGATAAATAACAACTTTGCTAGAAGAACCAAATTAGTTTTGGAAAGGATGAAGTCCCTTATGCTAGAGTTTTCTGGAATGGCGTTTTAACTTTGCTTTTCCTACTTGTGCTGCAGGTAGACTGAGAAGGGTTAATGCCAATTTGTATAGCTATTTCTATGCATGTAATTATGTAGTACTTCCTTTACCTTTATTTCCTCCAGTCCTACTTCCTAGCAACTTGCAAACAAAAATCCATATCCTGGCCATATTCATTCCATCTTTCTACAGGAGTAAGCTGAGAGTCTTCTGATGGTTCCAGTCTGAGCTATGGAGTCAGAATAACTGGATTTGAATTCTGGTTCTGCCATGGACCAGATCCCTGAATTTGGGCAACTGACTTGATAGTGCCTAAGTAACCTCTTTCTATCATCGCTTCCTCACCTATAAAATTACGATGGTTTCAGTACCCATCCTCCCATCCTGCTTGTACAGTGCCTAGTGTTGTTCCTTTAAAAAAATATTTTATTTATTTGACAGAGAGAGAGAGAGAGAGAGAGAGAGAGAGGGATTGAGAGAGTTCAAGCCAGGGGAGGAGGCAGAAGGAGAAGCAGACTCCCCACTGAGCAGGTAGCCAGATGAAGGGCTCCATCCCAGGGCCCTGGGATCATGACCTGAGCAGAAGGCAGATGCTCAACCGAGTGAGCCACCCCTGGATGCTTTTCACACAGTAAACATTTGACAAATGTTGGCTACTGATAAATGCTTAAAAAGTATTTAGTTAGAAAGAACATATTAAGGGGAAGGAGGGTAATTACCACAAAGAAGCAACCTGTAGATTCTTGCTTAGACCTTTTCAGCTCCTATATTTTAGGAACTAACATAATTTCTCATGCTCCCAGAAGGAAAGAGGGAAAGAGGATGCATACCTATTTTTTTAACACCAGAACCTTGTTGTCAGATAAAATTTACATATATAAGGCATAGTATGCTTCCAAAACTTAGGGTGCAAATTTAGCCACATTACCTCCCCCACCCACGCCACCCACGCCACGCCACCCCACTTAATAGCTAGAACACTCAAGTACTCTGTTAAAAAAAAAAAAAGCCCCAGATATTCCCCTTTATTCAAGAATCCCAGGGGCTTGTTGGGTCAATACCAGGTGGAAGGAGAAATGGCCTTGCGTTGTTTTACAACCTCCTGCTGCTCCTCCTGCCCGGAGGTTGGCCCCTGTGTGGACAGACCTGCAGATTCCGCAGGCGGCACCCAGCAGGGGCTCAGCTCCAGCTCCTGGCGTGGTGGTCACAGCTCTGAGAGCACGGTCATAGGACCAGCATTGCTCTCCAGGATATACAAGTGCTGCGCCGAGGGCTGCCAGCAAAAGCCACACACTTCCGGCTCAAGCCAGCCTTTGTTCCAGACCGCAAGCCCTTTCTCTCAGCCTGGGTCCTCACCCTCGCTACCTCTTCTCTCCTTAATCACTACCTATTTTTAGGATTTTTCACCTATGCAAATGTGTCTGCCTCCTCCACTGTTTACCAGGGCTGCCGTAGCTAAGCACCACAGACTGAGTGGCTCAAACAGCAGAAGTTTATTTTCTCATCATCCTGGAGGCTACAAGTCCCAGATCAAGGTGTCAGCAGGATTGGTGGCTTCTGAGGCCTTTGTCCTTGGCTTGCAGATGGCTGTCTCTTCCTTGTGTCCTCACATGGCCCCGTCTCCAAATACAGTCCCATCTGAGGTCCGGGGGAAGAGTGGGGTGTGGAGGCCGAGAAAATTAAGGCCATTCCACTTTAAGTTCAGCGTTAGCACAAGTACAGCCATGCCAGGCCCCTGTGAATAAGAGCTGAACTTTACCTTACTTCAGTTACAGGAAGAAAACAGCTTACAGCTTAACGTCCTAGGAAGCCCCTATTAGAATGAGAACAGAGCTCAATGCCCTTGAAAGCCCCCTATCAGAATGTAAACAGAACTTGACAAATTCCTCCACCCCTTCTGGAGGTCCCCTAGACCGTTCTATAAAAAACTAAGCTGAAACCCACCTCGGGGTCCAAGTCCTTGCTCCCTGCTCCGCTGTGTCGGGTACACTTGGACCCAAGCTCCCGTAAATAAACCCTCGTGTGTTTGCATCGGTGTCGGCTCCTTGGTGGTTTCTCGGATTCGCGATCTTGGGCATAACATGGGGGTGAGGACTTCAACATTTGAAATGTCGGGGGGATGCAGTTTTCAGCCCATGATGCCAATAATTAACTCTACATACTTAGGGGTATAAATTAACCGTTTTAATTTAAGAGAGAGAGGGTGGGAGGAGAGACGAAGGGAGGGAAGGAGAGAGGGAAGGCAGGGGGAGAGACAGAGAGATTGATTGGTTGACTGGAATGTTCCAGGGAGGCTCTGTTCTTCCAGGACCATGGGCACCCCGGGCCAACCTTACTAGGATAAGCCACTTGAGCGGCTGTTCAAACATTTAAAGGGGGCCCCGCTCCACCCAGAAGCCCAGAGTGAAAGAGATGGCTGCAGAGCGTCTCCGGTTGACATGAGCGTGGAGGGTCTGGGCCCTTCCCTCTCTCCTCACTGCGGCACCTGTGACAGGCACCCTGCAGAAACCTTTGGCCCCGAGGATTGCAGGCCCCCCCTATGAGTTCCTCACAGCTACACAACTCATCAGAGTTTGAAACGGGCGTGCACGGTATCACCTGACCATCCTTCCATTCTCGAGGCTCACTGTCGCTGCAGGGCTCCCGAGGCCTTCCCGCCCCCATGCGCCCAGGCAGGCCCCGTGCGGCCTGCTCCAGTTTTTGGCTTTGCTTCTTTTGGGGGGTGGGCTGGTTTACCACCTGCCGGCTCCGATACCCAAGACAAGCCAAGAGGCAACAGTTAGATGCAGCCTCCCTGTGACCTCTTTGCACACACCAGGCCAATAAAACTCGGGCCGAATGACAGTGACAGCTGCCTCGTGGCATTCAGAGGGACTCGAGCGGTTCAGTTCCGCGGTCTCAGGGACAAGTGTATCATTACAGCCGGGCTGCTGGGAGAGAAGCCACCCACACCCACCTCGGGGACGGAGCAGGGAGGGGACTCTCGGGCACCTGCAAGGCCCCACTGAGCGCCCTCCGCGAGCTCCCTGCCGGCGACAGCTTGCGGGGGACACTGTCCCAGCCTGGGGTGCCCAAGGCCAGTGGGTGAAGAGGAAGGAGGATGGGGGCCAAGCAGTCAAGGGCTCCCTGCAGGGACAAGGGCCCCCGGAGGATGGTGCTCCTGCGCGGGAGGCAGCCCTTCGCCCCGTGGGACTGACAGCCTGCTCCCGGGCAAGGACCCCCGGGCCCTGCTGAAGCGGGGCATGCGCCACGTCAGCTTCAGCCTGGTCACCAAGGGAATGACGGACGTCCCCGACTTCCTGTGGGGCTTGTCCGAGGTGCAGAAACTCAACCTGTCTCACAACCAGCTCAGGGCCGTGCCGGCCGACGTGGGCAAGCTGAGCCGGCTGGTGGTCCTGAACCTCTGTGGGAACCACCTGCGGAGCCTGCCCCGGGAAATCAGCGTCCTCCAGAGCCTCAAGGTCCTGTTCCTGAACATGAACTGCCTGACCGAGCTGCCCGCCGAGCTGAGCGCCTGCAGGAGCCTGGAGGTCCTGAGCCTGTCCCACAACTGCCTCTCCCAGCTCCCCGCCAGCCTCGCCGACCTCTCCAGGCTGCGGAAGCTCAACCTCAGCAACAACTATTTTGCTCACATCCCCATCTGCGTGTTCGCGCTGAAGGAGCTGGATTTCCTGCACGTGGGTTCCAACCGCCTGGAAAACATCGCCGAGAGCATTCAGTGCCTGGCGGGCCTGCAGATCTTCATCGCCGAGAGCAACAACATCCACTCCTTCCCACGGTCGCTCTGCCTGCTGACCAGCCTGGAGCTGCTGAACCTCAACAACAACGACATCCAGACCCTGCCGGACGAGCTCTACCTGCTGTGGAGACTGGGGCGGATTGCCTGGAACCCCATGGACAAGGGGCTCCACATTTCCCATAACCCGCTTTCCAAGCCTCTGCCGGAGCTGGTGGAGGGGGGGCTGGACATGCTCTTCAGTTACCTGAAGGACAAAAAGCACCACTGACCGGACCCCAGGGGTGCAGCCGGTCGCCGGCTCGTGGACACCTGTCGCACCTGCCGGCTGGGTACCGCTCCAGCCCCAGCTTTCTGCTCTTACTGTTCATGTTGGTTAGCGCTTGTGTCCGTATTTGCCGAATGGTATTGAGCACTCATTCTACGGAGGTGTTTGCTTTTACCTGTGTACGTGTCTAAGAAGCCCCATGATGTGTGATGTTCATCTCATCCCAAACATGTCTTTGGTTTTCTCCAAAGAGAAACCATTCCAATTCTCCCAAGGAGCAGTGGGAGTCAGCCCTTGGGATAGTTGACAGCAGGTCTGATTCAATGGGACTCAGAAGTCAGATTTTTGCTAAGTATGTGCCGTGGGCCAAGGGTGGCATGAGACACTGACACCATCTGGTTTCAACCCTCGAATTGGCAGCCTGCAGTCAGGGCGCAGCCCCGAGACGTGCTCCTGCATCAGCCTCCATCAAGCATCACTGAGGACCAAAGAGCAAGCTAGAGCCCTGCTCTGCTGGCAACGACCAGGTCAACCAGAGCTTTCTCCCCCCTGAGTTCTGGGGGAACAATCATAAGAAATGTGTTTCTAAAATGACCGTAAAGTAACAATCAAGCTGCTCATGTTTACGTCTGCTGGTGAGTGACGGGAATAGCATGATGGCTTTCGGATAATAAATACAAACCAATTTTAACACAGTTTCAACCTTCTTTCCCAATCCTCTGGCACACCGTTATACCCCTCTGCTTTTCTAGAGACACCAGATGATGGTTAAATCATCCAATTCTAATTTCTCTTCTCCCTTACTAGATTTGCCCTCTCAGGGGTGAGCTAATAATTGGGGGAGAAAATTATCAAATGGCAGGAAAGAGGAGGTGAGGCATAGGCAAGCAACACACACAGAAAGTAATTACCCTTTTCACATTCAAAGGAGGGTAATATTTGCCACTTGGCTTTTGCATGTGGACATTTAAAAAATGAGTTTGGTGACATTTAAAAGTTCTTTGAACAAAAGGCTCTGTAAAACTATTAAGTTTGTTTTGCTTTTAATTCTAAGAGTACACAGCTGTTAGTTAAACATGGACATTAGGATGAGCAATTACAGAATTCCTGCCACCAGGGTCATCGGATCTTAACTGCTGTCACAGCAGCCAAGAGCCCCTAAGACATGACGGTTTATACAGAGGTAAAGAAATTCCAATGAAAAGGTGGCAGTGAAGAAAGCACAGTCCCTTCAGATCACTGGAGAGCCAACTGCTCAGGTTTGGGGGCCAATTTGTCTATAGAATATAGCAAACGATATCAAGACTTAGATTTGGGGTTGTTGCCAAGACTCGTCTAATTTCTTAATACCCTTGGTTAAACATGTATTTCTTAGCACCTTCTTTAGGCTGAACACTGGGCTAGAAGCTCGAGAGGAATAAATGTCCTGCTGCTTCTACCAAGGAACTCATGGTCTGGAGAAAGAGACAGACCCATGTGGGTTTCTATAACATGTGGCAGGTTGTGATCCCTGCTAAAGGGAATTGTAAGCAAAGTCTACAGCAGGGTTGACACACTGGACGGTGTGGACTAGACTGAGCCCCGAAGCCTCAGTAACCAAAGAACGGTGACTGAAGGACATGACACGAGCCAGTCACACCCTCCGTTCCCTAGAGTTATTTCGTCCCCATCCGCCACCCCCACCCCGCCGGGAAAGAATGCAGTGGGGAACCCCCTCTCAGGTTCTGAGCTCAGGCAACTTTAGCATGGAGCTGCTCAGAGGGGTCCACATAACTTATCCATGGAAAAATCACTTTTCCCAGTAGACTCCCAAGTCAATTTTCCGATACACAAAAGAGGGAGGCCAGTTCCTGTTGGCTGTTGGCTGTTATCATCAGATACCAGAGTTCCATTAGCACGTTCATGCGTGAGCTCTTCTGTTGCACCACTGCAAACAGATCTTACCAGTGTCACGGGGAGGCAGCTGAAGAAATCCCCTCTCAACTCCCCCTCCTGCAGCATGGAGATCTGTGTGTCCCTGCCAGGCGCACACAGGCACACTCCGGTAGCCTCACCCACGTTAGCCCGCTGGAGCCAAGGCTATTTAAAGACTTCAGTGGAATTCTTCCTTGACCTCATGACTCAGTGGGACTTGCAGGGCGAGCCTTCCTCCGCAGAGCAGAACTGGGCAGATCGCTTACTGCAGCTTTTTGGCTGGAGCGCACGCAGCTGTCAGACAAACACCGGCATGTGCCAGGATCACACCCGTTGCTGTCTGCTGCTGAAGAACTACTTGGGCTCACACTGAATTTCCATGACCTTGCACTGGGCAGAGGCAGGCCCGGACAGCAGCACTGCGCCTTTCCTGCTGAACCATCCTTTTATTTTCTCTCCTTGCTTTTTCAGTCACTTGATCTCACAGTAACTCGACTCCAGGGAAAGCACGGAACCATATTTTGAAGGTGACCCAAGAGCTGATTATACTTCCTTATAGGAAAAAAAAAATGGTATCGACTTGGTTGCCAGCTGCACTGGTACCTTCCAAAAGTATAGTAGCAAGGGTTTCTTTCTCATGCTCAGCGTTGAGGAAATCATACGAGTAATAGTAGTTGCCCGATATGATTTAGATATTGATTCTTTGTGAATGCTCCTTTTTTATTGATAAAGGGAAGTGCTGAGAAATTAAAACAGTAAAAGTGCATAGTTGTTCAAAAATGGCAATGTGGAGGGACTTTGACACAACCTTCAGTGTCTTTGCTGTCAAATTCAGCAGTTTGCTGACTGACTGTGAATGCTTCTTGCTTCTCTTTTGTAGTTCTAATACTGTCACATTCAAATAACTCCCAGGTATTTCTAAGGCTTTGGAAATCAAAGCGCTGAGGATGGCTGCACTGGCTGTGGAGTGTATTTAGCCAAAGAATACGCACTAATTGGGTGCTTGATGCAGGGAGCTGGCGGCTCGCATTCCCGATGATATTGTGGTTTTCATGTCACTTGGCTCTCTGTAAGGAGCAATCTCAGTGGTGTGTTCAGAAACACCTTTTGAAGCTGTTGCAGACTACAAGCGTACAATTAAGAAAAAAATCCTGCGTTCATGGGAAAGTAAGATGACTTTGAAAAGACACATCTGTTCAAGGAATAATACCGCTAAATGCATAAACCTGCTGCACAGTAGAAGGAAAAATGAAGCCATTTCTCTGCTTGTTGACTTAATAAATGGTTAATAGAAGAATTGTGCTCCATTTTTGGGCTTTAGTTAATAGACTGGCTTTCTGTAGTTACCTAAGATAGAGTAACTTCGGAGCGGTGCACCTGTATCTCACAATGAAGTCATGCTGGCACTGGAAAGGGAAAGAGGGAATGATGTTATTATTTGCAGGGACACATTAAACTAAGCCCCTTTCTTGTGGTGATGGATTATTGCTTTTTAAGATTCCATTTCATATGCCTCAAAGCACACACTGAATATGCATTTTGGTAGCTATGCATTACAAACAGAGGAAGATTAAAGGACGATGGGCTTGGTCCCTGGAAGACACAGGCAGGTATCAGCATCCTGAGATTACTTGGGTGCATGAGGCTGGGCTGGGGTGCTTCTCTTCAGTAATACAGATGAGCTAGGGGAGTCTGGATAGAGTCACTGAGATGTTGTTACAAATGATGAAAGATAGAAGATAAGTTCAGAAAAGGATCTAGAAACCAAAAGAGGCAGAGATTCAACCTGTTAGACTTGGTGAACATGAAGTTCTACTCAACTGTTCCATCGATATCTATTTAAGTACCTACATGTGTTCTATCCTATTACTCCACCAAGGAATTCTTTTCAGTTCTCTGTGAGATACACTTGAGAAACACAAAATACCCAGCCTGGATGAAATGTGCAACTAAATACCAGTACCCAGTAATTATAATTCATCCAAGAACACCAAAATACAGCACCTTCAAATATTTTAAGAAAACAAAATAAAATTCAGAGAACATGAAAACGACTATAAATAATAACGGGAACAATCTTGACCTTGTGGAGAAAAGAACTTTTTACAAGAGTTCCTTTTAAGTTACCTGTCAAGTTATGCATTGAATCCAAAGCATTACTAATTAAAAAGAAAAGGACAGCATAGTAATAAAAGGGAAGCAGAGAGGGCTCATAATGAATTTGTAAGAGCTTGGGCGTCATTAGGCAAACATCACTGAAAGCGATTAGCATGAAGCTTGCTATGCAGATTTTTGAAGTGGTGTCAAAGGAATCTACTTGCAAGGAGAAGGCGTATTTTCTGCTGCTTCTAGACTCACTCTTTATTTCAGCACGAGACAGAAAATGGAAGATGAACTGGAGTCCATCCCCAAAGTCTCAAAGTATTTCCTGATGCTCTGGAGAGAAACATGCATTGTGAAAGCTACAAGGCTATTGGCTGCCAATGGAACATTGTGTCATCACCCATGTTCTTTTTTCTGGAGTTCCCCGGAAGCCAGTGTGCCAGGACATGCCACTCCTCGGGAGAAGCCCATGTTCTTCTGTCTCCTGAATGTCATGCACCTGGGGAGAGGCTTTGCAGGGTGGTAGGGAAAGTTCTGCACCGAGAGCCAGATGGGTCAGTTGCATAGCATTTACCGAGCATCGCTGCATCCTGACACTGTACAAGTGTTGGGGACAAAGGAACAAGGTCCTACCCTCCAGGGGCTCCCATGTCCAAGGGCCAAGAAGATGTGGCTCAGCTAAAGTTCTAAATCCTGGGAGGATGATGCCCTAGCAGATGCATAAATAAATACAAAGGCATGCGGGTGAGATTATAGTAGGGGCAGAGGGTGATAGATTACTGTAGTGTGAGGTACACACCATCTGACATGATAGCTATTGAGCCAATGTCTCCTTCATTTTGCTTTGTCTTGATGGAAAATTTGTGAATCTTACCATCTCAGAGAGGTCTGCTTTATAAACACCTTTTGGCTTTTTTTTTTTTTTTTTCTTCCTACCTGAATCTAAGATGTTGGGCAAGCACAGGGCTGGAGAGGGCATATCCTGGTAATGGCGGCACCTTGTACCACGGGTTCCAGAGATACTCCCAAGCCTCTCCCCAGCCTCATTAGGGGCAGGGAGGGTTCCGAAAGGACCCGGATTGGCAGTGGTCCTCAACACTGACTGTTCATCAGAGTCCCCTGCGGAACTTCAAAAAAGAAATCCTCAATTTTAGAGAATCCAATATAGCTGGATTAAGTGGGGCCTGGGCTTCTTACTCTTAGGTATTTTTATTAAAACTCTCTCGGTCATTCTGTAGCTGAGGCTGTGCTGAGAAATGCTGATGTAGGTTCTTTCCGAAACAGTGTGATGTGGGACTCCTAAGCCAATGGTTGCACCTACCCACTGAGAGAGGGAAGTAAAAGGTAAGAGGTCCCTGAACCTGGCTGGCACAGGGTGATTAGATTCATCTGGGCACTTGTTAAAAATTTTGAATCCCAGGTCCCTTTGGTGTATCTTTGGATTCAGGAAGTCCAGGGCAGGGCCCGGCATGTGTAGGTCTGACAAGCACTCCAGGTGATTCCTATCACATGACAGACTGGAGAAAACGTGGGCTAGCAGAATGGGTCCCACTGGAACATGGGAAAAGCTCTGTATTCCAGACTCAGTGATGACCTGGGTGTGCCGATTTCCCTGCCTGGCTCTGCCATCAGACTTGGAACTCTTTGCTGACTCTTATCTTTGCATCCGGGACACAGAAGATATTCAGTGATGATGTATTGAATGAATGAATGAGTTAATAAGGAAGCGAACCAGTGCACACAGATGATTTAACCTCCCGGGGCCTCGGTTTTCTGTAAAGTGAAGTCATTAAACTTATTTTAATGTGAACTCACTTTAAACTTTCTTCAGTCTTAAAATTCTGCTTGTATTTTGTTTTGTTTTTTCCTTTGTCTTCCCCTTATCTAATGCCTCAGTGAATAGGCAGCTGAGCTTATAATCATTGTGATTACTCAAGAAAAGCAAAAACGTTGAGGAGATTGGTCAAGACCAGTACGAGTGTTTTATTATCTCCTTGCGGCACCACAGAAAATATCATTTAATTTTGATTCAAGTTTGCAGACCTCCAGATTGTCTGGATTCCACTTCTAACTTTTTATTGGATTGGAGGCTCAGAGAAATAGTCCTGTTTGGCTTTGTTGACTGGTTGATTTAAAACTCCTCCTGTTTTTCTGGAAGAGAAAAGAATTCATAATTGTCCTTTTTTCCATTAAAAAAAAAAAAGCTTATTGGATTTGGTTCAATAACATAACTTGAGCATTTGGGAGTGGTAATCTTTCCTCTTTAAAAAAAAACATCTGTGTTCCAAAGTGTGACTTGAACTCTTGTGATAAAATTCATGCCTCTTCCATAGCACTTCTCTGTCCACATGTGCAGATGAGTCAAATTTGAATTTTGGCATAAATTTTCAACAGCAACTTCTGCAAATGAACCCACATAAGGCTGCAAAATAGCTCTCCCCTGGGTTTCTCTGCCGCTTACTAGTGGTCCTCTGTGCCTCCACTGCTTTAGTCAAAGTCATGAATTGATAATATCGATATTGTGGAAATTGGAAATTAACAACCTGCATATGTTTTTGACAAACGTTCCTTATAAGATGGTAGGTTATGGTTGTGTTTGATGAGAATTCTTGAATAATTTTGTTGCCATAAGTACTTAGAGAATTCAAAGTGCAGTTCCGGTATGATCCTCCCAGGCCAAGATACAAACGACAAGGTTAGGGAATGTTTTCATTCTGGAAACCACAGAAGTAGTCTAAACAAAGAATCTAGCCAAGAAGAGTACAAATCTTCTGTATGGTTTCCTATTTTATATTTTCTTATTATCATGATTTAAATGTCTATTGTAAATAAACTAGAAATCTGTTTAATCTCCCAGAAATGTATATAATGTTTGTTATAGAAAATTTTCATTGTTCATCTGGCCATGTAATATGTTGGCTCTAGAAAATTGAGTTTAATCACTTAGTTTGTAAAAGAACTTGCCAGGCTCTTATTATTAATTCACTATCTAAAATAGCATTTTTGTGGACTCTCTCCTAGAGCCGAAGGAGGAAACTAACTCTGTTTCTGATAGGTCAGGATGAACAGATGCATTTTTTTTTATGCCACCTGAGGCCAGTTCCTTCACAGTTATCACCCACTGTGCAAAGGCCAAGGATGAATTTGACAAAGCCACATGGCATGTGTGCAGCAAAGTGTCCACTCAGCAGGGCTAGGGTGTTCAAGCTGCACATTTCAAAGAAAAGCCTGGCCTTTGACCAATTCCTGGGAAATAACCTCTAAGCCCTTGGAGTGCCCCGTCTGATTAGTGTCTTTGTATAGACTTGGGCCACCCCAGATAGTCTTTGCTTACACTGTGATTTATGGCGTGGCCCCCCTTCACAACATGGTGTCATTGTGCCCTCTGGAGAGGCCAGAAACAAAGGAGCTAAGTCAGCCACACGGGAGCTCCTTGCCTACATGACAACTCCCACTAAAATCAAATAATCAGCAAGACTCAGGTGAGCTCCTGGGGTTACAGATACTCTGTACATGTCACACATCTTTGCCAGGGGAACTTGACACTGTCACACAAGTACAGTAGGAGAAGACAATGGAGAACTTGTGCCTGGTCTCTTCTGCCATATGCCCCCTTATCTTTGCTGATCCAGACTCGTGTCTCTTTGCCATAATAAACCATAACTATGAGTATAACAGATTTTCTGAATTTTGTGAGTCCTTCTATCAAATCATTGAACCTGAAAGTGGTCTTGGGGATGCCCCTAAACATGAATCAGAGAGTTGACTTTATGAGGAAAGGAAGAGAAGAGAAGCCACAGGCCCTCAGATTCTACCTCCATGCTGGCCACCTGTGGCTGGCATGCCTTTCTGGAAGAGAACTCACCTCCCTGATTATTCTCCCTTTTCATAGGGAAATCTTGAGCACAATAGTCAGACCCTTTGGTCCTGTCTCTCTGGTTTTGATGCTAGGAGTTTCTAAGAAAACCAGCAATAGAGCACCGGAAATCCTTGGCCATCATGGATTTGCCACAAGGATGGACCTTACTGTTTCCAGAGAAGACAATCTAGAATACCATTCCCTCCTCTGGAAGAAAGGTAAAGCCCTGGCCCCACTAACTTATTGTCCAGGCCAGCCAGGGGAAGAACCCATGTAATTTTTTGCTTTTGAGAGGGAGAGGAAGGGGTTGGAGGTGGAGGGAGAGAGAGAATCCCAAATAGGCTCTGTGTTCAGCGCAGAGCCCAACATGGGGCTCGATTCTATAACCCTGAGATCCCAACCTGAGCGTATATCAAGAGTTGGATGCTTAACTGACTGAGCTGCCCAGATGCCCCCATCTAATTTTTAGACATTCATGCTCCTCAACAACCCTTTGACAAGATATTAGACATATCACAATGTCCTCCCAAGTGGAATAAGGCTACTCTGTTAGGAGGCCATTTATAGGTCGATCTCTGTTATTCAACATATAGCTGAGATTCCAGAGTTAGTATCATAGATTTTATTCATTTATTCATGGGTGAGACCTTTAACCAACAGGTAATGAATGAATGCATGCATACCCTCCCCCCACACACACTATGTTAGACAATGATAAATGTATGAAGAAAAACAAAGCAAGGTGACAAGGAGAGAAGGAATAGGACTGGAAAGGTGTTGGTTATCAGGTTGTCAGGCAAGTTGCAGAGAAAATGATGTTGGAACAGAGACTTACCAGTAGGTAAGTAGGTAGACAGTAAGGCAGGTAGGAATTGTAGGAGAAAATATTCTAGGTGGGAGAGAAGGCATGTGGAAGGACAGAAGTGTGCCTGGTGTGTCCATGAATGGAATGAGTGCCGGGAGGACACTGAGGTCATACTGCTGGTATAGATGGCTCATGGAAGGCCCTTTGGAAGAACTTCAGCTTTTGCTCTAAGTGAAGTGAGAAGCATTGGAAGTTTTAAATGGAGAAGAAACACATATTAAATTTTTTTTAAACACATACTAACTTAACATTTTAGAGGAGTTACTTCAATTGCTGGATTGAGAACAAACAACAGGGTCAAAAGAAAAGACAAGTTAGAAATCTCTTCCAGGGCACCCAAGTGGCTCAGGTGGTTAAGGGTCTGACTCTTGATTTTGGCTCAGGTCATGATCTCCAGGGTTGTGAGATCAAGTCCCATGTTAGGCTCTCTACTGGGCATGGAGCCTGTTTAAGAGTTTCTCTTCCCCTCTTCCTCTACCTCTCCCCACCTCCTCCCTCTCTTAAAAACAAGAAATATTGGAAGATGTTTATTCCAATATCTCAAGTGACAGATATTGGACAGTGGCTTGTATCAGGGTGATGGTGGAGGAGATGATCCAATTGTGGAGATATTTTAATGATAGCCCCAGCAGAAATTGCTGATGGGTTGAATGTGCGGAAGGAGAGAGAGATAGGGAGACACAGAAAACAGAGAGAAAAAGAGAGATCCAGAAAAAATTCAGTGTGTTTGTCCTGAGCAACTAGAAGGATAAAGTTGCCATTTGTTGAGAAAGAAAGGGTTCAGGGGAGAGGATGACCATGTTAAGTTTGAGATGATAAATAGATTTTCAGCTGAGTCTGCCAAGGAGACAGTAGCATAAAGAATCTAGGGTTCAGGGGAGAGGTGTCAATTAAAGATATACATTTTCAAATCAACAGCATAATACATAGAAGTCAGGAAAAGATGCATTCACTGTGCAGGGTTTCAGTCAGAACTGGCAATTCTTCTTTAACCTTTAGTACTCTAAGTGCTATGCTTGGTCATCTGGAAAACTCCTATAGGTGGTAATGCTTGTTTTTTTCCCCAGATATTGTATAAATGGAATATTACTATGTCTAGATCTCAGACTTGTGTTTGTGAAAACCCCTGAAATTATTGGTTGATAGGAAGAGAGACATTCTCTAATCACATAGAAATTAGATCATAGAAGGATAAATGTCCCTAAGCTTATGCCCCAACTGCCTTTGTCTACTTCTTAATTGGCAGATGATTTTAATCCATCACCAAGGAACGGTATTTGTTGGTATCACTCAAGTTTCACTGAAATACAACCGGATAAGTCTCAATTCATCTTCCTCCCCTCTTTCCCCTTCTCCATGTGCTTTATTTTGTTTTGATCTTAGGGAACAACAGTAAGTTTGCAAGCCACACGTTTAAAACCCGAATGAGGGGACAGCAGACCCATATTCACATTAGATTTTCTGTCTGAACTTTGGAATTTGCCTCTGCAGTTTCTCTTTCCTACACACCTGCTTTATCCCCAGGGCGTCTTGATGGGTCTGCAAGACAAAGGCCCCTCAGAAAGCTTCTCTGTTACTGCCGGTTATATTGTGTATCTACTGCTTTCCTTGGTTTGAATTACTAATGTCTCTCCAGGTTAAGTAGAAGGGAACAGCTTTGTTTTGGAATGCAAGCTAAATACCATCTTCCACTTGGCCTCCTCTCATTTTTTCTCTACAGGCTTGGAAACACCATAAAGTCATGCACAAGGAGGGATTATGGGGCTTTAGATTTTTATTCTTATATGTGGGGCAGAAAAATTCCTCCATGTGTTATGATGGGTTTTTACACGAGTCATGGAGAGAAGGGGACTTGGGATCAACGCAGGATGTGATCCATTATTTCCTCTTTTTTTCTGCTCAGGATATTCAAAGAAAATAAAACAATTAATTAAATTAAATTAAATTAAACAATTTTGAAAAACAAAGATAAAGTTCTACTGGCGTGTATGTGAGACTTCCCCCCTCCCCCGCCCCATATTGGTTAAATAATCTAATTGTCATTTATATCTTGCTAATAGGAGGTCTTTTGAACAGATCTGACACTGTTAGCTCAAACTGCAGAGACAACCCACAGAATTGTATCTTCTCACTGGGAAATTATTTTCTCCAATGTGTTTGATGATGACAGGCCTTTCTCCATCTTGCAGCTTCTTCTCCTTGGGGGAATAGAAATGTAAGGAATAACTTCTGATTTGATACTTGCTGTTCTCCCCACGTATCACCGAAGTTTAAACACCATCTACAAACATGCTAACAATCTGCTTTAAATCTACACTTTGGGAAAATGAAAAACAAAGGAGAAGAGAAGAAAGATCCTTTTTAAAAGAATACATTTGAGAATATATATGATATATTTGGAAGGAAAGATGGTTCAGTTCACTAATTCTACTGAGTGCATAGCATTGTATAAAGCTGCATCTATGGGGGGTGTAGAGAAGATCATTTCTAAGCTAAAATCCTGTAATTCTGTTATATTGAAAGTCTCACTGCAGTTGAAGATGCTTTCCTCAGTATCTTAGTTCAAAACTTTACAGTTCATCACTAATTCTAGAAATGAATGATCAGAGTTTCTGTTTACCAGCCACAGGAAAGCAATATAAACACACTTCAAAATTCACAGGATTTATCAGCTTTGAAATCATAATTCTTGATTTTTTTAACCTAAAGGATTGATATTATTTTGAATTTGGCACAAAAGTAAGGCCTTATTAGTAATGTTACCACAGTATTTCGTATCTTTAAAATCCAAATTTTCATATAATCTAACAATATCGTATGATGTGGAGAAGTGTCAGTTAGTTTAATATCAAAGGTAATAAAAATTGTATATTGTGTATAATTCTATAGTTCAAGGGATGGCCAAAACTTTGTGCATATTCTTGTCTTAATCTTACCAGGCTAACATCTATCCTGTAGTTGCAAACTCTAGATTTAGAACAAACAAATCTTAAAATTCATCAAATCTAAAATTCTCCCCCTCACATATTTTTAAGAAACATTTGTGCTCAAACACATCCAGAAACTTGGGGGCTCACCCACATGTAAACTGTCCAGTCTATTGATTTCTTGATCTTTTTTTTATAAAATACGATCCTTGTGCCTTGTTCTCCATCTCAGTAAATAGCAACCTCCATCCACCCGGAACCTGAGATTCATTCTAGTCATCTGACTCTTTTAATTCTCATCTCATCTACCACCCAGGCCTGAGAGCTCACCCCCCAAACCCTTCTCCCAGCCTCTACTGCTATCCTTCTGTCCACGCCATCATCATGCCTCATTCTGATCCCCTCTTTCCTTCTCTTGGCCTCATTTTCATGTATTCTCCACTCAAGCATTAAGAGGGATATTTAAAAATGTAAACTGGATCATGGCAGGCTGCTGCTTGAAGTCCTTCAATAAAATATGTATTTGCAATAAAATCCCAACTCTTTAATATGATCTAGGAAGCTCTGCAAACTCTAGCTTCAACTATTTCTTCAGAGTCAGCACCTTCCCCTCTGTTCTCTCACGAATGTGCACCCATGCTGGCTTCTTTAGTTCAGGAAGGGGCCAGACACTGGCCTATCTTAGGGCTTTCAAACACTTTGGTTCCTCCCCTGGGGATGGTCTTGCCCGGCTACTCATCCTTCAGATTTCAGCCCAAATACACTTTCTCAGAAAAGCTTTCTAGGACCTTTTCCTTTGTGACTTTTTCTTCATAGTCCTCACCACAATCGAAATTATATGCATTTGTGTATGTGATTGTGTGCACATGTAATGTGTATATGTGAGTACACATAATATACACACTGATGTGTAATTTATAATATCTCTCACCCCAGGACAGTGGGTGGCATATCTGCCTTATTTCACTGATAAATTATTCCAGATGCAACTTTCTCCTTGGCCCACATTAAGGACTTAGTACACTGTACAGAATACATTCACACCTAATTATTAGAAATCAGTAATTTGGAAATTGTGTCTTAGTTCAAAATTGTTATTCCACCAAATGACATATGTGTATCCCTGATAGTTTTTGGTATTACTACCAATTCCCCTAATATGGGTATCGGTGAATCCTCATCTAGAAACGGATTTACATCGAGTAACTATGTAGTGATATATCTCTCCTAATAGTGCCTTTTCATACAAAACAAAGCTATGCTCATTAAAAAATATTGTACTTGAGGAGTAAAAAATAAACATAGGAAGCGCTTATCACTTATTTAGGTTAACTTTAACATTAACAGTGCATGCATAATTAAACTCGCAGTCATGAGTTAAATAAATAAATGATTAGCTTGGGGACAGAATGGCCACCATAGGCCGTATCATCTCTTTTACTGTTTGTTTGACAGAGGACTCTTATCCAGTTGCTGTCGTTTAGCTACATATGTTTCTTGGTGGTACACGGAATAAATAATAATAAAGATGAAATGTGATCATAACACTGCATAAGTAACACTTATTGAGTACTTACCGTAAATCAGGTCTATTTTATTCTGACAAGATGTCTATCCATTATGTAGGCACTCTTCTTACCCCCATTTTATTTTTTTATTTTTATTTTTATTTTTTTACCCCCATTTTATAGCTTGGGGCACTAGGACTTGAGAGCATAAATTACTTGTCAATCTAGTAATTGAAGGAGCTGGGCGTTGACTCCAGGTGTGTCTGACACCAGTCACCTCCCTCATAACTGTTGTGCCATCCGTCCTGTGTCTCAGGTATGTCACACTCATCTGCCTACGGGGAGCATCAGGATCATGCAGGCCAGGGATCCGCTGCCTTTGTGCTTGGATATCTCCCCTTACTAGCACACACAAGAATTCTCAACTCACAACTTCATGAGAAACGACTGAAGTCAAGGGAGCTATGCAGTTTGCTGACAGTTAAATTTAGTTTGTAGGCTGAGTGTGTATTTAAGAAAGAGATCATTAATATTCCAGAATGCCCATGACAGTTTTTGGTATTACTACCAGTTCCCCTAATATGGATGTTGGTGAATCCTCATCTAGGAACCATGTAGTGACGTATCTCTCCTAAATAATCTCTACAACAACCCTGTGAATTGGTTATTTTCCTTAAATGAAGAAAGTGGGGGGGGGGGCACAGCTTTGCCCAGAGCCATGTGTCAGGAGCAGCAAGCCTGGAGGAAGCCGATGCCTCTCCCTGCGTGGGCTGTGGCTCAGTGAATGTATCACAGGGGACTGTCAGGATCCGCTGGAACAGGAGGCGTCATTTAAGGCCATCGAGGAAGGGACCCTTGTGGAGAGAACTGGAAGTCAGTGTGAGTTGAAGTTGGAGAAAATAAGAGAAAGGAGGGGTGGGTGGGAGCAGAGGGAATAAGACCCAGGCTGGGTCTCACAAGCTTCCAGCACCGGTGCCAGGGGTGGGTCAAGGTCCCTAAGGAGCTGGCCCAGGTGGACTGACCCCTGCCCATCCTTGATTCCGCAGCTGCCCAGCCTCGGGAGCAGAATCCATCCTGCTCCTGGGAAGTCTCCCCCTTGTGCATTCTGCTTCTTCCCTTCCTGCCTGCACTGTCCCCAGTGTCACTGTTAGAGCAGCCCCTTCCTGCAGCAAAACCAGTGTGTTCCTCTAGGAGAGCCATGAGGTCCGCGCCATCGCCGCCAGCTGTTGAGTCCAAGGACAGGCTTTGCGCTTCAGCTGCGCGGAGTGCGTCCCCCCAGGTCACATTTCTCCGGAGATGATCTTTGAGTTCTCGTGGTTGATGGCGGAGTCAGGTGACCCCGATGGGCGCTTCCTCTCCGGGCTCCAGAGTGTCCCGGCTGCTGCGGGCAGGTCACCGACTCCCTGGGTGTTTGCCGGGAAGGACCCCGTCGCCGCAGCAGCGTCTCCCGGGGCTCGGGCTGCGCGGAGCTGCTCCCCAGGCCGCTCAGCTGCGCTCCCCACGGCAGGGCCCGAGCGCGCCGGTGCGTCCCCACGGTGCCGAGTCTATCATTTCCAACTCAAACAGGTCTCCAGACATCGCAGAACTAGTCTACTGATTACTTTTTCCCAACAAACGAATACAAATTAATTACACTCTGGTTTCGGTTGTAGCAACTCTTAACAAAACGTGGCTGCGAAAGTCGAAGACGGTTTAAGGCGTGTTTGACACCAACCCAGCCCTTCGCGAACGCGCTCAATACCTCCAAGAGTGACAGCGACTCAAGGATGAAACGAGACGGTAAACAGGGCGAAGGCAGATGTCACATATGGTGGCAGCTCTGTCATTTCGAGCCTCAGATGGAAACACTGGATCAAGATGCCGAATGTGATGGATGATGGATGACGCCCGCACGTCCCGCGGGCTCCACCGGAGCTGCTCTGGCTGCCGACGCAGCGCATGCTTTTTGCACGATGTATTCCAAGTCAAGAGGGGGTAAAAAATGCATTAAATGTGGGGCACAGTTAAGTGTCATCCCATGGGAACTTCCATGGCCTGGATATTCTTGTGAGCGGTGCAAATCCAGGCACGCTGTTGCGCAGTTGGCCCCTCTGGGCCAGAGAGCAACAGTGAAGGGGAGACAACTCAGTGGCTCCGTGGGGGCACCTGCGGGGGGCGGGGGGTGCGCAGAAGCCCATGTGCCAACCCCACTCTCAGCCCCTTTCTGCCTCCTAGCAGCTGCGCTCGGCCACCCCGGGCCCACTGCGTTTCCTCCAGGGCTCATGCTCATCACGTTTCCCAAAGGTCTCCTTTGAGTATCTGCCTCTGCTTTCCGTTCAGATTCCTCTTACTTCACTCCACCCGGTGGCATTTGGGTTGAGGCCCAAGTTAGCTACTGCCTTCTCTGATCCCAGGACCCTCCATGGGATCCCTTCTCCCCTTTTCTAAGCTGTACCCATGGTTCTGGGATAATACAACCTACAGGTTGCCCATTTGAAATGCTGTTCTGGAATTCCCTGTGAGTGGTTGAAGGGGATTAGTGTCAGTGGCCTCTTAGCCTCTTGCCATGCTTCTCATTTCAAGGATCCTGAGGTAAAGCCACCTGTCCTCCACTATATTAATCGATATACTTAGACAAGGTTAATCCCTCTACTGTACTGGGACATCACCCAGGGGGTGTCCATAGCCTCCAGGGCTGACATCACAGCATTACCTTAGCACAGTTGTAGGTATGAGTGATACATGTGGCAAAGGATGGCACCTAATTGAGTGACCAGCTCCTACTATCCCTTCTCTTGGTGACATTGGCTTTGTGGCACCGTGACCACCATCTGGCAATGTGTGACTTCCCTGGCACAGCCCCACTACTGCCTAAAGTGGTTCTTACATGTGGTCAGCAGGTCAGTTGCCACAGAGACCGTATTACAGGAGGGACTTTCCAAACAGGAATCAATTCTGTGAGATGAGGTACAGCATCTCTTATGCCTTTAGAACTAAAACAAACTCAGAAAATTATGACCTAGGCATCAAATACGACTCACTGCCTATTTGTGTAAATAAAGTTTTATTGGGACACAGCACACTCGTTCCTTTATATACTGTCTCCGGCTGCATTCACATGACAACAAGAGAGCTGAGCAGTTGCAACACAGACCCTTGGACTGTGTCTTTGAGGTTTGTTCCTTTGTGAACACTGGATTCCCACAATGTCATGAATGTACTTACAGGACTCAATCTTTGCTTCAGTAGGATTTTGTTGGTAGGGTGCTTGCAAAGAAGATTAATCTGTCCCAAAGAGGCAGACATTCCATCTATCAACCACCCAGCAGTGTCCTGAGGAAAGAAGCTAATCAACTTCTGATTTTTCCATTTACCTGTACATCCAAGGTTAATAACCCCAGTGGCCCGGAATTGATGCTCTAAATTCTATGTGGAATTGAGATTATCTTTTTCTACTATCTATTTGGTTCTACACTTCATTTCATTGTGCTTCCTTTTATTGAGCTTCACAGATATTACTTTTTTCTTTTTCTTTTACTTCTTTCTTTCTTTCTTTCTCTTTCTTCTTTCTTTCTTTCTTTCTTTCTTTCTTTCTTTTTTTAACAAATTTTTTTTTAATTTTTTATTTATTTATGATAGTCACACAGAGAGAGAGAGAGAGGCAGAGACACAGGCAGAGGGAGAAGCAGGCTCCATGCACCGGGAGCCTGACGTGGGATTCGATCCCGGGTCTCCAGGATCGCGCCCTGGGCCAAAGGCAGGCGCCAAACTGCTGCGCCACCCAGGGATCCCTTTTTTTAACAAATTAAAGGTTTGTGGCCACCCTGCATTGGGCAAGTCTACCAGAGCCATTTTTCCAAGAGCCTTTGCTCTCACTTTGTGTCTCTGTGTCCCATTTTGGAGATCCTCACAATATCCCAAACTTTTTCATTGTTATTATATTCGTTATGGTGATCTATGACCAGCGATCTTTGGTGTTACTATTGTGATTGTCATGGGGCACCACGAACCAAGCACATGTAAGATGGCAAACTTAATTGATAAATGTTGCATGTGTTCTGACCGCTCCATCCACCAGTTTCCCTGGTTTCCGTTTCCCTGTCTTTCCTCAGGCTTCCCTTTCCGCTGAAACATGGTATTGAAATTAAGCCAACTAATAACCATAATATGGCCTCCAAGTGTTCAAATAAATGGAAAACTCACACGTCTCTCGTCGTGAGTCAAAAGCTAGGAATGACTGAGCTTAGGTGAGGAAGGCATGTCAAAAACTGAGATAGGCTGAAAGCTAGGCCTCTTGCCCCAAACAGCCATGTTATGAACATGAAGGAAAGGTTCTTGGAGGAAATTTTAAGGACTACTCCAGTGAACGCATGAATGATAAGAAAGTGAAATTAGCCTTATTTCAGATACAGAGAAAGTCTGAGTGTTCTGGATAGAAGATCAAACCAGCTACAACATTCCCTTGAGCCAAAGCCTAATCCAGGGCCAGGCCTTAACTCTTTTCAATTCCTTTTTTTTTTTTTAATTATTATTTTTTTTATTGGCGTTCAATTTGCCAACATATAGCACATCACCCAGTGCTCATCCTGTCAAGTGCCCCCCTCAGTGCCTGTCACCCAGTCACCCCAACCCCTTGCCCACCTCCCTTTCCACTACCCCTTGTTCATTTTCCAGAGTTAGGGGTCTCTCATGGTTTGTCAACTTCACTGATATTTTCACTCATTTTCTCTCCTTTATTTCCTTTCACTATTTTTTATATTCCCCAAATGAATGAGACCATATAATGTTTGTCCTTCTCCGATTGACTTATTTCACTCAGCATAATACCCTCCAGTTCCATCCACGTCGAAGCAAATGGTGGGTACTTGTCGTTTCTAATGGCTGAGGAATATTCCATTGTATACATAGACCACAGCTTCTTTATCCATTCATCTTTTGATGGACACCGAGGCTCCTTCCACAGTTTGGCGATTATGGACGTTGCTGCTATAAACATCGGGGTGCAGGTGTCTCAGCGCTTCATTGCATCTGCATCTTTGGGGTAAATCCCCAGCAGTGCAATTGCTGGGTCGTAGGGCAGATCTATTTTTAACTCTTTGAGGAACCTCCACACAGTTTTCCAGAGTGGCTGCACCAGTTCACATTCCCACCAACAGTGTAAGAGGGTTCCCTTTCTTCAGCATCCTCTCCAACATTTGTGGTTTCTTGCCTTGTTAATGTTCCCCATTCTCACTGGTGTGAGGTGGTATCTCATTGTGGTTTTGATTTGTATTTCCCTGATGGCAAGTGATGTGGAGCATTTTCTCATGTGCTTGTTGGCCATGTCTATGTCTTCCTCTGTGAGATTTCTGTTCATGTCTTTTGCCCATTTCATGATTGGATTGTTTGTTTCTTTGCTGATGAGTTTAATAAGTTCTTTATAGATCTTGGATACTAGCTCTTTTCAATTCTGTGATGGCTGAGAGAGGTGAAGAAGCCGCAGGTGAGAAGTTTGAAGCCAGCAGAGGGTGGTTCATGAGGCTTAAGGAAAAAAGCCATCTTTGTAACATCAAAGTGCCAGGTGAAGCAGAGTGATGGTGTAGAAGCTACAACAAGTTGTCAGGAAGATCTAGCTTAGAGTTCATTAAGGTGGCTACACTAAACAACAGATTTACATTGTAGAAGAAACAGCCTTCTACTGAAAGAAGATTACATCTAGAACTTTCATAGGTAGGACAAGTCAATGCCTGGCTTCAAAGCCCCAAAGGACAGGCTGACTCTCTTGATAGGGGCTAATGAACCTGGTGACTTTAAGCTGAAGCCAGAGCTCATTTAGCATCCTGAAAATCCTAGGACCCTTAAGAATTATGCTAAATCATCTCTACCTGTTCACTGGAAATGAAACAACAGAGTCTGGAGGCCAGCACATCTGTTTACAAGATGGCTTACTGAATACTTTAAGCCCACTGTTGAGACCTGCTGCTCAGGAAAAAAAAAAATATATTACTTTCAAAAAGTAAATATTACTTTTTAAAAATATTTTTTAAATATTATTTTTTAAAGTATTACTTTAAAAAATATTCCTTTCAAAATATTACTGCTCACTAACAATGTATCTGATCTCCCAAGACTCTGATGGAGATATTCAAGATTGATGTTGTTTTCATGCCTGAAAAAACAATATCCATTCTGCAGCCCATGGATCGTTTTGGCTTTCAAGTCTTGTTATTTAAGAAATACATTCTGTAAGGATGTACTGTAACTGCCATGGACTGATTCCTCTGATGGATCTGGGCAAAGTCAAATGAAAACCTTCTGGAAAGGGTTCACCATTCTAGATGCCATTAAGAACATTTGGGATTCATGGGAAGAGGTCAAAATATCAACATTGCGGGATCCCTGGGTGGCGCAGCAGGTTTGGCGCCTGCCTTTGACCCAGGGCGCGATCCTGGAGACCCAGGATCGAATCCCACATCGGGCTCCCGGTGCGTGGAGCCTGCTTCTCCCTCTGCCTATGTCTCTGCCTCTCTCTCTCTCTCTCTCTCTCTCTCTCTGTGACTATCATAAATTAAAAAAAAAAAAAATCAACATTGCCAAGAGTTTGGAAGAGGCGGATTTGAGCTCTCATAGATGACTTTGAGGGGTTCCAGACTTCCATGGAAGAAATCACTATAGATGCGGCAGAAATTACAAGAGAACTGTATTTAGACATAAAGCCTGAGGACGTAACTGAGTTGCTGTGATCTCATGATAGCACTTCCATGGATGAAGAGTTGCTTCTTATGGATGAGCAAAGAAAGTGGTTTCTTTGGAATCTACTCCTGCTGAAGATGCTGGGAAGACTGTTGAAATGACAACAAAGGATTTCGAATATTCCGTAAACATAGTTTACGAAGCAGTGGCAGAGTTTGAGAAGACTGACTCCAGTTCTGAAAGGAGTTCTACTCTGAGTAAACTGCTATCAAACAGCATTGCATGCTACAGAGAAATTGTTCATGAGAAAAAGGGCCAATCAACGTGGCAAAGTTTACTGTTGTCTTCTTTTAAGACATTGCCACAGCCACTCCAACTGTCAGCAGCCACCACCCTGGTCAGTCAGCAGCCGCATCAAGGCAAGACCCTCCAACATAAAAAAGAGTAAAATTCCCTCAAAGTCCAGATGACGGTTAGGAATTTTTTAGTAATTAAGTATTTTTTAATTAAGGTACATACTTTGTTGTTTAGACATGATGTTATTGCCCACTTAATAACCACAGAATGGTGTAAAATAACCTTTATACATATTGGGAACTCAAGAAACTAATTTGTCTCACTTTATTATAATACTCCCTTTATTGTGGTGATCTGGAACCAAACCCACAATATCTCTGAAGGGTGCTTCTGCTTGTCCTGCCATCTACAAATTTCTCCTTTATTGCATCCTTTTAATTAAAATCTCCCCCCTCACTTCACTTTCCCTTCAACTAGTTGGGAAGTTATGCAACATAATTTTCTTACTAACACTCATCAAAGTCTAGAGTTAATCCATGTCTCTACTGTCTTATACAAGGTTTTTAAAATAGTTCTGATCACTTCTATCCCTGCTTATTATGTGCTGTTTTTCACGTTTTGTATTTTAGTTTGATCTCTTTTTAAAATAAATTACATAAGACACTCTTATTATTGCTTAATACAGTCTATCTTTAGTTTTGTCCCAATTTTAGGCCCCCCTTTTTTAAAATCATTCTGTTGTCCAGCTTAGATGTCCACCTGACAATCATATTTCCTCTTTAGTGTATTTTTTTTTCAAATTTCCTTCGGTTAGAGTATGTTAGTCATTACTGAAAATGCTATTAGTTTTTATTTATCTAAAAATATCTTTGTTTCATCCTAATTTACTGAATGACATTTTTTGCCAGGTATGTAACTCTAAGCTGATTGTTATTTTCTTTTAGCATGTTGGAATCTTTTTTTTCCACTGTGATACTGTCTCTCATTGCTTTGTTTTATTTTGTTTTGAAAAGTTGGCTGTCAGTCTGAATGTTGTTTTATTTTGTTTTGTTTTTTTTTGTTGTTGTTGTTGTTTTGTTTTGTTTTTTTCCGGTAGTTCATCTTTTATCTGTGGCAGATTTCATGAAATCTTTTTCCTTGCCTTTGTTGTTCTTTACTTTTGTGATGACGTGTCTTAGTGTTTTTATTTCCCAGGTTTGGTTGGGATTCACTAGCTTCTTGGATCTGTAGATAAATGTTTTTCCTCAGTTCTGGGAAATTCTCAGCAGTGATAAGATTGCCTCTCTCTATGCTAGCTACTCTTTCTGAAACTCCAGAGTTTGTTAGATTTTTCTCACTCTATCATAGATTATAACCTTGTTTTCATATTTTTCATCACTTTTTCTCACTAGGCTGAGTTCAAGAAAAGTTCTTCAGATATGTCACCTACTTAATTTCTCTTTAGCTAAATCTTGATTACTTAAACAACATTCACTGAATTTTTAATTTCAATTGCTCTATTTTAATTTATAGATATTCTACTTGGTTCTTAGTCCAATCTCCTAGGGCTTTCTTTCTAATCTTTTCCTTATTACTATTTTTGATCCTTTTTCTTTCCACGTCATTTAACATATTAAACATACTTATTTTCTATCTTTCATCTGATCACTTTAATATCTACTGTCTTATTCCAGTTCTGCTAATTTTTTACCAAAGCAACGGAAATGATCATCACTGTGATCTTTGACTGTGGAGTTTTATCTGAAGGAAGTAGAGCAATTCTTCGAAACCTAGGTTGAAGGTGGGGAAGAGATTCCTCCAGAAAGGATTTGCATTTGCTTTTGCTGGTTCTTGCATGCCTCACCTGCCTGGGATGGCTTTCTGCTGATGTATATGATTAGAGCTTTAGACTTCCCATAATGTGCAAATTTGGCTGCACACCTGCTGGAGACCTGGCATGTTGGTATGAATCCAAGGTGGACATATGTTTCACTACTCTGTTCAAATCTTTAGGACAGGATACCTCTATAGCTATCCCCTTGGAAAGGAATACGGATTTACTCTCAGTTTACCTTTGTCTTGAGGGTCAGCCATTTGGTTGGAGTTGACATTTTTTGCAGGACAATGGGCAGACCTCTCACTTTGGGCAGACCCCAGGCTTTGTCTCCTTTTCCTCTTGCCCTCAAAACTATGAGAATTTAAGCTCAGGTTCTTCTAGGTTTGGCAAATACTTTGGTTTGAAATACCTGCCTTGGTGATTCCTTTCCTTCTTTGAATTCTCACTTCCCAAGTCACTGCTCCACTTAAACATTTTCTTCAAAATATGATACCCAGAATTTGTACTTGTTTTATGTAGGATCATCACTCAAGTTTTGTCATGGATATCTGAGACAAAAGCCTGGGATTGAGACTGGAAATGTCAACTTACATCTGTAGCTCTCAAGTGACTTCATGTGTGCATATCATACATTTTAAATGCAAAAGTTTTGGGGTAAAATTTCATAAATAAGCCTTACCACAATATTTATTCTATTTTTTTCTGATTATAATATTTTTACATGCTTATCACAGACACTAAATAAGATGGAAAAATATCAATGAGAAACTTGACATTACCCCCCATCTCACCATCCAGAAGTGTGGCCTCTGTTCATGTTTTGTTAAATCTACTTTTATCCATGGACGGCTGGGTGGCTCAGTTGGTTAAGCATCTGCTTTTGGCTCAGGTCATGATCTTGGGGTCCTGGGATCAAGCCCCACATTGGGCTTCCTACTCGGTAGGGAGTTTGCTTCTCCCTCTTGCTTCTGTCCCTGCTCATGCTCTCTCTCTTCCTCTCTCTCTCAAATAAATACATAAATTCTTTTTTTATTTTTTTTTATTTTTTTATTTTTTTTAAATTTTATTTATTTATGATAGTCACATAGAGAGAGAGAGAGAGAGGCAGAGACACAGGCAGAGGGAGAAGCAGGCTCCATGCACCGGGAGCCCGATGTGGGATTCGATCCCGGGTCTCCAGGATCGCGCCCTGGGCCAAAGGCAGGCGCCAAACCGCTGCGCCACCCAGGGATCCCCATAAATTCTTTTTTTAAATCTACTTTTATCTAGCTTTTGATATGCTATTCTATTTTTAAATAGTTGAGAGTACATTGTTCTTTTCTTTTCCTTTTTCCTTTTTTTTTTTTTTTTTTTTTTGAGAGTACATTGTTTTAAGTGGATTTGTTTACTGGAAGATGATCATTCTTTTTTGAGATGTAAATCACCGGACAGCATTATTTTTCTCCCTGTCTATTCTGAGGTCATAGTGGATCAGTTAACTGCTTGTAAGATAAACTACATTGCTCTGCGTAATCTATCCTGGTGGATCTAATCAAAAGAATCTACTCGGGAAACCACAAGGGAGCAGTAATGGAAGAAATAGTGCTACTTGGGGAGGGGCAGTAAGGCGCCCAGTTATAAAGGACCAAGGCCATGCAGAACTGGCAAGGCCATCTCTTATATGCTGCTGCAGGCTGTTTTTGAGCTCCATTTAACAGAAAGGGTTGTACAATGAAATTGCAACTGGGATTGAAAGGATCATTTGTACTTTACAAATAAAAATGCTTCAGTATAATAATGTAGTTACAATTACAGAAGTTTCACATGAGCTCAGACCTCTGTGGGCCTGTCTCTGAGACACAGATAGAATTGCACTTCCCTCATGCCCCACACAAAGGTCTGAACATGCCCATCATCACTTGTGGTGGTAGATAGGGGCTTTTTATACAAGTTACTAAAAATACTCTGAAAATGACAAAATCTGCAATTGATCTGAAATAATTTGCTCAATAACCATGCTTTCCTTTTTCCCGAAGTCTGGAAAAGAGCCTCCTAGAGTGAACATGGACCCAATCTCCTGGTGGGTAGTTGTGCAAGGGGTACAAAACACTATGGAATTGGATTCCAACAAAAGAACCCAAGGAAGTAGATGTGAGCAAGGCCAAGGAAACCCTGAACACCTTCCTGAGACCCTGAGGAGCACAAAAGATGGTGTCAGTTTTTTAATTCCTTCAACGAGAAGTCCTAGGTGAATATACACTGTCCTTTGACTCTGCGGAACTAAGTGAAGGATAGCAGTCATTACACTTTACTTCAGGTGAGTAGGACCTCCTTCCATGGCAAAAAGCACGGGCTCTTCTATCACAAAGATCTGAGTCCAAATGCTAGGCCACTGGCTTCCTGACTGGGCAAGCTCAAAAGGGGGATTTAACATGTCATCCATAACATAGTGATAATAATATCTATCATAGCAGGGTTGCTGTAAGGATTGGAAATGATGTCTCTCATGAACCTAGCACAAAGTACAAGGCAGAGATTTCATCTGGCTATGTAACTCTGTGAGTTCTGGGGCATTCCTTGATTATAGTTTCTAGAGTAGCTAGCACAAGGTAGGTGTCCTACAAACAGTCATCAAATGAATGGACAAAGTACTCAAGTGTAGAATGAATGCTCTTGGAGGACAAAGGTAAAAGATGCATTGCTGTTGTATCAAGAAGCTTTCATTGGGACCAGCCCTGCTGATGACTTCTGACTGGGATGTCCCGATAGCTCTAAGGCTGAAAGTTGTCCATTCTCTGCCTGCATCTGTGGGTTGCCCCTTAGTTGCATGCTCATTGCCTGAGTCCTGACTCTGTCCAACGAAGACCAGATGTCCATCCATACCAGCTTTGATGTACTCTCACCCCGCCTCTGCCCCTTTCCATTGACTTCTCAGCCTGTCCATCTGCTCCACTCACATAGTCAGGATTGACCACCTCCCACTTATGGGAACCTTGATGGAAGCAAAAATGAAGAAACATGTTTGCAGGTATGGAGGAAGAGGTTATTGAAAGTTGAGCCCTGCCGCGAAAAACGATCAAATAATTTTACCAGGAGGCAGGTTTAATAAATTATAGCAGTGAGTCAGTAGGGTGATGTCAGACAAATGAAATATTTAACACGATGTAATAATCCCTCCAGTAATGTTAGAATGTTTGCATTTGTTAATCTAAAGCACTCCCTGATGAGCCGGCTGAATGGTGAACATGCTGGAAGGCTTCTCTCTAAATCATGGGATCCCCTAGAGCCAGAGAAGGGACGTCCTCTTTCCTGGTCCTCTCAGGATGGTGGGATTTATCCCTCAACGTGGCATACTTTCTTCTAATTAACAAATAATGCGTTTAAGGACACGTAGAAAATTACTCTCTTGCTCTCTCCCTCATGAACAGAATTTACACATGCCTCTTGCATGCTGCCTTCACAGGTCGGGGAAGCTGGTGGAAGTACCTGTGTTTATCTCCCACCCTGTAATTTGGTATCTGCTCCGGGCAGAGGAGATGTACAATAGGCATTCCCCAGCCTGATGGTCGGTTTGCTTGTTCACGAGACTGGGATCTGCCGAGGCTTTGTCAACTTTCAGATATCTATTTGACGGCATAAGAGAAAACAAGAAAAAGAAAAAGAAGAAAAAAAAAAAAAAGAAGCCTTTATTTAGAATTCCCAGGCTCACATCAAATAGAGCTGTTATTTCAAGACTGAACTGCTTAGATAATCAACTCATGGCATGTTATTAATTTATGTATTAAGTAGTTGGTATCCATTTCTGGATTATTTTCATTTGTTAATTAAACAGTACCTCTAAGGGAGACAAAGACAATTGAATTGTCACTATTTCCCAGCGGCCCCTTTGCTGGTTGATAAGTCTTTCCACAGTACAATCGGGAACTCACCAAGGGCCAGATTGCCGCATGTGACAGGGACAGGTGTTGCTCCTGGCACCTGCCAATCACTCTGGGATTCCTCTTCCCAGCCCTCCCTGCCTTCTCTCTGAACTCACCACTATGTCTCCCACTTGCAAAGGAGAGCTGGAAACCAAACGAGAGGCCAGAGACGTGGCTCTTGGCACAAACAATACATTGATGAATTCTTTCAAGCCTGGAGTGAGTTTTTGGGTTATTGGTCAATGCATTTAGGTTATGAAAATTATCTAATTAGTCAGATCCAGATAGCATATACCTCCCCGTGTGGTAGTTCCAGGGCTTCCTCTCTAGTATTTCTGGCTCACAGAAGCAGAGGATACCAATTACACAGTTTGGGGCAGTAGCCAAATATCCATCAAAGGCTGGACAATAATCAGCTCTGTTATTTGCAAGCAAAGCAGGTTTTGTCCCAGCCTCCAGAAGTCAAAGGCTACCAATTTTACTGGCTGCATCACTGAAATGTTTCTGTTTAGACAAGGAGCTGGCAGGAACCATATTTCCTTACTTTGCAGAAGTGGCTAAAACAGCTGTTTTAAGTTGTTCTTCTGGAATGGCAGATAATGGCAAACTATCAGCTGCCTCCAGGCCTCTGGGACCCTCAAGGCATGCTGGAGCTGGGACGGCTATAAACTGAGCACATATGTACGTCCTTTTTCCCTTGGACACTTACTTAGTTGTTTGTGTGTCTGTTAGTTGATCTCAAGATCACCAGACCTAATAACGAAGGATCCTTGGTAACATGTATCTATGTGTATCTTAGGACAATTCTGATACATTATACACAGAATTCTGGAATATTTGTATTTTTGATGCACAATTTATCCCAGATTTAACTGCCCAGTGAAGGGCAGTGCTTCCCTGTTTCTTATGCTACAATTTTCCCTAATCTGTCATTTGCCCTCACCATAGGCTCCTTCCTGTAGCACAGCAGCCTGCTCTGTTTGTGAACCGCCAGCCCCCAGGGACCTCGTTCTCCATCTGTTTAGTGATTTCCCCTTTATATCTCCTCCAGTATTTGATCTCTTCTCAACTGCATCTCAGCAATAGAGAACAATTAAGGAAAATTCTAATAGGAAAGATGAGAACTTTGATATATCTCTAAATAATGACATACTACCAGTAACTAGCAGAGAAAAAAGTCAGTATATAATCTTCATTGATGGATTGAGAAGGATGGAGCCTTGACTTTTTGAGAGGATCATGTCTCCCAAGGTTACAGGACCCACAGGGCTCTTCTCCCCGGCAGCTGGTTTGTGAAAGTGAGGCTCCTTGGGATGGAGATCTTTTTTTGTTTTTGTTTTTTAAAAGGATTTTATTTATTTATTTATTCATGAGAGATACAGAGAGAGAGGCAGAGACATAGGCAGAGAGAGTAGCAGGCTCCATGCAGGGAGCCCGATGCAGAACTCGATCCCAGGATCTTGGGATCACGACCTGAACCAAAGGCAGACACTCGACTGCAGCCATCCAGGCGTCCAGGGATGGAGATCTCCTAAAGGCACAGTTATATCTCATTATCTCCCAAGCCTCCCAGGTCATTACAGGTATTGAGGCAAGTAAAAGACCAAGAGGCTGTCACTGGAGGTCATGTTTGATAGATTTTCTTTTGCCAGAAGATTTCTGGGGCAAGGTGAGAATACAGTCATAATTCCTACCACTCTGGCCATTTGGCTGAACTTGTTGGCCTAGTTCTTATGCCAAAAGCCAAGCAGAAAGGACAAGAAGCAAAGCTGGCATTTCTACTCTGAGCAAGGCTGTTAGGTGCTGTACACATATTTCTTCACTATGCTGACACAATTTGGCTACGAGTAAATGCCAGAGCTAAGAGTTTTAACCCAGGATTTCTTGTTCCCAAAGTCCCTATATTTCCTTCCAGTAATGGGCTGAGCCCGACATGTCCAGAATCCAGGTCCTGAGGGCACAGCGCACAGTGAATGAGATGTTGGCCACCATTCAGGGTTTTGAGTCAGTCCCTCAAAAGGGTTTGTGGCTGACTTGGGAGGGGGTCATCTCATGCCCACAGACAGATCTAAATTTGCTGATGTAAGGGTCCTCTCTCCCTCCTCCCCCTACCTGTACTCTGTCACAGGGGCAGACCTGTGGGCCCCACAGGGAGCCCTGACCCCAGCCAGGGAAGGAAGCAGCGCTCTGGTCAAAGCTAAGTCCCACTGGGCAGGCCACATTATTTGCCTTTAAGGATCCAGAAAGTTCTATAAGCACTGGTGATAAAACCCGGATTTCTGAGTAGCAGTTCATTGTCATGATTGATCCTCTCAGCAGTTGAAAGATTTTGGAGAGAGAGAATCTTTTATTTATTTATTTATTTATTTATTTATTTATTTATTGGAGAGAGAGAGAGAGAGCACAACAGGGAGGGATGGAGGAAGAGGGAGAGAGAATCTAAAGCAGGCTCCCTCTGAGCACCGAGCCCTATGTGGCGTTTGATCTCACAACCCTGAGATCATGACCTGAACCAAAATCAAGTCAGACACTTAACCAACTGAGCCACCCAGCCCCCTCAGCAGTTGAAAGATTTTGTTCAGCTTCATTATTGAAGTAGTGTGTTTAATTCAAATTACAAATAGTGTGAGTTCTTTCTGCTGTTTCATTTAACCTAAAACCCAGAAATTTCAAATAACCCCAATTATGTGAGGGGGTAAAAGGGATCTCCAAGCTGTTGCAGGCAGGTGCTAACCCTAGAGCCCTAGAATACTGATGATGCCAGACCCCAGGGCCTGCAGGGCTGGCCTTTTGATGGGGTCATGATGTGGGTGTCTGGGACAGCATTTCACGTGGTTGCTTTCCATGGCGGTGGGTGGGGGTGGGGGTGCCGTCTCACTAACCAGGCATTTGCACTCTGGGTGTCACCCTGGGCTCCCGAGAGAGAGCAGGACCAAGAGAAAGCACAGTATCGGGTTCCCTCTGGATCCGCTCTCCAAGGAGGTGCCTCAACCACAGATAGGTTGGGGTGAAATATTCTTTATCACGTCATTATCATTCATCCCTTTTATCTGTTTGTTGTTTAGATACTTAAAACTTCCAATGTTCGGTTCTTTTGGAGTTAGCTAGTGGTGCAGTAATTTTTAAATTGAGGGGAGGGAAATGCAAAGGTTTCTAATTGTAAAAGTTCATCTGTCCAGCAGGCCTGATTCCCTCCCCTTAAGCTCACATTAAAATCATCATCCATTTATACAAAAAAAAAAAAAAAAATTCACAACCCCCTCTTGCCAGGGTTTGGAAAGACTTTCCACAAACCCCAGCGCTGTGACTCAGGAGCTGGCCCGTCCCAGTGGGCACCCCAGGACTGAGTGATCCGCTGCCAGGGGGGACAGAGGCATCCCTTTCATCCCTCCCCCAACTTCCAGCCTGATACAGACACTCTGCGTCTGTATCAAACAGGAAGTGTAATGCCTTTACTCTCTGATGGTACTTTTTGACACAATCAAAATCTGTCTTCCTCCTCCCCAGAGAAGTACTTCCGATATTAGATCCGGTTTGAAAATTCTGGAGCATCGAAGGGAGAATGGTACATTCTGGAGAGAGAGAAAGCACAATCTAAGTACAATTAGAGAGGACACAGTCCAGAAGCGCCCTGGTAGCAATGCATCCTGCAAGGTTCTTTTCAGTTACTTTTCAGGTTCTCACATTTTACAAAAGGTCAGAAACATCAGGCAGTGAGGATAGGAAACCTCTAGTAGATAGTGAGCTCCACGGACACTCGTAACTCAGAAGAATATGCATGCTCCTTGCTCTTTCAGGACAAAGAGGGGACAGGGGCATGTGGCCTGCTTGTTCTCCTCCTCTTGTGCTGGCAGGAGCTCTGTGTTCTTAGACAAGGAAACAGGAAAAGGGAGGAGTGTCTTTGAAAAAAAAAAATCTTATAGACCAAAGGAAGTGAACCTCCTGCTAAAATTTCGCTGGAAATCATGTTTTTCTAAGCCACTAAAACATTTTAATGACAAATGATCATCCCCCCTTGGAAAACCATGTTGTCTTTTAAAACAAGAACAAAATGTCAAAGGGAGATGAACCACTAAGATGATGTACAGGAGAAGATGATGAAGGAAGGAGGAAGCAAGGAAGCATTACTCTTGCAGGGAACAAAAAATCCAATGCTGGATTAATCCATCTGGATACTGTCAAGAGCAGGAATGGCACTGTGGAAGCAGACCGGTAGTGTGGGAGACAAACCTGTGACACTCAGAACTGGGAACCAAGGAAATCATGCACACAAACTGGGACCAAGGTGGGATTGGCAGGGAAAAACAAAACAAAACAAAACAAAAAACCGGGACTGCAGCATTAGGGTCAAGAGCATGAGCTTCAGGGTCAGAGCTGTGTATGTGGACGTGGACTCATCTCATATCTGCACAACAGTGACAAGGAGAGTTTGACCCAAGACCTAACATTTTATTAGATGCTAAACATCAGGTTTGGGGTACCCGAGGGGCTCAATCTGTTAAATGTCTGACTCTTGGTTTCAGCTCAGGTAATGATCTCAGGGTTGTAAGATTGAGCCCCGTGTCAGGCTCCATGCTCAGTGTGGAGTCTGCTTAGGATTCTCTCTCCCTCTGCCTCTCCCCCTGCTCTCTCTCTCTCTCTCTCAAATGAATAAATAAATCTAAAAACAAAACAACAAAACAAAACAAAAAAACTCAGGCTTATTACTAAACCGGCCTGGGTTGTTTAATCTCAAAATGAGGATAACATTTATTTTTAGAGTTATTGTATAGTTAAGATGAGACATATACGAGGTGCTGGCACTCCTCTGGCATACAGTATTCACTCAATAAATGGCTACACATAAAATGATGAATATATATGTCCAGGACCTGACCTGTTTCAAATTAATCATGTTTTGGATTTTAATGTGGAAGGAGGCAGTTACTAGAAGGTAAAAGGCACTTGTCCAAAGGATGTGTTCAATAATATGGGACACATAATTTGGCAGAAAATGAATGAGTTAGAAAGGTATATGTGGCTTAAAATTCTTCATTTTTATAAATAAGTCATACATAGCAATTAAAGCACGTAATAAACTACAGTCATCATTTCGTATAAACCAGAAACATCTGGGTTTATTTAAAGTGGAAAAAAGAAGCCAGTATAAAAAAAAAAAACAAAAACCCTCCTTGACATAGATCTGTTTGACCGTCATTCCTGGATCGACAATTAATTATTGAACACTACCTTTATGCTACTAGTCACTGAGGATTCAGTAGCAAATGAGATCAAGTCTTCCCCTCATGGACCTTACCTCCTCCTGGGGGAGAGACAGAGCCAAGAAAAGAAAGGCATAATAATGGTGTGTTTGTTACATTATTTTGCTGAATATCCACCAAATGTTATTCCAAATAGTATTAACTGCTATGAAGAAAAATAAATCCAGGTTAATGGTATAGATAGTAACATGGCGTGGAGGAGTTGCAGAAGGAGGCAATTTTTGGCTAAGTATTCAGAGACGACAAGGTCACCTCTTCTACGCTCTTTCTGAACCCCCAGTGGTGCTGGGGACCAAGTGGGAGGTGCTGCAAGCTCTGCGAATAGTTTTGTGAAGTCAGTGCTATCACTGTCATGAAAATATCTATTATGACTGACACGCTTTAATATTCCTTAATAATTTTTTTGCGATTCACCTCAAGGTATACTTCTCTCACCCAGAAAGTCTCCAATTATCATGGTAATGAAAATGTTTTATCAGCGTAGAAACTAATTTGACTTCATTGGCTTCTATTACAAACAATGTATAAGCACACTTGGAAAGGGAATTCTGGTTAACGAGGAGTCACCAAATGTCACATTGGGCAATGCTGGTGTCTGCTGTTAGGAAACTGGATCATAGGAAAATCTACTTGACCCTAAAATTTCACTGAACATAATCCAATCATTGATGATTCAGAAGCACCCTAGAATCTCGTGGTGTCTCTCTGTGAATATCACTTGATTCCACTTATTTGCCTGAGAGTAGAAAGTCATGATGAATACGTGGTTAAATAGTAGAGAGATCCAGGAGTACATGTGGACCATAGCAGGGAATTTTATTAGTGGTAGGACAGGGGATAAATCATGTATCTACCACAAAGTTGTGAAATCTGTTCCACGTGAATTAAACATGAAGCAGTAAAAAGTTGAAAAGAGAAAACGGAAGAACTACCTTCTTGCCTTAGTATCAAGTTATTCTGGGGGTTATATACACCATCGGCTTTGCAGGCAGGATTGTGACTACCATGGTCTTCTCGCATTTTCCTGGCCTACGGTGCAGAGGGGCTGAGCTGGTAGGAAAACCAAGAGGCATGTCCCCTTCTGACTGCATACCTGGGATCACCTGTCCTGATCACATCACAGTGAGATGAGCTTGGTCTGACATTGCCTCAGTCTTTTGCCTTTTCCTTCTGCCCCCTTGACTTGATTACCATCTCCGATTTTTTTTTTATCTCTAGTTCACCCATGCTAGATGCCTCCCCTCACACACATGCACCCTCCAAGACGTGTTTCAGTAAAGAACTTAATTTAAAACGCTTTGCTTTTGGAGTAACACAGGTGAGTCTGTGTTTTCTTGTTTTCTAGGGGCGGGGGGTATTTGCATTTCAATCCTCAACTTCAATTTTGTCTAGAAGAGCTACATCTCTTCTTAAGGGTTTTTGGAAACTAATTGGGAAAGGTGATCTTTTCCCTTCATCCAGAGAAGGGGGTAATGAATAATATTTGCCATTGTCGTCGTCATCATCATCGTCATCATCATCATCATCATCATCTTTATCACCACTGTATGCTTTCAAAGTTCTTTCATAGGCACCACCTTTCCAATACCATAAGGTGGCATTTTAAGCTGTCAGCTACTTCACTTACTTTTAAGGCTTGCTATGGCTTTTGTAAAAAATATTCTAAGAACTCTCCTTGTTCCAACATCCTACCACCCATCGATTCCATAGAACGGGTTCCTGTAATCTTATCCTGTAATCTAGTCCACAACCATGACTACTTATTTCCATACGTCACCTCTTCCGTTTCTTTCATCTGCCAGAGTTTTGCCAGAAAACGTGGCAGACTTCTGAAAAGGCACTTTTTCAAAGACCTGGATGCCCGAGAATACACCTCCCCTGGCATCACTCTAGACGCGTGGTAAGTTCCCCTGTTTCAACAGGGCCAAAGATCCTGTGAGAACTCTGACTTGGGCAATCTACATAGATGCCTTCACACAACGTTGACATAGGTTGCTTCCTCCTCCATTGTACCACTTTGGGCATCATCTGTTGGCTTCGAAGCACCCACGAGGTTCAGGTCTGACAATGGACAGCAGGTGGCGCCCTCGATTTAGGATTCCAGCTCTGAAGCAGGGCAGTAACGGGAAAATTTCAGGTGCATTTAAAATTTTATTTATATATGTATTTTTTTTGTCTGCCAAGCCAGAAATATACTCCATTTTCTTTAATCAGGTTTATTTGCTTCCTACTGTGTTACTTCAATTGGGTAATAGTCAACCCGACATTTCCCCTGGCTACATTCTTTCCTAGAGCAGAGCATGATGTTTGAGATTTACCAGAGTTTGGGAGTTGAAAGTGCAGGGCTGGCAGACAAGAGAGATGCCTTATGCACATGCAAAGCTGGTTGTCCCTGCCAATAGCTCCAAGTGGCCTCGGGCATGTTTACCCTGGGCGCAGAGACAGGGCTTGTCCCTGTCTGAGGCTAGAGCACCCAGAGGAGGGAGCCAGAAAAGAGTTTTCCCAGAAGCCTGGGTGGGGTTGGGGTGGTAGGCAAGAGAGCATGCTGGGAGCATTTCCAGGGATACCCTCCCGGCCTCCCAGGAGACACTTTTGTTCCCTCACTCTCCCTAAGCATGCATGAACATGGCCTCTGGTCTGCTCCTGAACAGTACTAGGAGCACTGGTTCATACATTCATTCACTCATTCAGCAAATATGAGACGTCCTCCATTCCCAAAGTGCTATCTGCTCACAGCATCAGGGGCCAGCCAGGAGACAGAAACCACACCTTACGAGAGAAAATGTAATCTCAGAGGTTGCCAACTATGCATAAAGGTGTTACCTAGATAACTGAATACACAAAAGGAGAACAGCAGGCTTTGAAGGTGGTGGCAAGAGGAGCAACTGCCCACTCTGTTCCTGGGGTATCACTCCTGAAGGCTCTGGGGTCCCCATGCTGGGTCTAGGCCTCTGGGGAGAAGGCTCTGCTCAGTCAATGCTAGTCTGTGAGCTGATATGAGGAGGATGGTTCTGAAAGTGTTGTAAGAACCAAGAACTGGGGGTGCCTGGGGGCTCTGTGGATTAAGCATCTGCCTTTGGCTCACATCATGATCCCAGGGTCCTGGGATCGAGCCCTGAATCTGGCTCCCTGCTCAACGGGGAGTCTGCTTCTCTCTCTCTCTCTGTCTCCCTGCCCTTTGTTTTCTCTCTCTCTCTCTCTCTCTCTCTCTCTCTCTCATATGTTCCCTCTCAAATAAATAAAATCTTAAAACAACAACAACAACAACAACAACAACAACAACAACAGATATTGGACTCAACCAGTGTGACAGACTTGCCATTCGGGGATGAACGGTAGTTAGGGAACACTCCAAGGATGGGGGAGCAGACAGGATGCTCCAGTCCCTAGTCCCCTCCTTGCCGGCTCCCTCCAGCACCTCCCACTGGTTGGGAGAGGGGCACCTGCTGTTCAGTCCCCATCCCGCTGGGCAGGTGTGAGGAGAGCAGCTGAGTCGCTGGCACACTCACAGAACTCCACTCCCCCACCCCGTGGGCTCACCAGGTGTGAGCAGGACAGAAGCGCCACAGGACTGAGGCAATGGTTCTCTGTCCTATGGCTCCAGTCTAGAGGGGAGAATGTGGTCAGTTGACTCATTTCTCTTGACCGCTCCAGTGTGACATAAAATTGCACAAAAAGCAGCATAACTTATGAACTCTATTTTGCCTGGAGATCCAAGTAAAATTTCCTCAATCTATCTTTTCCCTCCACCCCTTCCCCACAGTTACATCCTCGTGTTTCTTAGCATGGTTTCACTTTTCATGAAAATCAGATACAAGAGTAGGAAAAGTGTGACAAAATGTCACCGTGGGTCTTTTGTTAAATGGAAATGGAAATGCTGAATTGAATTAATGCACTTTTAAACTAGACATAGCTACTACACTTTCAATAGCTTTCATTATGATGGTAAAGTCTCTGTTGTCAGATCTAATAAATTTGACACACATTGGCATTCTCATTCTTTGTTAGAATGTTGATTTATGCATTTTTTTTAAATCAAGAAAAGTAGAGGTGGAAGGGACTAGGGAGGTTTGGGTCCAAGGAGAGAAAATAGAAGTGAATGGATAATTATTTTGAAGACCACTTGGTCATTGGTTTTCATTAAGAAATGCATTTACCTAGGACAATGAACATCAATGGGCCAGAACTGTGTGGTGGCTGCAGGTTAGGAAGGCAGGTGGTTGGTGAAGGAAAGATACCAAACTAGAAATACTTAGGAAGGAGGTTGGACTGGGCATTAACTGTTGACAATATGTCTCCTCCTATGTTTCTTCTCATGTTTCACAGGCCAGAAACTTGGAAACTACATTTCCCCTTCTCCCTTGTGAGGAGTGTTCTCCTTACACTTGATTGATTGATTGATTGATTGATTGATTGATTTAGAGAGCTTCAGTAGGGCAAAGGGTAGAGGGAGACAGAGAGAGAGAAACTTAAGCAAACTCCATGAAGAGTGTTGGGCTCAGTGATCGATCCCAGGACTCAGAGATCACGACCTGAGCCAAAACCAAGAGCTTGATGCTGAATTGACCATGCCACCCAGGAGCCCCTCCATACACCTTAAATTCCACAATAAGGTGAACTCAATTGAGATTCAGAAAATGGAAGGGTGACAGGAGCCATTACATTTCTTGCTTTGGAAGTCATGGTTGTATTCTTGCCAGACATGCGTTATTAGCAGTGTTCAGCCCTGATATCATTTTGCCTGGTGTCTATGGAGGATCATCTATGAGACCTGCAGCAGTCGTCTGTAGGTTCTTGATTTAGGACAATATCAGCTCTTAACTCTCTGACAGCAAGCCTGACAGTCATGGTGGTCCCCAGACTTTCTCTCCTTTGGACTCCATTGGTTTTATAAGTATTTTCTTCCCTCTATCTGATCCTTCCTGTTTGACCTACTAGAGCAATCTCTGCTTTCCTGAGCAAACACATGCTGATTCAGAGGTATGGGGGGAGCACCGGTCCATCACTAGACACATTCTACCATAAAGTCATTTTCTCCGACGTGTTGGTCTTATTTCACCATCTTTATCAGCTAGACAAGTTTCAAGAGGCTCAAGAGATTATATTCTCTATATTTCTTGATAACCAAATTTAGGTTCAGACAAATTTGATAGATTCAGAAACCTCTTGGTCCTGGAACAGAAATAAAATATCCTTATGATATCTTTCACCTATGGCTGAGGTGACAATGAGGAAGAAATGAGTACCTTTTTCTGCTGGTGTGATCCAGGCAATCCAAGTCAGAAGCCATGAGAGGCTGCTTCTAGCTTGCAGAGGATGTTAACTGAGAGTCACTTTTTATGCAGTAGATCTGACTCAAGACTTTTATGAAATGTGAAATTTAATATTCACCCCTGGAATGAAGATTCATCTCTTTAAAAGCTGTTCACTATCTCACTCAAGGTGTTAGCACTCACAAGGGATGGATTGAGATGGCTACATCCATTCCATCCTCCCAGGGGCTCTTGATCTGTCGGAAAAAAATGTAGTCCCTGAAACTTTAAATTGTTTTGAACAGTACCTGTCACAAATAGACATTTTCTCTTTTCTCAACTCCCCATTCTTTATCCTTTTTTAAAAAGGATTTTAATCTGCCTTAAATATGCATCATTTTATGAATTTATAAATATAAAATAATTTTATAAATTGCAGGTGGTTAAATAGATGCTTTATTATTATTTCCCATCCACCATTTCTTGAACAAGTTCTTGTCTTAAATGCTGAAAAGTAAAAGGATCTGTTAGCATCATTTGTCAGAATAACAGTCTGGATGGAGGCCCCCTAGTCTGGTCATGGCATTTCTGGAGCAAGGACCATGATGCTGAACTATGCAAACCAAATCTGCAGGCTACCATTCATTTGGGTAATAGATTTGGTGTCAGAGCTGAGAGGTATTGATTGATAATACCTATTGCCTGTTTTTCTTAAGTGTTGTCACCAGGTTATCCCATTGGTTGGTCACGATAGTACTGTGAGGTAGTTAGAGCAGGTGGTAGCATGCTCTCATTTGACCACATTGGAGAGAGACACACTTTCGTCTGCAGCTGTGCGAGCTAGGTGTATCAGTTTGGTGAAGACCAGAGTTAGTGTGGAGTCTACCCTGAACTTTTGGGAGGGCCCTGATCATCCTTGAGACAAGTAGAGTAAGACAAAAAAGAAAAACCTAAAGTTTCAAGAAAAGAGGGGATCAGAAAATTTCAACAAATTACAAATTCTAAATATCTAAAGAGTGAGGAGAATAATGTAATCCTGGTACTTAAAGAGTCATTTAACTATAATCTCCATGCAGCCTTCCAAGCCCCTGATCAAGGACCACAGCTACCAAGAACCCTCAGTGACTCCACAAGCCCCACCTTTCTCTTCCTCTGCACAGCCCTATAGCACCAATGAGGAGGCCATGAATGTTGCTGGGCTGATGCAGGGTGCTCCAAGTGGTTCTTTATTTTTCTGAGTATCTTATCTCACTTTGCTGACTAAGCTGAAATAGGCTTGGACAGATACTATATGCTGGAGAGCCACATACAACCACCATGGGTATCCTACCTGGCAGCCCAGCTCCCATGAGACTGACTCAGGATACCATGGGGCCACTTCTGACCCTTTTCCAGCTTTCCCTGGCATATCCAAGGAAGGGAAAGAGACAATCTCCCTGTGAAGCAGTGTCCCCTGTTTCCTCACCCACAACTACCACCCTCTCCTTGGGGGCCTAGCTCTTCAGCCTAACACACACATGAATGAAAAGAGGATTGTTTGCTCCTGGAACAGGAAAGACAGTAGGAGAAATGGCTTGAGGGAAGGCTAGATACAGTGATGCAAATTATTCTCTCTCCAGCTTGTCTTTGCTTATCTTGGTAAGTTGTCCTCCTCTTTCTTTTCTAATCCAAACAGATTTGTGCACTTGGCAACACTTATGTCAGGTCAGTGTAGCAACCCCAGAGGAAAGGAGCCTCTCCTTCCTGCTACAGTGTTATGATTCCCAGGGGAGCCCTCTCACTGACCTGGTATGGGTGACACACTCACTGCTGTGACCAATCGCTGGGTTCAGGGCTGGTGCTGTGAAGCTCCAGGAAGATTGTCAGGAACCATGATTGGTTGCCCCACCAGAAAGAAGAACTGAGGCAAAGCATTCTCCAAGGGAAGGGGCTACTGTTGATGCCCACAAGTACCTACTATGGTGATTTTTCTGTAGTCAACATACCATTTCTGCAGGAGAAATCCCCCTATTAATAAAGGAGATGATGAGGAGAATGAATTTTTGACCCCATATAATACACCCCTCTGCACAATTACCTACTGGCAACTCCTGTAGGGGCAAGTAGTGGAAGTCACTTCAAAAGTGATCCTCTTCAACAGAAACACGCAGGGAGGCATCCTACCTGGCCATTTCAGCCCTTGGTATTATGCCTGATTGAAGCCAACATTATCTGTCACTCGGTTTCAGGAACATCTGACACACCTTTTCATGCTGAGAGCTAATTGCCCTATTTTCAAACCTGGAACTGTTCCTCTTGTGATATTTTTCCAATCGCAGTGATATATTTGTCTAGCCAGCAAGCACTGCCAAAGCCATAGCTATTCTGGAGAGGAGTCAGGGTGGGTAACAGGACAATAAACAAAAGGAAATTCTTTCTGAATAAAACTTTGCAAAGCAATAGCATACTTTTTTTTAAGATTTTTTATTTATTCATTCATGAGAGACACAGAGAGGGAGAGAGAGGCAGAGACACAGGCAGAGGGAGAAGCAGGCTCCATGCAGAGAGCCAGATGCGGGACTCGATCCCGGGACTCCAGGATCATGCCCTGGGCCAAAGGCAGGCGCTAAACCGCTGAGCCACCCAGGGATCCCCCAGCATACTTTCTTTAATAACACATATATAATAATAAAATTGTTTGCTATCCATTTTTAATCTTTATGAAATGAATACACTCAATCATTGAAGTTATGCAGAAACTGCTTACTACAAATAATGCAATGAATACATTACAGAAGTAATTAAGTGAGAACCCAAGTGAAGAAGAGCAGTATTCTATACCAACACTTCTTCATAGATAGATAAAAAAGCAAAACAATCCATAGGTAAGACACAAGAGATAGGGAAATAAAAACCAGGGTAATAAGTACATAAAAATAAATAAGGTTCACTGTAGAACAGTGAGCTAGATCCCACATTTCTCTACCCCTCAAAATATTATTTCTCTTACCTAGGAGTGAGAAACAATAGGTACTCCCAATAACCTGTACTTTGACTTGTTAATTTATTACTAATAGTTACTGAAACTTGCTATGTATAAAACATTCTGGCAAAAAGTATAAAGAGTACTAAAAAAAAAAAAAAAAGCATGAAACATTAATCCTTGTCCTCCAGGAGAGGAGAGTCTATCTAGTTGAGGAGTGAGGTTGTGTCCAGTGTACATGTAGTTATAAGATTTGGTGAGATGGTTTCTGTGTCCTGTAAATAGAATCCATACCATTTTCCTCTGGTATTTAGAAGAAAATGAAATTAAGGAATGACTTTTTGGAGGGGCCAATTGGCATTGGCCTTGAAATGGTAATTCCCTTAATGGAGATATGAAGGCACAGCAGGGGAGGGGTACACCCAGGAAAAAGCATGTTGGAGTATGGCAAACAATTGAGTATAAAGAAGGAGAAAATTCAGGTGGGAAGGTAAGAAAGATGGAGCTAGAAAGGGAGACGGTAAAATTGTGGGACCTTGAATGTTAGGATGAGTTTCAAACTTACTCTACAGGTAGAAGAGGGGCCATTGGAATTTTTTGAGAAGGGAAATGCTGTAGTCGATGCAGTGATTTAGGAAAATTATTGTCAGTGGAAGGGAAGAATCTGAGTGCATGGGAAATGGTTAGTAAGCTGATTAGAACTGGCGGTTATATTATTTTGCTAGGACTGCCCTAACAAATTACCACAGACTGGAGTGCTTAAACAACAGATAGTTCTCTTCTCTCAGTTTTGGAGACTGGAAATCTGAGATCACGGTGTCGGCAGGGTTAGTGTCTTGCGAAGCCTTTCTCCTTGGCTTATAGATCTTCTCCATCTCTGTGTTGTCTTCCCACTATGTGTCTGTGTCCTAATCTTTTTATATAAGGAAGAGTCATACTGGATTAGGGCCACCCTAATGACCTCATTTGACCTGAGTTACTCTTTTAGAGGCCCTGTCTCCCAATATAGTCACATTCTTCAGGATTGGGAGTTAGGACTTGAATTGGGGGGAGGGGACACAATTCAGCTCATAATGTAGGCAATAAGAGCTGGAGTTAGGATGGCTTCCATGGGCATGGGGAAGGAGAAAGAAATCTAGAGCCACGAGGAAACTAGAACTAACAACTTTAGAGGAGAGGTTGGGTGGGTGCAGAAGGAAGACAGATACTTGAGAGAGATTACTTTTTCTAAAAGACAAGGGATGGAAGGAGATGAAGAGCAAGAATAAGGATAGTGACCACAGATAAAAGTTTTGACTTTTGTTCAGCACATTTGGAGACTAAAGGGAAGGAGGAGGGAGACAAAGGAGTAAAAAATGATCTAGGGAAGCAGAGCAGAGGGATTAACAGAAGCAAACAAACGAACTCTAGATACTTGCAGGGGTTATCTTTCCCTTCTTTTCAGACAAGAGAAAATGAAGAGGGCACAGAAGATTTCAGAGAACCATTAAAATGTAGAGGATAGAAAACAAGGGAATTCACACCTAGTGGTCTCAGTTTTTTTGCTAAAGCTCAAGGCAAAATGTACTGGAAATATCTGGAGTAGTTAATAACTCGAGTTTTATGTTTGAGAGTCAGAAACTCTGTTGGAGCCCCAGCTCTGCTGTGAGACCTTTACCTGTTTGCTTCTTGAGAACCAGAGTGGCACCTCCCTGGAGCACAACTGAACTATGTTTTTTAAAAGAATCTTGTAAATTGGGAAATTCTCTAAAATCATTGGCTGCTATCATTATCTTATTTATTATGTGAGGGTGAAGACTACCCATGGATCCCTTAGGACCACCCTGGATCAAATGGATCTCAATCTTTGGATGTCCTGGGTCCCCCTACTTGGACCAGATTGGGCTTTTATGGATTCAGTCTCCACATACACTGGGAGGACCCAGAGCTGGGCTGGAGGCCACTTGTGACTATTGGACCTTGAACCTGGTGCTTTCATAATATGACGTACTGAAACATCTCACCACAGTGTCCAAAGTAATTTAGTGCCCACACAGTGAGATTTAACATGAAGCTGGCTGCTAGCACTTCATAAATTACTTCAGTGTCTTGCATTTTTATATATCAGGGTGTCATATTCCCTTTTAATCTAATATATCACTTCAGGATACAATGTCATTCTCAAATTTTTGAAATATTATAGAAAAGATTCTTCACTTCTTTGGTACATATCAATGACTTATTATTTAAAAATTGCCAGTATTACTCTAGAATTGATGGACAGGTTGGTTTCTAAAAGTTTGTTTGAAGTCAGCTATTTCTCCCAAGATAAAAAAAAATTCTTATTATAAAAATGATGTAGGGACGCCTGAGTAGCTCAGTGGTTGAGCATTTGCCTTTGGCTCAGCTCATGATCCTGGGGTCCTGGGATGGAGTCCCACATCAGACTCCCCACAGAGAGCCTGCTTCTCCCTCTTCCTGTGTCTCTGCCTCTTTCTCTGTGTTTCTCATGAATAAATAAGTAAAATAGTTTTTTTTAAATGATGTATATAATTGATAGGTTTCCAAGTCAACCTACAAAAATCTATATAGCCCTAAAAGAGATGGGATATCACAGCCTTACACACTTTCCTGTCCAAAGCAGGTGGAAGATTCTTTCTCAGACACACACATCTGATTGCTCTCAGTTGGGTCATGTGTCCATTTCTAAACACTTTCTCTGGGATAGGATGTGTTCATCGATTAAAGCCACTCAGAGGGTGGGGTAGAGTAAGGTCTCCCTGAAACTCTCAGACTGAGAGGGAGAAGGGCCAATACCTCAATAAAAAAGGAAAAGGAGGGCAGCCCTGGTGGCTCAGCGATTTAGCACCACCTTCGGCTCAGGGTGTGATCCTGGGGACCCGGAATCGAGTCCCATGTCGGGCTCCCTGCATGGAGCCTGCTTCTCCCTCTGCCTGTGTCTCTGCCTCTGTGTGTGTGTGTATCTCTCATGAATAAATAAATAAAATCTTAAAAAAAAAAAAGGAAAAGGAAAGGAGGATGGAGGATGGACAGTCACCACACATGTGCTAGAGAAAGAAGCAAGAATAGGCACTGTGCTCTCTCCATTTTCTGTAGAAGGCCAGCTTCTAAACCTCCAACTTCCTCCTCCTTGTGTCCTCTTCTCCAGCACACCCAGGCTTTCACTAAAGCCACATCAAAACCCATATTTTGAAGACTAGTGCAGAATAAGCCATCCAAGTCCCCCAAGTTCACACCACGCATTTCTCTTTCCTACGATGCCCCACCTTGATGTTGCTCTTCCCAGTAGACTTTCAAGAAGGAGATACCTAGACTAAAGCACATGAACACTGATAAGACAGTAACTTAGAAATTTGTGGTGTTAGATAATTATTTCCACCCCCAACTTTCCAATCACAGACTGGCGAAATTTCAGGCCCTATAAGCATAAAGAAATAGTAAAGGGAGGGTAAAATGAAAGTAGAGATGAAAAGCAAACCAGTATGCCTGAGTGTCTTCCTCTGTGTACACATGCCTTATTGTGTCTTCTATTTATGCAACCTTCACTGCCTCCAATTCTGGGTCCAGTCGCACCCTAAAAGCTCTAAGGGTACACCTAAGAACATGCATGACAGTGGCAGCAAGGTAGGAGACTGTCACATTTGACGTAAGTTATGAACTCCGTCCACATTCATTCATCAAGTAAAGGCCACTGCGCGGAGTTATAGATGAATTTCTGGATAGACATATGACAAATGATAGATACAAATACACCATATTCTATTAGCTTTAAGTCATCATCCATTATAATTCTTGAAGTGCTATTTTTTTATATAACACTAATAAAAGGAAAAAATACTGCCAATTACAACAGCCATCAGTGTTAAAAAATGAATTGATGGAATACAGTATCCACATCCTTTCCAAAATTAGGTTATTTTGTAACTAACTGCAGTTTATAATAAGTAGGTAGGAGTCAGAGCATGCCAAGAAGGTGTCAAAGGAAACTCTCATTGCAATTCAGGAGTAGCCTTGCACATAAAGATTTGAGGAGTTGGTTTTCCTTTTTTATTCAAAGTCCAAGGTTTTCCTGTTCCTGGGCCTTATAGACTATCCATACAAAAATCCATTAATAGCACATGCTATATACAAGCCACCGTGCAAGGTTCTGTGGAAGGTACAGAGAAACATGAAATTTGGTGAAAGCCTTAAGATGTTTGTAACTTAGTTGAGAAATCATCCAAAGTAACAATAAAAACTCAGGAATCAGAATGAGTATTCACATTGTGTTCCAAATGGCCTGGAAGGATCCATAGGGCCTGACACCAAAACAAAGGCTTTGGACTTGACCTGGGCTTTGTGGTATGGGCAGGATGTGGCTCCCCTAGTAGGGGAAGAATACAGCACTAGAGGCAGAAACTCATCAGAGATCTCCTTGGAGCCAACCTGCTACTTACACACTTCCCCCACTTTCATCAGAGAATGCAACTGGACAAAGGACCAGTCAGTAACCTGATTTAACTTTCTCTGCCTCTATCAAACTTCTCTCTACAATCTTCTGGCTGGGAAATCTAAATGGGGTTCTTCTGATTCAATTCTTAGCCCATGCATCCTGGCTAACTGAATTCTCTTTATGCTCCAATCACTGATGTCATGGGACTTACTAGTAGAGCTATTATATGGTCAGATTGGAAGCTATCAGATGGTACTTTGAGACCACTTGCTCAAGGGGACAAGAAAACCCCACCTTTGATCACAACTCCCTCCTGAGTCTCTGAGGATCAGGACAATGATTAGCAAATCAAGGGCCAAGGAATATTTGTGCTGTCTATGGCCATGGTCCAAATCTCAGTGCAGAACTCCAATAGGGCTGGGCTGGATCCTGGCAAACACGCATTTGTCCAGGACCGAGGTCTACGAAGCCACTTTTCTCTCTTGTTTAAGCCTACATTTCAGATTATACTGCTTCCAAAAGAAAGGGCAATATATACACTTGTGACACATAAGAACTGGAATAGAGAGTTCCCGTTTCCTCATGAAAGCTTATCTCTATCATCAAGCTCAATCCACGTGAAAAAATGGACTTATCCATTGGGCCAGCAGGTTTCCTTCTTGACAGTGGAGTCAAGGGCACAGAGACAACTCTTCCTTAGAGAATCCCAGGGATGACCCTTATTTCTGATCCCCAAATCAGAATACATGCATTGGCAAAGGAATAAAAGTTGAATCACATAGGATTCTCTTTTGAATGAATATCATTTGTTGAAAAGAACAAGCGATTTAAAAATCTAGGTACTACAAAGCCCAGGGAGAGAGGTAAAATAGTCTGTGGATTTTCATATATGTGAACAATCAGAATGTTTCACGTTAAAATAAAGTAGAAAACTCCTTTCTTCAGAAGCAAGCTGGGGAGAGGAATAGCAGGGACCTCCCAAAATATCAGAATTACAACAGCTCTGTACTGGGCTTTGTCCTTTAGGCCATGCAAATATGGATGACTGGGTCAGCTCCAACCTCAAAGCCTTGCCTCTACCCATTGTGTCCTCCCTTTTGCTTATCGGACTCCTCCACCACTATTAAGACTCAGCATCTCTGCTTTGTCTAAGATGGTGAATAGTAGTAAGTCCCAGAGAATTCCTGGCTTACTTTTTGTTTTAAATTGATCAACTAATTCTGGAAAATAAGGCTACAAATCATGTCGTTCTATGGTAACAACAAATTATGAATCATTAGTCTTTAAAAAAAAGATCCTAGCAAAATTTTATTTTCTTGCTACATTAGAGAAAAAAAAAATGGGGCCAACAAGACTTTCATTTTTCTGCACAGATGTCTGGATATCCCTAAGCTTCACCCACTAGAAAATAAGCCCAATCTCCAGCCTAGAGTTGAGAGTGTCTGATCAGCACCCCCTTCCACCATACTGAGTAAAGGAGCTTCATGGAGGCTAGGGGCCTAAGTGGTTTTCTTCCTTTCCTTTTTTTTTAAATTCTATTTAAATTCAATTTGCCAACATATAGTATAACACCCAGTGCTCATCCCACCAAGTGCCCCCCTCAGTGCCCGTCACCCAGTTACTCCATCTCCCCGCCCACCTCCCCCTCCACAACCCTTTGTTTGTTTCCCAGAGTTAGGAGCCACTCATGGTTTGTCTCCCTCTCTATTTTTTCCCACTCAGTTCCCCTCCTTTCCTTTATAATTCCTTTCACTATTTCTTATATTCTTGTATTAGTGAAACCATGTGATGATCGTCCTTCTCGGACTGACTTACTTCACTTCCTTTCCAAAGCCAAGTGCCAATCTTATAAGGTGCTATTGTTGAACAAGGAAAGGGCAGATTCATACCTTCTCTGAGCTTCCATGTATGCCCTCATTTCCCATCACATGTACTCTGACTTCTACCCACCCACCCACTTCCCACCATTGCTCATTCCCTGCTTCTCCCAGCCTTTTTAGCCTGATGCTTCTTGCTTTGGCTGGCTACTCCTTGCACACCCACATCCACTTAAGTCAAGTCAGAGGGTCAGAAAAAAAGTACACACAGTGGTCTTACAACACACATGCACATACAGGCATACACACACACACACACACACACATACAGAAATGGGATTTAAAAAATACCCTTAGAATGCTTCCTTCCAGAAGCAAATTCCTGGCTCTTGGGAGCATTTCCTGTTTGAATTCACAGTGGATGGTGTTATAGTCAAATGCCATAAATAATAGTCTCCAACTAAATGACACCTGCTAGAAAGTTACTTCTTTATGGGTTTCAGAATGCAGGGTTGGAGGGGGTGGGGAACGATGAAAGATAGATTCAAGCTCTTCAAACATCACTCTATTGATTTATGTATGAAAAAATATGGAATCTGTCAAGGCAAAACAGCACTATGTTAAATGTAAAATGTAATCCCAGCTGTGGTGGCCACTGCTGCCAATACATATATTTCAGGAAGTCAATTTACTTTTAAATGGAATTTTAACATTGGTGAAAGGAGTCACACTGAATCCCTTATTTATATGAAACCTGTCCTCCGCAGAGAACAACGCACAGTCTGCCGGGACAGGAGAACAAGCAAACTTCAGGAAACACGTTTGTTTTCTCAATGGCCTTTTCACATCTCGATGCAGTGGACAAAGAGCAAGGAGGAGGAGGTGGAAAAGGGGGTGGGAGACAGGGAGGGTCCACATTACAAGCCTTGCCAGCTGCCCAGTTCCTGGGGCGGGGAAGGGCTATGATTGGTGCTTATGGCTGGAGCTTTCCTCCAGCATGGCATGAGTGGTCTCCTGTTCAGGACGTGGGGAGCTACTTTCCTCAGGACAGATGGGAAAAGGTAATGGCTACAGAGAGCCACATCACCTTGTCGAAGGCCTATACTGAACGGATGTTGGTTCTCTGGATCAGCTCTGTAATGAGAGCTGTGTTATCATGGGCCTATTGCTTAACCTCTCTGGCCTCAGTTTCTTCATCTGTTAAGTGGGGGTGGCAATGCCCATCTGGTGAGGTTTTGGGAGCATTAAATGAGAAGATGTATGTACTAGTGGCGCAGGGCCTAGCTAGTCAACCACCAAGAAGTACTGCTTCCCTTCTCTCTTCTTTTTTCCCTGGGTGAAGTGAAGACTTAGGTCCTACTCAGAGGAGCTGAGACTGGTTAGTGCTAATGACTCAGGTGAATTGGTCAAATCCTCTCGCTCAGTTAGCTGTGGCACTGGTTTGTTTCGGCACAGGGAAATTTATGGTAAGGGCTTAAGTAAAAGTGTGCAAAGAGTAAGCCAGAAAATCTCTGTGGCCAGACAGAAGAATACCTAAGTAAATAGCAATTCCGATGATTGCCAATTTCCAGTGCCAAGAAAGGATCCTCTCCCCAGGCAGAAACAGCAAGTCCTGCCTCTACCCTGTCCTGTGAAGCAGGGAGTGGTCCTGGGAGGAGGGTCACAGGACAAGTAACTTCAAGAACCATCGTGGAGCTGGAAGGGAGGTTAAGCTTGCCTGTCCAGCTGCCATATGATGCCATATGATGCCTAGTCCCAGCTTCCCATGGGCATCTCTGGTGGCCGCTGTCTGCAGTGCACAGGTCTGTCCTCAGGCCCTGGGGGCTCATAGGAGAAAGCCAATCTCCCTGGTTGCCAGTCTGGGCTCCCTGACTCCTTTGGAAATGATGGGAAAACAGAGTTTTATTAATATTATAATGTACAAGATAATCCATGTGAGTTAACGAGAATCCACACAGCTCATTTTGGTCCTAATTAGAATCTGGAAATCAATTCTCCACTGTGAAATCCGAATCATTTAATCATCAAGTTATGTATCCCCTCCACATTAGTTCCCCAATTGTGGTGCCTTTAATATAAATATCAATATAGAACGGATTACATGCTTTTACTTTGATATCATGAACAGTGATACGTGTTTTGGGAAAGATTATAAAGAAATCACTTAAGCATCACAGATCTCCCCCCAGCCCCTGCTCCATCACCCATGTAGGCTTTGGGGAGATAAACAGAAAAGCATTAGGAAAATGGGCCCCTGACTCTCATCATCCCAAGGCAGCTTTGACAGGTATAGGACTATGGTTCCTCTCTCTCTCTCTCTCTCTCTCTCTCTCTCTCTCTCTCTCGGCAAAAAAAAAAAAAAAAAAAAAAAAAAAAAAAAGAGGCAAAACAAACCCCAAATAATTCATTTCAGACAATACACATCTATCAGAATCACACAGGGAATGTAGGGTCAATTCTATTCATGGGGTTTTTTCCTTCCTTTTTAGATTGCAGGTGCCTTGATATATATTGTATTATAAGCTGATTAATTTTCTCCCTTTTGGCTCTAAGACATCTAAGCCTGTTGTTTTGAATTCCAAAGCTCGGTGTTTCTGGAGGGGCAAGCATTCTGAGTTTTCAAAACAGACTTCTTATGGGCTATTCTTTTCTGTGTTAATCACAGTGAAAAAAATGTGGCTTTGGTGCCACACCTGCTGCAACTCTGCTTTCTCTCTGCCCTTAGCAAATCCGGAGCTTGAGGCTGGAGAGACTGAGATTGAAAATCCAAACTAATGGAGACACAGAAATAAGTGTGGTGCTATCACTGCTTACCTCCGTCCTTCATGTAATACCCACACTGCTCAGGTCAAGAGAGGGACTCTCTGCTGTCCGGCCTCTGAGAAGATTCCTCCCTTTGTGAGTGGCCCCTGGTCTGTATCTCCCAGCTCTGTACGTACGAGTTGAGTCACTTAACCTTTCTCAGCCTCGATTTTCTCATCTTGAAAATGGTAATATAATTGTACCTATCTTACAGGGTTGTTACAAGAATTAAGTGAAGAATTCATAGAACATGCACAACATAATGTCAGGTACATGGCAAGCGTTCTTACACTCTTCTCCCCCTGAAGGTCCCTCCCCCGACTGAGTCATTGGGATTCTTATATCTGCATCTTTTGCCCCTCCATCACCTCGCACTCCAGGCTGAGGTTTGGGATTTGGGGGTCTGGGCTGGCTGAGGAAGCAAGGGTGACTCCTTCCAAGAAAAACAGGATGTGCAGCAAGCAGCAGCCAGACGTGAAACCAGAACAGAAGCCCCAGGTGAGAGACTAAGTAGGCAGAGATAGAATGTCAGATAGGTAGCAGGGTGTGAGCCTGGCAATCCCACTGGCGATCCCCAACAGACAGAAGCAAGACAATCCCAGAGCAAGAAGGTTGGGGTGGAGGGCAGGAAGCAGGACCTGGAGAGGCTTCCTGAGCAGCTGGAGGTCCTCTGGAGGGACCCTGAAATATGGAGGAGAAGAAGGCAGAAGCCATGCTAGCGAGCGTGCAATGGTATCTCACTGTGATTTTGATTTACATTCCCCTATTGGCTAATGATGTTTAGCATTTTTTCATGTGCTTATTGCCATTTTATACATTCTTGAAATGGCTAATCAAATCCTTTGCCCATTTTTAAACTGGATCGTCTTTTTATGTTTATGGATTTTTTATACTTATAAGTCCCCTATCAGATATGATTTACAAGTATTTTCTCTCATTCTGTAAGTTTTCACTTTCTTGATGGCATCATTTGAAGCCAATAGTTTTTTATCTTGATGATGTCTATTTGTCTGTATTCTCTTTCATTGCTCATACTTTTGGTGTCATGTCTAAGTAACTGATGTCTCATGCCAGGTCACTGTGATTTATACCTAGGTTTTCTTCTGTGAGTTTTATAATTTTAGCTATTAAATTTAAATCTCTGATCCATTTTAAGTTAAACTTTGTATAGGGTGTGAAGCAGTGGTTCCCCTTCATTCTTTGGCATTCTTGTGGTTGAATATTGTTGAGAATCAGTTGACCATGGACAAGCTGTTTCATTTCTGGACCTTCAATTCCATGGCATTTATGTATAAGTCTGTCTATTGTTGTGCCAATACCACAGGTCTTCAATACCTCAACTTTTTAGTAAGTTTGGAGTCCTCAACTTTGTTCTTCTTTTTCAAGATTGTTTTGGTAATTCTGGATTCCTTGCAATTCCAAATGAATTTTAGGATCAGCTTATCAATTTCAGCAGAAAGGCAGTTGGAATTTTGATTGGGATGGCTTGTAGCATGGGTCATTTGTGAGGAGTAATGGTATTACCATTTTCTCAAAATTAAGTCTGCCAATTCATAAACATGAGGTGTCTTTCTATTTATTTAGGTATACTTGAATTTCTCTGAAAAATGTAGTTTTCAGTTTAAGTCTTGCACTTCTTGAGTTAAAGATGTATTCTTTTTGATGCTACGGTAAATGAGATTTTCTTAATTTTGCTTTTGAATTGTCTATTGCTAGCATCTAGAAATACTTGATTTTTGTATATTGGTCTTATATCCTGCGATCTTACTAAATGTATTTATTAGTTTTAATAGATTTTTTATGGGTTCCTTGGGAATTCCATACATAAGATCATGTCATCAGTGAATAGAGATAGTTTTAATTCTTTCCAATCTTGATGCTGATTTTTTGTTCTCACCTAATTTCCCTGGCTAGAACCTCAAGTACAGTGTTGAGTAGAAGTGATCAGAGTGAACGATCATATCATGTTCCTAATCATGGGGGGGAGGGAAGTATTTAGCATAATCACTATGTTTATTATTTTGTGATTATGTTAGCTATGGGTTTTATCAAGTTGAAGAAATTCTCTTATGTTCTTAATTGGTTGATGTTTTTAATGTGAAAGGATATTGGATTTTGTAAAAATGTTTCTTGCATCTATTGAGGAAATCATTTATTTTATTGTCCTTTATTCTATTAATATGATGCATTACATTGATTTTTGTATGGCAAATCAACTTATATTGTTAGGATAAATTCCACTCGGTTATAGTGCGTAATCCTTTTTTATATGTTCCTGGAAAAGATTTGCTAGTATTTTGTTGGGAATTTTGCATCCATATCATAAGGGATTTTGATTTATAGTGATTTTTTTTCTTTTTTTAAAAGATTTTTTACTTATTTATTTATTCATGGAGACACAGAGAGAGAGAGAGACAGAGACACAGGCAGAGGGAGAAGCAGGCTCCACGCAGGGAGCCCGACGCGGGACTCCCCACGATCCCACCCCGGGCTGCAGGCGGCGCTAAACCGCTGCGCCACCGGGGCTGCCCTATAGTGATTTTTTTCTATGTCTGGTTTGAGTAATACTGGTATCAAGGCATGAATTGAGAAATGCCTCCTCCCTTCTATTTTTGGAAGAGTTTGTGAGAGATTAGTCTCTGTTCTTTTTTAAATGTTTGGTAGAATTCAACAGTAAAGCCATCTAGTATGGTATTTTTTTTATGGGGAAATTTTTGATTCGTAATTCAATCTATTTACTTGTAGGCCTATTCACATCTGTTTCTTCTTTTTTAAGATTGATTTTATTTATTTGAGAGGGCAGGGAGGGGCAGAGGGAGAGGGAGAGATAGTCTTAAGCAAACTCCTCAATGAGCATGGAGGGGCTCTATCCCACTTCCTGAGTGGAAATCAAGAGCCAGCACTTAACCAACTGTGCTGACCAGGAACCCCACATCTGTTCCTTCTTGAATCCATTTTGGTAGTTTGTGTCTTTCTAGGCATTCTTAAATTTAATCTAGGATACCTAATATGTTGATCACTATTGCTCATAGGACTCCCTTATAGCTTGTTTTATTTCTGTAAGGTTGATAGTGATGTCCCATTTTTCATTTCTGATTTTAATATTTTGAGTCTTCTCTCCCTTTTCGTCAGTCTAACTAAAGGTGGGCCAATTTCTTGATTTATTCCAAAGAATTCACTTTTGGTTTAATTGATTCATTCTATCAATTTTCTATTCTTTATTTAATTTATCTCCACTCTTCTATTTACTTCCTCCCATCTGCTCGATTTGGGTTTAGTTGACTTTTGTTTTTCTAGTTTATTAAAGTATAAGGAAAGATTAATGATTTGAGGAATCTTCTTTTTTAATAGTTATTTATAGCTATAAATTTCCCTTTTAGCACTGCCTTCACTGAATTTAACAAATTTTGATATATTGTGTTTTCATTTTCATTCTTCTTAAAGTATTTTTAAATTTCTATTGTGATTTCTTCTTTGACCCATCTGTTATTAAGGACTGTGTCACTTAATTTCCACGTATTCATGAATTCTCCAAATTTCCTTCCACGACTCATTTCTAATTTCATTCCATTATTGCTGGAGAACACACTTTATGATTCCAATAATTTTCAATTTATTGAAGCTTGCTTTATAGCCTATAATATGGTCTATCCTAGGGAATGTGTTACATACACTTGACAACAATGTAGAATTCTACTGTTGTTGGGTAGAGTATGTATATATATATATATATTTGTTAGTCTAGTTGGTTGAGAGTGTTTTTCAAGTCTCCTACTTCTGTGTTGGTCTTTTCCCAAGTTGTTCTGTCCCATTACTGAAAATGGAGTTGAAATTCCAAGTTATTATTGTGGAATTATTTATCTCTTCAATTCTGCCAGTTTTGTTTCATGTATTTGGGAGATATGTTTATAACTGTTCTAATTTCCTAATGAATTAATCTTTTTATAATTATAATTTAATTTCCTCTATGTCATAATGTTTGTCTTAAAGTCTACTTTTCCTGATAGTAGCTCCACTCCAGCTCTCTTTTGGGTACTGTCTGATGGTATATTTTCCCAACATTTTACTGCAAAAAATCAGCATTTGTGATTTTTAATTTAAAGTGTGTCTCTTGTAGATGGTATATAGTTAGATAAGGTTTTTTATTTCCATTTTACCAATCTTTGCTATTTGGTTGAAGAGTTTCTACCATTTACATTTAATGTAATTACTATAAAATAAGACTATGTCTGTCATTTTGCTATTTGGTTTCTGTGTGTTTTTTGTCTTTTTAATCTTCCATTACTGCCTCTTTTTGTGTTAAATAGATATTTTCTAACATATCATTTTGATTCCCTTGCGTTGTACTTAATATTTACTTGTAGGCCTATTCACATCTGTTTCTTCTTTTTTAAGATTGATTTTATTTATTTGAGAGGGCAGGGAGGGGCAGAGGGAGGGAGAGATAGTCTTAAGCAAACTCCTCAATGAGCATGGAGGGGCTCTATCCCACTTCCTGAGTGGAAATCAAGAGCCAGCACTTAACCAACTGTGCTGACCAGGAACCCCACATCTGTTCCTTCTTGAATCCATTTTGGTAGTTTGTGTCTTTCTAGGCATTCTTAAATTTAATCTAGGATACCTAATATGTGATTACTATTGCTCATAGGACTCCCTTATACTTGTTTTATTTCTGTAAGGTTGATAGTGATGTCCCATTTTTCATTTCTGATTTTAATATTTTGAGTCTTCTCTCCCTTTTCGTCAGTCTAACTAAAGGTGGGCCATTTCTTGATTTAATTCCAAAGAATTCACTTTGGTTTAATTGATTCATTCTAATCAATTTTCTATTCTTTATTTAATTTATCTCCACTCTTCTATTTACTTCCTCCCATCCTGCTCGATTTGGGTTTATTGACTTTTGTTTTCTAGTTTATTAAAGTATAAGGAAAGATTATGATTTGAGGAATCTTCTTTTTTAATAGTTATTTATAGCTATAAATTTCCCTTTTAGCACTGCCTTCACTGAATTTAACAAATGTTGATATATTGTGTTTTCATTTTCATTCTTCTTAAAGTATTTTAATTTCTATTGTTGATTTCTTCTTTGACCCATCTGTTATTAGGACTGTGTCACTTAATTTCCACGTATTCATGAATTCTCCAAATTTCCTTCCACGACTCATTTCTAATTTCAGTCCATTATTGCTGGAGAACACACTTATGATTCCAATATTTTCAATTTATTGAAGCTTGCTTTATAGCCTATAATATGGTCTATCCTAGGGAATGGTGTTACATACACTTGACAACAATGTAGAATTCGACTGTTTTGGGTAGAGTATGTATATATATATATATATTTGTTAGTCTAGTTGGTTGAAGAGTGTTTTTCAGTCTCCTACTTCTGTGTTGGTCTTTTCCCAAGTTTGTTCTGTCCCATTACTGAAAATGGAGTTGAAATTCCAAGTATTATTGTGGAATTATTTATCTCTTCAATTCTGCCAGTTTTGTTTCATGTATTTGGGAGATATGTTTTATAACTGTTCTAATTTCCTAATGAATTAATCTTTTATAATTATAATTTAATTTCCTCGATGTCATAATGTTTGTCCTTAAAGTCTACTTTTCCTGATAGTAGCTCCACTCCCAGCCTCTCTTTGGGTACTGTCTGATGGTATATTTTCCCAACATTTTACTGCAAAAAAATCAGCATTTGTGATTTTAATTTAAAGTGTGTCTCTTGTAGATGGTATATAGTTAGATAAGGTTTTTTTATTTCCATTTTACCAATCTTGCTATTTGGTTGAAGAGTTTCTACCATTTACATTTAAATGTAATTACTATAAAATAAGACTATGGGCTGTCAATTGTGGCTATTGGTTTCTGGTGGTTTTTTGTCTTTTTAAGCTTCCATTACTGCCTTCTTTTTGTGTTAAAAGATATGTTCTAACATATATTTGATTCCTGTGCTGTTGTATTAATAACTACTTTTGAATTATTTTGTTAGTGTGTGTGCTAGAGATTACGATTACATCTTAAGACAGCATAGCTCAGACTAATATCAACTAATTTCAATAGTATGAAAAATTTGCTCCAACATAGCTCCATTCCTTGCCTCCTACTTTTTATTATTGTCAGACAATTACATCTTTATATCTTATAAATGAATTCAATTTTATAATTATTGCTTTAAGTAGTTTCTTTTACATCAGGTAGGAGAATAAAGAGTTAAAAACAAGTATTATGTTTTTGCTGTCTTTTATATTTAGCTATATTTTTATGTTTACTAAATTTTTTGTTTCTTTATAGATTTGATTTTCTCTCTAACTTATTTTATTTCAGCTAAAGACTTTAGAATTTCTTGCAGAACAGGTCAACTAGAATAAGTGTTCTGTTTTTGTTTTGTTTCTGAGAATGTCTTAATTTCTCACTTGTTTTTACATGGTAGTTATGCTGGATCTAGAATTCTTGGTTAACAGTTTTTTCTTTTCACTACCTGAGTATATCATCTCATTGACTGTTGGTCTCCATGGTTTCTAAAGAGAAATCAGTTTTTAAACTTTCAAAAATGCCTTGAATGTGTTGGTCATTTCTTTCTTGCTGCATTCAAGATCCTCTTTTTGTCTTTTTTTTTTTTTACAACTGTGGTAAAATATATATAACATAAAATTTATACATTTAAATGTATAGTTCTGTGATGTTACTTACATTCCCATTTTGTGCAACCATCACCACCATACAGTTCCAGAATTTTCATTTTCCTGGACTGAAACTCTGTACCCATTAGACAATAATTCCCAACTTCCCCAGCACCTAGAAACTTCCATTCTATTTTCTGTCTCTAAAAAGTTGACTATTCTAGGTACCTCATGTAAGTGGAGTTACATAATATTTATCATTTTTTTGTCTGGCTTATTTCACTTAGCATAATGTTCTCAGGGCTTACCCATGTCATAGCATATCAGAATTTCATTCCTTTTAAAGCTAAAAATTTACTTTTATTTTTTTAAGTTTTTATTTATTTTTCATGAGAGACACAGAGAGAGATGCCAAGGCATAGGCAGAGGAAGAAGCAGACTCCCTGCAGGGAGCCCAATGTTGGACTCTGTCCCAGAACCCTGGGATCACCACCTGAGCCAAAGGCAGATGCTCAACCACTGAGCCACCCAGGCATCCCTAAAGTTAAAATATTTTCAATTGTTTATGTGTACATCTTATTTATCCATTTGTTCATCAATGAACATTTGGGATTGTTTCCACCTTTTGGTTACTGTGAATAGTGCTGATATGAATATGGTTGTCATGGCTTGTTTTTGACAGTGTTGACTATGATATGACCAGCTGTGGATCTCTTTATGTTCTTCTATTCAGAATTCATTAAAATTATTGAATGCATAGATTGATGTTTTCATCAAATTTTCACTGCTCCTCCATCCTTAGGTTTTGTACATTATAACCTGACACCTGTGCATTTTCTCTTGCCCAGGAACAAGGGAGCACTATGTGACCTGGGCCCCATAGCCTTGGGCTGACCCCTAGGAGAGTTTGATCTTCACCCCTTGCCTCAAAAGTCATTCTGTCCTAAAACCAGAGTGCCCTTTCTCTGGACAAACATAAAGATGTTGTGTTAGGTATATTGATGGAGCAATAAGGTCACAAACAGAAAATAAGAGTCATCAGACAGTGTATAGAGTGGAAGAAGCCTGACTTTTTTTTTAAAAGATTCTTAAAATTTATTTTGTGTTTTTTGTCTTTAATCTTCCATTACTGCCTCTTTGTGTGTTAAATAGATATTTTCTAACATATCATTTTGATTCCCTTGCTGTTTATTTTAATAACTACTTTTGAATTATTTTGTTAGTGTTTGTGCTAGAGATTACGATTAACATCTTAAGACAGCATAGCTCAGACTAATATCAACTTAATTTCAATAGTATGAAAAATTTGCTCCAACATAGCTCCATTCCTTTGCCTCCTACTTTTTATTATTGTCAGACAAATTACATCTTTATATCTTATAAATGAATTCAATTTTATAATTATTGCTTTAAGTAGTTTTCTTTTACATCAGGTAGGAGAATAAAGAGTTAAAAACAAGTATATGTTTTTGCTGTCTTTTATATTTAGCTATATTTTTATGTTTACTAAATTTTTTGTTTCTTTATAGATTTGATTTTCTCTCTAACTTTATTTTATTTCAGCTTAAAGACTTTAGAATTTCTTGCAGAACAGGTCAACTAGAAATAAGTGTTCTGTTTTTGTTTTGTTTCTGAGAATGTCTTAATTTCTCACTTGTTTTTACATGGTAGTTATGCTGGATCTAGAATTCTTGGTTAACAGTTTTTTCTTTTCACTACCTGAGTATATCATCTCATTGACTGTTGGTCTCCATGGTTTCTAAAGAGAAATCAGTTTTTAAACTTTCAAAAATGCCTTGAATGTGTTGGGTCATTTCTTTCTTGCTGCATTCAAGATCCTCTTTTTGTCTTTTTTTTTTTTTACAACTGTGGTAAAATATATATAACATAAAATTTATACATTTAAATGTATAGTTCTGTGATGTTACTTACATTCCCATTTTTGTGCAACCATCACCACCATACAGTTCCAGAATTTTCATTTTCCTGGACTGAAACTCTGTACCCATTAGACAATAATTCCCAACTTCCCCAGCACCTAGAAACTTCCATTCTATTTTCTGTCTCTAAAAAGTTGACTATTCTAGGTACCTCATGTAAGTGGAGTTACATAATATTTATCATTTTTTTGTCTGGCTTATTTCACTTAGCATAATGTTCTCAGGGCTTACCCATGTCATAGCATATCAGAATTTCATTCCTTTTAAAGCTAAAAATTTACTTTTATTTTTTTAAGTTTTTATTTATTTTTCATGAGAGACACAGAGAGAGATGCCAAGGCATAGGCAGAGGAAGAAGCAGACTCCCTGCAGGGAGCCCAATGTGGGACTCTGTCCCAGAACCCTGGGATCACCACCTGAGCCAAAGGCAGATGCTCAACCACTGAGCCACCCAGGCATCCCTAAAGTTAAAATATTTTCAATTGTTTATGTGTACATCTTATTTATCCATTTGTTCATCAATGAACATTTGGATTGTTTCCACCTTTTGGTTACTGTGAATAGTGCTGATATGAATATGGTTGTCATGGCTTGTTTTTTGACAGTTTGACTATGATATGACCAGCTGTGGATCTCTTTATGTTCTTCTATTCAGAATTCATTAAAATTATTGAATGCATAGATTGATGTTTTCATCAAATTTTCACTGCTCCTCCATCCTTAGGTTTTGTACATTATAACCTGACACCTGTGCATTTTCTCTTGCCCAGGAACAAGGGAGCACTATGTAGACCTGGGCCCCATAGCCTTGGGCTGACCCCTAGGAGGAGTTTGATCTTCACCCCTTGCCTCAAAATGCCATTTCTGCCTAAAACCAGAGTGCACTTTCTCTGGACAAACATAAAGATGTTGTGTTAGGTATATTGATGGAAGCAATAAGGTCACAAACAGAAAGATAAGGAGTCATCAGACAGTGTATGAGAGTGGAAGAAGCCTGACTTTTTTTTTAAAAGATTCTTAAAATTTATTTATTCATTACAGACACACAGAGAGAGAGAGAGAGAGGGGAGAGAGAGAGAGAGAGAGAGAGAGAGAGAGGCAGAGACACAGGCAGAGAGAGAAGCAGGCTCCATGCAGGGAGCCTGACATGGGACTTGATCCCGGGTCTCCAGGATCACACTGGGCTGAAGGCGGCCCTAAACCACTAGGCCACTGGGGCTGCCCAAGCCTGACTTTCATATTATACCTTTGCCCCTCCTTTTATTTTCTTCCCATTAGTCCTGAAAATCTTAATTTGAAAGCATGACTACCCCACTCTCTGCCCTTCACCCTCCAGCACCAAGCAACAGTCTAGATGAGCAGATTTATGGCAAACTGCATTTTACCTAAGTGTAAGCTGTGAAGAGAACATTGTATGGGTATCAAATCTGGCTCAAATCCATCTGATCCACCACTGTGAGCAAGCTACTACAAACCTTCCCTTCTGGTATTACAGAATACCAGATAGCAATAATGATCCCAGCCCCTTTCTGACCTAATACAGACTTTAGAAAAATGACTTGGGATCAAAAAGCTTTAAGCTCTTTGACAAAATGTTTCCACTTAAAAAAAAAAAATGTTTCCACTTAAAAACAAGGTTCTCTCCTCATCCCTACAAGGATGATTTCTGGCTTAACAAAGATTTGTAAATACCTTGAGTTCCAGCTCTGGGCTCTATAGCTCTATCCTAAACTTCCAGAGAGGAAGGAACGCCTATTATTATGAACTTCCAGGTGAGGGGAGAACCAGCTGTGGCAGATGGTAGAAAAGGACAGAGATGGAGGTAGTGGCCACAGCACGGCTGCCCTGGCACTCCATCACTTATGCCAAATAGACCAGGCTTGAATTCTAGAACTAGATTCAGCCCTTTAGAACCACATGGGAGAAATGCATTCTACTTTTATTTTTTCCGTTAGAAAAAAGCCCATATTTAAAAAGAAAATTCTTAATTAAATTTTGCTTAATTGCCATCAAGGTAAGCTTTCTAGGAGAAATGCTTATGAGCCCTGCTCCTGTGAGCTGTCCACACAGCTATGCAGAGTGCTATGAGCAAGCCTGCATCCTATGTGGTGCATAGGCGATGTGTGCAGGAGAGCTTCGAGGGGACTATGCTCCAAGGCCGATCAACCAGGATGCTGCTGGATTCACCTAGGTGTGAAGAAGAAGGAGCAACTCCAACATATTTAGGAGGTTTACTTGACTGATTTCATGATTTCTGGGCTTGGGGCAAAGTGAGAGAGGGAAACTAAGAATCGCCTCTGGGTTCTGGTTTGAGTAACTGGGTATTGGTCCCATTTCCTGATACAGTGAGCTAGCCCGAGGAGGAAAGTGATCTTGGTTTAGGACATACTGAAAGCTGGTATTTCTAGAATATTCAAGTGCCTAGAGAAAGAACCTAGCGAACTTCTCACTCTATATATAGATAGATCTAGATCTAGATATATATAGAGAGAACAAAGGAGGATGTTTGTATTGTTTTGCTTCTTTCTTTCTTTTTCTAAGAATAATCATCACAACAGCTAAGCCTTGTAGAGCTATTTCTATGGGTCAGTCACTATTCTAAGCGCTTCACACGTATTAACTCAGGTGGGCCTCACTACAAGACATAGAAAGTACTATCATGTTGAAAGGCTGTGAGAAGACAGCCAGGAGAGAGGAGGAAGTTGAAGAGCTTAGTGGGGCCAAGTGGACAAGGAGGCGGGATATAGAAGCACAGACAGAGGGAGTGATGAGGAGAGCTCCTCTGCAGAGATTTAATAAAAGAAAAATGTCCATGTCTTTATACATGTGGGGACTTGCCTGATGGTTGGCATGTTCCTGTCAAAAGAGGATCAACAAGGGAGGTGGCGTTGGGCAGAGGGTGTAAGGAGAGTGCTGAGGTATGGGACAGCCTCTGAGGACAGAGAGGGAGATGCTGAGCAGGAGACCATGTATGTGCAGTGGCTCTCCTCTGGAGCAGCCTCAGGGTGCAGGGGCACAGAGACAGCTGGTTGTCTAGCCCAGATCCACTCCTCACTTTCCTTACTAATATAGCCCTGCTCTATTTAGAGAGGCAATGTGACTAGTGAAAGCACTTACACATATCAGCCTCCCTTGTACCCAGAGGTGGCCTGTGACTGGCCAATGATATTGGCTAAAATTCCTGAGTGGTCCTTGTAAGAAAGGGCTTTTTACAAATTTGTGTGTTTGTGGGCACACCCAACTTGCACATGCCCTCTGCTCTATATCCTTCCCCTTTTCCTTCCTGAGATGCAGACACAATGCTAGAAACAGAGCAGCCACGTTGTGACCATGAGGCAACAAGCATGGGGACAAAGGGCACATGTTAACCATGACTCAATGAGGAGGAAGAAAGAGCTTGTGGGGAGCATTCAGCCCTGTGGATTTCTTTTATGGAGGAAAAACTAAGCCACTGATGTCAGATTCTATTACATACAACTAAGGGCAATCTCAGCTGGTACAATAGGGAAAACAGATGGTGGGTGGGACAGCCATGGGGTCTAGGTTGGAGAAGGAAGGAATAGGGAGGAATGGTCAATGGCACACAGGAGTCCGCACGTCCAGTGTGTGAAGGCCCAGGCCCCATGGGAGGATAGGAATTTAGATCTGAGTATTGATTTCTGATGTGAGTTTTAGCAGGTATGACACGACCCAGGATGGATGGAGAAGAGGCACAGATCACTGAGAAGCCATGGAAACTGGAACCCACTCCCAGCAGGGCTCACAGTGGGTGCGCTTCTCATGGATGTTTGAGACATTTAATCAAGATCAAAGCTATTTGTAATAACCTCATCTTGGTCCCTGAGGTCGTCATTTGGCTCTGCTCTTAGCCTTCAGTTACACTTCTCTTCTTTCCCCTTCAAAGATAATTCTGATTGCAAAGGCGTTAATGGACACTTTCCAGAAACTGGTAAGGCTCTGTCAGTAATGTTTCCTGTAGGACTACAAATACAAAAATAGAGGCTCCAAAGTACAGTAACCTGGTAATAAATCATCATACCTCCTTTTCCAAAGAAAATGTGACTTCCAGGATAGATATCCACTTTTGGTTCTTCACAAAATGATGAATGGCTCCATGCTAAGATAGCCATTACATAAACCAAGCCAGATCTTGATGCTTAACGGAGGGAGAGATTAGTGAGTTACCAGCCAGCCCCTGGTGAGCGAATGCCAGCCCCTCCTCCTCGAGTTCTGCCCCCCCCACCTCAGCCCTCGTGCCCCACTTGGACTGAGTGACCCCTTCCCTGAATGCTCTCCTCATTGTCAGCCCTTTCCCTGCTGTTCCCAGGGCAGTATCAAGAGGCTAACTTGTAACCCAAACAATTATGTTCTGACAGCAGCTCCCTGTGTTCTTCCTGCAGGGTCTCTATGGCAGTCTCGAGAATCTTCTGAAATCTCTCTTCAGACTCATTAGCTGGAAAGTGATAAAGCTCCAAGCCATAAGACTGGATGATTTGTTACCCCAGAAACATTTCATTTTAATTCTCTTAGAAATTGCTCAGGAGGAGGGGTGCTTGGAGTGAAAACTATAGTTGAATCTTTTCATACTCAAAACCACTTGCTGTTAAAATCATTGACTACATTTTTTTGGGGGGAGGGGGGAAATGCTTGACTGATTACATGCACCCTTCTTTAGAAATATTGACGGATTCTCAGGCTGTGTTGGCTCCCCAATCACACATAACGCATAATCCTTGGCAAAATTACTAAAGGAATCATTTATATGGGCTGGAAGACTGCAGCTCTGCCTGGAGAATTGCATTATTTCTTATCTCAACTACACTGCTGTCACTCTCCAAGCGGGCCTGCTGCATGGCTCCCTGGAGACCTTCCCCTGCAAGGCAGTGAGGCCAGCCTCCTGCAGCTGCCTCCAGAGATGGGCCATGGTACGTCAGGGGCGAGATGCCCAGCAGATAATCTGTGGCTCGCTCCCCTCCGGAGAAGGCTTCTGCTCTGCCCTGGGCTCCCATACAACACTTGAGCAGCAGAGAAATGGCTCAGAGGGTAGGTTCAGGACTGGCGCCAGCCTGGCTTTGGCTGAGTTAGTTGGCATCTGTCTAAGCCTGGTATCTGCATCTAAAATATTGTTGTTACCTACCCCATTTGATTTCCTTTGAGGATGAAATCAGATCGAGCAGCTAAAGAGCCAAGCACAGTGCCTGGCCTGTCATAAGTGATCCATAGGCAGTCACTGTCATTCTGGCACTTAATGACCAAGTTCTCTGCAAAGCTAAGACAGTTGTGCTCCTGACACAAAATAGAAAAACGTTTGTTCCTGGCGTGCGCCCAAACCTTGGCTAGCTTAAAAACCAGTGATTCTCAACCACATGATGCATCTGAAACAGGAAAGGGAAAGAGGGAAGAGCATCTCTATCAGATTTGCAATGCAAAGAACCAGTAACAAACCTCAGTTGACTCCTTAAGGTTCAGGAGTTCCCAGAAAGGATCCCCCATCCTCAGTGTGTGTATGTTGTGTGTGTGTGTGTGTGTGTGTGTGTGTGTGTGTGTGTCATACATGGCTCAGAGAGGGTACTGCTGGAAGACTTGTATGTTTATTAAAGGAAGCATGGATTTAAAGTTTAAGAAACACTAATTAATATACCCAATGACAATATTTTATAGCCTACTGCTCTGAATTTTTATTTTTTTTAACAGAGATTTATTAAAAATCCAATCACCTTCTGAATACTCTCCAGAATAGGAAAGAAAGACCTCCCATGCTTGCTGTATTCCTTCTTGCCCTGGCCCACATGGGGCACTGGGCAGAAGGCTCTGCTCACAGAAGAATGTTTGTTGGGTAAAGACCTACCAAACATTTGCTGAGCATTTACTATGTACCAATCACCCTTCTAGTGGGTGCCACTGGAGACAGTGTTGGCCCTTACAGAGTTTACATCTAGCAGGGAAGACCGACACTAAATAAACAACAAATAATGCACTTTAAGATGGTAATAGGTATCTCTTATGAAAGGCATAAAGAGAAGTCACAGAGCGATTCCTGTGTGGCATAGGAGCTGCTGTTTTTAATTAAGACAGATGGGGATGGTCTGTCTGAAAAAGGAATTAGAATCATGATAATATACAGGCAATGGGAAGATCCAAGGCAGAGAGAACAGCATCGAACATTTAGGATGGTTTTGGTGATAAGCAAAAACCTCTACTCAGAAAAAAAAAATGCCTTCGGTAATAAGGAAATTTATCCTCTCACATAACAGCCAGTCTAGGGAAAGGCCCAACATTGGAGTTGGTTGATTTAGTAGTTTAACAATATGATGAGATCCTTTCTCTCTCTACTTGGCCATGTTCTGCACTGATTTCAGCCCCAGTCTGCCATCCTATAGGACTGTAAAAACAGCTGACAACAGCCTTATTCACACCCACCTCTTCCCTCAGCAATGTCTTAGAAGTGAAGACCTTCCCAGACACACCTCTGCTGAATTCCCTAACCTTCTCATTAGTCCAATTTGGTTTAGGCTTGTCCATCCAAGCTAATCCCTGACAAGGGGAATACAATTACCAAGAAGGGTCTGGAATAATCCCCTGGAGAACCAATGTTGGAGAATTGATGCAATTCCTGCTCTGGGCTAAAGAACAGTTGGCAAGTTCAAGAAGCAGAAAGAAGCCTAATCCCTGCTGGGGGGATTAGTGGGGGTGGGAGAGGAATTTAGGGGAGCAGATATTTTAGAGAATTGTAAGGGAATCTATCCCAGGGTTGAGCACAAGAGTGATGGAATCTGGTTTGCATTTAAAAAAAGAGGATACTCACTACTCTGTTCCCCAGGAGTTCCCCAGGATGAGACAGAAGAAAACGGCCTAGAGGGGGAAGGCGGTAGGGGCTAGGGTCAGATGTGCAGAATGCTATTTCCCTGTTAGGTACAAGGTAAAAGGTGGGTTTAACACAAGCTGGAAAAGGAGAAAATCTTCCAACGTCTCCAAAGAGGGCAGAAGCACTGAGTTCAAGAATGACAGCACCATCTCCTAACCCAGGCAACCTGTAACAGTGGCCTAAGGCCATAATGCAAAGTAACAACCCCTGGTTTGTGCCATAGTCATGAAGCCACAATTGTCCTTGGTAGACAACTGGCCCAAGTACATCCTCCTAGAAAAGCTGACAGTCAAATGAAAGAATGCCAGAAAGTGATGTGAAGCAGGTACGAAAATGCCCTCAATTTGGACCAGGAAAAGATGCTAAAATATAAAAGCCATGTGAGAAGCCAGCCAGTCTGTTTTGAATCAATAAGGATCTGGGTATCCATTCCATTATCTTATGTGGACCTAAAGGTGCACCATTTGGTGATTTATGCACCTGGTTGAGCATCAGAAATACTCGGGACAGGGGATCCCTGGGTGGCTCAGAGGTTTAGTGCCACCTTCAGCCCAGGGCGTGATCCTGGAGCCCCGGGATCGAGTCCCGCGTTGGGCTCCCAGCATGGAGCCTGCTTCTCCCTCCTCCTGTGTCTCTGCCTCTCTCTCTCTCTCTCTATGTCTATCGTAAATTAATTAATTAATTTAAAAAACCCAATTACTTAAAAAAAAAAAAAAAGAAATACCCAGGACATCCTCTGAAACCCAGCTGCCCAGGCTGGACCCCAGATCTAAAGAATGCGAATCTTCACAGATGGGCTCAGGGATCTTTAATAAGGTTTCCAGGCGATTCTGACAATTAGTTAAGAGTAGAGCCCCTGTACCATGAAGGAACGTTCCAGAGGAGCTGTGGCCAAGAAGAGGTCTGGCAGGGGAGGCTGTGAGCCTGGAGGTCAGGAGAGAACAGGTCTCACCCTGCATTGTCGATAGTCACCTTCAACCCCTATCAGCCTGTTTCTGCTTTGCAAATTGGGCGACTGATCAGTCTCTAGCATTCCTCTCAGCTCTAAGTTCTATGATTATGTGATTCTCTATGGAGGTGGAAATATTTACATTACTCCATGCACGCTAGACATAAGAGTACCAAAGAATTTTATACACCTGGTGGAAATAGGAGTGAATAAAGTTAGTGGGAAGTTTTGAGACCATGCCCCAAATAAGGTTAAAACTAGCATTAAATTTATTTTATTTTATTTTTTTAGCATTAAGTTTAAAGTTTGTCTTTCAGAAACCTGTTTCCCCCTAATCAGCATTGTGTCTTTTCAGATCCCTGTAACAAATCCACTAGCTGGCTCTGCAGAAGCCTGAACTCAAGGTCAACTAATGTGGTTCCAGCCTAAGAACAAGTAAAGCCCTGCATTCCTTACCTGAGATAAAGAGCCCAAGACCCCATCCAGTTTATCGGGGCTCCAGGAACTTGCCCAGGGCCCCCTCCCAGCCCTTGACAGTTGCCTCTGCCTCATTATAGCGTTAAAATCTCCGCCCAAGGAAGAGCAGCAGCTTCATTTACATAAATAGTATAGGTTGCCCGTATAGGCGTATTTTCTCAGTGTGCCTGCGTGACTTGTGCCAGCCTTTACCTGTGATGATAAAACTCACCTTTCTGAATGCTCAGCCTAACCCTACAGAACAGGGACCCACTCACTCTTGCTCAGGGAGTCGGGGCTTTGAAAGTTCTTTCCTGTGATCTTTCTGTAGACAAAGTTCCCTTTGTGGAGCAACTCCCACCGGTGTCTACCTGTGACTCCCAGGGAGTGGACTCATGTTAGTTTGGTTACAGTTTCAGGTGCTACCTCTACAGGCAAAATGTGCAGTGGAAGCTGACGTGCGTCAAGCCACAGAAGGTTTCCCTCGCATCCGTGAAGTTGTAAAAGTGTCCAACATGTATCTAAAAGAGGACCTTGTTGATGCCTTATCTACTTCCATTTTGACCTCACCATGTACTGTTCTTTCTAACTGATGAAGTTCCTTCTTCCAGCCTATCTTTCAACTCAGGCAAAAGACCTGCAGCAAAGCATCTTGAAGGGGACCAAAACTAGCCCTCAAGTGATAAGGACTGCCCTGATACCACAGAAGACCCCTCGGGGTTGACCCCAGAACAATGATTGGCCTGACCTTTGCTCCCCGGCTGTGCATAACCATCAACCTGGGTGCCATGTTTTCCTTATATAAGCCTGGAAGTATTTTCAGCACTTTGGAGACAACCTTTGGGACACCAGTCCGCTGTTTTCCTCATGCCGGCCTCACAAAAATAAATTCCTTCCTTTGTTCCACCTCTACTCATCTCTCTGCCTCTGGGTTTACTAGCAGCAAATGGCCAAACCTGGTCCATCTGGGATCCAGAATACACATGCCCTTGGACCTTGTGCCCCAGTTATATTTTTACTAGGAAAGCGACTCTTCCCTTTAAACCTAATGATAATTGATAATTGCTGTACATTGATCACCTACCAGCACTGTCCTGGAAACTGTACCTGTTACCTAATCCCCTATAATAATCCCAGGAAGTAGGATTATCCCCATTTCATGGAGAAGGAAATGAGCTCCTAGAGTTAGCTGACCTACCCATAGTCACATAGCAGAGGAAGATTCCAGAACAATTAGTTTCAAGCCTCTAAGCCTTGACCACTGCCAGGGCCCCCAGGCTGCCTCCCAGATGGATGGAGTTAGGACAAGCCCCGACCTCTGACCCCAGTCCCAGAGTGATGGGGGTCAACGGTCTCCTGAGCTAGCTGTGTATCTGAGGTCTTGAGAACTAGCTTGTAGTGCCACCAGAATGTCTAACTGATCTCCAGGCCTGTCAGGAGAGGCTTCCGTTTTTGAGATACTCTCTGCGGGTTTAGTGCTGGCTCCTTTCCCCTCTCCACCTTCCCCACCTGCTCTGAGCTCTGGGGGCTGTGGGTTTGGGCCAGTGGGTGGCTCCGTGGCAGGAGATTGGAGGAGGGGACGAAAGTGAGATTAAGGAGTCTTTATTTCCTTGGTTCTTTTTTCTTTTTAAAAAAGATTTATTTATTTATTTGTGAGAAAGAGAGACAGTGCACGTGAGTGGGAGGAGGGGAAAGGGATAGGGAGAAGGAGGGAGAGAGTCTCCACCAGGCTCCTGGCTAAGCCCACTCGGGGCTCAACCACAGGACCCGTAAGATTGTGACCTGAGCCGAAATCGATGGTCAGATGCTCAAGCGCCTGAGCCACCCAGGCACCCCTCCTTGGTTCTTCCAACACAGGCCCAGTTCCCATGGACCAAGCTCTGTCCTGCTGCTCCCAGTGTCTCAGCAGGCTGCGGCCCACTCCCTCCTGCACCCCTTGAGGCCTGAGGCAGGTGCGCAGCTCTGCTGGTGCAGACCCAGGGCCCCAGCACCTGTTCCTGAGCTCTCAAAACTGGGCTTCACTAGGGCAAGTCATCTGGTCAGGAAAGGCCTCTGGGTCCCCCCTTTAGAGGGTACTGCTTCTCTCCAACAATACGCTGACAGATACAAACCTATATTGTGGGATGCCTTCAGGTGGAGGCTGTCAACCCCCAGGGGACAATTTCCCTGTCCTTGTGACCCAGTGCAGCTCAGTCCATGCTGGGACAGGCTGGGCGTGAGTGTGTACGGGTGTGAGTGTATGAGCTTGTGTGTGGGCATGGGTGTGCAAGTGTGTGAGCAGGAGCAAGTATGAGCAGGTGTGTGGCTGTGCAAGTCTGTGTGCCTGTGTGTACACCCGTGTGTGAGCCTGTCTGAGCCAGCATGTGAGTGTGTGCAAGTGTGAGTGGGTGGGAAATCAGGATTTCCAGGCAGTCCTGTAAAGCCCCACCACCCCTTTATGGCCTGCCCAAGCCCCGGGGGCCGCATGGCCCTGGCCCATCCCCACCAACTGCAAACTCCCTCCTCTGCCTCCCAGGGCTCCCTAGCGGTGGTGCCTCGAGGCCACACCTGCCCCTTTAATAACCATGATCTACCCTGGCTGGTGACTCTGTTCTAGATAGTGTGCACGGGTACTTTGTGTACACGTCACTCTATGTCACTGTAGGGTGATTTGGCGGCTGCCATCTCAGCCAGCTTGGCCAGCCCAGCGCTCCTCCTTCCCCGACCCTGACTGGGGCTCCTGTGGAATATGGGACCATCAGAGTAGGCCACAGCTCTGATCCATGCTTGGCTCAGGGGTGGCCTTGGGGCCCAAGCCAGCCTGCTGGGTGGACTCCTCCCTCTGGGCCCTGGTGGAAGGTGCTGACAGGACCCCTCCCTTCTGTGTCTCAGGCCTGGAGCTGGCAGGATGTGAGCTCTCTGTGCCTCGGCCTGTCAGCCTACAAGGCCCACTCGGAGGGAACAAGACCACGTGAAGAGGGAGCAGAAAGGCCAGAGGTTCAAGCCCCAGTTCCTGTGTCCTCAGCTCCACTTCAGCTTCACAGCTTGTGAGTCAATGCCCCCATTTCTGTTTAAGCCAACCTGAGCAGAGTCTACATCACCTGCAACAGAAGGGCACCCAGATAGTACAGGGAACTGTTAGTACTTAGTCCATTTTGCAGATGAAGACACTAAAGCTCAGAGAGACGAGGTACTCGCCCAAGGCCCTATTCTGATGTGGGTCAGAGCTGGACTGGGACCCAGTGTGTGCCCACAGCCTCTGCTCTCCACACCATGGCCTCCTGACTCTCCTGGGACAGCCATCATCTGCTCTGCAGGAGAATTATACCATCCTGGTGAATCAAAGGAACAGAGGTACAGTGTGTGTGGGGGGGGGGGGGATAGGGAACTATGGTAGCAGGGAAAACTCTGTCAGCAGCCAGGGTCTCAGACGACATGGATTACAGCAGGCCAGAGACACAGGGTTCCTTAAAAGGTCCTGCAAAGCCGTTCCCTAAGCAGTGTGTGTTGGGGCTTCTGTGGGCTTGAGAAGGCAGTGAAGTGGGATGCTGGCCTCCCTTGATCGTTCCTCTGTATGCTGAGTGCTTTCACCAGAGGAACAAAGACAGGGCTCAGCTGTCTGAGGTGGTCACATCTACATCATACCTTGGGGACACAAAGTGAAGAAGTGAAACAGAAAAGAGCTGGGTTTCAGACCTAAGAACCCTTAAAAAGGCAACAAAGAGATTTAGGTTGCTTTATTTTTCTCAAAACAAACAAACAAACAAAAACCCACCAAACTCACCACTAGTGTCTAAACTGGCATATAAGGGTGGCTCTAAATCCTTTAGCAGCTACGAAAATCCCATTGGCCCACTCCAGAAGAACTGCAGGAGGACAAAATCTCCCTACAGAAGGAACGATTTGCTTGCTCTCTAAATAGACTGTTTGCTATGTCATTTAACACCTGCAAATGTTTCTGCCACTGAGCTTTGCTAAGGTCAGATTGGGTAAAGCTCATTTAGGTATAATCAAATCAATTTGTATTCAGAAGACCCTCCAGGAGAAGCCCTGCCTGTTGTCCTGCAGTGGAAGCGTTCCAGGACAATGCGACCCGCCAGGTTTGCCAGGCTTGCGGGTGTCCCGGGCGTGCATGCTGAGTGGTGGGGAATCCGCTGTGACTGCGCCATCCTGACTTCTCCATGACGTGCAGAGGATCCAGGAAAATCTGCATGAAGACTGCTTAGGCACCCAGCAAAAATAGACTTGGGCACAAGAGGGAATTCTTCGTGTCTTTTGTGGTTTTCTTCCCAACCCCTCCAAGTATTCCTCCTTCCCCAGGGTCATGCTGCTTTAGGAGCCCATTTGCTTGGGTTTTCCCCAACCTATAACTCCTATCGGACTTCACCTGCCCCAGAGACGAAGGCTGGTGTAAGCGGCAGGGTCTGGATGTGCATAGGCAAGAGCACGATGCCCTTTATTGGTGTCTGAGTTCTTCATGCTCTCTGTGAGTCAGTTTCCCCAACTATGAAGGGGTGACAGGGAAAGTTAACAAGGTTGCCGTGAAGATTGATTTTTAACTAATCGAGATGAAGCCATGGTTGACACCTGGTAGAGATAGGTGGTAATATTACTATTTGTTTTCTTTCTCAAAAGTGACTTTGATTATTTCACACCTTGGCTTCAAAAATGTAGCATCATTTCCAGGCCTTCATTCAGCTCTATAGCATTCCAAGCTCTATTGCTATCTCTAGATGTCCTTGACCTAATTTTTCACTTCTATACTCATTTGCATCCCGGAGACCTACTGATGTCTAGTATGCCTTCATTGGGTGTTTGCGGAAATTCCATCATGTGCCAGGTGCTGTGCTAGGTGAGGCAAAATAAAATGAGTCATAGTATCCTTTTCTTCCTGGAGATGACAAAGCTCTCCCGCTCGACTCTGCTTTATTAAAAGGCACTGGTGGTCTCTGTTTCCCATTTGGGATTGATACACTGGCATAGAGCAGCTGCTACCCACTGTGGAAAGAGGTGTGCTGTTGGTCATAGTGGTGAGAACGAGTGAAGGGATAGAAGAATCGTAGCAATGCAGCTCAGTGGGTACGTGACACAGAAGTGCCAGGTGCTGAAGTTTAATTTGGGATTTAACTGAAGTTGACAAAGAAGCCACAGTTGATTGAGGCAAGTTGACTACCCATTGAGGTTGCGGTCTTGGATCTTTCCAGTGATCTGGGGGAAGGAGGGAGGTGGCAGGCCTGCGGTGCCTAGAACTGTGCCCTCAGGGCACACTGCTAGCTGCACCCTCTCACGTCTGCCTCCAGATTAGCCACTGGGCCCCAGGAGTATGGGCACACTGACCTACGATCATGATGCTTTCAGTACTGTAGAACTAAACTTGTGAACACAGAAAAAGGTTGAGCGCACCCATTTGTCTCAGAGAAACACTGTTGGCTTATATGGAAAAGACAAGGGAAGTATCATCTCCTCAAAAAGATTCCAGGAGAAAATGGAGCTGCCCGTGCTTATTTCTTCCAGCTGCTCAAGTATGGAATCTGGGATGTGCCACTCACGCCAGCAGGCAGCACAAACTTACAGCAAACCCGACACCTCTGTGTGGGAATGGATACACCTAACATAGACAACATGATGACTGCGTGAGGGAAGAAAAGATCAGGATTTTATGTTTAAGTTAAAGTCAGCTTTGAAACATGCATATTTTGTAATGTTCATAATATTTTAACACAATGGGGCATGTAAATATATAGAATATCTGTGTATCTATTGCGGGTGCTTAACATTTATTATGGGGGTAGGTAAAATACAAATGTTTGGGAAGTGTGGATCGGAATATTTTATTCAACATCTGAATTGTATAACTTCTGAATGAGTATTTATATCTAAATATATGTATGATGTCAGTTGGCATTTGCCAATGATTCTTCCCAATATCAGGGCAATTTCCCCCTTCTAAAATGGTAAACATGAATTTCACAGATGGGTTACCAGGAATTTCATAGATGAACAGGTGGGTGGTAGGTGGAGGGATGGATGGACCTACAGTGCTTGGTTATGTTTCCTTTCACTGAATGTCCTTGCATGAATGTTAGGGATTCTGAGAACTGAGAACATTCCCCTAAAAGATAAAAAAAAAATACTGGTTAAATAAATATTGGGGGAAGGTTGTAAGGAAGTTTTTATCACCAAATGCAATTAAAAGTGCTTAAAGGCATTTTACTATTCAGATAATATTTATTGATTATGCTGAATGTTCACATAGCAAGATTATGTCGTTGCAGGACAAGTGGAACAGAAAAGCACCCCCCTCAACTGTCTGTGTTTATATGAGGGAGAAGGCAGAGGAATGTGACAATAGGAACAAGGGGAAAATGTAGAATTGTTTTTTCTCTTTGCCATAAATGCAATTCAAGCCTCAATCACAGATTGTAATGTCTAAAAGCGATCGGCATTTTTTTTAAAGCATTTAGACATTGACTGACATTATTTAACTTTGAGAACCCTGGCCGAAGATGATATGCTTTCCATTCATTTATTTATTCATTGTAGCAAATAAAATTCAGAGCCTAGCAGGGTTTTTTACTTAAAATGGGTTATCAAAAAATACTTGTCCCAGTGAATGCCTCCCTTCCCCTGAGCTCAAGAAGCCTTGAATATGGATGTGATCTGTATTCCCAGATGGTGGTGTGGGTCAAGGGGCTAGGAAATCTTCTACTCAGTCCCAAATGCCTTATCTCCCTCCCTGTTAAAATTTCAGCAGCAAAAAACCCCACTTACCACAATAAAGCCATCACGATGATGAACAGTGGCCTTAATTGGTATTAAAGGATATTTATGTTGGGATGACTAAGTTAAAACCCCTAACTGATTGGAGCACTTGAGTAATAGAATCCACAGAGTCCCATTAGTATTGCATTGACATATTAGCTTATCTTTGTACTTGATGGCACAAGGATACGGATGAGAGCCTTGCACTGTAGCAAATCCAGGGTAAGATTTCTGACCTCAGATTTATGTTATCTCAAGCAACAAACCCAGCTGCCTACTTCATGGTCTGAATTACAGATTTTCCATTTAGCCGGACAACGTGAATCTGCTACCACGATTATGTCTACAATTACAACCCCCTTGAGTGCCTGCAGCATTCTAATGCACTTGTTTATTTTATCCTCTGGTTTTCCCTTCCAGTACACATGCATTGGCAGTGCCCACATCCTCACCTCTGGAAGGTGCTTCATCTCATTTCGCGACACTCAGCAGAGCTGTCACTAGACAGATGCCTGTAGTAGTCTCCGGAGTGATTTCCCCTGCTGTTCTGCTCATTGCTGCCTTTCTCTCTTCAAAGGAGACTTTCTTTCATCAGAACATTCCAATCTAAGAAATAATGTGCTCAGTAGTCCCCCTCTGTTGAGGGAATGCACTTTCCCAGAGCAGAGCAGAGAGGAGCTTTCAAATTGGCGAGTACTTGCTGAGCCCTGCATTGCTTTGGGCACTAAAGACCCCTTCTTAGTCTTGAGAGTCATGGTCTGTGTGACCAGTAATGTATATGCTCCAAGGTTTTCCTCCCAAACTTTCTCTCTGGCTGATCAGATCTGGTCCTTAAACTTGAGATATAATCAGCATCCTACTTCCAGATTCTAGTTCTGATCCTTCCTTTCTCCTTTTTTTTTTTTTCTAAAGATTTTGCTTATTTATTCATGAGAGACACAGAGAGAGGCAGAGACACAGGCAGAGAGAGAGGCAGGTTCCCCACAAGAAGCCCTGAGTGGGACTTGATCCTGGACCCTGATCACACTCTGAGCCAAAAGCAGGCACTCAATTGCTGAGGCACAAAGCCATCCCCCCTTTTTGAAAATAAAAATATGATCACATTACACATGTTTTATGATCTTCTTTTTAAAAAATGTAAAAACCTTAATTGCAATGGTGATACATCTTTATTTTGAAAGCGTACATATTACCTAAATATATGAAGTCTTCAAAGAGTATTTCCAATGTAGATATAAACACAAGCATTAAAATATAAACACACCCTTAAAAAGTCAAAATGAAATTGTAATAGACATCTTTTTCTGTAGATTGATTTTTGTTTTTTGTTTAGCACACTGTGGATATTTTCCACATCAATGAATTACATCTACATTATTGTGAGTGTATAGATCGGCTGTAATATCATTTATTTAACATTCCCCTTGTTGTTTATTATTTCCTGTATTTTGCAATCATGAACAGTAATAGGATGAACACTCTTTCAGCTAGGTCTTTAATTCCTTTTGGTTATGGGAAATTTCAAACATGCACAAAATAAGGAGAATAGGATAATGAAACCCTTATCTACATTACCTAGATTCAAAATTATCAACACTTTGTCGATCTTGTCACATTTATCTCCCTTCTCCCAACACACGCACACCTCTCTCTTTCTTTTTTTTTTTTTTTTTTTTTTTTTTCTCATTAAACTTTTGTTTTAATGGGTCTCAAAATTCTGTGACAGATTTTTGGTCAAGTTGTTTCCATTAAAAAGTACTGATTTTAAAAACTAATAACTTAAAACTGCCACACACGCACAAAAAAAAAAAAAAAAAACAAATGGTCCACAAAACATTCTCCTTTCCTTCTGAAGGTTTTACGATGCATTGTTATCATTAACCAGTCTTTTACTATTAAACTTAAATGGCCAATTGACACAAACAGTTCTGAGACCGTTCTTCCACCACTGATTAAGACTGGGGTGGCAGGTATTAGGGATAATATTCATTTAGCCTTCTGAGCTTTCTGGGCAGACTTGGTGACTTTGCCAGCTCCAGCTGCCTTCTTGTCCACTGCTTTGATGACACCCACAGCAACCGTCTGTCTCATGTCACGAACAGCAAAACGGCCCAGAGGAGGATAGTCAGAGAAGCTCTCAACACACATAGGTTTGCCAGGAACCATATCAACAATGGCAGCATCCCCAGATTTCAAGAACTTGGGACCATCTTCCAGCTTCTTTCCAGAACGACGATCTATCTTTTCCTTCAGCTCAGCAAACTTGCAAGCAATGTGAGCTGTGTGACAATCCAGCACAGGTGCATATCCAGCACTGATTTGGCCTGGATGGTTCAGGATAATCACCTGAGCTGTGAAGCCAGCTGCTTCCATTGGTGGGTCATTTTTGCTGTCACCAGCCACATTGCCACGACGAACATCTTTGACAGATACGTTCTTGACATTGAAGCCCACATTGTCCCCAGGAAGAGCCTTACTCAAAGCTTCATGGTGCATTTCAACAGACTTTACTTCAGTTGTAACATTGACTGGAGCAAAGGTGACCACCATACCAGGCTTAAGAACACCAGTCTCCACTCGACCCACTGGGACAGTACCAATACCACCAATTTTGTAGACGTCTTGGAGAGGCAGACGCAAGGGCTTATCAGTTGGACGAGTTGGTGGCAGAATGAAATATAGAGCTTCAAGCAGTGTGGTTCCACTGGCATTCCCATCTTTACGGGTGACTTTCCATCCCTTGAACCAAGGCATGTTAGCACTTGGCTCCAGCATGTTGTCACCATTCCAACCAGAAATTGGCACAAATGCTACTGTGTCGGGGTTGTAGCCAATTTTCTTAATGTAGGTGCTGACTTCTTTAACGATTTCCTCGTATCTCTTCTGGCTGTAGGGTGGTTCAGTGGAATCCATTTTGTTAACACCAACAATTAGTTGTTTTACACCCAGTGTGTAAGCCAGAAGGGCATGCTCACGGGTCTGCCCATTCTTGGAGATACCTGCTTCAAATTCACCAACACCAGCAGCAACAATCAGGACAGCACAGTCAGCCTGAGATGTGCCTGTAATCATGTTTTTGATAAAGTCTCTGTGTCCTGGGGCATCAATGATGGTCACGTAATACTTGCTGGTCTCGAATTTCCACAGGGAGATATCAATGGTGATACCACGTTCACGTTCAGCTTTCAGTTTATCCAAGACCCAGGCATACTTGAAGGAGCCTTTTCCCATCTCAGCAGCCTCCTTCTCAAATTTTTCGATAGTTCTTTTGTCGATCCCACCACATTTGTAGATCAGATGGCCAGTAGTGGTAGACTTGCCCGAATCTACGTGTCCAATGACGACGATGTTGATGTGAGTCTTCTCCTTTCCCATTTTGGTTTAGGTTTAGCGGTGGTTTTCACGACACCTGTGTTCTGGCGGCAAACCCGTTGCGAAAAAAGCACACCTCTCTCTTTCTTTTCCTGGAGTACTTTAAACAAACCTGGCACTTTCTAATTCTTTTGAAGAGATATATAAGGAAACACCACCAGATAAGACCTCCTTCCTTCCTCTCCTCTCTCTTGACCCCTCTTTGAGGGGGTGTTGGATGGGAGGAGGCTGAGCCTGTCTCCTTGTTTTTCCTATAAAGTGGCAGGTGTGTTGTGCACCTACATGAACTGGAATCAGGAAGATATATGTACCATTTTGGGCTTCCTCACTCATGGGTTTCTGAATTTAATCAAGTTACTTACCCTTCCGAGCCTGAGTTGGAATTATAATAATAACTAGCTCACAAGATTGTACTGAGAAGTGAACAAGATCATGAATGTGGGTAAAAAACCAAGCACTGTGCTCTGCATGGACAAGAACGTGTGGTCAGTGTTAATCATTTTCCCTTAGGAAAGCAGGTCAAGCAGAGACTCTGGGCACCTGCGCCCAGCAGCTGAGCCTTGACCATGAAGACGGTGGTTCTGCAGCACTAGTATGTTTCCTGACTTGTCACCAAGCCATGAAAATATTATGTGTCTATGTAGCAAAACCATGCCAGTCAGTGTGACTGTGACATTGTCAACCCAAGCCAAGTGGGGAAGTTCCCTATGAATTACTCCAAACACAGATCATCGAACCAAATTGTCATTGGTTAAACTGAGTCACCCATGACTTATTTTTTCACTAAATCTGTGACTCAGAGGAAGTCTTTCTCACTAACTTTCTGCTTCCTCAACTGGAACATAGACATAATAATGTCTGCATCACAGGACTCTTCACTTATTTTTTTTTAAGATTTATTTATGTATTTGGGGGAGAGAGAGAGAGAGAAACAGGGTGGAGGGGCATAGGGAAGGGGAGAGAGAGGGGGAGAAGCAAACTCCCCACTGAGCCTGGAGTCCGACACAGGGCTCAATCACAAGATCCTGAGATCATAACCTGAGCTGAAACCAAGAGTTGGATGCTTAACCAACTGAGCCACCCAGGTGCCCCAGAGTTCTTTATTTATTTGTTTGTATATTTAATTCATTCACTTATTGAACTGAATGCAACTATCCCAGTTGCTGAGAAGACAACAGTGAACGGAAGAACCAAATTCCTTGCCTATGTTGTTGTGGAGACGCAGAGATCGGATATCATATTTTTTATTCAATTTCTCATTCATTTCGATGTTTTTAAAATCATAAACAATTGTAAGATGTGCTTGAGGGTAGAGGAGAGGTAAACAGAAGTCATTTGTAAAATAAGTAATAAGTCAGATGGAGATAAATGCTAAGGAAAAGTAAAGTGGAGGGAGGAGTTACATAGTAAGAAAGGAGCAGTGACAGAGTAAGAGGGGACAGTGTAGTAATTTTGTCTTATTTTTTAAAATTTTCTAAAAGCTTTATTTATTTATTTATTTATTTATTTATTTATTTATTTGAGAGAGTGAGAGAGCGTGAGCATGAGTGGGGGAGGGGCAAAGGACGAAAGAAGGAGAGAAGCAGGTTCTTTACTGAGCACAGAGCCAGACCTAGAGTTTGATTCCAGGACCTGAGATCATGACCTGAGCTGAAATCAGACACTTAACTTACTGAGCCACCCAGGTGCCCCAGTGTTGCAATTTTAGAGAGGTAGCCAGGTAAGACCTCAGCAAAAAAAGGTGATATTTTCGTAAAATCCCAGAGAAGATGAAGGAGTAAGCCACCAAAATATCAGGAGGAAGAATGTTCTGGAATAAGCAGAGAATGCAAAGGTCCTAAGACAGAACCCAAGCCGAGAATATTTTAGGAATGGAAAGCAAAACAGTCTGGCAGGAAGAGAGTGAATGAGGGGGCTAAAGACAGGTAATGGGGGGCAGTGATGTGGGTCTTTGAAGACCATCGTAAGGACTTATTCTCCCTGTGCCTAAAAGTCATTGCCAGGTTCCAAGCAGAGGCGTGATATGGTCTAACTCTGCATTTTTCAAAGTTTGGTATGGGGAGAGCTGGGAGTCCCTGAGACCTTTCCAGGGACCATGATGAGTTCAAAACATTTTCATAGTAAGGCAAGAGATAATTTGCCCTTTTCTTTTTCATCTTCTCATGACTATACAGGGCTTTTCTAGAGGCTGCATGACATAACAGAGTAAAAGGAGAAGCAGGTAGGAGAAATCCATTTATATTTATATTCTATTAAGATAGACATTAAGGAGATTTGCAAAATGTACTTTTCAAAATGTACACTGTTACTTTTCTCACTTTGTTTTAGGAAAGAATTATTTTTCCTAGAATTATTTTACTCGTGTTAAGATGCAATAGGTTTATTATCTTTTTTTAATGAGTTAATTGTTTTAAAGCTTTTGGCTTTAATTTATAAAAACAGTGAATACCATTAGATAGAACGCACATGGCAAAAGGTTTTGGGGACCTTTCCTTACTTGTAAGCACACAAAGTGTTTGGGGACCGAAGGCATGAGAACCCCTGGTCTAACACAGATTTGAACAGGAACCCACATATCATGTTGATATTCGTGAGTCAGTATCACTAACAGCATGCTGGGTTGAATAGGATGGCAGCAGTGGAGAAACTGAGAAATGTTTAGATTCTGGATGTATTTTAAAGGTGAAACTGACAGAAATTGCCGACGAACCACTTGTAGATCTGAAAGAGTCAACAACTCCTCCTCAGTTTTGGTCTGGTCAACCAGAAGGATAGCATTGCCATTCATGGCAGCAAAGAGGACTGGGGGAAGCAAGCTTAAGGGGGCAGGGGTTTGGAGTGGTGGTGGGAGATCACGAGCTCCGTGCTGGACACCATTCGTCTTAGACGTCTGTAGGTAGAGATTTCAAGTAGGTAGACGTACATGTAGGGAAGGTCCCAGAGAAGGATCCAGGCTGGAGATACAAATGTGGGGTGTCAACAGCATCTAGATGCATTTAAAGTAATGCAACCGGCTAGGGGATCCCAGGGAGTGAGTATGGATAGACGAAGCCATACATCCAAAGACACTGTAACATGCAGAGGTAGAAGAGAAGAGGAAATACTTACAAAGGAAACTGAGAAGGAATGGGAGGAAGAGAAGAGCTGTGGACTCCAAGTAGGTCAAGAAGGGAAAATGGGCCATAGCCTTGAGCAGCGACTTTGAAGTTCTCAACCGCGGGTTATGGGGGCCTGTGATCAGAGCAGTTTCTGAGGATTGGGTGGTGGAGTGACTGGAGTGGGTTGGTAGAAGAATGGGGGAGATGAGAGGGGGCAGCTCTGTGGAGTTTGCTGTAACAGGAAGGAGACAGATCGGTGTGTGTGTGGGGGGGTGGGTGGAGGACAAGAACAGTCCAGAGATGCCTTTCAGTTTACTTTTTTCTTTGGTATTAAAGGGGGAAGAGTGTATTTACTTTCCTAATGGGGAAAAAAGAGTAGAAAGGCAGGTTTTGACAAGACAAAAAGAACCCGGAGGATCATAATTAATTGCACGAGGGAATTCTTAGGAAGGGAGAGGATGGGGTATGGTGCAAAGTGGGGTAGCTGGCCTGTGCAGGGTGCCAGGAGGGGGAGCAGGTGCAGGGTTGTGGGGTGCCTGCCTGCAGGTTCCCTCAGGGAAACCAGAAGCAAGTGCATCCTTGAGAGTGAGGACTGGGTAGATGGTGATTCTTAAAGAAAGAATATGTTGAGATTGTTATCTTGGTAATTGCAAGACCACATAATATTCTCTTGTGCTGGGCCAATGCTTGATGCTATTTATTCTTAAACTGTAGCTGTGGGGAGGCAATGCTGTTTTTCACTGTGTCTTATGCGTCCCCAGGATAAAAGGTATTATTATTCTCTATAGGTCACATGCACACATCCAGAAATGTTTGTTTTCATATCAACGCTCTTCCAGATCTCCCATCGTACTCCTCAGGTCTATGGAGATGTTGAGGAGACATTATGTTAACATGTATATTTTAATGTAGTTTTGATGATAGATGATGAGAAATGGATTTTTTAAGGTTCTGTACTTCTGGTACCACAGTTACCCATCAAAGAGCCTGGTGGAACTCAATAAATTCAGTTGCCATGTGCAATGTCATTCAGCTTCTGAAGGAAGTGACTGGAAAAAACTACATTCAGAGCTATGGTACCTGTAGACGGAGGAGTGCCAAGAAAGGAGGGTAAAGGAGAACATTAAGCCATGTGTTCGCTTTCCAGTCAATTTCTCTATTGAGTCCCAAGGGCCTTCCTCCAGCCCAGGCAGCTAACAATGATTCATCCCTGTTCTAGGAGGAAGTTGCCTTGCAGAATCCAACAAAGGCAGTAAATTCTTGGATTTTAAGTTCAAGAGACTTCTCTTTCCGTGCCTCTCCTCCAAGCTTGGGAAGAGGGACAGCAAGAGAGGGAACCACTGGCTGCTTCCCCTGCTAGCCTTGGAGGGAGAGGAAAGGAGTAGAAGCCACCTGGGCCCAAGGACCCAGTGACAAAGGGAAATCACACCAACGCGCATTGATAGCAGTAGATCAGGAACATGGCCAGGCAGGTCCAGGCCAGGATGGTTGTCTCAGTCTCAGGAAAGCCAGGGAGAGCTTTTGCATGTTTCCTGTGTCCTTACAGGGGCCTATTGGTCAGAACAAGAAAAAGGCAGTGTGGCGACGGCCTGCTCGAGAGGATGGTAGAGCTCCAGTGGAGGCCTGCAGAGGTGACCCCATCAGAGAACCAGGGGGACACATGCATGATTCAGTGAGTCCCAGCATCAGGCAAGCCATGTCCCAGCATCCACTGGGGCTCTCTCCTAGCAGACATCACAGTCCTGTGCAAATGCCCCAGGACTGAGTGAGTAGCCCTGAACTGAACTGATTGAATCCAGTCCTGAGGATGACCAGGGCTCTTCATTACATGGATTGCATTTCCGCCATTAAGAAACTTAAATTAACCGGGTCACAAAAAAGTAGAAAATCAACCCTCTGCCTGCCTGCTTTGTGTTTGCTTTGTTCCACTTTCAAAGTGGGAATACTCTTTGAAGAAAGAACAGGTTAAGTCACTAACATCATAGTCTGAATGAGCTTGTCACAGTGGTTCTCAAACAGGGGAGACTTTGCTCCTAGGGACAACTGGCAATGTCCGGAGATGTTTTTGTTTGGCACAGCCTGGGGAGAGGGCTTGCTTTCTATCGGTATATAGTGGGAAGAGAAGAGGGAGGCTGCTGATCGTGAGTCAGTGCACAAGCAAGACCCCTACGACAAAGAATTATCTGCCCCCAAATGTCAATACTGCTGAGGCTTGGAAGCTCTTAATTTCTCTTCCGAATCAAAAGATAGGCTCATCATAAAATGACTGAAGTCCTCAGGGGGGAAGGTAGTGCTGATGGAAAGAAGATATAAATCCAAAAAGAGAGAGAAAATAAATTCTAGCCTACTCAAGATTTTGATGTGCTAGCAGTTTCAGCACAGTAACTTCTTATATCTAACACTGAGGAAACCAAGAGATTCGTGGCTAATTGCATCCTACTCTCAAGAGTACACAAAACAAATGCTCAAAATACCAATGGGCACATGATACAACAGACGCAGGAAGAGCTCATTTCATCCCCACCTGGCACACATAACGAGTGTCTTGTCTCCAGTTGGGCGAGTCAGGCCTAGTTAGGCTTATGGATTAGTGAAGGTCTATCCTTGGAGGTTAGGGAATTTCCTCCAATAGCAAGAGGTAGGTAAACCTCACAGCTCTTTCTCATTTACTTCTACCTCCACTTAGATTCTGAACACTTTTCTTTTCTTTTCTTTTTTTTAAGAATTTATTTATTTATTTGAGAGAGAGCGCACAAGGCAGAGGGAGAGTGAGAAGCAGACTCCCTACTGAGCAGGGAGTCCAATTCCAGGCTCAATCCCAGAACTCTGGGATCATGACCTGGAGCTGAAGGCAGATGCTTCACAGGCTGAGCCACCCTGAACGCTTTTCTTTTAAAAAGGCTGGTTTCGCGATAGCTCTAGGCAGAAATGACTCGCCCCCACAGACAAGGGAGCTTGCCCCTCAGGCCTGGCAGGCTCTCTCCTCGGGCCACAGGCCTGAGCATGCATAGTCGGCAACTTCCCCTCCACCCCCTCTTCTTCAGCTTCTCACTGCAGATGACACAATGGTCATTAGGTTGCCTGGGTTCAAATCCCAGCTCCCCTCTTACCAGCTGCCTGACTTTGGTCAAGTATTTAATCTCTTCCAACCAGGAGGTCGTGGAGGTGTGTGAGGTTGAAGTGAGCCCTGGAGCTAAAGCACCCTGCTCTGTACCCAACCTGGGATAAGCAACATCCCCACTGTGTTTGTGACCCAGGGAAGTGACCAGCCAGCCAGTCAGGCAAGTGCCAGGTGGCCTCTGTCTTCTCAGACCAACTGTGCCATGTACAGCTGTGCATGGAAAATAGGTATTCATTTACAGAGACTATACAGTTTCCAAATGTTTTCTTTCTGCTTCACATCGTTACAAAGCAGTGACTCATCTCTTTTACTTGAATGTTTGTCTTTAAAGTTACAAACAACTGAGGGTTGGAGATAGGGGTTCTGATGGTCACATGTTTTCTGTGACCCCGGGGGAGTCACCTCGCCTATTGGTGTCATCTGGGCTCCCTCTGAGGGAAAAGGGAGAGGAAGAAGAGGAAACCTTTCAGAGCTTTGCAGTAACTGGATATGGTCGGGGCTGCCGTGCAAAGCTATGAGAACTGAGCCTCAGTTTGCCTATCTGCAGACCGAACTATCACTGCCTCAAGACAATTTACTTTATATAAATATCAATGAGCTGCACAGTCCCCCACTGGGGTGCATTGAGGTGCAGGCACATTTCTTCCAGAAGCTTCTTTTATGCTTGCCATGTGTCATCTTGGTCCACAGGTGAAGATAAGCAGGAGCAGCCACTTGTAAAACCGAGACGCTCCTCAGATTGTTTCCAGCCTTGCTTTTCTCTCAATAAATAACATCATCTTCTAACCAATACCAGGTGACCATTGTTTTTCTATATTTTAAAGTCTCTCCTGTCACAGCTATTAAGACTTGATATCATTTTATACTGTTTGCCTGAAATTTATTCACACTTTCGTGTGGCCTCTCCTGGGGATTTTGCATATTTGAGCTTTCTTGCTATCCCAGCGGAATGACTGGCATAACTTCCCTGAAATGAGTTCTAGGTAACATTCAGGCCTTAGGGAAGATATTTGGGAGGTCATTGAGCCCTCCAGTTATCCCTAAAATTATTCTCTGCCTAAGGCTTGCCCTGAAGGCAAACCCACTCTCCTTACTGGTGTACCCTGGGCTAGGGCTGGGGCCTAAGAACCCTGGAGCCTGGGCTGCCTCTCAGCGCTATTAAAGCTGGGCAGTCATGGATCCTTCCAGTGCAGGGGAAAATGCAGAGCAAAAGCAAATGTTTGCTTTCACTTCCCCTGTTGCTACCCTGAACAGTCGTAGCAGTAATAATAGACTAAGAAGTCTGTTCACCAAGTACCCACTATATGCCAGGCACTGTCCTCAGTCTGTTACATATCTTATCTCTAAAGCCGTAGTGATTGAGTGTTTGTACTTGGATATCAGCCTATCTCAGTTTGTGACTTTAAATATTTGCTGTGAGAGTAAGTGAAAAAATATGTGTAAATACTTAGCACAGGGACTAGCGAATAAGAAGTGTTCTATAAGAATTAGTCTTTAAGGGTAGTTGCTAATATCTCCATGTTACGGGTTTGGAACCCAAAGCTCAGAGAAGTCAAGTAAAGTGTCCAAGATTTATAGAGTCAGAAAGTAGAGAATTTTAACCCAGATCTGTCTGATTTTCTCTACTACTGATATCGTTCGTCCATGGCTATTTGGGTGATGCCGAAAGTATCAGGTATGCTGTATGAGTGGCTCATTGGTTTGGGGAAGTATAACATTCCTGATTTGGTACATTAGACTTGTCCCCATTCATATGACTAAATAGATGTCACATATGATCTCAGGTGAAGAAGTTTCTCTTTTGTTCTGATAAGACAATATGGTAGTTGTTTTGCAATAAGCAACTTCTATTTTCAGAATAGCAATTTTACTTTTCCTTTTTTTTTTTAATTTTACTTTTCAAAACCTTCAGATCATATTTCAGAGACTACTTATGCACAAAAACTGAACCACAAGCTCTCTTCACTCCCAAGTCAAGGCTCTTGTGAGGAGTCATCCCGTGTGGTCTATATGTGCATATACAGTAACCTATGAAAGGCCAAGACAGGCCCAACTTGAATCCCATCGAAGAAACTACAAAAGCTATTATAGTCATGTTAGGACAAAAAAGGCTTTAAGCATATTTGCTAGAAAGTATTCTAATTCCTATGACCCAAGGATAACTGAGTCAGGCTCAGCCAGTTTCCATTGCATTTCAAGTAAGTGGTGGTACTTGCTCTATTTTTATTAGTAAAGTCTTCATAAGGCTAACTATATCTTTTCTAACCTGTTCATCAACTTCCTACTATCTAAGAGGATGACTCTTAGGTGTCTTTTCTGTTGTTGGGTTACTAAAAGTTATGGCAAGATATAGATCCGTAGTTGCTGCCACTTTTGTTATGGGAGTTGGGCCATTAATTCATTGTGGTATACTCTAATGCCCAGCTGTGGCTGGAGATTGTACAATATTACTTTTCACGGTTTAATTCATGACCCTCTCTCAGTAGGCACATGCTCAAAATAAGTGTCAGTGAAGCTATATTATTTACAGCTTACATGGCTTTGATACATCTTTGTTCATCTTGCTCTCTAGATAGCACTGACTCTGCAGAGCACAGGAGTTCCTCCAGAGGCGATTGCAAGGCACTCAAATCCTGTTTTCCAACTCAGTTGCAAAGGGATATTAGAGCTCATGTTATCTCCCTGAGAACATGTTCAGGCCAGACAGTATTTTGCAAGATTTGGGTTTAAGAATTTCTAGAATGATCCAAGGCAGTGCTTCTAGAAATATACGTGGAAAGGAGCACAGTTTAGTTTGGTTTTGCTTTTTACAATTCATAATCTATTGCATACTGATATTTATTTCAAATGCAATAAAAACTAACCACTAGAATAATTAAATGAAAAAGGATATAAAAATACAAGCCCCAAATTTAAAATATTAGATTGAACAGACATAAAATTACTCTGGAAAATTCCTATAAATGTTTCTGTATGCTTACTCTCAATTTCTGGACTCGTCTCCTCATGGACTAGAAACAATTCACAGACAAGCACCTTCCTTACACTGTAGTCGACTACATTGGTACATGTTGGGCAAGGGACACGATGCTTCCCAAGAACCATCCCCTACCCTGCCCCAATCTGACATCCAATCATGCTGTGTCTATCTTAAGACTCAGCCCAGGTATAGACTATCACTTCATGTTGAGCACAGTAGTGGAGGCCAAGTGTTCCTTCTGTGGGTTGAACAGCCTTCAGCTCTTAAATTATGACCCTGATCGTATCAGTATCTGGTTCAAGAGCACAGCTGACTGTATCTACTCTGTTCATGAACATACAAATCACGGTTTTCCTATCTGGTCCCTTAAGAAGGAATGCCTTGCTGCTCTGATTAATTATGCATCAGTTAATTAATTTGTTGGCTTTAGTGAATTGAATCAATTATTTAAAATGGCTTTTAATTGTTAATATATGCATTTTAACAAAAGACAAAAGCTGTTAATAGAATCCAACATGAAAACCTCCCAGGACAGGGGATGGCCTTGTAAAATAAATTACAATTTCCCAGATGTTTTTGTGACTTCCAAAAAACCAATGGTGTCTGAAGCCAAATGGGATTCTGTTTAAGGGTCCTTTTAGAAGTAATCAACCAGTGTGAGAGTTATTGAAAGATCATTGTCATTCATACAACTACTTCTAAGCTCCTGCACATAGGTGTCTTGGGGAAACTAGAAGGTTCCACGAGAGCAGCATTCCCTCCATATAATGGCTTAAATCTCATATAGAGCTCAGTGTCGAGTAGCTAAGGTGGGCACTGAATGTCTGCTAATGACCAGAGGGGCCTGGAAGAATCTAGATTCTCCCTTACTTCAGGAAAGAAGGACAAGTGAGAGGGTGGAATCTGGGAAAAACTAGGCTGAGGGTGGGGACAAAAGGGACTCTTAACATGATACCATGTCTTCTCATCCAGTTTAGAAGTCTGAAACCAAGAAGCCAATGGTAGATGACATCCATACAGCTCTGTAAATTCCTGGGGAGGGAGATTAACACATGTCTCGCTCCTATTTCTGCTCCCGGGTTTTCTCCAGAGCAATGAGAGGGAGAGGGCATGGGGAAAGTTGGAAAAGGGGCTCAGAGCAGTCAGCAGTCCCCTCCCTGCAGTATCTCCATCTGCAGCCACAGAGAAGATCTTCAGTAATGAGCCAAAGTAGCTCCTTGACTAAAGTTCATAGATGGCAATTTTTTTTTTTTTTACTGGAAATTCAGAGCTGATCCATAAATAAGCCTCATTTGATAGACTGCCTTTGAAAAACTCTGTTCCAGATGTCCAAAGGAGGATGCTTGGTAATCAGGAGAATAAAATTACACAAGTGTATTTTTTAAAACTATTTTATTTGATTAATTCATTTACCGTCCAAATGTTTAGGAGCACCCTCCCATGGGTGAAGGGTTATGCACTAGATGCTGGGTTAAAAAGAGAGAACTGTCTGAAATAGATATTGGTAAATTTATTGTTCTAGCCCATTCAGTTTGATTCCACTCAAGAGATCATGCCTGAGGTCCTGCTACAACCCAGGCATGATACAAGGAGCTTGGGGGAACCAAGATGAATAAGACATAATCTCTCCTTTAAACAAATTTTCAGATTAGTAGAAGAGACTGGCACTTAAATAATAGTGAAACAGTGTGATGAAAGCTCAATTGAGACGGAGGTGTTTACAGAATACAAAATAAAAAGGAATTATTTCTTTCAAAATTCTTTCTGGAGTGCTATCATCTGGCTCTACCGTGCCCATCCAACCTAATTTTCCTGCTCCCTAAGTTAGTGTATTCACTCACTTCTTGTGGGTGGTGACCAACTCCAGTGATCCTTGACTTCAGGATCATTCATGGCCTGTGGTATCTCTTCGCATCCCCCTTCGCCCCCTGCTTTCCCAGCACACACATGTTGGAGAGGGTAACTTTCTCACTAGCAGGATGTTATAGAAATGGTGAAGTATAATTTCTGAAGTAGGGATGGCTGAGTGGTTGAGCATCTGCCTTTGGCCTAGGGCATGATCCTGGGGTCGTAGGATTGAGTCCCACATCCAGCTCCCCATAGGGAGCCTGCTTCTCCCTCTGCCTATGTCTCTGCCTCTCTCTGTGTGTCTCTCATGAATAGATAAATAAAATCTTTAAAAAATAACTTCTGAACTAAGTCACAAGACACCATGCTTTTTTTGTACGAATGAAATATACAATGCACTAGCTTAAATAAAATCTTTAAAAAATAACTTCTGAACTAAGTCACAAGACACCATACTTTTTTTTGTACAAATGAAATATACAATGCACTAGTCACGAAGGATGTGCTTGCTGAGAGATGGGAAGCAAATGATGTGAGCCTTGCAACCATCAGAGTTTACCTCCTTGAGAGAGTTTCCAAGGCAAGCATATGAGGGAGGGAGACCAGGAGAAGCAGATTCACCAAGTTGAGGAGATAAGGAGAAAATTCAGGAGAAGAAGGTGGTTAGATTTTGTAGAACAGAGAGGAGACAGCTGTATGGAGAGAAAATTTCAGAGATCTTCAGAAGGTTCCCTTGAATATTCAACTGGGTATTCATTAGGACATGGATGAGGAAAACAACCCAATGATGAGAAAAGAATCACATTTTCTCATCTTAAAGGATAAGAAGGAATAGTACTTAACACTCACACAGAGCCAGAAATAGTATCTATTCCCACCAGTCAGACTGAAAAGCCTCATAATCCATAGAACACGGGGTGAAGCATTCAGAGGAATATTGCCTCAATAGTGGATGATAATCAACCTTGCTCTTGTCCCACCTAATAGATCTTAAATGCTAGCCTGAAAGTATCAAACTGTTTCCAAGTAACTTAATTACATTCCGGAACAAAGCTCATGAAACTACTTATAGAAATGAAAAACTGGGGTGCCTGGGTGGCTCAGTGGTTGAACATCTGCCTTTGGCTCAGGGTGTGATCCTGGGATTCTGTGATGGAGTCCTCCATCAGGCTCCCCCTAGGGAGCCTGCTTCTCCCTCTACCTATGTCTCTGCCTCTCTCTCTCTCTCTCTGTGTGTCTTTCATGAATAAATAAATAAAATCTTAAAGAAAAAAAGAAATGCAAAAGTATCCAGTACCCAAAGGGGCAAAATTGACAATTTCTGTTATCCAATAAAAAATTTCAGTACAAAAAAGCAGAAGATGATTCATAATGAAGAGAATAATTGTGCAATCAAAACTGACTCAGAAGTGACACAGATATTAGAATTAGCAGACAAGGGCAATCAGTTGCTATAAATGTATTTCATATGTTGAAAACTTAGGTAGAGATTTATAAGACTAAAAAAGTGACCAAATCCAGGGCACCTAGCTGGCTCAGTTGGTGGGCCATGTGATTCTTATCTGGAGGTGGTGAGTTCGAGCCCCACACTGAGGGTAGAGTTTCCTTAAAAAAATGACCAAGTCCAACTTCTGGAGATGAAAACTAAACTGTCTGTGATGAAAGCACATTGGATATAATTAATGGCAGTTTAGCTATTGTAGGAGACAAGATTAATGACCTTGAAGACATAGCAATAAAACCTATCCACACAGAACAATTATTTTTAAAAATGGAAAAGAACATTAGTGAGCTGTGAGACAACTTCAGGCACCTTAATATACACAGCATTAGATGAACCAAAGGAAAGCAAGGGGAAAAGTGCTTAAATAAATAATGGCCAACAATTTCCCAAACTTGATAAACGCAATAAATTTGAGTCCTAAGAAATTCAATGAACTCCAAACATGATAAACATGAATAAAACTACACCAAGGCAAATCAAACTAGAATTGCTCAAAACCAGTAACAAGGAAACTTTAAAAGTCAGTAGGAAAGACAGGAGGTGTGCACAGAGGTGCATATTTAAAGATGACAGCAAACTGCTTGTCAGTGGCAGTGTAAGAAAGGAGGCAGTGGAGAAACGTCTTTAAGAAAAAAAAAGTCAACCTAAATTCTATACCTAGTGAAAATATCTTTCAAAAAAATTAAGGAGAAATAAAGAAATTTTTATTTTTTAAAGAAGATTTTATTTATTTATTCATGAGAGAGAGAGAGAGAGGCAGAGACATAGGCAAAGGGAGAAGCAGGCTCCCTGTGGGGAGCCTGATGCCAGACCTTGGGATCATGACCCGAGCCAAAGGCAGACACTCAACCACTGAGCCACTCAGATGGTCCAAAATATAGAAATTTTTAAACACACAGAAGCTGAAAATATTCATCATCCCAGGAGACCCAAACTATAAGAAATAAGGAAGTCCTTTAGACAGAAGGAAAATAATGCCAGATGGAAATCTGGATCTAGTCAAAGGATTGAGGAGCATTAGAAGTGGTAATTAGTGATTAAATATATGGTCATTTTTTCCTTATTATTTAAATATGTTTAAAAGATGATTGTTTAAACAAACATAGTAACAATGCATTGTGGTTTTGTACACACAATGGAATATACTCTTTATGGCTTATTTAACACATATTTACAGACTGAATACTTGGTTCCCCTGAAATTCATATGTTGAAACCCTAAACCCTAGTGTGATGATATTAGGAGACAGGGCCTTTGGGAAATAATTAGATCCTGTGGGTCTGTCCTCTTTAATAAGATTTGTGGCCTTATAAGAACAGACACGTGAGCTTGTTTTCTCTCTCCTTCCCTTCCATCATGTGGGAGCACAATAAGAAGGCCATTTTCAAATCAGGAAGAGTGTCTTTACTAGACACTGGCTATATCAGCATCTTGATCTTGGGCTTCTCAGACTCCAGAACTGTGAGAAACAAATGTTTGTTGCTTCAGCATACCTGTCTATATGGAATTCTGTTACAGAAGCCCAAACGGTCTAAGACAAAATGTGAAGTAATGTAATGTCACCTGAAGGTCAATTAGGATAGGTTAATGATGTATACCTTCAGCCCTAAAGCAATAAAACAAATGGTTAAGGCTAGCAAGCCAACAAAGGACATAAATAAAGTACCAAAAATATTTTTATTTTTACATATTTTAACACAAAAGAAGAGGAAGAAGAAAAAAAGAAAAGACAAATAGAAGAAAGAAGAGACAAATAGAAAATAAACAGCAAGATGATGGATATAGACCATAATCATTGTAAACATTAATGCTCTAAATGCCTCAATCAAAAGGCCAGAATTGCCAGATTGGATTAAAAAGCAAAGCACAACTATATGCTGCCTACAAAGAACACAATTTAAATACAAAGATATAGATTAAATGAAAGAAAAAATATATTCCATGCTTATATTAATCAAAAGATAGTTGTAATGCCTATATTAATTTCAGACTAACTAGATTTCAGAACAGAGACCACTACCAGGTGTAAAGAAGGTCATTTAATAATGATAAAGGGGTCAATTCATCAATGAGACATGCAATCTTCAATATGCACCTAATAATAGAGCTTCAAAGTATGGAAGCAACAACTGATGGATGTACAGGGAAAGGTAAACAAATCCATAATTACAGTCAAAGATTTTGGTATCTCTCGGTAACTGATAGAACAATTAAATACAAAAATCAGTAAGAAAATAAAAGTCTTGAATACAATCATTAACCAGCTTGACCTAATTGATGTTAATTCAAAATAGACTGTATATCTAAATGTAAAACCTAAAGCTATTGGAATACTAGAAAAGAGGGGGGAAGTCTGTTACTTGAGTAAGGCAAATATTTCCCGGATATGACACCTAAAGCATGAGCCATAAAAGAACAAATTGATTAATTAGACTTTATTACAGTTGAAGTCTGCTCTTCAAATGACATGGTTTAGAGAATGAAAAACTAAGCCACAAACAGAGAGAAAATATTTGCAAAGCATATGTCTGATAAAAGACTTGAATCCAGAATATAGAAGAAACTCTCCAAGCAATAATAAGAAAGCCAATAACCCACAAAAAAAAAATCAGCAAAAGATCTGAAGGGACATTTTATCATTAGTCATTAGAGAAATGCAAATGAGAACTACAATGATATGCCTCTGTATGACTACTGAATGACAAAAATGAGAAGAGATTGGACAAATTGAGGAGGTACGGAGAAACTGGAAATCTCATTCACTGCTGGTAAGAATGTAAAATGATACAAGCACTTTGCACTTTGGAAAACAGTTTCAGTTCCTTAAAAAGGTAGCCATATACCTGGTGTAGGATCTAGCCATTCTATGCCTAGGTGTTTACCCAAGAGAAAAGAAAGCATATGTCCGTTCAAAGAGCTGTACACAAATGTTCATGGTAGCTTTATTTGCAAAAGCCCAAACCAGGGAACGACCCCATGTGTCCATCAACAGGTGAATGGATAAACAAAACTGCAGCATATTCCAACAAAGGATTACTACTCAGCAACAAAAAAGGAAGGAACTATTGGTACACACTAACAACATGGGTGAATCTCATAATAATTATATTGAATTAAAAAAAAACAGATAAAGGGATCCTTGGATGACTCAGCAGTTTGGCGCCTGCCTTTGGCCCAGGGCGCGTTCCTGGAGTCCTGGGATTGAGTCCTGCGTGGGGCTCCCGGCATGGAGCCTGCTTCTCCCTCTTCCTGTGTCTCTGCCTCTCTCTCTCTCTGTGTCTATCATAAATAATAAATAAATAAATTAATAAATAAATCTTTAAAAAAACAGACAAAAGAGCACATACTATTCAATTCTATTTATAAAAAATTATAGGAAATGCCAACTAATTTATAGACAGAAAACAGATCAGCGGTTTCATGTAGGCAGTGGTGGGAGAGGCAGGCTCACTGAGGCCCAAGGAGACTTTGGGGCATGAGGATACGTTTACTATCTTTGTCATGGCACATGTTTCACTGATGAATACATGTACTGAAATATCAAATATTATACTTTAAATATGTGTATTTTGTTGTATATGAACTATACCCAAATAAAGTGGTTTGAGAAAATCAAAAAATTATGAAACACATTAATGACATTATAATTTTAAAGAAATCTGACCCAGCTATGTAAGTAGCCTCCCTAAAGAACACCTCAGTGACTACTCTAGTCTTTCTCTGCCAGAGCGTGTGGCAGAGTAGAGGGGCTGGTGTCAGCATCTTTTCCCCATTAGAGTACACAGCCATCTTTCTCTGGATGTTTCAGGTCTGCACCCAGTGACTGCACAATTTCCCTAGAAAGCCCACATCATTGTAACAGCTGGGCTGAGTTTCCATAGATCCATAAGCCTGTCTTTTGCCTGTCCTGCAGACACACAGTTGTTCTCCTTTATTGCTATGTTCAAGCCTACTGGCCTCCTGCCATCACTCTGTCATTCTAATGATGCCAAGTGCCATGTTGGACCATTTCCAGATAACACAAGCTCTTCAAGGAAGGGTTATAAGCTGTGTCCTACCCATCTTGTACTCCTAGCGTCAAACTTTGCCGGCTTAAGTTTATCTTAGTGATAAGTTTATTTTAGGAATGAACAAACAGATGAATGTTTAACATAAAAGAGACAATTTTCAAGGTAATTCTAATATAATGGTACCCACAATATGAACAGGTTGTGATCTTAATCTTAATTCTTCAAAAAGTTATTTAGAATTTGTGACGTTTGCCTACATAATAATGAAAGCTGACATTTATCACATGCCTGCTTTCATATGCACCTTTCTAAGCGTTTGACTCATGTTGTTTCACAGAACCTTCTAAAGTACCAGCATTCATTTGCTAGGGCTGCCATAACAAAGTACCACATGCTGGTTGGCTTATACACTAGACATTCATTTTTGCGTCATCCTGGAGGCTACAGTCCAAGATAAGGTATCAGCAGGGTCCATTTCTTCTGAGGCTTCTCTCCTTGGCTTACAGATGCCTGTCTGCTCCCCTGTGTCTTAATAATTATGCTGTATGGACTCACAATTGATCCAAATGTTCTCACTGGTGAGCAGATTCATAGGTTAGCCTCAAGAGCCTAATGCATCGACACCATTGGGATACTACTCTGGGTATTCCAAAGACCTGAGTGCTGGGGGTCTTAAGGCATAAAAAAGGAGAAGTGAAAATTGGAAAACAGCCCTGGGGGCTCCTCAAGCCATAGCTCTGTGGTGTTGGGAGAGTAAGCAATAGCCAGGACCTTGGGTGGCCACAGCCCTATAACAGAGAATTAATGGCTGTTTCTATGCAAAGGTCCTTATTAGGCAAGTGGTTTAATTCTGAGACTGACTATATTTACCAAAGAGACAAAATGAATAGAATAGAAGGCATAATTAATATGCCACTGGGATCTTGAAATAATATGTAGATTGTTTTAGGGTTTTTAATTTATTTTAACTTTCCTAGTGTACTGTATGTAATATACTACATAGATATATGCAATATAATTTTAAATCACTGGAGGCTTTCTTTTCTGATAGGAATTAATTTCACAGAGCAGCAATATTTCTTAGACTAAATCTCTCAGACAGCAGACAGCATGGATTCTTTTTCTCTGCCACTTAAAATGCACTCAGGGGAGAAAAAAAATACACCCAGAAACCTGTCTAATTCTCAAACCCATTTTTTACTGGCTTGTTTGAGCCTTATGCGATATTTAGGTTTGTCAACCCCAACTTTTATTTCGTCTCTATGAGGTAATGCATGTTCTGTAAGAGTTTTCATAAAAGAATACTCATAAAAGAGCCTATGCAAAAGCTGGTATGTCAAAGCATATCCTCCATCCATGTGGTTTCACTTAACAAATATTTCCACATGATTCTAGGCTTCAAACGTAGTCTCAAGCCTTCTTCTTGTAAGGGACTGACTTTTAGTGCCATGTGACAGGTAAGGACAGGCCTCTGACCCAACCCTCTAGCACGCTACACTCTTGGCCACTGAGGAATGTGGTCCCCATGGAGGAAACGCCTGGTGCCAGGACTACTGAGGAGAGAAGTCTAGAATATGAGACATTGTGGGATACTGGGAAAGCTCTCTGGTCAGGGTTGGCCCAGCTTCTGGCCTTCCAAGCCCAAGGTCCTAGGATGGTGGACTTTTAGCCTAGATGCATGGGCAGGCTGAAACTGAGAGGCAGGAAGATCAACGGGCTTATTTCTCTGATAGAAGTGTTAAATGTTATGTATAGAATCCGAATAAAGCGAGACTTTCAAGTTCTCAGTATAGTTTTGCATTCCAAAGAAACACTGGTCGTACAGCAAAAAAAAAAAATAATAAAATAAAATAAATAAATAAAAATTAAAAGCAATTTTAACATCTTAATGAATTTTCAAAGAGGATGAAGAAGGGATTTCATTCATAAAATTTGAGTAAACTTGTTAAAAATCCTCGTTCATATGTATTGCCCCAAAGCCCCACTCATAGCACAGCAGTCGCCTCAGTTGGCTTCTCAATTTCCTAACAGAGGTGGGGTGGGGGCACAGAGCTGCACTTGCACTTCTCACCTAGCCTTGAGGATGCCCTCGATTGCAGGCTGGCTTGATTCCAAACAGGAACCTCTGACCTCAGTGCCATCCTCTTGCTCTGGGAAATTTCTGCAGGACTCCCAGCCTGGGTTCCTTGAAGGTGTGGGTCCCACCTGCACCCCCAGGCTGCCCTTTCTACAGAGCCCTCCTCTTGCTGCCCTTCTCTCCTGGTCAAAGACAGAAAAAGCACCGGGGGCTATCTTTCCTGAACATAATTCGTTGCAATATTTCTTAGGCTAAATCTCTCGGGCCACACACAACATGGATTCCTATATGGTCTGAAACTCTCCATCTCCATGGGTCCTCTGGCCCCCACACCCCACAGACCCCAGGGATGGAGGTACAGGTGACAGAACTCAGCTCCCTCCTCATTTCCAATCACATCTCTTCAAGAGCACCTCATTTATCTGCTTTCTGAGAACTCTAAGGGACAGCAGGATGAACTCCCTCCCTGCCCCCTGTTTTTCTTCTTTCACCCCTTCCTGCCTCCCTTCCTTCCTTACACAGTAATGAAGTCTGCTTAATTGGAAGTTGCTTTTTACTTTCATTTACCACATCTCTGATGTCTAATATCATCCCAGCAGGCCATGTCACATGCTGAGTGTTTTCTGGGATTTTGGCATTGTCAACATGAGAGTTTGGTCTTTGTTGCATTATCTATAGTGACCAATGCTGTGCTGATCTCGTTGCTTCCTTCTAGATTTATTTCTTTTTGAAGATGCACATCCTTTGTCTGTAGCTTAGAAATTATTTAACCTTGTTCTTGAGTGATAATTTAGTTGTGTGTGGAACTCCAGGTTGACCATGTCTTACTTTAGCTTATGGATGACATTACTCCATTGTCTTCTGGTCCCTACTATTTCTGACAGAAAAAGGATGTTCTCAATCTGTTAGCCCTTTGTGGGTTTAGGTTTTCTCCCTCTCTTGGTATCTTTTAATAATTTCTCTTTTTCTTGATGATCTGCAGTTATTTGATTATCTGTTACCTTAGGCAGTACTCTGTGTTATTTTTATCTGAAGACTTATATATTTCTTTATTCAGAAAATCCTCAGGCAGTCAGCTCTGAGTATTGCCCCCCACCACTCCTCTCTCCCCTGCTTCTGGAATCACTGATCCATATATGGTGAGGCGTTTTTGTTTTTGTTTTTTTGTTTGTTTGTTTTGCTCACATGTTTCAGCATTTTTCATTTTCCTTTCATTTCTTATTGTCTTTGTGTTGTTTTCTAGGTGGATTCCTTAATATTTAATTCATTGTATTACATCTTCCTTTGGGTTGTGTCTTATGTAGATTTGATAACTTGTTGAGTTTTTCCTTTCTTTCCTTTTCTTTTTTTTTCTTTTTTTATTTTGAGAGCGAGAGAGAATGAGAGAGAGAAAGAACAGCAGGGAGGGGGTAGAAGGAGAAGGAGAAGATCTTAAGCAGAATCCCTGCTGAGCATGGAGCCCAAATTGGGGCTCAGTCTCACAACCCTGAGATCATAACCTGGGCTGAAACCAAGAGTCAGCCACTTAACCAACTGAGGCACCAGGTTTTTCTTTTTCATTTCAATTCCTGGCTTCTAATTGGTGTTTTTTCATATCCACCTACTAATGATTAATATCTGTCAGTTTTTGTATTTTTTTTAAATAAAGCTTCTCCTTTTCTTTTTATATCCTCTTTGAAGATACTGCCACACTTATTTTAAATTCTTTCAGATTTCTCTATTATTTTCATTTCTTCAGAAAAGAATTCTCCAGTTGTTGAGATTTTGGGTACCTTTTATAACTTTCATTTTCCTTATCTGTTTTGAAATGTTGAGTATGAATCCTTGTCTTCCATCCCCTCTCCTCATGGCCAGTCTTGAGGTTGCTACTTCCCAGCACCCACCCCACTAAGCTAGATCCTGTCCTCCCCTCCAGTAAGACATATTACAATGAATGAATTGGAGTTTAACTCTGCATCATTCTCATAGAGTGTATATTCTTCCATTTATTTGAATATTTAATCCTCATCATTTGGCTTTGCTTGAAACTAAAGGAAAGTTGGCCCATGGGGAGAAGATAGGAACAGGAGCAGTGAAGAGGCAACAGGACCAGGCTTTGGCTTGCCCTGATACCAAGTAACATCTAAGCTCAGACTTCCATATAAACATATTATAGGCTTTCTAGGGTGGTCTCCAATGCTGAATCAGTATTAATGGGAAGGTATTTCTGTGGGTCCATCTTCTTCCCTTTCTTGGTTTGTCCATTCCCATCTTTCATACCTATCAAAATGCATTGTCTTGGAGGATTCAGCCTCTTTTCTTCCTATGGTCCTTCTCTTCCTCCATGACACTAACCCATATTTAGATATTTCCTCTCACCCCCTAAGTCTACCATCCATAACTTTTTAAGCCAAGATTACTTTTCCATCAAACTCCTCCACACCAAGACACCTGATAATGTTGAATACCTGCTTTCAGGCCTTTGCCAAAAGCTGGGGAACACGTAGGGTTAGGAAGCCTCATAGAAAACCTTTGTTTCTTAAAAAGAATCAATGACATTATGTGTATGAGGGTCAAAGATCAAATATTCTTTGATTAATTGTATTAAAATGTTAATTTGATACTGATTATAGATACTTGAAACAATAAGGTAAGAAAGGAGAAGATTAAATTTTTGATTCATTTTTTTTTTATGGACTTCCTACCACTTGTAACTAACTACTGCATAGCACAAAAATAGCCATGTATCTCACTGAATGTGCCAAATTAACTTGATCACAAGTTTCATTTCATTCCTAAGATTTAAGGAGTATTTATTATGGAGAGGGACCTAAAGTTAATAATTTCTACAATGCTGCACTATATGTGCATGTGTATATATTATATATATATATATATAGTTTGTCATAGTTTATTATATATCTGTCTGGTGGTCTGGGATTACAGCTGTATTTTCTGCTCAAAACTATAAACATTTAGAAGAAAAAGGGTTTGTTGGTGGCTCATTAGCAGCTAATCTGATAAATTAATTTTCGCAATGTATCAAATAGTTGATAATGGCTAGGGGCTTGCCACACCCAGATAATATGCTGCATTTTAATAAAACCCTCGAACATCTTTTCTAAAGATTGAGCAGAAGAAGAAATTTAATCGTCTGTGTTAATCTAGTTTGAAGAAATTTTGTAGGGTTTTTCAGTACACTTCAAGTCATTCTGCAAAGACAATTCAGACTTATTTCCCACTCCATATGGAACTTGTGTTTGTCCTAAGGAAAACAATATACTACAGCTTAACACTGAACCTCCTGATAAAAAAGTGGCCTTTTCAATTTGTAATCTTTCACAATTTGATGCGTGAAAAATGGAAATGAGGCCTCAATGTTTTTACCTTGTATATCTCTAATGGAATTTAACATTTTAAGATGTCTTTGGTCATCTATGTTTCTTTTTGTAAATTCTCTTCGCATATTACTTGTCTGTTTTTTTTAAATTTCGGTTGTCTGTATCCTTTTGGATTTATAAAAGCTCTTGTATAGTAAAGGTTATTATGATATTTTAATCAATAGATATAAATCATATAGATATGATATAAATATAAATCAAACCATAGATATAAATAAAAGGAGTTTTGTTTTCTTAGGTTATAATAATGCAAGTTTCTACTTTTGTCAGTTTGCAAGGATGGCTACAACTGAATGCAATACTCTCTTCATCCTGAATACTGTCTTCTATTGTTGAATTAGCTATCTCCCTTAAAGGACTGCACATGGCATTGTTCTTCTTCTTCTTTGATATTTAAAATATTTATAATTTGGCCAAGATAAAAAGACTTAGAAAAGAAAACAGATCAAGTTCCCCTAATGAGTCAGCCACAAGGGATCTTTCTGCTGTGTGACTGGCATATTTGCATCAAGTGAGAGGTTAAGACATGTGAAGTATTTGATTCATCAGCGAAAACAATTTCCAAATGGCATATTTACACCGTCTTTAACTCTTAGCCAAATATGTAGTACAGCAGAACCCCACACTTTAGACAGACCATTCTAAGGGAATCTTAGAGTCCTTCCTCAGCCCCACCCATCCCTTGCCCTTTACTCTCCTATGCTAAAATAATCTTTGTTATCCACCTTTGTCTTATTTGTTAGGGAATATTCCAGACATCAAAAACATGCAGAGACAAGTTCAGCAAATATCAGTTTGTCCCCTCTTCAGTTAACCAATGAACATAACAAACACAGCGGGAACTCCCTGTATTGTTCATCATCCTAAATATCTGGTCCCTTCCCCACCCAGAGGTAACAGCAATCCTGGATTTGGTATCGATCCATGTTTGACATGTGCACGTACCTTTAAAAAGCATATAAAACTAACTTGTTTGCTTATTTTTATTTTTTAAGTTTATGTAAACACTATAATACAATGTGTAACCTTTATACTCAACATTATGTTTTTGAGATTCATCCATGTAGCTACTTGCAACTCCAGTTCATTATTTTCACTGTTGTGTAGTACTCCATTGTATATGACTTCCCACTCAACTTGCTGTCCTTGAAACTTATCTACCACATTAATTTTTTTTATAAATTTATAAAGCCAGTAGGCCTAGTTCAGTGCCCACCCTTCATTTCCACCCCCTTGATTCCAGAGCATTTCAAGAGAGGAAACACCTTCTCCAATGTTAGCTTTCCAAAATATTGTTCTGTGCCTGTGGGTTTTGTTGCTATTATATTACCCTTTTGCTTTATCTGCTATTATCTCCTCCTCATTCTCTATTACAGAGGTAAAAATGAAATGGAAACTGTTTTTTTCTGGAAGCACAGAGCCTTATCACTGTTCCCTCGTTTGTATACAGCTGAGTGTTTACCTATCAGCAGGGCTGCGGCGGAGTTCCCAGGCTGATTCATACTTTACTCCTACTTCAGGGACGCTGGCATCTGGCCCTCGACCTCATGACTTGACACCACCAGACACAAAGTTACGAAATATATGAAGTCTGTCACCAAGAACACAAACCTTTCTGATTTTTGGACTCTTTCTCTCATTCAAAATCTAAAGGAGTTTTGTTTTTTATGACAAATTAAAGGCTTTATTTCATGTTTCAGTTTGTATAACAGAACTGTGTAAACAAGAGTGTGGGTCAGAGTGGGGAAAGGGAGGGTGTCTTTACCCCAACCATCATTGTTCTCTGAAAAGTCCAAGGGTGTTGGAATCAGAGAAAGTCTGCTCCCATCACACTTTGCGGCATGCTAGCTCTCTTAGACTACATCTCCTCATTTTAAAAGTAAACTTCCTTTCGGGATCTTACAGGATTAAACATATTACATATGCAGAAAGCAGAGACCTAGAGCAGGATAAATACCAAAGATCTGTTCATTTTCTCATTTCCTTTCTGCTGGGCTTATTCTCCTTAAGAGTTCTGTTCACATACAGATAAGACCTGACTACTTCTCTGCCCAAGCATCCAGAAGGTCTGGAAGCTGAGTATGCTTGCAATCTTAACACTCACCTTCAGAAAGGACCTCTTTTGTTTCTTAAACTTTAACTAGGAAATTTATAATAAAAACTAAAGGACGGATAATGTGCGGTTTAGACTCAGTTCCATGAGAAATATCCTATATTATGCCTCATGCCAGAGATGACACAGAAAATCATCGTTCCGATTCCAAGTTTCTGAAGTTGTCTATAACTGCTCAGACTTGAGACGTCGGGTGCATCCTGCCAGCCTTCTCTCCCTAAATGGCTTCAGGCTCTCTGGCAAACCATGACATCTAGTCTTCCTACTCCTAACCCTATCCCAGCCCTTAGCCAAAGATCCTGGACATGGTGTCCATTCTTACATGTCTCTCTTCATCTGGAGAAGGGCCAAGCTTCTCTCTCATAGTTACAACTGTGCACCTGCTTGCTCCTCCAGCCAGGTTTCAGGGATGCAGTTCTCCAGAAGACTATTTGGAAAAATTTGTATATCTGAAGACATGATGAGGATTTGTTTGTTTGTGTGTGAAGGAAATTCAACTCAAACCCAGACCCAGGGAAACCAGTATGGACTGGGGCTTTATTTGGTTTGTAACTCTGAAGGCCAAGGGTAGGTGGCATCAGATGTATTTGGATCCAGGGTCCCAACTATATCAGCAAAGTACACCCTCCACACCCACTGTGCATGCGTCTGTGCATGTGTGTGTGTGAGTCTAACTTAACATTGCTTCCTGTCACCTGTTGTCTTCATGCTTCCTTACCTCAGAGGGGAATTGAGAAAGTGGCTCTTGTCAGCTGAAGCCCTTTCCTATCAGGTCCTAATCCTATAGAAACTGAACCTATCCTGATTTAAATAAGGCAAAGGCAAGGACTCATGACACACAATCCCACCAGAGCCATCAGGAGTTGAAATAAGAGGGTCTAATATAGAAAGAAGGTACTGGGTGGATAGAAAGCAACAGGGATCTTAGGGTCCAAGACACTCAAGTTTCTACACTTTGAAAAACTAATGATAGAAATGAGAAGCAGTGGGACACCTTGGTGGTTGAGTGTCTGCTTTTTGGGTCAGGTTGTGATCCCCAGGTCCCAGGATGGAGTCCCACATCAGACTCCCCAGAGGGAGTCTGCTTCTCCCTCAGCCTGTGTCTCTGCCTTTTTCTGTGTCTCTCATGAATAAATAAATAAAATATTTTTTAAAAAGAAATAAGGAGCAGCATAAGTGACCATTTGAAATTGGGCTGAGTGAGCTTTTCTGAGCCTCTTTCTTCAGTACCTACAGGGGTGGATGAGGTTATTAGTGCTCACTGAGGTTTTCTCTTCTCTTCCCTTCCTGGACTTTTGTGAAGATCCCACTTCCTGCCTCCTTGACTGAGGTAGGGCCACGTGGTTTTGCTTGGAGCACTGAAATGGGAGAAGTGGTGTGGGTCACTCATGAGTAGAGGTGCGCAGGACTCAATGTGCGATGTCCCACATTTTCTTCCTGTGCAGCCAGAATCATGACGAAATTCCTATGGTGAGAAGAAGGAAATAAAAGATCAAAACAGCTCAACATGAGAAGCTGCTGTAAAAAGGGTGGTGTCTTGGATCATTTTCCAGATCACCACAGGATCTGGAGGGAGAAATGGACCTTTGAGTCTCAAGCTGCTAAGACATGGAGGTTATTGCTATAACATTGCCTCTGTATCTCGACTGGTTCAATTGAGTGTTGAAAAACTAGGAAGGTTTACCTTTTAAAAATTAATTATATGAAACTGAATGCTTCACTTAGCTCTTAAAAAAAAAGATTTTATTTATTTATTCAGAGAGGCAGGGACACAGGCAGAGGGAGAAGCAGGCTCCCTGTGGGGACCCCAAGGTGAAACTCAATCCCAGGATCTTTGGATCATGCCCTGAACCAAAGGCAGATGCTCAACCACTGAGCCACCCAGACATCCCTCTCTTCTGAATACAAATTCATAATTTGCAAACTACCCAAGATCTTTGCAGAGCAGAGCATTAGCTAACTCTTTGGGAGAGTGATGGCCTGAAGACATGTCCAGAGTGTCAGAGCCTAGCTGGATGCTCACCCCTGCCGTGTCCTTGTCCTGGCACTCAAGCACTGAGTGCTGGTATTTCCTAGCCTACCTCGCAGTGGGATTGGGAGGATGTGACTGAGTTCTGGCTGATGGAATGTGAGAACGGTATCTTTGCCTTCCAGGGTAGCCAAAAACATCCCATGAATGATCTTCCTTGCTTTCTTCTCCCTTTCCTATGTGTGAGTCCCATAATGATGGAGTGTACAGTGACAGGAACCCAATCTCTGGTCATCATTTAAGGAGAAACTGGGACTATTGCTGTCCTTGAAAACTACCTGCCCCCACAATTTACCTCACCTGCCCTAATAATACATCAAGAACTGGATCCTGAGTGTGGAGAAGGTAGGCTGCAAGGCTCCATGATTAAATGGAGGTATGCAGCTGCCACCACAGGCTGAGCGCCTAACAGAGGACCAATATTCCAGACATCTGGCTTTTAGTCGATGACAAATGACCTCGTCGGAGTGGATACCAACTTTGAGCACACCCCTCCAAAATGGAGCATATTCACAAACTAGTACTTCCAAATGTGGTGTTTGCTAGCCCGTTTTGCTTTTGTTTTTGAGGAGCACCTCTGTTTATCTGGTCTGTGCTCAGAGGACCATCCGGAGCATTTACTTTAATGTTGTCCCTATTTTCTATCCCTCAGAGAGTTGATGAAAGCCACCAAGACCAGGGAAGGTGGGATCCCTGGGTGGTGCAGCGGTTTAGCGCCTGCCTTTGGCCCAGGGCACGATCCTGGAGACCCAGGATCGAATCCCACGTCGGGCTCCCGGTGCATGGAGCCTGCTTCTCCCTCTGCCTGTGTCTCTGCCTCTCTCTCTCTCTCTGTGTGACTATCATAAATAAATAAAAAAAAAAAAAAAAAAAAAAAAAAAAAAGACCAGGGAAGGTTTCTTCCCACAAATGAGCCCAGGCGCAACAGGATGGACCACAGGATGGGGGAGTGCCAGTGACGAGGGTAACAAAAGATGTGGCAGGGAGGGAGAGAGTTAGAGGATGAATGAAACATTGAGACAGCCCAAATGTGCTTGGATCTGCGATTATTATACTTTTGCCAGGGCACAAGTCAAGAATAATGAAGCATGCCTCTCATCGGGTTTATTGTAGAATAAGTAATTTAGTAAACACAAAACAAAGCTGCTGAAAGATGACTTTAAAGCATTTTGTTTCATGGAGCATAAAGGGTGATTTGGGGGCAAGCACTAAAACAGTTATCCTGAAGCAATTATAGATGTAAGCGACCTCAGAGAGGCTCCAAGTTAGCAACAGACCTTGCCCAGGAAGCAGGAGGTGTGGAGGGCACAGTCTATTCTTTACAACAATGCTCCTTTTGCCCTTTTACACCCTGGAAGATAAGGAAATACTTCAAGGGCTACTTCTTATGTCTGCATTCCTGTGCTTGCTATGGCAGGGGTTATTATAAGGACAATGGAGTAAATACCCACAGCTGTGCTTGGTTGAGCACTCAGTGTTCAGACTCCCACGACAAGAAAGACACTCAGTTAAAGATCTCATCACACTAATGGCCAACAAGTCCTGGCCTCAGTCTCCCTGTGCGGCCTGTTGCAAAGTGCTTTCCAGCCTGATGTCGTGGGCACCTCATGACCAACTTCTGGGGTGGGCACTTTGACGATCCACATTCCACAGATAGAGAAATGGCATGTTAGCTCCTAAATGGTGAAGCTAGGACCCAGGCCACATCATTTGGCTCCTAAGCCCGAGCAAAGAGCCACAGCCCTGGGACTGCGTGCCAGGCTGTCAGGTCAGGGCAAGGCACTACTGCCCTCCCTATGCTGTGTCTGAACAGCCTCTCCACAGCCCAGCTTGGCCTCAGTCTTCCATCTGTGGACCCCCTGGGGAGATCAGGGTAGTCCCCAAGCAGGGAATGGTAGCAGCCCAAGACTGGGGCAGGAGTGAACAGGCTGCATGCAGTCTGTTCCACTGGGCCACATGCCACCCTGCTCTTGGCCCCATCTCTTTCAACTACTGCCGTGGGCAACAGTCTTCTTGATGCTGTTGGTGGGGCCATTTCAAGTGCCCACTGCATCTCTCTCTTCCCCCATTCTCAGGTCTTTCTCCGAAAACAAGGCAGCCCAGCAGCAGCATGGAGGGAGGTGAAGGGGGAGGCAACCTTTATCTGACAAGGTTGGGAGTCAGTGAGTAGAAAGAAGGAAATAGAAGGAGAATCTTTGTAGCATGCTCTGTATGTTCCTTAGTGGATCTCTGGGAGACCAAGCCCTTACCCGCAGGGTTGGGCAGCTCAACAGCAGCCACCATGTGGCTTTCTTTCATCAGCACTTTACTCTCCCCACCTCCTACTCCTGCTCATTGTATATCACCTGACAAAGCCCCTGCACCCCAACTAAGACCAAAGGTGCTCAGGATGTAACCCTTCCACGTCCATGACCTCAGTGGAGAAATAAGAAAAGGGCCCCACTTGCTTCTTGCCTAGTTGCCTCCAGGACCTCACACGAGCTCTCCAGCTGCACTGTGGTTGGGTCTCTGGGGCCTGCAGACTATGATGGAGTTTGGAGGACAAGATGTGGATTGCGGACAGGCATCTGTGCCAGGAAGGGCAGAGCAGGACTGGGGACGGGGAGAGGTCCAGTGTAACTCAGCACCTGCAAAGCCTCAGCCCAGCCCATGAGCTCTGCAGCAAACAGGGCCCTGAGTCCTCCCGCCTTGGCCTTTATCCCCAGGCCTCGCTGAGTCACTGTAAGGGCACGACCTGCCCAGAGCGGGGAGCTGGTGGCAATCTCCCCTTCTGCTGTGCTGGGGGATGGAGCTGTTTGCTCGTGGCCTGACCTGTACCCAGACATGCAGGGAGAGGGGTGAGGACAGCAGTTTAATATTCTTCAACAACCAGCACATTGCCTAGCTCAGGTGGACAACCAATAACTCTTACATGATTTAATATTAAATATCAAGGACTAAAAAAGCTTCTGGTACATTCTTCATTTCGTAGGAAGAAAGAGCTGGAGCCCAGAATGATGAAGTGACCTGCCCAAGGTCACACAGCAGGGGAGGGGCTGATGGCCTCTGATGCACATATTTGATTCCAAGTCCCTTGATCCCTTCCAGTGCTCCCAGACACCTGGACCAATAATATAATATGTTTTCTCATTTTGATTCTCTGCTGGACACTTACAGCCAGGCAGATTTACAGCCATACTAAAAATAATAATGAAGAAGAAATCCAGAACTATTAACACCTATGAGCCCCAGGGCTGTGAGGCACAATGACCAATGCCCCATACCCAGGGAGGAGAGCCGAGGCTGAGCTGTTGCCGTGTGCATCGGATGGAGTCAATTGCTATATTTCTTGAAAGGTCAAGAAATACTACTTGTACTTTTAATAAAGACTATTCTAGACTGAGTCTACACACTTATATACAACTTTGCCTCTTCCCTGATGAAATGATGCACTTTCTATGCCACCCTCCCAACTCTGGGGAGGCACATTAAAAGAAGGACAGGTCCTTTGGGACAAAATCTAGCAGAGCTAGGGATGCCCAGGGGTCAGAAAGGGTGGCCTGTTTATCCACCTGGAGTGCTCTGCTCTGGGGCTCCATGCTGGGGCCCAGGGATGTGCTTCCACAGCATCCTGACCCTTTAGAGATAGAACCTATGCTATGATAGACTCTGTCTCACAGAATCTGCCACAGACCAAACCCCAAACACTGCCTTATCAAGCCACCAGCTGCCATTCCAGGGGAATCTGGTGATTAGTTCCTAAGTTTGGCCATCTGCAGGATGTAAGAAGAATAGAAGGAAGCTGGGGTCTTGGCAGGCACATTTATAATTAGCAATGTGACGATTTTCAGGGTGCTCTCTGAATGGAACTTGAATATTCGTGCTGCACCACTATATTGTGATCAGCACTTGATAATTACAGCCTTACAGCCATTTGTATAGAGCCAAGCACCTATTCCTACAAAATAGCTGCTTTGTATGGCTTGCTCATCAAGTGTAGCTGAGTTACCATGACAGGCAGACAGGAAAGCCCGTAAGTCAGCAGCGTGAAAGGGCACTTGGCGTATTTACAGCCCTGACATCTTAGGTCCCTTATATTTATGCACTTGTTCTGCTCTGCCACCAGTCAAACTCCATTTCCCTGAAATATTTCTGAATCTGGGGGGGAAAAAGATGAAGAAGTGGACTATAGCTGGGTCCTTTTATCTCTCTGGGAAACAACCCCCAGAGAAGTTTGCAAGCCTCAGACACCCTGCTGAGGGGAGGCCATGGGCTGCCTGTCAGGATTCTTCACACACCAGTCCTACAGAGAAGATGGGATTTGGAAACAAGTCCATGAGCGGCAGGTGAGAAAGGAGGCCTGTGAGGCCATCGTATCACCCTGCGGGCCGGCCTCGTCCCTGGTTGTGCAGGGCTCCTGGCCCTGTTGTGGAGTCTTCGGACAGCTTTTGGGCAAGGCTTCCACTGGGGGGGGGGGGGGGGGGAGTGCAGGACGGCTGCGAGCACAGCTCTGTAGAGAGGTGGTGATCTAGGAGTCTACAGCGAGCCGGTGAAGATGACAGGTTGTGGCACACAGACACCCCGGTGCAGGCACACCTTCTCCTTTTATGCAGAGACACAAGGGAGCACTAGGTGGGAGGAGAACCCTGGGACTGTCTTGGTGTGGAGGGAGGGGAGGAGAGTGGAGGGGCGCAGGGAATCTCACACCCTCAGAGAGCACTCCTCCTCCTTCTCAGGGGTCCTCCAGCCTGCTTCAGACAGAAACTTGAGCGTCAAGTGTGCATCTGCCCAGGGCTGTGCTCCCAGCCCCCGTCCGTGCATCGGGCCTCCCTTTTCTAAGCTTCCCCTTCTAGGGCTTTCCACCTGGCTCCCTCATGTGCCTCATTAGTGACTTGTAAATATCACACCCACCACTTTCTCCCTGTAATTTGCTCCCTGGCCAACTCTGCAAAGGATTCCATTAAAGCTGAACAGATATCTGAGATCAGGAAGGCCTGGAAAGACAGGGCCAAGCCACAGATCCTCGTGACTGGGGGCAGGGGGTGAAGCCGGGTACCCCACACTGTGCCACCCCGGAAATGCCTGCTAGCTACTGGCAGGGCAGCCTTGAGTGGGGCGCAGCAGAGACCCCCAGAATGCCAACCCTGCGCCGCCTCTGGGGGAGAATAGCGTCCTGACAACAAGGAACAGTCATAGACTTTTAGGGAAAAAAACATCATTTTCTCCCAGCAGCGGGGGTGGTGGTGGTGTGGGGTGGGGGTTGGGGGGAGGATTCGTAAAGACAGGCGCAGCCAGATAGGGCCAGCATTTAGAACAAACATCTTATGGGTTGTTTAAATTAGAGACAGTCACAGATAAAGACATATTTCATCCAGCTGTTTGCTCAGGACTTAGCCCTAATTCTATCTCAAACGCTGTTCATTGTTTAAAGTCTTTATATTCAGAAGTTGTTCCCAGCCTATCTGCAGGGGCAGAAGCAGAATGCTGATAGCACCGGGGAGCTGTGCCGGCAGGGCCTGCTCTCGGGGGGAAAGAAGGAGATAAATGCCCGAGTGGGAGGCCTCCCTCTCAGTGACCGGATTCTGTGCAGAGGCGAGACCTCAAGCGACACGGCAGCTCCAGGCTCACCCCTGGGCCTGCCGAGCAAAGGGGCCAGAGCAGCTAGGGCCACCGGGGCCTTTTCCGGAGCCAGGTCCTGGCCCCAAGGCCAGGTGGAGGAAGAGGAAGAGGAGTGGCTTCCCGTCTGTGTGTGTCTCTCCCAAAGTCGGGCCCGCTGGCCCCGGGCAGGAAAAAGATGGCCTTCTCTGATAGGAATGCTGTTTAATTGTTTGGAACAATGGATTCAAGGCTTGGTAAAGGCATTATTTGAACTCAACTATTTTGTCGCGTTATGAGAAAGGTTATTATGTGATCCTGATCTGATTAGTGTGGAACTGAGCTAAGTGATAGATGAAGCAATTGCTTTCCTGAAATAACAAAATTGCAACCAGCTTGGGTTTCATCTTTGCAGACATTCACTGGGATTTCTGAAACAGTTAAGGTCAAAGTGCAACATAATATGTTGAGAAGAGAGGGATAAAATATATTCGTGGCCCAGCCTCATCCTGATACATCGGCAAAACAGCCCGCCTGGCCTAGGAAGGGCTGGAGCAGCCCGCAGGCGTGTGAGAGGAGCGCAGAGCCTGTGGAGCCAGGCCAAGAAAGCAGAATGAGGGAGACAAATGTGGGAGTGAGAATGTGGCATGAGAAGCAGTCCAGGAATGAGAGCAGTCCTTCATTTCTCCAAATGAGAAGGAGGTGAAATGTCTGGGTCCGAGGCCACCCAGCTTATCCTGATCCCAGGCCCAGTCCTGACTCACAGCACTGTGCCCATGGAAAAGTCGATCAACGGGGGCTCTTGGAAGCTGTTTCCAGGGTGGTCCCTGGTCGGTGTGGGCGAGCTGTTGAAGGGAGGGGGAGAGAGATGGAATTGGCAGTCAGATTGGAAAGGAACCATTGGAGGTGAAGACAAGGAGGTCAAATGCAAGAGCACAGAGTAAGGGAAAGGAACAAAGTCAGGAGAGGTGAGAGAGGATGCAGGGCTGTTAGGAGGCTGGCATGTTAGTTCCTAGTGGGGCCCCTGAGGTCATTGCCTGAGTGACAGGCCTAGATTCCATCCCACCATGTATAGCCACAGAAAGGCCGCTGTGGCCCATCATGAAACAGCATCATTTAACCTCTTGAAGCCAATCCAGTTGTTACAGTAAAAAATGGATTAACCACTATTCCCATATCAATTGCATTCCTGTCATTAGGGGCACCTGAAGGGCCCAGGAACCTATCTGTCAGCTGGAGAATGATCAGGAGATTATTCTTCTTCCCCTAGGAAAAACAAAAACAAAAACAGAAACATTTGCTCAACAGAAGCCAGCTGAATATGTGTTTTTGCATCATGAATATTCGTGATAGATAATGCTAGTTGAGACAGGTATGGGAAATCATTGTCTGACCATGACAAAACTCTAAAGTGAAAGGTCTCAAACTCCCATGTCTATCTAGTCCCAGGCAGAAATGTAATAATAAGCAGAAAATAAGCTTTATTTCATAAGGAGTCTATTTTGGTTATCAATTGCCATATAACAAACCACACCCCAGGCTTAAGGGCTTAAGGCAACAGTTTATTATTCTCTCCTCTGTTTCCATGGGTTGACCTGAATCAAAGTCCCAGAATGTGACTTCCACATTTTGTTGGTCAGGCAAATCACCAAGATCAACTCAGATACCTTTGTTTCTTAGTGCCTGCATTCTTGTAACTGAACTTTTTTTTTTTAATTTTTATTTATTTATGATAGAGAGAGAGAGAGAGAGAGAGAGAGAGAGGCAGAGACACAGGCAGAGGGAGAAGCAGGCTCCATGCACCGGGAGCCCGACGTGGGATTCGATCCCGGGTCTCCAGGATCACGCCCTGGGCCAAAGGCAGGCGCTAAACCGCTCACCACCCAGGGATCCCTGAACTTCTGGTCTTTACGTCCAATGTCTTCCATGAAGACAACTACCTTCCAAGACCCCTTTTCCTCAGCTTGCTTTGACTTTTCTGTGAACATTGTACTGGGATCAGAAAAACCGAGTCTAGGACAAGATTGTGCTGTAGATAATCTGGGTGGCCTCACAGCAAGATTTTTCACCTGGATTTCCTCATCTGTAAACCTCACTTGTTGTTGAGGGGTGACTGGTCACGTTACAGAAAAACATATGGGGAGACAAGGCCATCGCAGCCATCTTTGGAAAAACAATCCACCGCAGTGTCTAAACTTGTGTCTTTCCAAATGCATTCACTTTGCTTTGCACATTAACTGCATTGACATATTTTGTACAAATAACAACTATACTCTCTCCAACTTTTCTTGAAATAGAGGTTTATTTTTCATTTTCCTTCTTTTGATGTAGAGGTAGTACAACATATATCCCACTTTCCTTTTTTAACACATCTAGGGAAGAGATGACAGCGCAAACATGCTGACAAATGGCAATGGCAACTATTGCGGGGAGATTCTAGGGGGTGGCAGGGACTGTGGTGAAGTGGAGCCACATATCCCACCTACCAGAGTGGTAGGCACTCAGCCGCAGTGATTGTGATCATGTGAGAAAGGGTGTTGGTTATATTGCTTATAATTTACTCCGAAATACTTCAGCACATTCTTTGTGATACGTATGTGTATACAATTCAATTTTAATCTATGCCTAGGTGCAGTTAGTTAACATTTGCAGCATCCTTCAAATTAGAAATCCATACTCCAGGGGTGGTTAGTTACCATTTGAAAGGCCCTAACCAAAGGTCTACATTCCAGACATGCTCTCTGAATCTGCACTACACGGTTCATTAATAGGGTGACTCTACCTCCTGGTGTTGCTGGTTTACATCTGATGTTCTCATAACTGCACACAGTGCATCTAAATAGTGCACGTTCCCTGCCACTTCAGGATCCCATGGGCACCATGGAAATCGGAGAGCCCATTTGCATGACTGAATCCCCTAGGGTCATATCTGGCCTGTAAAAGAGAATAACCCCAGAGCTTTGGGTAGACGCACTCGCCTCATCCTTCTCAATACCTTAGGGAAGGCATTATCTTCCTGGCCTTCTGATGGTAGTTGTGGGGCTAGGCCCCTGTGCAGGTCACACATGATAAATCCAGCTCCCTAAGTCCTTGGATTCTCTCCTCTATCTTATGCCAGGGAGCGTCTGGCCTCTCAACTTCATGAAATACAGGCCACTATCAAGTCCCAAGTTCAGTTAACCAAGCAAGTTCATTGTTACAGCCACCTCCAAAGGCAGGAGCCGACATGTGAAATCCAAAAACCAGTAAGTGTACCAATAGCAATGAACTTTTCTATTATATGCCTCCCTGTCTAGTCTAACACCCTTGGAATGCAGCCCCACATGTGTTTCCCTGTTAGAAAAGTCTTGCAATCCTCTTGGCATATCAGCTATTTCTCCCCAGGCCACAGAGTATGCCTATACCCCTGCAGGATGCTGAGATATGGGTCCAGTGGCACCATGCAGTGGTTATGGAGGATCTTGCAGAGAACAGGCATCACTTTTCAGGACATCTGTCCCATGGGTGAGGTTATTACAGAGTTTTCAAGCAAAAAATCTAGTATCCCTGGAAACTGGAGGGCAAAGCCCCACTTCTACTGGTAAGACTTCGATGCCAGTGTCAGGGGACAAACCTTCCCACCAGGTGTTCCCCTTCTGTCTCGGGAATGTAGCCCTCCCTCATCCAATGCTCTGGCTTTCACATGAGAAACTTGATGAGATTGTGAATAGAACTGTTGTAATTCAGCAACCAATGCAATTAAATTTTGTGTTTAATTTTTAGCAACGTGAGCCCTATTACAACCAGAAATCAGATTCTTTTAGGGCTCTCATAGAAGCTCCCATCTCTCAGACCATGTGACTTGTGCTGAAAGCCAAGGGCCCTGAGCTTGTCATTTTCTTTCTTTCCATGCTCAAGTGCACTCAGAAGGATCCATCCATCTCACACCACAGATCTTACAGTCATCACTCTTACTATAAGGGCCAAGTATAGCAGCCACTTGGGCTCCCAAGGCACATGCTTAATTGGCACTTCATCATAATCTACCACAGGTACTAGCTTGACTAATTGTGATGGCACTGCACCATGGCTTACTAGCATCTCATCTCCCACTGCTAAGGAGCTCGGCAGCACGCTCAAATCAAAGGGTACCACCAAACCAATCCCCACGTCCCATCTGTGCCACTCTATCTCCTGAGACCACTCTAAGTTCCAACTGTTTATCAGTCAGGATCCCATCAAAACAGAAAGCACACAGTAATTTGTACAGTGAAACTTTAATATAAACAACTCGTCACAGGAGACTGGCACAATGGGAAATTGATGAGAGTTAAGGGAAATTCCAGAAAAATACAAAATCGCAGATGTAAGGTACAGCCCTGACCCTAAGGCTGAAATATACCATCCAGGTGAAAGACACAGCCCCTCACCTCCCAGGCTTGGGTTCCACGCCTCTGTGGAGGAGAGGATGTGCCTGTGGTTTACTGGCTGAGAAATCAATCACTATAGTACCAGGTCAGTGGAACTTGCTGGAATTCCACCTTCTAAAGTGCTGGGGGAAATTGTCCTTCAGGAGGTGCTGTGCCTCAAAACTTTGCTACAAGCTGGGAGGGGATTCTTTAGGGAAGTCATGTTATAGAGGTTATAACAGTTATAGACGTAACTCCCTGATGGCACTCAGCTGCAAAGCTGCTCACGGGGCTCCTTGCAGGAAGTTGCTGTCCACTGGGCATCACTGGCCACCATGTGCCACCAGACCCAGCTTCTAGAGAAACTCTACATGCAAAATCATGGAGAGGAGTGCATCTTCCTCCTCTAGTGTTCCTCCAGTGTTCTATATTGACAAAGCATCACCACATTCCAGTTGACGAAGGAGAAATATTCACAATATAGGTTCACCTATATTATAGCAGAGCTAGCAGTGAAGGATGGATTTGAAGACAAGTTTCAATAAACTGAGAAACAGACAACCACTTAAACAACTGCAAGAGTCCTAATTTAGACAATAAGTTATACAGTTACCCTGATCTTTAGACATAATTTCTTATAGATGCAATGAGTAAATTTTATGCATGCTCTTCTGTCCTTGCATGAATGGGATTTGAGAATCTTACAAGCCCAGAAGCCCAACAACTTGAGAGGAATATCTTTGGTCTGGAGCTCCATTTGATTCTTTGGCTCATAATTTATGGAATTCTAATCTTGCCTAATCTCACCAGAAAGAGAGTTGAATCTGTGGTTAGGACACTGTGTCATTTTTGTCTTCCTGGCGTCTGCTGAGAAAAGAGTGGGAACTTTGCAGAATTTGCAAAACAGGTATGAGTTTTTATGCATGCTCACTAATAAATGTTTACATTTTACAGCTTAGTTTTGCTTACCATAGCACCCAGTATTATCAGATCTTCCAGTTTTTAAAGAAACACCATAATCTGGACTTTTATGTAAATCTCCAAATTTGTAAATATTGGCAAGTGAATTCGGCCCATATCATTAGCTGAATAAAATTCACATTGGCATCACCTTGGGTTGCTTACTTAACCTCTCTAACCTTTCTACATCCATCAAATGGGGACAATAATAATAATACTTCAAAGGGCTGTTACGGACAAACGTGGGTATATACTTAACATTGACCAGCGACTAGGCAATGTGTGTTGCCAATTAAAAAATAAAAAAGTCCCTGCCAGCCCTATGTCCAGGGGCTGCCTAATTTTGATCTCTCCTTTCTAGGGTTCCATGATGCCCATTTGCATTGTTCTGTTAGCCTCACCTAGGGCAGGAGTAAGACTTGCAGTAAATAATATATTGAAGGAAGCAACTTTGCCAATGAGCTGGAAGAGTGTACACACCAGAAGAACTCTTTCAAACTCTTGTCTCCACAACACAACTGCCTTCTCTTGCCTTCTGTTGTTCTGCCGTCATAAGGCAAAAGCAAATATATGCAGGGCTGCTGCCAGACGCTCAGAGTTGACTCCGTCCAGTTCTGGGCACAGGGTAGGTGCTCAGTCAAAGTGTTGACTTATCTGGACATAGTAAACACATATGCTCCTATGGGCTCAACTGCCAGATGCCTTGTCTGGAAGCCATTTTTTCCTGGTAGAAATGTTGGCCCAACATTTTGGCATTAAAGCATCAGAGATCAGCCTAGTGTTTCTATTTGAGCCTGGCCCACTGGTTAAAATCTTAAAGCTTTAATCAAGGCTTTTAATCCTTCCTCCATTGAGTCAGAGTGGTTACTTACCTTGGGAGCAGATAGAGCTGAACCTTGAAAACAGGCAGAAGACTGTGGCTTCTGTAGAAGCCTTATTGCTTCTCCCTTTTCTTACATCTTTTGTCTCTGAGAACCGAAGAAAGGTAGGAAGAGGGGTAAGAGAAGCAGATTTGCTCCTAGGAGGCCTGGTATTGTCAGAGGGATTGTCAGAGGAGGGAGGATATCTCTGAGCAAGGCTTCTGGCATTTAATAAGATGGGCAGGGAACAGGCCTAGTCAACTCCTTGGGGAAAGCCATGCGTAGGGACGCCTGGGTGGCTCAGCAGCTGAGCGTCTGCCTTTGGCTCAGGAGTTCTGGGATCAAGTCCCACATCGGGCTCCCTGCATGGAGACTGCTTCTCTCTCTGCCTGTGTCTCTACCTCTCATTCTCTGTGTCTCTCATGAATAAATAAAATCTTAAAAAAAAAAAAAAAACAAAGCCATGCATGGAATGGCTCCATCCTCTCAAAGCCTTTCTATACTCAAATGGATATAGTTGAGATGTGGGCAATGGTAGCCAGAAGACTGGACTCCCTGTAGCGTCTTCTCCAGCTTCCCATGGGGATCACTGCACCTACCCTCTGTGCAGCCTGGTCCCTGAGGATTTCAGGCAGTTTTCCTCTGGGCATCATCTCAGGCCCCAAGGTATGCACAACTCTTCGAGCCAAGGATTTTCCGTGCCAACACATTTGGTGGTAAACAGAAGTTAAGTTCTCACTTTTAATCTTCACACTCAATAGTCAATGCTTGCAGTGCTCGCATTGCACTCCTGAACTAGTGGTAAAGTCCATCAAAAGGGTTTTTGGCTAGAAATAGGGAGGGACATCCTAAAAAAAGGAAGATGTCTCTCAAAAACCTTTTCACCACAGCCAACCCCCCCTAGTCCTGAAAGGACCCAGAAAGCCTTTATTCAGAACATGTAACTGGCCTCTTCATTCCAGATTCTGAGAGGAAAGTGATCATTTCCCCTGAAAGGAAGGGATCCTTGAAATTCAGTCACTCCTATGCCTTGTTAATAATACAAATTTAGTGGGACTATTTCATCCACACTGGAGAAAATTCTCAGGAGAAAGCATTCATAGTATCATATTTCAATTCTTCAACACTACAAAACATGTTGATTCAAAGGCTGGATTTTAAAGTCAGTCTTCCCGGGGATCCCTGCGTGGTTCAGCAGTTTAGCGTCCGCCTTCGGCCCAGGGTGTGACTCTGGAGTCCTGGATCCAGTCTTGCATCAGGCTCCCTGCAGGGAGACCTGCTTCTCCCTCTGCCAGTGTCTCTGCCTCTCTCTGTGTGTCTCTCATGAATAAATAATCTTTAAAAAAAAATAAAAATGAAGTCAGTCTTCCCTGGGGTTGCATGCTGGCTCTATCACTTTCTAATATTGAAGAAACACCCCTCCTCTGTACCTCGGTTACCTTATTTTTGGAATGTGGACATGAACAGTGCCTCCTCCACAGGACTGTGGTGAGAATTAAATGAAATAGCACATGTAAGCTTAGGACAGTGCCTGGCATACAGCAGGTGCTCCCTAAGTGGTGCCAATCACCATTGTTGCTGCTGCCTAGCTCCTATTTTCTTTTTTTTTTTAGTTGAGTAAGATGAACCAAGATTTGCATAGGGTATAAAGCTGTGAGCCTATGTAGATGAATCGGCTTGAGCAGCAAAGTATAGAGTTGAAAGGCAAGTAGGAAAAATGGAGGAAGGGAAAGCATAGTACAGTTGAAAACCATTGACCTGGGATCCCTGGGTGGCACAGCGGTTTGGCACCCGCCTTTGGCCCAGGGCGCGATCCTGGAGACCCGGGATCGAATCCCACGTCGGGCTCCCTGCATGGAGCCTGCTTCTCTCTCTGCCTGTGTCTCTGCCTCTCTTTCTCTCTCTGTGACTATCATAAATAAATAAAAATTTTAAAATATATATATATTTAAAAAAAAAAAAAAAAGAAAACCATTGACCTGGGTTCAGAACAAATATCGAAATGCTGCTAGGCGATTTAAATTGTACTCTATGCTGGGAATGAAATAAATGAACAAAATGCAGTGTCTGCTTCCCTCAAGAAGCACATCACCCGGGCCGGGACGGGGATTTGCGGGTAAATGGGCCAGGACAGCGCAGCACAATAGGAGTTTGCTTTTCTGTGCTGTAAAACGGGAGGTGCTGACTTACGAACAAGGACTACTCAGGTCCTTTCAGGAAGGGGGAGGGGGCCGGCTGTGGGAAGGCTGGAGGGAAAGTTCCCATGGCAGGACGTCCCTCCGTCTCTCTACAATCCCTGGACTGATTGTACCTCTGGCTCAGGATTGCTGGCTAAGCACTGTACCAGCAGTAGAGTGCAAAGGTATCCTGCGCGATCTCTGTGCAGAAAGAACTTGAAAGAAGGGGCATCTGAGCCACAAGTTGAAGGCTGAATTCGAAGTAGGCGTAGAGCGGGGAAGATTGTTCTGGAAAGGAAAATTAGTATCTGCAGATGCCCCGTAAGGGACAGGGGTGGTTTCAGGAACTGCAAGCGATTCGACAGAGCCAGGTGTCTGGAGCTCCAAGGGTGAGCGAGCGCAATCGGCCCACCAGGGTCTTCTGAGTCCACGTCACACAGCCTGACACTTGTTTGAAAGCAGCAGAGCCCCGGGGAAGGTGTGCGACGTTACATGTCACTGTGCTCGGTGAGAACGGAGGCGAGGCGCCAGGCGAGGCCTGCAGCAGCGATCCCGATCCCGGTAGCCGAGCACGGCGGCCTGCGGCGCGGCGGCGGCAGTCGGAGCGGAGAACGGCGCGGGTGCACAGACCCAGACGACCGGGCCATTTCCTGGACGGGCCGGAGCCAAGGGAACGGAAGGGCTCCGCTGGCGGCGCTGCTCTGGTCGGGCCGCTGGCACGTGAGCCGCGGGCCTTCTCCAGGCGGAAAAGGGCAGAACCGACCTGCGGGGAAACGGCCCGGCTGGCTTCGAGGACGTCGCGCCACGGGGCAAGGACGGACGAACCACCGCATCTGAGGCTCCGGAGGGCCCGCAAGAGAGCGGCCGAAACATCCCCCCGCACGCACGGGCGCCCGCACGCACACGCACGTACACGCACGCACACGCACGCTCTAAAGGGCGGGGTAAGAATTCTGAAAAAGTCCCCCGCACGCACGCATGCGCACGCACGCACGCGCTCTGAAGGGCGGGGAAGAGTTCTGAAAAAGTCCCCCGCACGCACGCATGCGCACGCACACGCACGCACGCACGCATGCGCACGCACGCGCACGCACGCACGCACGCATGGGCGTCCTTGGCTGTTCTCGTGGCCGCGTGAACCGTTGTTACCGAGGCCGCTGGGAGCGGCCGGTGGGGCTTCTGAGCGCTGGGTGAGCGCCTCTTCCTGCCACACCACCCAACGGAGGGACCGCCGTGGCCCAGAGGGTGGCTCAGCGGCCTCAGGATCCGGCGCCGCAGCCCCCGCCCGTGTGACCGAGAGCCCCACGGTGAGTGCAGCTGCCGCCCACCGCTAGTCGCCATTGGAAGCAGAGACCCGCCGGTCCGGGCCCGCGTGGGCACACAGCTGGTGCTCCGTGGTGGCCCCACGCGCACAGGCCCCCTCTCAGTTTTGTCTCAGCCGCTCTCCCCTTGTTTTTGCGGGCTGAATCAGCTCCAGTAGGGCTCCCCGTACTTTGCCCCGAAGCGGCAGCCTGGGATGATGAGCCTCCTGGGCCAGCCTTAACGGGCGTGCAGTGTTTGAGGGAACGCGGTCCGGCACGCTCCAGGAGTCCAGGGGAGAGGGAAGTCCCTTGCCATCCACCAGATGTCTTTCTTGCAGAGAGAAGAGAAGCCTAAGCAGTTCTCCCCAAGTGGTCAGGATCTTAACAAGGATAGGAATCCCCTTCACATTCAGATACAGCGTTAACCGCATCCGTAAACTAGGTCTTTTTTTTTTTTTTTAATTTTTATTTGTTTATGATAGTTACAGAGAGAGACAGAGAGGCAGAGACACAGGCAGAGGGAGAAGCAGGCTCCATGCACCGGGAGCCCGACGTGGGATTCGATCCCGGGTCTCCAGGATCGCGCCCTGGGCCAAAGGCAGGCGCCAAACCGCTGCGCCACCCAGGGATCCCTGTAAACTAGGTCTAAAAACAGCGGAAGCAATAATAAGATATTCGGGGAGGCAGTGCATGCGAGGTAATAGTAAAGAGACTATTACTGACTTTCCCTTTGTCAGCCTCCGGGCTCTGTGGTCCCGAATAACTGGCAACCTCCCATCCTCCCAAACTCCAAGCGCTGCTGACACCCCAGCACACGGCGTCCTGCCCGTCCGGCCCTGGGTTCCTCACAAAGGTGAAAGGACCAGCAGGCCTACGTTGCTGTTGGGTTGAAACAAAATGCAAGAGGTCTTTTGCATTCATTCTAAAGCGGAAAGTTTCCCAGTGTTTTTGGGAAATCGCTGCTGTGGTGTGTGTTTTAAAGTTTTCATTGAAGTGATGAGCAAAAATTACCACTAATTAGCAAAAAAATACCACTAATACCATGCCATTAGGACAGCCACCCATTGCACGGCATGGGAAGCCAGAGGCTCGGTGGTGAGGGTGTTATCTGGGGAGCAGCAACAGTTTCTGAACAAAATCATAGAGAATAGTCTATGGCGAGGAAGAACAGAGTGCCGGCAGCAGTGGGGGAGAAATAGGTACATGCGTTATGTTCAGATTATACCTTTTGTTCTAGAATTCAAAGCTCTGCAAGTACCAGTTAAACCTGGATCATCATCTGAGGTCAGCATCCTTGCCCCATTTCGCAGATGGGAACGGAGTTGCTGTGAGTGACAGGGGCAGCCACACCAGCAGTAGAGCTATGAATAGAACCATTTCTCCTCGCCCCCCCCCACCCCCACCTCACTCCACCCCACCCCCACCCCCAAGGCTGCTTCCTTCCCTTCTGAGTGAGTTGGAGCCAAAACCTCAGACTGGAACAGAAGCAAAGTCAACTTGGCCTTTCCTGCCTTCCCTGCTTCAGAGCTCACCCTGCTGCTGCTGCTGGTGCATGGGGACAGGTCTTTGGAACCAGACCTCAGAGAGGCAGGGCTCCCATCTGCTCTTTGAGGACATTTAATATCCCGGGGTGATTTCCACAGAACAAAATTTATTCCAGGCCCTGGGCTGGATGCTCCTTTTACAGAAGTGCAGAGGCTGTGTGCACTTTATGTTCCCGGCCATTACTCTCCCACCCTTGAAGAGACTCAGATGAGAAGCAAATCAGGCCGCCTCTGTGTGTCAGTGGCTTAGAAATGATGAGGGGGTGGCAGAAACACAAGATAGGATCCTCATCTTTAATCCAGCAGCAGCACCAGCACAGCTGATAATTTGCTTCTGTGGAACTTTGGTTTCAGAGAGGACGATTCCATTTCAAAAGGACGCGGTGTTTTCCCATCAGGCTGATGAAATTGACTTCCCTGGATGGTAGGATGCCTGCAAATTTGAAAACAAGAAAGCATTTTACTTTGCTGCAATTCACTTTTTTGGTTAAATAGTATTCAAAGAGGTAGGGAGATAAAACTCATTTTGTCATTTTCCAGCCCTGAGGGAAAAAAGAAAAGAAAGAAAGTGTAGGAAAATATGTAAAATAATGCAATTGTAAGATAGAGCCCAAATGCCAGTCTTGGCTACCTCCCATTTTTTAAGAAAACCTCAAGCAGCCACTTAATAAACCCAGAGTCTAAAACAGACTGATTTTGACACTGTCAGTTTGTGTGGAATGTGATGAGAATCAAAAATCATAGGAAAACTATTAGGGCAGTAATTATTGGAGCAGTTGAAGTTCTGTAAGAATGACTCAGAAGCCCTGTATGGAGTATTGGGCATGCTGTCTACTGTAGCGTTGGAGGCTGTTGGATCATCAATGTTTTTTCCTCTTTTTCTTTTGTTTTCGAAGCACAGACATCAAATGCAGAGCAGTAAAGCCAGCAAAAAACATGTTTGAATTTTTCTTCTTTTGGTCTTACCCCTTGCTTGTCTCTCTCCTTCCCTGCCCCTCTTTGTCAATTTCCCTCTTATTCTGTGTAAACTTTACCTCCACCTGCCACCTTTCAGACATTCCTATCTTCAGATATTTGCCTTCTTTCTTGATTTACTAGCACAGTACATCTCATCTCTTTGCCAGACTGATGATGTTCTGGCTAATATATATATATATATTAGCTATATATATGGCTATATATATATATATATATATATATATATATATATATATCAATGTGTGCTGGAATGTTATGATGTCTCTCTCTAAACCCAGCACAATTTTTCCCCATCATAGAAGATATGGAGACATATAGGAGAAACACATCTGCAGACTGCTGGCATGTCGGAGAAAGTAACTTTAAGGAGAGATTCCTATTGTGATAAAAAAAAATCCTTGCCCCACAAGATGTTTTAACCAGAGGTGCTGAAAGCAAATCTGCTGGGCTCCTTCATGACCCAGCATGAAGGACACACAATGGACTCTCAAAACAATGCATCTGGAATAAAATGAATTAACAAATGGGAAGGCCAAGTAGTGGTGGGAGTAATTGAGAATGAAAGATTCTAAAAGGAATATCTGCACATTTGGGCTTCTTGGTCACTGCTCTAGAAAGGACATGATGCTTTCTGCATGAAGATCTTCTGTAAACAGCTATGTCTGTGATGCACATGTGGATGAGAAGGACCTGATGGGTACAGTACCCAGACTCCTTCAAGCCTCTGTGAGAGCATTCTCAGACTTTGCCTTTCGTTTGAGCACCCCAGAATAATCTTCAGGACAAAGATTCAAGTGCAATAAGCTTTTTTGGGATGGTACCCAGGAAGCACCTATAAGAGCTCTAAGTAAGCAAGCAAGCCAGAAAGCAAAGGTGGCTGACAAAGGACAAAGTAGTTCCCACAGTGGTGCCTTGGACTGTATTTTGCTGTGGAAATGTGGGAACCTGTGTAGAAAATGCACTTATGGATGTCCCCTGTATCCAGTAGGATACAAGCGCTGCTCTCAGGACTGGATCCCGTGGCACTTTGACTTCTTCTCTGAGTGAACAGGGTTCATTCTGGAGGCCAGTGAATGCCTTCAGGAAAAGAACTGTAGGTGCTGGCTGCTGAAAACCCCACCCCACAAGGTTGTGAGGGCAGTGGATATGGGTAGGGTACCATAGCCCGAGATGATCTTTCATAACTTCTAATTTCTATATCACAACAACTTTTTAAATGAAATTTAGAGTCACATGGCTCTTTGCTTAGCTATGCTTGTAAATGGTCATCCCAAGTTATGTGGATGAGGAGTACAGAGTGATTAGAAAATATAATAGCTAAGTGGTCTGTACAGGGGAGAGCCACACCTGAGAGGGGCTTTGAGTAAAAGTTTCCTAGGCATTATTCTGTGGGTCCTACAGAAAAAGAAAAAAGTGATACACCAATTGTTTATATATTCCTCTACAGATGGACAGCAAAGGAGGATGAGGAGCCTTTCCTCACAGCATCCCTCCTCCTTAACCCACCCCAGCTGGAGTATTCTCTATGCTCCCCAAACACCCTGCCCGTCCTTAGCACATGGGTACATTCTTGTGCATCCCTTTTCTCTCAACATACTTCGAACCAGCATTTGGTGAATAATAAGTGTACCCCCAGTAAATGAGTAAATCAATGAATGAGTATTGAATCTTATCTTTCTAATGAAAAGCCTAGTCCTTGACAATTTGGCAGTGACTTACCTGGAGGTTTATGATAATTTGGTATGACCAGAGTGATGTAGGACAGCAACAACCATTAGCATTTGGCTATTATATGCATCAGTCATGAGGACAAACCTGTGAGGGCAGGGATAGTGTTTACCTTGCTCACCATTGACTTTCTAGCACCTTGCAAACAACACGTGTTGGATGAAATGAATGAACCACCAATGTGAAGTCATACGATGGTGTAGTTGCTAAGAGTGCAGACTTGGGAGTTAGGTTAGCCTAAATTCAGAACTAGGTTAGCCTAGGTTCAGATCCCACCTGTGTCCTTTTGTAGCTGGATGATTCTGAGCAAAGTATTTAAACTCTTAGTGCCTTGGATTTTTCTTCTATAAATGAAGATTACAGTAGTATCTATCCCATAGGACTACAGAAACAGTTATAGATTTGTGAGGATCAAATTATGTAATGTATGTAAAGCATTTAGAATGGTGCCTAGAGAATAGTAAGCCTTATATAAAAGTTTACAGTTATTATGGAAGGTTAGAGTCTCCTGGACATCAAGAATTCTTTTCCAAAAAAATGGAAATATGGCCAATATGGGCATTGCCTTTAAATAAGTTCCAAGTCCTACTTTTATCATCTGTAGAACTTTGAGATTTCATAGCATACTACTAAGCAAATGAGTTTTCACAACCTCAAAACATTTGAAAAATGCAATCTCTATCAAAATCCCAATGATTTTTTTTTCAGAAATTTAAAAAAAAAATCTACCCTAAAATTCATAAGAATTTTAAGGGACTCTGAATAGGCAAAACATTTTTGAAAAAGAATAAAGTTGGGGGGCCTCACATTTCCTGATTTTAAAACTTACTACAAAGCTACAGAAATCAACAAAACAGTGTGGTACTAGTCTAGAGACAGTCCAATGGAATAAAACAGCCTAGAAATGAACCCTTTAATAAATGTGCAAATTATTTTTGAGGAAGGTATCATTCAATGGGGAAAGGACAATCCTTTCAAGAACTATTATTGGGAAAGCTGGATAGCCACATGTAAAAGAATGAAGTTGATTCCTTATCTTATGACATATACCAAATTAACTTAAAATTGGTCAAATACCTAAATATGAGAGCTAAAATTATAAGTCTTAGAAGAAAATGTAGAAGAAAAGCTTCACTATATTGGTTTTCACAATGATGGTCAACAAAAGAAAAATGTAATATATTGGATTATATCTAAATTAAAAACTTTTATGCATCAAAGGAAATGATCAACAGTGAAAATGCAACCCATGAAAAGGGAGGAACTATTTGCAAACCATACATCTCTTCTCTGAGAAGAGACTAACATACCAAATATAAAAAGAACTCCTACAACCAACAGCAACAGCCAAACCACAAACAACTTGATTTAAAAATGGACAAGGAACTTGAACAGAATGAATAAGTACATGAAAAGATGCTTGACATTACTAGTAATTAGGGGAAATGCAAACCTGAACCACAATGAGATGCCACCTTACACCTGCTAAGATGACTACTATAAAAAAAAAAAAAAAAGGCAGAAAATAACAAGTTTTGGGGAGAATGTGGAGAAATTGAAATCCTTACGCACTGCTGGTGAGAATGTAAGATGGTATAGCCCCTATGGAAAACAGTATGGCCATTTCTCCAAAAATTAAACATAGACTTTTCATATGATCCATAAATTCTAGTTATGAGTATATACCCAAAATAATTGAAAACACTTTTGAAGAGATATTTTTGTATATCTACATTCATAGTATCATTCGCAATACTGAAAAAGTGGAGGTGACCCAAGTGTCCATTGACTGGTGAATGGATTAACAAATGTCGTCTATACATACAACGGAATATTATTCAGCTTTAAAAAGGAAGGAAATTCTAACACACACTACAACATGAATGAGCTTGGAGGACATTATACTAAGTGAAATAAGCCAGTCACAAAAAGACAAATACTGTATGATTCCACTTACATGAGGTACCTAGAGAAGTCAAATTCATAGAGACAAAAGGTAAAGTGGTGGGGTCAGGGGCTGAAGGCAAAGGCAAATTGAGAGTTGTTATTTAATGGGTATAGAGTTTCAGTTTGGTAAGATGAAAGTTCTAGATATTAGTTTTACAATGAGGTGAATGTACTTAACACTAATGAATTGTATGGTTAAAAAGTGAAGATGATAAACATTTGTTATGTGTATTTTGTCAATTTAAAAACTTTAAAACACACACAAAAGTGAAAAATACAAGGTGAGTAGTGGAAAGCTAGACCAAGTTTCAGGAGACTTGAATTCCTGTCCTGACTTTGGTTTTAGTGCATAACTTAGTTAAAACACATGTGAGAAGCAGTACTAGAAAAGTATTTTGAACATTTTTTTAAAGGATGGCATTGTTATTAATGATCATCAGCATAATTACATTATTAAAACACTGTACTATGGAAACAAATTTTTTTCCCCTGACAAATTTTAGGCAAAAGCAGATGACAGAGAAGCTATCCTGCTGGTTCAGATTAACACCTGAATAGAAGAAAGAGGGCAAACCTGAAAAATGCAGTAATTTACTTAAAAGCAATTTTAAAAGAAAAAAAAAGAATAATAATAGCAGTAAATCTGTGACACAGACTTCATTTGCTATTAGGAGTGAATTTGGATGGGTCTTAGAGCCTTATACTATAAATCAAAACTAATTTGAGTTTGGGTGATTTTCTTTTTCATATGGTATATTTAACTCTTATCAGATGGATATATGGCCAAATAAGTAATGACATGTGCACAGTAAATTAAGCTAAAGTCATTTTCTTCCTTTAGGGATTTAATGTGGGTAAAGCATCATACAAGGATGATTTCTTCAGACACTCAACCCCTGTCAGAGACTGCCGGAGACCTGAGTTATTAACATAGTATAAAAGAAGAAATTTGGTCCTCTTACCCACGTGCTCCTCCTGAGCCCTGTTAACTGGACTCCAGTGTGCCCCTGTGTAATGGGCTTGTTGCTAGGTAACAGACACAGGGACCCCAGAAAGCCTTTCCTCAGGGCTGCCTATAATTCCTACTAAAGCCCTGGCTTCTGCAGTCTGGAAACTGTTTCCATTACTCATTGTCTCTGCTGTTCTTCTTCCCATTTGTTTTTGTTTACAGATCCCAATTTAACAAATGAGTTCATACATCTTATGCCATTAAACAGCTGTGTAAAATAGAGACCCCACTTTAATAGTATTGGTTTACTCCAACAGGTAATTTAATAAAGAGCAAATTTGGCTACTGGTATTTGCCTCCACTTTGTACAAAGAAAAGCGTTAGGAAAAGCGTGCAACCATATTAAAATGTTTCATTACAATGGAATGTTGTTTTAAATACAGGTTTAACTGACCAAAGAAATACATAAATAAAAGTGTGATTTCATAGCACAGATGTTTGGGGGCAAGTGGAAATATTTGAAAATGAACCCAGCATTAAATGGTATCCAGGAATACTGTTCATATGTTAGATGTGGAAATTGCACTGTGGTTATGTAGTAGAATGTCATTTTTTGAAGATGCCGCTAAAGGTGCAGAATGCCATAATATCTGAAAATTGCTTTAAAATGGTTCAGCAAAGGGCACCTGGGTGGCTCAGTGGTTGAGCATCTGCTTTCAGCCCAGGTCGTGATCCCGGGGTTCTGGGATGGAGTCCAGCATCAGGCTCCCTGTGGGGAGCCCGCTTCTCCCTCTGCCTATGTCTCTCCCTCTCTCTCTGTGTCTCTCATGAATAAATAAAATCTTTTTTAAAAATGACTCAGCAAAAAAATATAAATGAAGCAAGTATGACAAAATATTAGCAATTATTAGACTGGATGGTGTGATATATGGATGTTCATTGACCTAATCTTTATATTTTTATGTTTTGAAATTTCTTATAATAAAGAGTAATTCATAATAACAAACCCACAACTACCATCTTAGGTGGAAGATCGTGTAACAGGATAACAGGGAATATCCAATTTTTTTTTTCTGTTCCTGAAAAGAATGAGAAGAATTTTAAAGGGAAGTAGATTAACAACCTAGAAGGAGGGGATGGAGGAGGCAGGGAAAGAAAAGGTACATGGAGCTGAGGACCATATAGAGTGAAGTGGGCATTAAAAAATCCTGTGTTGAGCAAACAATGACTTTGGTATTCCATTTGAAACCATTTATGTTTCTGAAATATAATTCCCTCCTCTATGCAGCACAATTATTCAGCAAGTTGTGCTATACTCAAAATAATTTGTGAAAGTGAAAAATGAGTCCAGTGTCAACTTCCATGTCGTAGAAAGAGTCAAAGGGGGTATAGGACAGCAAGGCCACCCATAGACTTGCCCGTTTCCATGGAAGCTGGCATCAGATGTGATTGTGAGAATCAAAGTCCCTTGAAGATTCATGGAAATCTTTGAAAGAGATTCCAACTTCTACAGAGAATGGAATTGGACTTGAAGCCATCTCATCAGGGATTCAGCTTACATTGGGACAATAAAATTTAATCTTTCCTCAAGCCTAAGAAAATTGAAATAAAACATTGTATTATCCTCTTTTGTAGCAATGTAGGATGTACATTAATTTATCAATCAGACCATAAAATAAGTAGAATACACTTACTGTGACAGTCATTCAGTAGATATTTATTGAGCATGACTGTGTTCTGGCTATGTTTTCATGAGCTGATGGGGAGCCTGATGTGAGACTCGATCCTGGAACTCTGGGATTACGACCTGAGCTAAAGACAGACGCTCAACAAAACCCAGGTGCCCCTGTAGGGGTTGTGTTTTAGCATGTGTTGTAAAAGAAAGATAGGTTCTGGATATCACTTGAAGGTAGAGCCAAGAAAATTTGCTGTTGGACTTGATATAAGAAACAAGAAAAAGGTGTATGTGATGACATTGCCATTGTTGGCCTGAGCAATAGGAAGGAAGTTATTAGCTGATGTGGGGAAGACTGTGGGAGGAGTGGGTTTGGGAGGTAGAAGGTTGGGCTCTGGGTATGTTAAGTGTGAGGTACTATTTGACGTCTAGGGAAGATAGACAAGGCAAATAGACATATGAGGTGTTTACAGAAGTCTGGGGTAGAGACATAAATTATGAACGTGTGTGTGATTATGACTATTTTACAGGTACCCAGGGATTATTTAAATCAGGTATGGTAAGGGATGCCTGCCTGGCTCAGTGGTTAAGCATTTGCTTTCGGCTCAGGTCATGATCCCTGGGTCCTGGGATTGAGTCCTATATCGGACTCCCTGCTCAGTGGCCAGGAGTCTGTTTCTCCTCCCTCTGACCCTGACCCTGCTCAGGCACTCTCTCTTACTGTCTCTCTCAAATAAATAAATAAAATATTTTTTTAAAAAAATAGGTATGGTAAGACATGCAGATACGGAAATTGACTATCATGAAGGAAGAAGTTTGTCATCCTCACAATTCTCTAGTAACAGGAGGCACAGCACACAGTGCCGCATAAGGAAGCATCACATTGAGGTGGAGGTACAGAGAGGGAAATTGCAAGCAAGAGCCTTTATTGTGATATTCATGGAAAGGGATGGATAAGATAAGGTAAGCGGGGTAAGAAAGGACCAGCTATTTGGAATAATTTCAGCAGGGCCCGTAGCTGCATCTCTAGGTCTGGCACCTGGCCCCGGGGGAAGATCAGGGTAGCGGGAGAGTGGCTCTGGATTGGTTGGTTTGCATTGAAAGGCAAGTTCATGGGCATGCAAGTTGTTTACTGTCTCCAGGAATTGGCTAGCTCTGAGAGCAGCAGACCTACCAGGGTCAGCAAGGCCCTAGAGGTCAAAGTATCAGCATGCAGAAAATAAAAGTTCTGATTATTATAACAGTATTTAAAGTCATGAGAGTGGAAAAGATCACAAAGTTTGGAGCCCTGGGCTTTTGAAGCAAGATGTCAGCAAGATGAAAAGGGTCCAACTAAGAACACTGATAAAAGGTGGGGGGGAGTCAGAGAGTTTGAAGAGAAACCAGCAGAATGTGGTATCCAAAAGTCAAGTGAAGAGTTTCTAAGAAGAGGGAGTAAGAAACTGTGCCAAACACTACTGATAGTCCAAGTAAACAACAGGGGGGGGTCACTGGTGACATTTGCAAGAGCAGTTGTGGGGTAGCAGTGAGACAAAAGCTCAAATGAATCAGATTTAAGAGAATAGGAGAGGGAGAAAGACAGAATCAGTCATTCTTTTGTGATGTTTTTCTGTAAAGGGAACATGAAAATGAGACAGAACCTGGAATAAGGTCCATAGAGATGATTCTTCTTCTTCTTCTTCTTCTTCTTCTTCTTCTTCTTCTTCTTCCTTCTTCCTTCTTCCTTCTTCCTTCTTCCTTCTTCCTCTTCTTTCTTCTTTCTTCTTTCTTCTTTCTTCTTCTTTCGTCTTCTACATGGGAGGGAAAATTGTTTGTGATCAAAGGAACAGGGGAAGAAAGAATGTGGAGAGTTGCCCCTGAGTAGACAAGAGGGGCCCAAGAGGAGAGTCCAGCCTGGGATAGGAGTGAGGACAGTTGAGCTGTAGTGATGGCAGAAGAAGGAACTCATCGGGCCAGCTGGGGGCCTCTGTGAAGATGCGATGTCCCTCCACTGGCTTGTTTTCTCAGTGCAACTGTGATTAGCTTGAAGCTTGTTCTTTTCATTGATGCTGATTTGATGGTCTTAGTTAACCAGATGGATGGGAGACGATCTGATTCATTGGGAGTGAGAGAGACTAGTCTGTCTCCTTTTTTTTTTTTTTTTTTTTGACACAGCATTGTAAAAGAAGGAAAATGAAAGACAGAAATGCAAACCTAGAAATAGAATTAACAAACTAGATGAGTATGATCCTGATTAAACTGCGCAGACATCTTGTGAACAAATGTATGTGGAAAGAGGAGCTGAAAGCGATAGCCATAAACATTTTAATGCTTCTTGCAATAAACAAAAAGTTAGTTACTTCCCAGAATATTATAAAGGTAAAAGGAGAAAACAAAACAAAACAAAACAAACCGTGGATTCAGCACTTGACTACATCAGGAAAAGCTTAACAGCCTCCCAGGGAGTTCCAAAGAAGTGGTTTAGGAGAAAGACGTGCATGCACACATACCCTCTGTACTAACATGCTTAACCTCTCAAATCCCTGACAGATCACAGCCTTGGGAACTATGTTCCTGGGACGGGGATGCCTTTATTCAGGCAGCTTATTCTTTTGACCTTGCAGTTGTTATGTGCCACTCACAATGACATGTTCCCTGCTTTCTGCTTTAAGTAAAGGCACTTTACTCGACAGCTGTCAAACAGTGCCCAAAGACACCTATTTTTTTTCTTTTTTTCATGTGCATAACTGAATCCTCTTTAGTGGGTGGGGTAGAGTTCCTGGAGATGATGGGACTCGAGCCTATGAGAAATCATAATGTGCTCACACCGCAGGTAAAGATCACATCTGAGAGTTGCCTGTCCAGTGCTGCAGGTATGGCTGTATGCCCTGGGCCACAGCGCTGCCCACTGATTTTCTGGAGATCTGGGAGGCTGGGCCTCATCAGCGCTATGGTCCATCCAACCCACCCAACCAAGGGTCTGCCAGGAACAGGTGATGACGGCTTTCCCCATCCAGTGAATTCCACACATTCCCCCTGCCCCCAATTTCCAAGAACCTGCGTGCTTTTCAGAGGCCCTGTGAGCATTTATTTACTTCCCTTGTGCGAATATTTGACATCCAAAGTCTGATTGACTCAACTGGGCCTTACAAGTCATTTAACATTTTCTTAACCCATTTGCTGCCCAGGAGGCAGCCATTTGCAAGCCCACGTTTCTCACCTGGATCATGCCTGTCTCTTGCAGAGACAAATCACACTTAGCTCTATCCCCAGCAAAGATCTGGCAGACAGAGGTTTTATTCTTGCAGAAGGCTTCCCTGTTATCTTTCTGCTGGTCGCAAACTCTGTTTTTCCAGGTGTCCTTCATGAAGATATATCAGAGTTAAGAAAAAGAAAGCTCTCACATCTGGTGTCCTCCGAGGTCCTAACTGATTTAAACCATGGGCAGATTTTACTGTTTGCTTTTTCTTCCTGTGGAAACAGAATCCACACTGTGCAGCAGGGAAGGGAGTTGTTTGTGTTTACTGTGGGGATAACCAACACTGCTTTCCCCATTCTCCTTTTCTGGGTGCAGATTACAGATTAATCTTTATTCAAGCACAGAAACTCTTGATTTATGTCACTAATAAGTATGTGCTTTGTGTTGCAGCCAGTGTGAACTGCTCAGAATACACGATGTGCTGGTTGTAAATTGATGACCATATATTGTAGACCCCGGGATGCTCAGAAGGAGGAGAGGACAATGTGAATCAAATTCGTATTATGAAGCCTGGCCCCAGTATGCAAATCCCAGCCTGAGTGGTCAGGGCCTCTTAGTGTACTCCAAGTTACCTGGCACATCATTTACATCCATTTTTTTTATTTCACTAAGAACACACAGACCCTCTTTCACTTTGCCACAATTCTTGCTTCTGAATCAAACTACACACGAAGAACCCTGATCTCACAAATGAGCAATTGCTCTATTATCTGCCTGCCTTATGGGAAACGGAGGTCCCAATGCATTAAGAAGGAAACTTCAAGCCACATGAATGAACTTTGCCTTTGTATAGAAGGGTACAATGCCTCTTCCCACGTGTCCACAGAAAAGCGTGTCATTTCCACATGAGAAGCAACAAAGGCCCCCGGAAGTCCAGCAAAGCCCAGGCACCCCAGCAGCATCTTCTTTGTCCAGGCTTCTTTTGTCATTTACTTGCTTTCACTAATCAAGATCGCACAGGAATGTGTTGAGTTAATGGTTCAGTTTTGTTAATTGCTTCATTGGACTGCTTTTCAGAAAGCACTTGCCCCAGTCCTTGAAATGGAACACGATTAATCGGAAGTCACAAGAAATAATGAGGTTGAGGCGCCTCTGCATCCACCCTGAAATTCTGAGACCCCCTGGAACTGCATTTTAGGCCAGGCAGCAAGGTAATTGAGATTTGCACAAAGAATGGCATGAGATGGGGGCTTGCGGGCTCTGATAAAGTGTAGGAGGGGTGCTCCTTGAAGTGATTACACCCTAATATTTGCATGATTGCTAGAGTCATCTGGGAATGATTTTTAAAGTTTGCATCAATCATAGTTTTCTCCAGAAAACGGGGAGCAACACAAGCCTGGTTGTCCTTTCACATTGTGCGCCAAGTAGAGACAATCCCACCTTTTCTCAAGTTCTGAATCGTGACATTAAATAGCACAAGAAAATAAAAGCATGGCAGTCCACCAGGACTGTCAGCTGAGATAGAAAACCTGATTAGTAGCAAATTTGGCACCTGAGACTTCTGCAAATGGGATGAATTGCCAAAGGCGTGTCTTGCTGCGAGAACATTGCCTTTCCATTCGGTTATAGCAAAAGTATGTGTTGCTAGATATGGTGCATTAATTGTTTTCTTAGGAAGCTGCAGTCTAAATATAATTTTTAGTACGTGCCTTTGTAAGAGGCATTTTTTATAGCTAGATCTATATATCATAGTTGCCTATTTTATTAAATGCTCAAACTTCTAAAGAAATTGTGCCATATTTACAAATTATCTATATTAGCAAAAACCATATAGGGCATGCTTAGGTTAATTACTACCAGAAAGATTGTGGAGGTCTTGACATATTTTCAATTTCAATAAGAAAAACTCTGCATTGCTAGGAGTGTTATGCCAATAACTAATTTCTTTAGATGAAAATATATTGCTGTGTAACACTCAGTTGTCAAGATGGACGGCTTGAGTCTATAGCGACACAGTTTAGGAAAGTAGGAATTTTAAATGCAAAGTTCTGGGAGACACAAACAAGGTTAACTAACTAATTCCCCCAACTCTTTATCACCATAGCGACTGCATCTCAAACATTTATGTTTCTCGTTTCCTTATAAAGTGAAATATGAGGCCAAGGTGACTACCACATCTAGGAAAGGGTAAGGATAAAGTTCACAATTAAAAATGTAGCACTAAGTGTATCTAATACATCATTTTTGTCATTCTTCTTTTAAAATGACACACTTTTTCACCTGCATTCTCAGAGCCTTAAGGTCTGCTAGAGATGTGTCAGGGGCCATTATAGGACACAACTGAAAAGACCATACAGATTATTCCTGGGTCTCCTGTCCACCACTCGGAAAAGAGCAGCTCTACATTTATCTCCCTCTAATCCTGGGGTTTAAGAAGTCTTCTGCTATTTGAAAGAGTTTGAAAAACAACTAGGTTGTTTTCATCTATTTAATACCAATTAGACATTTTAAGATAATACAGGGAAAAAATTTTTAAACAAGGAAACCTACTCATGACATATTGTTAAATTAAAAAATGGTAAAAAAAAATGTGTGAACATGGTAAACCCTTTTTGCAGATATGTTCATATTTATTTATTTATTTTATATGTTCATATTTACACAAAAAAAGATGATAAAAAACCTAAATCATATTGAAGCTGAGTATTAGGGAGGGAGGAAGATAATTTTTATTATGTTTGCTGTTCAGTGTTTCTGTAACTTTGTTTTGAAATAATTCTAGGTTCACAGGAAGTTGCAAAAATAGCACAGAAAGGTCCTTTACCCCAATGTTAACATCAACAGAAACATAGTTCTAAGCACACTATCAAAACCAGGAAATTGACATTGGTATGACCCACAGACCCAATTCAGATTTCTCCACCTTTACGTGCCAATGCATGAGTGTACTCTTTGACCCTTAAAGGTTTCTTTGTTCTAAAGTCTGCTTTATCAGATGTTAATTCTCTCCCCTTCATAGTGTAATTAACTATAACATGTTCTTATAATTGTTGCTTCAATCACCTAATATAGCTTTAAAAATTCAAGAGGATAGTCTGTAATATTTACCCTCAACTTTTATGTTTTCTGCTGTTTTTTCTTCATCCCTCACATTCCACGTTCCTATCTTTTATTTCCTTTCTGTTCAAAGAAACTTTTTTTCTGTGTCTTTAGTTTTGCCAGTGATCTGCTCTCCTCAGCCATGATTTCAGTGCTTGGAACAATTTGTACTCTGCCCTCCTTGGCAATGTTTTGGCTACCATCTTGAAGAGCAGCCTAGGGTTAGCCAAGGTCTGCAGAGGGAATATGAATAGACCTCCAATGCACTCCACTGCTTCCTGACCTACACCAGATTAGGACCAAGAACAAAGGGCTTTCTCTTCAGGGTGGTGTCAGTATTAATGCCAGAGATAACCCTCTGTATAAAAACGACAGCTCAGAAAGCCACCAACTACTCGGTCTAGGAAGCAGTCGATAGTGACACGAGGAAATTAGGTATTTATTAGGTATCAGAAGATCCAAGTTCAAGTCCTGTTCTGACACAGTGAATGATTTTGTGTAAAGCACTTAAGCACTTTGAGTCTATCTTTCCATCTTTAAAATTAAAACAATGAATATCTATTTATATGGTTGTTTTGAGCTTAATTTGCTAATCTCTGGTCTAGAGGAATTCCCCCATTACTGACCAGATCTCTGGAATAGCAAACTTCCAGGAAGTTCATTAAAGATAGTGAACAGCATAAGACGTGAAAATTGGGAATTCCACTGACTTCATTGGAAGAATACTTTTAGAGCTTATCCAAGAGGGCCATTTGGGGCAAGGGGGAATATTGAACAATCGTTGATTACACATTTGAAGGTACTGACCAGATAGTGTCCCTAGATCCAAGCATAAAGAATAAAGGAAGGATGTTCACTGAAATCCCATCTGCCTAAAAATGGGAGAAACAGGATCTCATCAGTTGCTTTTAGGAAAAAAATATCTTTGGGCAGGAATCACAAGTCACTAAGAACATGCTTTTATGCACTATTTAAAATAACACTGCTATTGAATTGTTTGATATCAACCTAGATTATTTTGGCTGAAAACACTAATTGACAAGAATCTTTTCTAAGCCTGCACACTTGAAAATATCTTCTGTTTTTTATTTATTTTTGTTTGGTTGATTGGCTGGTTGTTTTATAGCCACTACTGAATGTATTCTGCTGCAGTTTTCAACAAGACCCTTGGCTATTTTCGGCTTCTTAAAAAAAGATAGCATATTAATACAAAACTAAAATACAAAATAGGAAAACACATGTCTGCAGTTGTATCTTCTCAGATTTCAATCATTCCAATGTATTATTTATCATTTTTCATTTATTTTGTTTTGTTTCAAGAAGTCATTATAAAATAAACCATCCCTGTTAATAAGTTACTTTAAGTTTTTGCATTTCTACTTAGGACCTGCTTTTCTCAGTGGCCCATGGAGCAATGTGTGCTTTTATGCTTTTGGGTAAGCTGAAGGTTACAAAGTTTACCAAAGTCCTCGGTGACCTCCTTGTTCATAATTCCACCAGATGTTTTCAGTCCTCACTTTTCATGGCCTGTCACCTGTATTTTCCAGTATGGGCCACTTCCTCCTTCCTCTGGCTTCCATGATGCCACACCTTTTCCTCTGTCGTCTTTGTGCACTCACCACGCATCACCCAGTGATTAATGTAGGACTTCCTCAGGACTGGGCTCCTCTGCCTCACTCTGTAGGCCATCTCTCCTCTTGGGCAATCTGATCAATACCTTTGACTTCAGTAGCAGCTATGCTGTACCAGTGACCCCAAGCTGTAGATCTACAGGCCAGACCTCTTCTCTGCCCCAGAACTAGTGATCCAATCTTCTATTCTATGTCTCTCTTTTTATTCTCAAAAGTATCTCAAATTCATTATGTCCAAAACTGGATGAATGACAAGTTCTACCATCACCAACACCACCACCACCTCTGTGTTCTTACACTTGCCTCTTGCAGTGAATAGCATAAGCAACCATCCATTGGTGCAGGCCAGAAAGGCAGGAGTCCTCTTTAGACAGCTCCTTTTCTTGTTCCTCCATATCTAACCTTTGGCAGAGAACTATAGACTTTGCATTCTGTCAAATCCAGCATTTTCTCTCCATTTCTACTGCTTCTCAGTGTGGGTCAAATCCCTGGAGATCCTACTGTGAACCCCAAGCTGGCCTTTCATAGCATGCTTGCTCTTCCCTAATTCATTCCCCAAACAGCAACAAAATGATCTTCAGGAATGCAAACCTGAGGGGCACCTAGGTGGCTTAGTCAGTTAAGCATCTGACTTCAGCTCAGGTCATGATCTCAGGGTCCCAGGATCAAGCCCCATATATGGCTACCTGCTCAGCACAGTCTGTTTCTCCTTCTGCTCCCCTGCTTTCTCTCTCTCTTTCTCTCTCTCTCTCTCAAATAAATTCTTAAAAAAAGAGAAAAGAATGCAGACCTGACCCCTTCAGCACCCCAACCCTCACACACACACACCACCAAGAACTTTTCAGTGGTTTCTTGTTGCCCCTTGCTCTGAACTAAAATCCTCACTTTGATCTCATGGCCCAGCACAATCTGGCCCCTGCATACCTCACCAGGCTCTTCTAAGCTAAGGTTACTCTCACCTCTGTCCTTCATACATGCAGGGCCCTCAGGGTAGAAGGGCTGCCCTACTCCCTTCTTTACCTACTTATCTCCTCATTTTCATGATCTTAGTTCAAATGATCTTAGTTCAGCCATTGCAGGGGACTCTCCCCTGATTTCCTAGTGTGGGTCTTACACAACTCTCTCTTTTTTCTCAGTAGTTATTATGTTTGTAATTACATACTGATTTATGTAATCATTTGATTAATTTCTATTCCCTCACTAGGCTGTGAGCTCCAAGATATATGGTGGTTCCATTCACCATTGCATCCACAGAGCCTAGCATAGCATATGAGAGGCACTAGGGAAGTATCCCATGAAGAGAAGAAGGAAGAAGGGACAGCAGGGGTAAAGGAAGTGATGCAGGGAAGGAGAGAAAGAGGGAGTAGAATAAAATGAAGAACAAATTATCCCTAGATATGGTGCCCAGGAAATCACACCATCATGTAAACATATAGAATCCCTTTTTATATTACAAAGAGGAGGTTCACCCACCTGCATGCCCACTGTGGAAATATTCTCCACTTGAGCCCATAAGCTTAGAGAGGTTTGTATCTTTCACTGTGAAAAACTCCGAGATCCAACTACTAGAATTGTGCTCATGGCATTTCTGAGCCCTTTTTCATTGTGTCACTGTGGTTGAGACAGAAAGTACAAGACTTGTACCTCTTTACAACAAACCAGGTGTCCCTGAGACTCTGGAAAGACAGAAGATGAATAGACATGTCATGACTTCTCACCAGGAGAGTCATCTTGAGGCCTAGGGGAAGTTCTTATTAGAAAATGTCAGGCAGCATAGAGACAGAATGATTCACTGTACGTGAAAAATGCTGAGGAAATCCTCCCAACAAGAGCCTTCGCAAGAATTATTCAGAATTGGAAGATAAAAAATACATATTCTGGAGGGAAAATAATTTTTTTAGGATCTGGGAAACAAAATTTGCTAGTAGGATAGGTAGGCCTCTTTGCAGGAAGATTTGCTATAAACTGTGGGCCTGCATGTATGCATGAGGTTAGAGACCTCGAGATGGCAGATGCAACATCTCCTCTTTGTCTTGATCAGGGTTTAGGACTCAGGGTTGAAAAATTGAATTCATTTTCTGGCCTTATAAATATTAAAATGCAGTTTTTAATAGAACCTGAGATCTCCTTCATCTTCATCCCTGTCCAATTGGTCTGTGGGTTTCTACATCGTGTCTATTGTCCCTGGTTTCCTTCTCTGAAAACCAGAGAGGCAGTCCCAAAGGCAAGACATAAATTCACATAAAATAAGGCCTTCCAGAAAGAGGTTTAAAGGTAGAGAATCTTACAAAAGCAGGCTAGAGACCCAAGTGTATAGATTTGAGATGCTTGGGGAGAAATTGTGGCCAAAAGAAGCTAAAACCAAGACTGAGGAGGCCAAAATAGGACTCCCCACCAGCCCTGCTTGTTTCAGTTTGTTTTATTAAGACATTAAAAAAATAGTTTTAATGACAGGGATGCCCACTTTCACCACTGTTGATCAGCATAGTACTAAGACCTAACCGCAGCAATCAGACAAAAAAAGAAGTAAAAGTCATTCAGATTGGCAGAGAAAAAATTAAACTCTCACTCTTCACAGATGACATGATTGTATATGGGGAATTCAAAAGACTTCACCCCAAAACTGCTAGAACTCAAACAGCAATTCAGCAATGTGTCAGGATACAAAGTCAATGCACAGGAATCAGTTGCATTTCTATATACAAACGATGAGACTGAAGAAAGAGAAACTAAGGAATCAATCCCATTTACAGTTGCACCCCAAACCATAAGATACCTAGGAATAAAACTAACCAAAGAGGTAAAGGATCTGTACTCTGTAGAACACTTCTGAAAGAAATTGAGGAAGACACAAAGAGATAGGAAAACATTCCATGCTCATGGATTGGAAGAATAAATACTGTGAAAATGTCTATGCTACCCAGGGCAATTTACATGTTCAGTGCAATTCCTATCAAAATACCATGGACTTTCTTCACAGAGTTGGAACAAATAATCCTAAGATTTGTGTGGACCTCGAATAGCCAGAGGAATGTTGAAAAAGAAAACCAAAGCTGGGGGTATCACAATGCCTGATTTCAAGCTGTATTACAAAGCTGTGATCGTCAAGACAGTATGGTACTGGCACAAAAACACATAGATCAATGGAACAGAATAGAGAACCCAGGAATGTACTCTCAACTCTATAGTCAACTCATCTTCAACAAAGCAGGAAAGAATATCCACTGGAAAAAAAGTGTCTTCAATAAATGGCATTGGGAAAATTGGAGAGCAACTATGTAGAAGAATGAACCTGGACCATTCTCTTACACTACATACAAAGATAAACTCAAAATGGATGAAAGGCTTAAATGTGAGACAGGAATCCATCAAAATCCTAGAGGAGAACTCAGGCAGCAACCTTTTTGACCTCGGCCACAGCAACTTCTTGCAAGACATGTCTATAAAAACAAGGGAAACAAAACCAATAATGAACTATTGGGACTTCATCAAGATAAAAAGCTTCTGCACAGCAAGGGAAGCAGTCAACAAAATTAAATGGGAAACTACAGAATGGGGAGAAGATATTGCCAATGGCATATCAGATAAAGGGCTAGTATCCAAGATTTATAAAGAATTTATCAAGTTCAACAATCCAATCAAGAAATGGACAGAAGACGTGAGCAGACATTTCTCCAAAGAAGACCTACACATGGCCAAAAAGCACATGAGAAAATGCTTTATATCACTTGCCATCAGGGAAATACAAATCAAAACCACAATGAGATACCACCTCACACCTTACACCAGTGAGACTGGCTAAAATTAACAAGACAGGAAACAACAAATGTTGATGAGGAAGTGGAGAAAAGGGAACCCTCTGGCACTGTTGGTGGGAATGCAAACTGGTGCAGCCACTCTGGAAAACAGTATGGAGGGTCCTCACAAAGTTAAAAATAGAGCTACCCTATGGCCACACAATTGCACTACTGCGTACTTACCCCAAAGATACAGAAGTAGTGAAATGCTGGGACATCTGCACCCCGATGTTCAAAGCAGCAATGTCTACAATATCCATATTGTGGTAGGAGCCAAGATGTCCTGTGACAGATGAATGGATAAAGAAAATGTGGTTTATATATACAATGGAGTATTACTCAACCATCAGAAAGGATAAATACCTACCATTTACATCAACATGGATGGAACTGGAAGATATTATGCTGAGTGAAATAATAAATCAATCGGAGAAAGACAATTATTATATAGTATCACTCATGTGGAATATAAGAAATAGTAAAAGGGACCATAAGGGAAAGAAGGGAAACTGAATGGGGAAAAATTAGAGAGGAAGACAAACCATGAGAGACTCTAGCTCTGGGAAACAAAGGGTTGCAGAAGAAGTGGGTGGGCAGATGGGGTAACTGGGTGATGGGCATTAAAAAGGGCACATGATGAGATGAGCACTGGGTGTTACACTATATGTTGACAAATAGAATTTAAATAAAATAAAACAGTTTTAGGACTGCAGCAAAACTGGGCCAAATGTATAGGAATTTCTCATATACTTTCTACCTCCCAACATGCACAGCCTCCGCTACTATTACCATCCCCCACCGAAGGGGTGCAGGTTTTACATGGACCCATCATCACCAGAAGTCCCTGCATGGCATTAGGGCTCAGTCTTCATGTTGCTCACATCCACTCTATAGGTTTGGACAAAAATGTACAACACTATAGTACACATATTCACCATCCAGAGTGTTTATGCTGACCTAAAAATCTCCGTGCCCCACTATACATCCCTTTTCCCAGACCTTGTCTTTTTTTTCTTTAATCAAAACTAGATCCTTGACATTGATCTAATTATCATACATGAGGGAAAGTAAATGTGATTTGGCCCCTACAAATATATGTCCCCTAGAGGTTTTCTTTCTTCTTTTGAGGTTGAAAGATAAAGCAACTAATGCCAAGTAACGTACCATTTGATATGTTGAATTTTCCACTTACACATATCTATTTGGGAAAGGAAGGCATGCCAAGTAGCTCCTGGTTGCTGGCCTTTTTCAATGGGAGTTAAGGATGTGACATGCTTTTGCTTTAATCATTCTAACAGAAACTTTGTAATTATTCCCTACTATTTCTAAAGCCTCAAGTGGATTTCATCTCATTTTTTAGTTCATGCCCAAAAGTTGAAGTGTTAAGATTTTGTTGCCAATCATGTTTTCAAAATTATCCAAAATGTAAGAGTAAACTTTGTCCATGATATTATGAACTTCCTTACATAGTGTTTTATTTGTAGATAGTTTTCATTATTAATTTAACAAATGGGAGCCACTGGAAGCAAAGCCAAAATCATATGTTGTTGCCCTGATTTGCTAAGTGACTATTCTTTATAGCATTAACTGAAAGATATTAATTATATTTTAAAAGTAATAATCAAATGGGATTCATCCCTAAGTGCCAAAATGCAAAGATGTTCAACCATGGTAGTTAGACAAAAGAGAAAAATGACCATTTTAATTGATGTCAAGAAACCATTTTCTAAATTCTTTATTTTTTCTGAAACATTGCTGTTAAATGTATTTATATATAAATTAGAAACACCAAGCATAATGGTAAAAACAAAAAAACAGTATCCTTTGAATTACAATGAGAATCAGTTTAGGATTCACAAATTTCTTTTATCATTAATTTAAACATGCTGACAAGTGCAATTAGACAAAAAGAATGAAATAAGAGCTATTAACAATGGAAAAAAGGAAGCAAAAGTATGGTTATTTTTTATGGACACACTTTTACATATTGAAAACCTAGGGTTAACATATGAACAAAAATTAGGAAGAATAAGGAAGCTTATGAGGTGATCATTTACAAAACAAATACTGAAAAATAAATTATTAAAAGGAAAGATGTCAAATCTCCGTAATTATCTATAAATTAAATATGTATAATTTCTGTATAATTCCCAACAGGATGACATCACTGAACAAAACAATTCCATATTTTATCTGAAAAAAATAAACACATGGAAATAATCATAAAATGGCTGAAAATAATAGGTAGTGGTCAGCCCAGGATATGTGGGAATATAGTATATTGCCTAGTTAACATTTGTATCAATGGGAAAACATCTGAGTATACAATAAAGAAAAACAACAAATATCCAATAAATACATGAAAAAAGATCAAACTCAGTACTGATTAAACAAATCCAAATTAAAACAGTTGGTGGGAAGGTCAATTGGTAAAATTTTCTAAAGGGCACTTTAACAAAACAACCTAAAGATGTTTCAGTAACTCTGCATCATAGTTCCCAAGAAGCTGCCTGTAGGAAACATAACTGGCATATCAGCTGGGAGTGGCCCCTGCCTACTGCCCATCCAACATGCCACATCGCATCTGAAGGGAAGTCCTGTTAGTTCTACCTTCCAATTATATCCAGAATCGTACCACTGCTCACTACTTCCTCCTCCACCACACTAAGCCAGATACTATGATATATTGCCTGGATTGTTAGAATACCCTTCTGGCTGGTCTCTGTGTTTCTAAAATTACACACTACCATATTTATTTTCAGCACTATGACCAGGAGGATTCTTTCAAAGGACAAATCAGATCATAATGTTCCTTTCCTCTATACTCTGAAGTATCCCAGCTCACTAAGAGGAAAAATAAAAAAGTGAGTCCTCTTGGCCTAGAAGGCCCTCAAGATCTGGTAACTACTCCTAGTTAATCCACCTCAGTCTTTGTGATTTATATCTCCCTGTACTCACCTCTTACTCATTTTGTTCCAGCCAAATCGGCCTTGTCACTGCTCCTCAAGCAAGCTGTGCGGGCTCTCCCCTCAGGCCCTTTGCACTGGTTATTCCTTTGCCTGGAAACTGCTCGGTTCTCCTTCAACTCCTTCTGGTGGTTGCTTAAATGTCACCAGCTCAGTGAAGCTTGTCTTGGTCACTCCCCACTCTCCCAGACCTCCTCAACCTGTTCTGTGTTTTCTATTTTTTAGACCTATGTATCATTTTCTAACTGACTCATCCACCTGGTTTCAATCTATGTTGATTATAGTCTGTCCCCTGTAGTTTACAAATTTCATAATGGCAGAGATTTTTGTTTTGTTCACATAGATCTGGCCCTAGCACACAAGCAGCTACCCAGAGATGTTTGGTGAATGAATTGCTGAATAATATTGCAAGGAGCCTTCCTACCTGGTGAGATTTAAAGAAAGCAGTACAATAATCAAATGGAACTCACAGAAGCGGAATACTATCTGACAGTCTTCAGGAATGCGAGGGAAGGCACGAAGGAAACGGTTGGTGTTTTCCTGTGCAATTCTAGATAGTCATCTGTTACTTCTTCCAAAAGATTCTCTGGCTGGTTACAGGCCCACACCAAACTCCTAGCCACAGTAAGAATAATAATAAAAAAATCAGAACCATAACATGAAATTAGTCCCTTATGTTTATATACCATTTCACAATGTACTAGTATTTATCTCGGTAAATTAGGTAGGCAAGGTAGATGTCAACTATTTGATGGATTAAAAATACTACTTTTACCTTGAGGCTACTTCTCCTTCTTTGATTACTATTATAATCTTTGTTTTGGATTCACTATTAAGAGAGGTTAAATTATACTGAAAGGATATTACGTAAGGGAAAAATGGTTGATGATGCTTCAGAAATTATCCAGAACAATTGGATAAGGATGGAATGTTTTATATTTGTCATTTTTGTCACAGATAATTCGTTCAGAGCTGAGAATTTATATTTTATTTCAAAGCTACTTAAAGGCTCCAAAGAAGCCTTTTTTGGCTTCTTTTAAAAGTCCATTTTCTGGGATGCCTGGGTGGCTCAGCGGTTGAGTGTCTACCTTCGGCTCAGGGTGTGATCCCAAGGTCCTGGGATCAAGTCCCGCATCAGGATCCCTGCAGGGAGCCTGTTTCTCCCTCTGCCTGTGTGTCTACCTCTCTCTCTGTGTCTCTCCTGAATAAAATCTTAAATAAATAAATGTCCATTTTCTGAAACCTGCCACAAGCTGATGGAAGTTTTATAGGAACCTTAAAGCCAATTAGAAGTCTGAGAACACTTGGTTTGTAAATGGCCCATAAGTTGGAGAGGCTACATTAGGGGCCAGGCTGAGAGCAGAAGCAGAGAGGGAGAGTGGGGAGCTTTTTGTTCTGCTGCTGTGAGACAACCACTGCCAGATGCCAACTCCCCCTCCTTGCCCCTAGTTCTGAGGTTGTCCCTATGGGTTTCAAAATAGGCATAGGCTTTGCCATTTTGTTTTATTCTATAGATGTCCTCCTACAACAAGGGAGAAGATAACCTTTGCTAAAATTTATGAGGCTACTTCTTAAAAAGAGCTTTCATTTAGGCTTTCTGAATTTTCCTCAACATGGAAGATTAAAGTTAAAGGACCAATTTACTCATTTTTCTCTCTGTATCTAATGCATTAGCAAAATAATCTCAGGATTGTGAGTTTACAGTTGTGAGTTTATGGAATGGCAAAAACAATTGGCTTAAAATGGATCCTATTATTTTAAATTCAACCATTTGAATCCAGTTGATGCATTTAATCCCCTAGATCACCACCCAGCCTGCCTTCAGACTGGACAAGAGCACTGTGTGTCCTAGCCAAATATTTCTACATCAAGGTCTGGTATATTGACATATATTGATATATATTACACTTACATCTTGTAAATGAAAGCTACTTCTGATGCAAAAATGTGTTTTCAGGTCATTTTGTATTTGATATTTGATAAGAGGAGAGATGGGGAATTGGGTCATGGGGCATGGAAAAAGAATGAATTATGATTTCAAGAAACATTTGCAGTGGCAAACTTGGGAGGAAATAATTTTGGTTAGGGCCAAATATGTGAAATGCCAGTGTGTGCACATGAGTATGTGTGTATATGTATGTATTGAGAGTGTTGTCAATGAAAAAGTGGTTATTTTATTTGATTAACCTTCAGAGGCAACTGATTAATCACAAATGATCTGTTGAGAGTCTCTGGGCAAAATATTTGCCATTAATTACACATACTTAAAAGTTTTATTTACTAAAACTCTCAACCTAACTATATTTAATCATAGAAAAATAAATGTAGTCAATTTCTTACTTAATAAATTAAATAATGGCCAAGTGTCTTCCTGTGGCTTCCTGGACACAGGACATGGCATGGTTTAACTGAACCTACCCTCACACTGATCCATCACAGATGGAGATGTGCCTACACCCATGCCCTGGTCATTTTCAATTTAGATTCTAGTTCAGCATAAATGGAGTTCCAGAGGTTCCCCAAGCCTCCAGAATGTTGATCTAGTTGAGACCATCCTTCCTAAAACAAGGACACAAAGGGACCTGCTGGAGAGGGCCAGGCAGAGAATGAAGGATATAGATAGGGGTAACAAGGAAACAATCAACATTTTGCAGTGCATATTCAGGCCAGACCTTCAAGTATATTCATTGGAATGACAAGGAACGCATAGACATACATGAATAATTAGGGCTTTAAGACAAGAAGAGGCCATTCCCAAGATAGTCTGTTAATGGAACCTGAGGTACTGGTGGCACATAGAAGGATGGAAAAACGTAGATGGGATCATGGAAATGACACTGTAGTCACAAACACCATGTGACCTCTGGGTTATGGCCACAGAACCAGGGTTCCAAGGAACCCAGTTTGAAATCCCCTTCTCAGACCCTCTCTGATGTTCCTCTGCCTATCTCAGCACTGTGAGACTTTATTTTTAAGAGATTTTATTTATTTATCTGAGAGACAGAGAGACAGAGAGAGAGAGCAAGTGGTAGGAGGAGCAGAAGGGGAGGGATATGAAGAGGTAAAGAATGTCCAGCAGGTTCTATGCTGAGTGCAGAGCGTGGTGTGGGGCTCAGTCTCACGACCCTGAGATCATGACCTGAGCCAAAACCAAAAGTTGAACACTCAACTGACTGAGCCACCCAGGTGCCCCACTTGTGAGACTTTAAATAGTACTTTCTGGGTATGAAATACAGTTCTTAAATTTATGTTACAATTTATAAAGGAACAGCATCTAAGTGAATGACTGGCCCTGTCCACCTCTAATGTTTTCCCATAAAACATAGAACCTAGGCTTCATTGATATACCAACTTATTTGTTTAATGGCTATCAAAATTCAGGCCATATGATATAAACCAAATACTTATTAGGGTCTGTAGTAAAACAAAAGAGTTGAGGGGCTCGTGGCTTTTGAGAAAACATATTTCCACAGCCTTTGTAATATTACTTCCATACATAATAAATACCACCATGATAAACAACAACTACATGGGTAGCCTCCCGTAATCCCCAGACAGAGAGATAGGTAGGTGATATGTTTCCACTGTTATAGATGCTGAGTATGAGGCACCAGGGAGTGGAGTTGCTTGCCTGAGGCCCACAGCTGGAAAGGATATGAGCTGGACAATGGGCCAAGACTGTGTGATGGCATGTCAAGTGGTCTTCTTCCTGCACCATTCACCCCCTTGACTTCTAGTCTGATTTTCCAAACTCAGGCATGTTTCCTGAGTCTTGAAATTGTTAATACAGACAAGTGAACATTCATTAAAACAAATGTCACATCTAAGCCAACTTCTACCCGAGATGTATGTTCTTCCTGTGCTTGTGTGTTTCAACAACTGAGAGAGTAACTTTCTAGCATCCTCAGACCATTTGGGTAAATAAATTACGAATATCCAAGAACAGTTGCCCTGTGCCTTCTTATATACCACATGCTAGCCCAGAGGCTGGACCTGCGAGGGTAATTTGGCCCCTGACTTTGAAGAATGGAGTTGGAGAGGCCATTCAGGTGGCTGAATGGGCAAAATAATCTCAGGATTGTGAGTTTACAGTTGTGAGTTTATGGAATGGCAAAAACAATTGGCTTAAAATGGATCCTGTTATTTTAAATTCAACCATTTGAATGCAATTGATGCATTTAATCCCCTAGATCACCACCCAGCCTGCCTTCAGACTGGACAAGAGCACTGTGTGTCCTAGCCAAACATTTCTACATCAAGGTCTGGTATATTGACATATGTATATATATAATACACTTACATCTTGTAAATGAAAGCTACTTCTGATGCAAAAATGTGTTTTCAGGTCATTTTGTATTTGATATTTGATAAGAGGAGAGATGGGGAATTTGGTCATGGGGCATGGAAAAAGAATGAATTATCTTGAAGGGAACGCCATAAACAGAAGGTCCCAAACTGGAAACGCCAAGATTTTTGCTGAAAATGATGAACATGTGGATATCACAGAGGCTTAAAATATTTTTGGGTGTCATCCTGAGTGTTAACCTGCTCAGAGGCACCTTCCATGCCATTTACCATCACTGCCCCTCCTCTTCCATGTCAGAACAATCCGTTTCAGTTATTTGTGATGTAGGATTTCTGTATGTGCATCTGCTCTATTTCCCTTCCACTGGACTGTGAAACCCCGACGCCAGAGACCAGGATGTTTTGGGGCTCTGCTGGAAGCCAATGCCTTACCCACCTCGGCACCTGTAAACAGCAGTCATCTGCTAACTACCGGGCAGTTCTGCAGCTGGAGAGGCATTTGGAGAGGTTGGCAGGTAGAGATGCTACCAGCCTGAGACATCAGCAAGAACACAGAGAATAGATGCTACAACATACCTAAGCCTTGGGTATAACTGCTGAAGAACATGCCTGGAAGGTCTCTCTCAGTCCATTTGTGAGATCCTCAGCAGCCAGCTTAGCAGAGGGTGGTTTCCCCTGAGATGATGGGACATCCAAAAGTTCAGTCATCTGTAAAGTCGCACAAAGCTAAGCTCCAAGTAAGGTATGGCCCTGAGGTTAAGACCCAGCTGCACAGAATGAAGAGCACACTTACAGTCTCTGCCCGTGGTGAGCTAATGACCACTGATAATAAACCAAAGTCATGTACCAATGTGATGCTGGTGCACTGAGGGTCAAATTCCCCAATGTAACAATCTCTTTACCTTGAGCTGAATATTAGTAAAATGGCTGTCTTTATGGGAAGCAAACCATGAACACATGTAACTTTATTCAAAAATGCCAACACTTCATCTGAAGAGAGAATTTATAAAACTGCAAAGTGAGTGATGGAGTGGCATGGGGGATAGCCCTGTTGTCCCGGAAGAGAAGCCCTGAAGACTTGGTTCCCCACACTGTCTGTGACTCCAGACAAGTTATGTCACCTGCTGGCCTCATTGTCTCGTCTATACATCAAGTGATGGGTTCAGCTGAACTCTCTGGCCTTTGGAGATGTAATAAGCCTTACATGGACTCAAGCTTTTCTAGCATTGCACTTCTGAGCTCTCGATATTTTTGTTAAACATTATAATCTGCAATTACATCATTCGGTAATATCGTATGAAATTTATTTTTCACAATTCTGCTGAAGTGCAGGGTGATCACATAAGCAGCATTCTTGTATTGGAGTTTGTCCTTTATTAAACACTAAATTCTACATCCTTATGTTTTCAGCTGTCTCTTAAAATCACTGGTAAAATGCAGTTAACACTCAGAAACATGAGTCTGGGCTTATAAAAGAACTCATGAAAAACACCCTGATATAATTTCAAAATGAAACACAAAATTGCTCCTAAATATTGAGAAAAGAGAGGCCCAAGGCCCAAGCTTTCTAGACATCCCTTCTCTCCCCTGCCTACACATGTCTGCATGCCCCACCGTACATTTCCTGAGGATGGAAACTTTCCTCTGTGTCCTTGAGCCGCCTCCCCCTGCTTCTGTGGGGACCTTGCTTGATTATTTATCCCACTTTCCCTCCTGATGTATCTTCATCTTCTGTCTGTCGAACAGTTCCCTCCACTCAATCTATAAACATCCCAGGTCTCACTTTCTGAATATGCTGTATTTCATCAATTCTAAGATATACATTTTTCACACTTAACATCTCTGAAATCAGGATGTTTCTTACAACTTGCTATTCTTAAGGAAGATTTTTTTTTCTTTCTTGGAACATAAAATGGGGGTGTGCCTTACAAATGATGGTATTTTAGATTGGATGTAACACAATGCAAATCCCTCCTCTGTCCCCCCATAACACCTGCCATGGGTTAGGCTCTTCAAGATGGTCAGAAATGGAACCTATCCTTTGGATATCTTAGTTAATGAGGATTTAGTATAAGGCACCACAGACCAAGGGAGGAAACAGTCCTAGCAGTGCCCCACCAGGAGCAGTGGAAAGTTGTGGCTCATTGGTGAACAGCAGGTGCTCTAATGATTCAAGACAGTGCAGATGGTCTAGAAGCAACTCTGGTGCCAACTCATGACTCAGCTGTCCCATCTCTGCTCTACAAAGTCAGACTCACATTCAAGATCCCCAAAAGTAAAGGTAAGATTAGTTTGGTCAGTCACCATTTATGCCATCAGCAAGACTCGTTTGCCAGACTAATGGCAACCTATATAGATTAGACACCCAACCATCCCAGATTGAATTAGATGTGGCCAGAGCAGGAACAAGACATGGCAACCTGCAGGTATGTAACCGCTCAGAAGAAGCTATGGCCTAGGACGTATTCAGAACTTAATGTTTATCTCCACATGTTCCTCTAGCTGGTACTTTATTTTCAGATTTCCTTTGCAATCCAAGTTTTTTAAAATGTGGTCTAAACTTCTTGTCCCCACCTCCAGTCTTCCACCTGATTCAATCAGATTTCCTTCCCAATGCCTCTACACACACTGCTCTAGCTGTACTTGTCCTCAGCATGACCTTGTGTTTGATTTCTCCAAGGAACACGTTTAGTCTCTATCTTACCAGCCACTGGGGCTGCAGCAGATGCCAAGGGAATGCCATGGATGGCCCACCTAGGGGCCCTTCCTCAGGCTATACACTCTTCCTCTGGGTGCTCCCCACATTGCTGAGGGCTCACAGCAAAGTGCCTCTCCAGAGAATAGCTCTGAGCTGATGGGAATGCACATATGACTCCTGACTGAAAAGGCTGCCTTGGTGCTGTGGGGGCTGGTCATGCTCCAGAGGGTCCCATGGGGTTGGTTTGAGGCCAGATGGTAACTAACTCCCATCTTCACTTCGCTTCTTTCCCTGTTGATCCTTTGCCCCTCACCTCCTTATAGATTTTCTCTACAAGCACTCCTTTAACAAATCACCTGCCCCAGAATCTCCACTTCAGGCTGTTTCTAAGAAACCAAGACACCTCATACCTTGCACATCTCTCCTGCACTGACTTCCTTGTTACCATGTTCCCCTCCTGCCCCCATGGCCCTTAATCCTATGTCTCCTACAGTGGCAAGCTCAACCCTTCCCTTCCTCCCCTCCATGGCAGTGGTTCCCAAAGCAGCAGACCTTACATCCATTTTAAATAACAACCATTTCACAGCACTCCCTTTACTGGCCTGAGTCAGAGATGACATCACTGCCTGGTACAAGTCTCATTTGCTGAAAGATGCAGCTATACATATGTGTGTATGTGCGTGTGTGTGAGTATATGTCAAGTAAAATTCAAATGAAACCATATGACTAACTGAATGGTAATTTTATTAGTTCATTATTAAGATTCAGAAAATCGTTTCTTCAGAAAATGCTATGAAATATGAGAAATCAAAATATAAATTAGGAATAAAGAGGAGGATAACAGCAAAGAACAAGGGTTCTGGAACCAGACTGCCACTAAATTTTAAAAGCTATGTGGTCTTGTGCAAGTTGCTTAACTTCTCTGTACCTCAATTTCCAGTTTACCTACTTGAAAGAGCTTTACAAGAAGTAAATTGCAAAAAAAAAATTATGTATGCCTGGCATACCACGGGTTTTCATTTATATTTTAAGACAATAAGTCATGTTTTCTTTTAGTTTTAGCACGGTGTTGACAACCTCCTCTTTTCCCCCAGAAGGCCAGATGGTAAATATTTGAGGCTTTGTGGGCCGTACACAGTCTCTGTCATACACTTTTCTTCTTCTTGATTACAATCCTTTAGAAATGGAAAAGTAAGGCTTGTGGGCTTTCGCTGGCCAGCTCTGTGTCAGTTAGAGACCACACACAGGTAACATGCAAAGAAAAGATTCCATTTGCACCCTTTTTGTTCTTCTCAAAACTGTGAAACATTTAAACATAAAGAGAAGGATGGAGAATAATATGATACTCAGGTACCCTTCACCCAGTAATTACAATGTTAAATTTTGGATATTTGCTTTACCTTTCTTCTTTTCCTGACTCCACATAGCAACTATTCACAAGTTACTGTGTACCCTTCCCGTCTGTGGCAAATCACCAAAATCAGCTACATTTTCTTCTTGGGCCAGATGTTAACCTGCAGTTCCCAGACTCCCATACAGTTAGATGTGAGCCTGTGACTGAGTGGTGGCCCCTGGACAGTGGGCATCAGTGATCGTGTCACTTCTCTGCCCAGATAAGGACCTGAAGATTTGCCTTGCACCTGGTCCTTCTCTCCATCTGCCACCTGAAGATGGACCACAAGGTGGAAATAGCCAGGATTCTTGAATGGCCATGAGGAATGAGGAGCACCAACATTAGATTGTGATATAAATGAAAATAAATAAGCATTTATTGCATTAAAGCCATTAAAATTTCAGGGCTTATCTGTTAGAGCAGTAGCTGGTATTATATGAATTTAATTCAACATGATCCATGGTTTCATAATTTTACTAAATGTGTATTTATCCACATATAATATATGGTACCACTTTGGGTTTTTTTTATTTTTATTTATTTATAAGTCACAGAGACAGAGAGAGAGAGAGAGAGAGAGAGAGAGGCAGAGACACAGGCAGAGGGAGAAGCAGGCCCCATGCACCAGGAGCCTGATGTGGGACTCGATCCCGGGTCTCCAGGATCACACCCTGGGCCCAAGGCAGGCGCTAAACCGCTGCGCCACCCAGGGATCCCCCACTTTGTATTTAAAAAAAAAAATGGTACATAGCATTCCACAACTTACTTTCTTTTTTTTCTCTTTGCTCAACAGTATGTCCTTGAGATGCATCCACATTGGTAAAGACTCGCACTTTCTCAATGGTAGTTATTTGCTTGATTTAAATAAGCTCTCTTAGGTCTATAAAAATGAATTAAAATATCTTAATATTGAAAATTATAATGTGTTCAAATCTCTAAAATGTTCTAAATTGTTTTCAGCTGGCATGTGATCGGTATCCAGTCAGCTTGGGAAGTGTACTGGCAAGCTAGCTTGTTTTCATTGCATTCCCACATATGTCCTTCTACATGCTTCCCCCCAAATCCTGTCAGAGAAGACAAGACAAATCCAGACAATGAGGAACTGGACAGGTAGATATTAAGAACCAGCCCTGGGTATGTGGAGGCACGGGTTCATACCCCAAACACCTGCTAGTTCTGTGACCTGGGATACACAGCTGGACCACTTAGTCATTCAATTATATTCCTCCCGGAAGTGGGAAACAAACTTGTAACCATATCTTGGGTTCTCATGAGGATTAGATAAGCTTTTACAAAGAAAACACTTAGCCCAATGCAGGCCACATAGTAAGCATTCAATAAATGCCACCACCATGGTCCCCTTAGCAGAAAAATGTGCTTCTATTATATGTAGTTAATATAAAACTACCACCCTCAGCACACAAGCTTACTGAAGGCAAGCATGCTGGTTGGCATGACTGGCTATTTTCTGAGACTTTCTACCATCTCTCCATTATTCATTTGTTTTGTGTTCACTGGGATCTATTTGCAGCTACTAAATATTGTTGAGTTTGGTCTTTCAATTATGAAGCAAAAATTTAAAATTTCAATATTCTGCCAATTTACTACTTTCTCTCTAGTGAATATTTTAAAAATGTCTGACATCAGTGAATTTTCGGGGTAGTGCATTGGACCCCACTCTCCAGACCTCACCCCTGTCCTGCATCAGGGACACAACTTAATCTTTCCTCTGGAGAATCCCTGTTCACTTAAACCTAAACTCTTATTACAAATGCCTCACATGTAGCTTCTTTTCTTTGTCAATGATGAGCATTTTTTTCTACTTCTTTCCTTCTCCTCCAAGTTAAATCTCTAAGTTCCTCCTATAACATTTCATCCCTCTTTACACTTCCATATTGTGAGCTTTTGATCCTAATTTGCTGTCAACTGAGATGTTGCTGAATTGTTAACAGCTGTTCTTGTTTAGTTCGATATTAGTGGTTCCTTAAAACCAAATCTGTACATCAAAATTCTGGGTTTTGTTTGTTTTGTTTTGTTTTTTGTTGGTTTTTTTTTTGTTTTGTTTTGTTTTTTTTTTACAGAGAGCCTTAGGGACACGTAATCTTATTATTGAAAACAAAATAAGACAAAACATCTTTACATAGTCATACTGCTAATATGGCACTGATCTGGGCCATGACCAGGTCTTTTGACTGTAAGTCCAAACTGTTTTCCTCCAAGCTCCACTGCCTCCCTGAACAATGCTCTACAATTCCCAAAGGGGCATTTGTTCATGTCCACAGTGTGATATGTCTATTCTCATAATAAAAGAATAAGCCTTATTTCAAGCAAGCAGGATAGTGGAACTTAAAAGTGTCTCTAGAAGTTAAGGACTGAGATGTCAACCCAGCAAGTTTCCAATTAATGAGACTTTTATACCATAGTTTATTGACTATGGGCTTTACATATATTGTCTTAATAACTTTGCAGGAGGTAATAATTCTGTACAGATGAGGAAACAGCTTGCGTAAGGTAGCACGCGTGTCCAAGGTCACCTAACAGGTAGGTAGTTTGATTCATACTCATGTGAGTCTGACTTCAGAGTCCTCAGCCCCATTCTGCCTCTCTTAAATACCAGCACACATGCGACAATGCTGCATTGTGACATTTGTCATAATTTGTACATTTGTCCCCTTTCTGATCTCCATTGCACCCTCAGGCACAGCCCTACTTATTTGTATTCTTCATGTACATAGATGAAATATATGTATGGGGAGATAACATAAAATATTACAGTAGTTTATGGAAATAGACAAGATGAAAGGGAAAAGTAAAGCACCACACAAAGAATCCGTGATAATCCCCGAGGAAGGGCTTCAGCAAGAGAAAAATCTAGCTTGTTTTCCTAATTTCTGGTCATTAAATTACTTATCGTCCTGGATTCTCATGAGTCATACTTATAAATAGGACAGCTGCTACAGGAAAGGAGAAGAGGTGAGCAAGTACAGGAAAGAAGACGTCCCGGGCTGGCAGAGAGCAGAGGAAGCCAGCGCAGGAGGGATGGGTGCTCTGCTCAGCGCAGGAGGGATGGGTGCTCTGTTAGCGTGCTGCTGAGGGACACACTCCTCCTTGCCCAATCCAGCCCTGTTTCTGTGTGGAGGCAGCATCTTCCCCAGAGGGAGCTCTGCTGTTATTTAAGGACCCAACAGAATCAGCAGAAGGCCTACTTGGTCTTACCATTGGCAATGTGCAATTCCACCCATTCCATTTAATGTCTTAGACCTATAATTCTTTCATTTCAGATCGCAGAAGCAGAGATAGCACCATACACTTTCCACAGCATTTCAAGAGAAATATTTAAGCTTCTTGAGCTCCTTTGACTCTGTGCCTTGCACACCAAGCCCAATCCAAGATTCAAGAGATAGTATCAGGTTCAGGAGCATTAAGTTGCATGAAAATAGGGCACTGCATTTAGACGTTCTCCCTGGAGACTCTGGAGAGGTGATGTGAAATGGCATGCCTAAAGATAGAAGTTAATTGACGAACTTAAGATAGTTGACCAGAGCTGTAGATTAATTATTTGCTGTGATGGAGAAAGGGGGGCTACTGGATAGCTGTATTATTTTTAGATGTAAGGTCAAATGGAAAAGAAGTATAGGAAAGTAGTAGGCTTTTAAAAGGTGTTTTGTTTTGTTTTGTTTTGTTTTTTTGTTTTTTTTTTTTCCTTTGGACTGAGGTGGACACTCTGGCCAGCCAAGAGGTAAAAAGATAGGGTTTCTTCCTTCTCACATCAATGACGATCAGTTTCCAGTTCTTTCCAGGGTAGGAAAGGGAAGAATCTTGAATTAAATTCTTTACCTTTCTTACAGTCTTACACTTTTAAATTGTACCAATACTCAGAAATCTTTCATTTCCCATGTCATAGAGATAGGTGGTTTTGCTTTCCTAAGATTACTTCATGATAATCTTATAAATCTAGATAAAACAATGATAGAATCTATTTTATTCATCACATAAGAAGAGAAATAATGATTTAGAAGCTTTCATAATAGGATTCCTAGTATAGTTTCTCAAACTTTTCTTTATGGATAAAGTATGTATGTGCAAAAACTGAGTCTGTTTGAAGTGTGCATTTCCATGAGCCTTGACAGTTCTACACAGCCGAGAAACCACCACCACAAGATACAGAATATTCCCATCACTCTCAAAAGATTTCATCCTGTCCCTTTACAGTTTCCCCCTCCCTCCACCCACAGTCACAGGCAACCACTTTACTTGTTTTCCCCACAATTATTTTTAAGGCAGGCATTTGTTTGTATCCACTTCTAGCAAGGAGTAAGAAGTGGCTACAGGATTCTAAAGAAGTATTGGGATTATTTTGAAAGCCTTCCAGTGTCCATGTCATTCACAAGTTCACTAAAGTACTTTGTCTTTTTCATTTTTCTAATGCCAGGGTGCACAGAGAGGGCTGAAGTAAAGCAGATAGCTCTCGAGCATCTGAAGAAGGGGTGCAGTGAGGAGATCAGATAGGCCCTCTCTTTTCTCTGGTACATCCGACAACGCAGGTTTGATAGATACAAGTGTTAGCCTAAGTGTGTGTTCCTGGGGGTGGCGGAGAGAATGCGGGGCTACATCAGGTAGTTTCTACCTGTGTGGTTTCAGGTGAGTGATTCCACTTGCCCAGTAGTCTCTTTCGCTCCAGCAGTAAGGTGAGAAGGGAGAACTGAATGATCTCTTGTGTAACTCTTTCCCTAGAAAGCCATATCCCAGCAATGAAACTTGTGCTACGGTGTGTACCACCTATACATACATTGTATAGGCCATCTGTAAATATCCCAGAGGACAGATACTGTGTCCTTTTTATTTTCCTAATGCTAAATTGGACAGATAGGTCTGATTTGCAGACCCAGAGAACAGTCGCTATTCTTAAGCACTTTGAAAATATTTCTACATAAATTGTTGTAAACCTTTTCAACAGTTTGGAACAATGGCAAAAGGGTAAATAAAGCAGGTAATTAAGATGACACTACCAAAAAATGTGTGAACTAATTTTGATATACGAATCTCTGTTTAACTGTAAACAAGGCCTTTAAAACATCAGTGATTGGGTTGTTATAAGTCAACGTAAGCAACTGGAATAAGAAGAGAGAATAGAAATTTTGTAAAAGAAATATTTTATAGCTTTCCATATCTCTTGCAGAGATTGTCCTTTCACTGAGGTTGCCTGAGACAAACAGTTCAATTGTCTTTCTTGGCTCTTTTTAACCTTTCTTTTTTTGATTCTGTCACTGTGACCTTACTTTGAAAATTAAGAGGAAAATTCATAAAAATGTAAACAACATTAATGTCTCTGTATCTTGTTGAAAAATACTATTTTCCCTGAAGGAAGTATTATGTTTACTTTTTCCTTAAGGCTGCAATATTTTAACTCAGCCTCCGGGTCACTTTTATCTCAAGAGGCTTTGAAACCAATTAATACCAAAAAATAGAATTCTCTAAGACTTACTTTTGCAACTAGAAAAAAAACAGAAAAAGACTTGAACCCTCTCAAGTCTATCCTATTGCAAACTGATGACCCATTGAGGCAATTGTAACATTGTTCCAAGACAGTATATAACTATTATATCATCTACTTTCTTTTAATAAGGAAAAATATTCAGAGAAGAGGCAAGTCAAACTTGCAAAGTACTTTTCTGCTTTTTCAGTGATAATTCTACATTTTCTTCTAAGTCTTAACAGTTTTTAACTTTGGAGACATAAATCTTACAAATGTACAACTCAACTGTTGGAAGGTTTCTGATCCAGTGTGTGGGTTATATAACTTTTTTTCTTCTCTTGATGATCATCCGCTATCTCACAGGAAAAGTCAAGGAGGTCCACTTTGCAACTCATTATTATGAAATTTTTAATGGAATAAGACTTGAATGATGAAATTTGTGGATTTTTTTGGCAGCAGCTTCTTTAATGGAACCTAAAGAAGTCACAGGAGTTTTTTAAGAGCTTCAGTCTAAATCAAATCTGACTTTTTTTTTTTTAACTTAACCCATTCAGCAAACTAAAGACAATGAGAAATATATATTTTAATGGCAAAGTTGAACATTTTCTAACATTGTTTTGGAACATGAAAATAATGTCTGAACCTCAACCAAACTGATAGTTATTTGATTTACGTATCAGTTCTATGAATCTCTAGCTTTTATTTGTTCTCTCATTTAAAAGATAGTATGGACATATCATCCTCTAAAACTAACCACGTAGATTTTATTTTTCAATAGTCATATTAGTATAAATGGTGCTCATGCAGCAAAGTAGTATATTATTTCAGAAACTTAAACCATGTGTAATGTATGTATGTATATAGATATATGTAATATTGCTATATATACCTCACAGATAGCTTATAAACTTTTATACAAAGACATTTTAACCATGTATCTACGTTTCCTGTGCTTTTTAAAATCAGTCTTTCCCTGGTGTTAGGCAAAACCATTTTTCCAGGGCTGTGGAGTATATTCTAACTTTTTGGTTAAATTTTAAGCTTGTCCATCAACCCATTTTAGATGAGCTCCATTTCTTTCAAATCTTGAGCTTATAAACCTCTGCTAATTTGCATAGATGTTCATGCAATCTTAAATGTGAAAAAGATTAACAGTAGTGAATTGGAACTTGCTGGAAGAGGGGTCAGCTACTTTGGTTGGTTTGTTACCCATGGGAGGTGGGGAGGCAATGTCTCAGGTGTCGGGTCTCTTTAACTAACACCTCTTACCTCTGGGATTTGTCGGAGACAGACAATGGGCTCAGCCCGTATCAGCCAGCATGCTCCAAGTCAGACAAGCAGAAACACCAACAATGCCTTTATTCATGCTTCCACACACTAAGTAGGGGCAAAGGCACACTAAAGGTCAAGAGGGACTATAGCTATCAAGACAGACAAGCTCGAGTGTCACACTGAAGCCAAAACTTGTACCTCCTGCAACTGCAGCCACCAGGGCAGATCACCACGCCAACAGGGCCTCTGTGACCTCTGGAGACAGCTCTGTGCTGAGAGGCCTCAGGAGAGGCCTTGAAGACTTGAAGCCTTGATCCTCCAGTTCCTCGGCCGTGGGTGAGGCCATATTGTAAGCAATATTAAAAATGTCAAGAAAGAGAAGAGGTTCATTAGAAAATCAGGAAACTTAGCCCACGGTGGTCATATCCCTGAGCAATGTGCCTTGGATAAACAGAGTTTTGGCTTCCTGGAAGTCATGTTGCATCCACGATGAAACAAATCAATTAGATTCTTCATAGCACCATTATTGACTATATTTGCTATAAAATGTGAATATTTATGGAATACTCACTACAAAAAATATGACCTCCATGAGCTTTTGAGGTGTGTGTGTATATGTATGTGATTTGGAGTTTGTTTTGGGTTTTTTTTTTTTTTTTTTTGGTACATTGTTATTTCCCAAATGCCAAGCACAACATCTATCATTGGCACTAATAAATATGTGTTGAGTGAGTGATTGTTTGAAGGCCTGCCTATAGGCTCTAATATTTTACATATAGTATTTCACTTAAATTTAAGTGACTCAAATAACACAGGTACTATGCACGCCCCAGTTTACAGATGTGAAAACTAGTCACAGAGAAGTTAATTTGCCTAAGATCTCACAACTAGAGATGAAAGCCTTAGAATTCAAGCTAGCAGTCTGTTTGTGGAGTTTGTGCTTTCCATCATATGTACACGGACTCTCATTTTCTTAGCAAGTCATACATAACACTTATTTTATACAAAAACATAACCAACCTTATTTTGCTCCAAATATCTCATGACCAGACAGGTTTCCCTGCTTCTAGAATGCTTACTATAAATGCTCTGACACTTTGGAAATATTACCTTTCAGATACACCTTTCTTCTCTATCAGCCCCTTTGACTGCTTGTGTCTGGGACTCCAGTGAAGTTTGAATTGTCCAATCTGAAGAAGTTAGCTTATAAAGGCAACTGACAGACTTCGGAGATGGCCACATTTTCCATCCTGTGGGGAGTCCTGACTCTTACCTAGATCACCAACTTGTACTCATAATGGAAGATGAGTTGCTTTTCTTTTGGAATTTTGAATGAATTTGGCTCCAGAGGTGGATGCTATATTGGAACCTCTGGAGAATAAGTTCCTTCAGTTTCTGCTTACTTGGGGACTGTGTGCTGAGGGCCATAGACTGTTACAACTAATGAGCCAAAACCCTACCCTCAAGTGCTCACTGAGAGAAAGGGCAAATGGCTGAGCTTCCATGACTGTTCCCTTCTGAGCCAGTGGCAGTGGACAATAGATTTTTATAACACCAGGAGCTTGAATGAGGAGCTGGACTGAGACCATAGAGACAGCAGAGTGGCTATAAAGCAATGTGATTACTTTTGGCTGTGATAGGACTGGGCCATGTGAGCTGCAAGTGATAAACTCTATAATCCATTAGTGTTTCTCAATTTTATCCATTTTCCATAGGAGGATATGATTAGCTTTTTTTATTTTTTCTTAAAGAATTGCTTTCCCATTAAGATTGTCTTTTAAAAAGGTTTTATAATGGTCTTATTTGCAGTAAACTTCATTTATATCCTGAGAATGAAGCTTGGAATTGCAGCAAAATAATCCAGAATACCATGGAAGGAAAAGATTATAATCTACCTCCAGGACTTTTTTTAGGTAATAGTCAAGATATGCAGAAAGAGGAACAGGTTATTTTCACCCACAGAATTCATGCCCCATTGGAAACAATATGAACTGGGCAATAACATCAGCAATAACTATTTGTATTTTGGACATGTTCAATGCATAGATATTAGAGAAGAAAAATGTATTACAATTTACCAGTCCATAACCATTAAAATAAAGCACTCTGTCTGAAAGTCAGACTAAACTATTCTCCTCTATCTTATTTCACCCAACTGTCAAAAAATCCAGCAGGGTAATTTAGAAAGTTAAGCTAGAGAAGGGCTAAAGTTTATTCATGACTTCATGAAATAAATATTACAGGATACAGAGACAAAGAAGCATGTGTGTGCTTTAATCAAGATGCAATTGTTAGTGTATCAGAGAGAATATGCATTCTTGCCATCTGGAAAAGACAATATGAGGTGTGTAGGGAGCACCTGAGTGGTTTTCTGAGGAGCAAGTCCATAACTTCATCAGGCTTGCATGGATGGTCATAATTTATTAGGTTATGAATCATTGCTCTAGCAAAGTGTTGACTCTGTCCCACTATGACAACATTTACCTGCGAGTCATTTAGCTGGGATGTCTGAATGTGAGGACTAGATTCCAGCATCGTCCCCAGGGAGAGAGTCAGATCTGGATCCAGGGTGAAGGAGCTACACTTTGGAAGTAAACTAATCCCAAATGAGCCAACTAAGTAAACTTTTCAGGGCATTATTAAGCACACAGAAGAAAATGTTGTGGCCTATAAAATAAAGTTCATTTCCCTCACTTGATGAGCAGGTCGTTCTCAGAGATATCTCCAGGTGTCCTTTTGACGAACCCCTCCTCCCCCCAAGACAAAGAACAAAGAAGTTGAGAATGGAAATTAATTTTTTTCTCTCTAAGTACTATCCGCATGCTGCTTGGTCCCAGGGATTGTGACCCTCGTCTATAGATGAACAGATGCACCAAATGTTTGTCTAAACTATCGACTTTAAAAGGTAAGATATTCTGATATATGCTACAACATAGATGAACATGGAGGATATGATGCCGAGTGTAAGAAGTCAGATGTTATATGGCTCTGCTTGTATGAGGTATATCTAAAATAGTCAAAATCATAGGGACAGAGAGTAGAATGGTGTTTGCCAGGGGCTGAAAGAAGGGTGGAATGGAGAATTACTACTTAATAGGTAGAGTTTCAGTTGAACAAGATGAAAAGAGTTGGAAATTGATGGTGGTATTGGCTGCACAACCATGTGAATGGACTTCACGCCACTGAACTGTACACTTAAAACAGTTAAGATGGCAAATGTTATGTCTTGTGTATTTTAATACACATATATACACAAAAATAGAAAAAAAAAACACAAAACCATGGGGCCCACCTTAAAACCATCACATCAGAATCCCAGAGAACAGGGCTTGCACATTTTGTTAAAATTCCCCCATGTGATTATGACCTATAACTAAGGCTACAAATTACTGATTGAGAGTAGGATTTTTCATCTTGACACTATTAGAATTTTGGATCCAATAATTATTTATTGTGGAAGAAGGAGGCTGTCCTGTGCATAGTAGGATATCAAGCCGCATCCCTGGCTTCTACTCATGTGATATTAGAAGCACCTCCCCCTTCCTCAAGTTGTGATAATCAAAATTGTTAGACAATGCCAAAGGCCCACTTGGAGGGGACATGGGCTGAGGAGCAAAATCTCCTGGCTGAGAAAGACAAAAGCTAGTATTGATAAAGAAGCAAGTAATATTCTCACAGCTACTGCCCAGCCTCTGTACTTCAAGAGGGGAAATTCTGTCCCCTGAGGCTTGGTGCCTAGTGGACCAGTGGATCTTCTTTGGATCCACATGTCCCTGTCGGCTCTACCCCTGTACTAGTGTACTGGGAAGGTTCAGGTCAGGGCTGAGAGCAGACCTGACCAAACAAGTACTCGCAAATTTTCTCCCTTAGTGAGGGTGGTTTTTGTTTCATTCAATTTTGCTTTGTTTGCATTAAAAGGCAAGAATTTGACCTCTTCTTTTTCCTGGTTCAACTTTCATTTGGGGCTAAGAGGCTTCAGTATTATCTGATCATTAAAACATAAACAAGGTATAAGACAGTGTGTACATGTGTGTGTGTGTGTGTGTGAGATTGAGAGAGAGAGAGAGAATTTTGGGGTACACATCAATTAATTCTCAAAATAATCTTGTCATATATCATGCCACTTAATCCTCACTAAAACTTCATAAGGAAAATACTATTACTCTGATTTGACAGAAGAGAAAACTGAGGCTCAAAGATGTAAATATATAGCATCTAAATGGATCATGAAGGTGCTAGATGTTGTATCCAGAGCCCAATTCAAATCTGTCAGATTCCAAAGCCTATGCTTTCTTCAACCATAGCACATTGCAATGGTTCCGTTTAACCCGGAACTTTACTTGCATGGTCTGGACAGCGTATTGGTACCTCATCTGCTTCCACCTATTACCATTTGCTTCACCAGCATGTAGATCTAACATCCATTAAAAGATTCACTTCTGATCCTGTCAGAATGGCCAACAGATGGTATTTTCTGCTGAGAACCTATAGCCAGTCTGACTGACAGATTCGTCTTGCCAAGGCACAGGCATCAGTGACCACAACCATGCATCCATTTTGTAGCCCCCAAATGTCCCAGCATTTGATGGCACACACAGGGGTGTAACCAAACCCAGTAGTCATCCATCATTTAATCCATCCATTTGGCAGTACTTTCTCTTGCAAGAGCAAAAAGACCATCTTAGGTGTGTGAGTTGCTGACACTGAGAGTCAACCATCCCCGTGAAAGCGCTGGGGCACCCTGAGACTCCACCCGTCTGGAGCAAAAGCACCACATTTGCAGACACCTGTGGTTTGCCTAATTACATTTTCGCAAACCCTTGGAAACCAGTGAGCGCTTCAGCTGCACCACGCGTGTAGTCTAATGAGGTTTCAGAACCCTATGTTATGAAATTGTCACAGGTTATTTGTCAGGAAGTGGCTGCCTTGTGAATCTAGCAGACTGAAAATATGGGGGACCCACATTCTAATAGTAATTCTTAGTAAGTATAAAAAATAAACATGACTTCAATCACATGCAACAAGTAGTTGCTGAGCATTCATTTCATACGCCTCTGAGTTTCCCAGGTCTTTTTATTCCCCTGAGCACCCTGGAGGGATTGAAAAGCAAGAGCCTCTGCTACCTACGTCCTTAAATTTGAGAAAGATTTGATTCCCAATGAAAATGGAGATCTTACCTTGAAATGAATTGATCAGTATTGATTTCCTTTCCTTGTAGATGGATTAACTACCCTATGTTCTTATGCTGACCTTTTTTTTTTTTTTTTTTTACAAATTATTGTGTTCTTTGCATTCATTCCTTTTAAAGTGTATTTAACATAAGTATTATCACCCCTTGGTTATTAAGAGATGGATGATCTGGTGGGGGGATTATTCTTGCCTTTGGCTGGCAGGTTATGTTTCCTCCCTTTTTTTCTTTTTTTTTTTTTTTGGGCTCCTTGCTTCTTAATCCCGCTGTTGCTAATTATGAGTTCTCTACACCGACTGGAGCATTGCCACAGCATCCCAGTCTCTGCCTGGGCTCAGTAACACCTCCGTGGCCCAGGGAGTCTCCTGTCACAAGTGCCACCGGGCCTCATCTCAGAGCCAGGAAGCCCTCCCTGTATAGGCACTTCTTAGCTGCTAGCAGGTGGGGTTTGGAAATAAACTTGTACCATGTTTTGTCCTAAAACCACACTGCCTGGGGTTTATTGAACTCCCACTATTTACAAAGCCATCAATATAGAACTTCTCCAATCTTTGGGGGAAGGGTATCTCATTGTCTGCATTCCTTCTGTGGGCATCTCCTAGGTACTTGGGGTTTTCCTATTCTGCTCTAGGAATAACCCAGCCTGTATGCCAGAGAATAATTGCGTCAAATTATGATTACACGTTCACTATACAGAATTTGGAAAATGCAGGAAAATTAGCACACATACAAAATAAGTGTAATGACATGACCCAGCAGTAACCCCAGTTTTCAATCTCTGTGTATATTTCTATGTTTATTTTATGAAAAGGGATTGTAACTTAATACTGTTTTATTAACTGATTTTTAATTAACATATCTTATTATTTTCAATGACATGAAACCCTGCTAAGTAATGCATCATATGACTGTATCATTACATACTTAACAAATCAATCGCAGCCCATCTAGGCTAGTTCCTTCTTTTTATTACAAATAATGTGCAATATGAAAAGATTTTCAAGGGTATTTGTGCATGTCTTGTTATTCCCTTGTGATAAATTTCCAGACTTGGAATTGCTGCATAAAAAGGAGGCATATTTTAAGTGAGGACTCTCTTCTTGACCTGACTCTACCAATTCTGCTTCCCATGGCTAGATTTTCCTCATCCTGCATTTGTCAGCTCTGATACTTAGATCTTCCTCAGCAGAATTACATGAAAATTCCTGGGTGCCACCCCCATCCCCATTGCTGGAACTGCAGCTCAAGGGTCTGCACACCTGATCTTCCACAACGGCATTACGTAGGAACAGGACAGACAGGAGCCACCACTGGGCCTCACGTGATCAGTCACCCTGTGGAGTTAAAATGTACTGATTTGTTTCAATCAAGTATAATAGGACAGAAGACACAGAAATGATTTGTCATGAAGGAAGAAATTTACACTCACGGATCCCTATAACAAGAACGCACACTGAGTCACGCAGAGCCACGTGAGAAGCACCAGGTCCATCAGGAGACAAAAATGAAGGGAGCAGAGTGTGGTCTAGGGCCCATCTGGGGTTTTCCAGAGAAGGAATGGGGAAGGCAGGGTAGGTGCACTAAGTGAACTTAGGGTTGGATAGTTTGAATAATTTCAGTGGTCGCTGGGCTATACAGGGTTCTGGTTTCTAGTAATCTGGTAGCTGGTTCTGGGAGGCAAAAATGTCAGGGCAGGGGGAATATGATCATGACCTCCTTTGGAAATGAGGAAATAGATATTTACTGGAAGTGAATTAGAATCTTGCCAACCTCTCCAGCCTTGATTCTACCCCCTACCCCCAAATTTCCTAACCACTGGCACTAGGACTCGGCTTCTAGCAATGCCCACCAAAGTGGCACCTAACGGGGCCAAGACTCTGATAGATTCACTTCTGTGTCAGTTGACCCAACATCAGGCACAAAGAAGCTAAAATATCCAAGCCCGAAGCAGGTTTGCTGAGTTTTGTGCTCTATATAAAGAGGTCTCCTGGGGGAGAGACTGAAATTCTTGGCAAGATGATATTTATGAATTAGCTATGAATTTCAAATATCCCTGCATCCGTATCACTTCATTAGTATGGAATCAAAAATTCTAATTATGGAGTAAATGTTTTTGAAAGGGGGAGAGAAAAAGAGTTTTCACCACAATCCTTGTTATTTCTCTTGTATAGGAAAATCTAAAATTGGACCAAAAGGAAACGGGACTATGAGCTTCCAGCATTCTCCCTGTGACTGGATTACTCCATATTATTATTTCTATTCATAGTTTACATTGCTTTTGTAGAGCTGTTATTACTGGAAACAAAAACACGACAATAACCCTTTGAAATCTTTTCCAGCAAGTTCTCTAAAGAGGTAGGCCTCTTCCCATCTCATCGCAATTCTTTTCTAAGAGGTCAGCTAATTTTTCCTTTTAAAATCATTGATATTTAAATCTGCTCTTTCTTTAATAGTCACTTGCCAAGAATTGTCAAATCTCGTTTTGAGCACGGAGGTAAAAATGTCCTTATCCGTTGTTGAGGAGGCAAGTGTTCTCTGTCATCCCGCGGGGAGGTGGCGGCCCCTAAACCCGCGTGGGCCGCCCCCTGGGCTACTTCTCGCTCACCTGCCTGCGCTCAGGTGTGAGCAGCAGCGGAGAGTTGCCTGTGTGACAAGGCGACAGCCCCAGGCCCGGCAGAGACACCAGTAGCACAGCAGCAGGGACGTTTGCTCCTCGTTAGCCTTTCCAGAGCTGCGGGGCTCAACCACCAGGTCTTTTTGTGGACAGGCAACAGGTACGCGGACCTCACAGCCTGCAGCACCCGTGGTGCTTCCAGAGAACTCCATACTCCATGCGCCCCGTTCGCCGTTGTCGCTTGCGTGCCAGGCAACCCTGGCCGTTTCAAAGGCACAGACCGCACAGGCCCGCATTTCCTTCCTGAGGCCCCAGACATCTAGTGCCTGCTCGGTTCCAGCCACGTGGGCAGGGTGCTGGGCTGGAGCCCTCCCCCCCCCCCACTTATCCCCTGCATGTAAATCAGCCTCCCCCCTCTCCCAGGAGCAGCAGAGACCCATATAAAGCAATCTCCTGAAGCTGGGTTTGCTGTAGCAATGTCCTTGTCAGAGCTCAGTTTCTCTTGTCTCTTTGTACGCCCAGTGAAAAATTCTGGAACAGTAGCCCCAAGAAAGCTTTTCTTCCCCCCTCCCCCGCCAGCGCTCCTGCGGATGGGGGCGCCTTCTGAGGCCTGCGCCGGCCCCTCTGCTCCTTTGATGGCCCGGGAATGTACATTCCTGTCTATTTCAGCTGCGCTCCCTCTAAAGGCGTTTTCAAAAATGTTAACTGCTGAACTCTAGCCAGCGTGAAGCCGTTTCATTTTGCTTCAGCCAGACTCTCAATACTAAAGCTCCCACAAAGACATTCACACTGTGTTTTAGAAACGAGAGAGAAACACAAGTTTGAGAACACTTTGCAGGAGTGAAATTGCGATCTTTGCAGCAGCCGTTTTGACTTGTGTTTGGAATGAGTCAGTCGCAAGATAATGCGAACTGGATTCAATGGCAGAAAATGGTACGAAAAGGCCCAGATACACCATTATTCAGTGTTTCTGAAACGGCATGGAGAGAGCTTTTAGCAGGATCTACCCCTGCTTACAAAATGTGTACACCTTTGCCAAGAGGAAAAATGTGAGAGCAGATTACATCTTCTGTCTGAAGTGACAGTCCCTTTCTTTACTGTCTTCGTGATATTTGGCTCAGCAAGCACCAGCAGCGGCATGTCAGCTGCTTGTTCTACAATGAAGAATGCTCCGCACACATTGCGGTTGTAAGTAGGTAATCAATCTCCCATGTGGGCAAAAAGGGAGTGATCTCCCAAATCTGTATAGACCTTGTTTCTCTGTCTCCTTTGAAAGATTCTATGTGCTCAGAGAAATTTCTGGTGCTCATCTGTAGCATATGTGGAAAAGCACGCACATGGAAACGGAACGCATATTATCCAAAAACGTTGTGACTACACCAAGCGAGACTCAGGGGACTGAGCCCCGGAGGGAAGAAGGGAGAAAGCTCTTCTTCGGGGAGCTGGTTTGCTGAAATATTTTGTTTCCCATCTTATGGTTTGGGAGCAAAACCTGATTGCAGGAAGGAAGCCTCCTTTTCTGGAGCTTGCTTGTCTGTAGTCTTGCAAGTGCAGAATAATTTCTGTAATTTGTTTTTTGGGGAACTGAGCATCAAAGCCTGGGACACGTAGCTTTTGCAGGCATCTCTGGAAAGGAGGCGGGGCTGTCCAGGGCTCTTTGCCTCTCTGTCATCTTGGCCACCCAACCAGGGTGGCCCACAAATCCTTTCTGATCTGACATCCTTATTATTTTATATTTGTTTGGACTCCGGCTAGTTTCTGTGCTCCCAGGGAAGCAGCTCTAAGGAAGTACGTATCCGTGCCTCCAGGAAGTAAAGCAGGAACTTGCGCGTTGGACAAAGGGTCTGAATATGAGAACAAAAACAAAAACCCCAAACACATGTTTTCTAAAACTGTGTGGTTGTGATGCTCTCCATTATGGTTGCTCAGGCCGCTTTTTTTTTTCTTTTTCCATATATGTTACTCATCACCAACGTGTTAGACAATCGTGTCATTTTTTGAGGAGTGCCTTAAAATTTTTTCAATTTAACAAATGATCAATATTTAAGTAATTAGATGAAACCAGTCATGCATTTTCTGTCAGTTGAAAGACACATGGTTAAATAAAGGAGGTTTTCTCTAGGCCGTTTAGCAAAGGGCATCATTTCTAGTTCAGGAAGTCACAGCCATTCACATTCCGTGATAATATCGTTGGGTGCAGCTCACTCTCCGGCTGGTGCACATTGCAGGGTGCCCCGTTAGTGACTTGGGCTCTGCTCTGAGCTGGGAGAAGAACACTCACGGTGCAGAACAGCAGCTTTGCTCGGCTGAGCCCGGCCGGAGCCGCCATCAGGGGCTCAGATGGGATCAATGCACGACTTGCAGCTAGTGATAGAGTTTCAATTCTGTATCCATCATACTTCAGTAAGAACAATTATAACAGGATTTACTGGTAGAAGTATGCAAAGGTCAAATGATGTTTGACTTACAAGCACGAACACCTGGGAGCTAGGGATAATTTTAAGTTCTTAAGCTCACAGAAATCAAAGTGAAATCATCCAGTTGCTTATTTGAAGGTGTGATCATATCAACATAGCTTGTTATAATTTTTTAAGTTCAGGAAGTCTTGTGTGTTGTCATAACAACCCAAACAACAAACACTACTACATAGTTAAGTGTCATATGCCTTCTATTTGTTTGTATTATTTTGTTTTGTTCTTACGCATGTGGGCAGAGCATGTATACCTGGAATAAAAGTGACTGATTCGCTTTAATTTTTTTTTTTAAAGTTTCAAAGTGTTCGGCAATGGCTAGGAGAGACTCTTTTCATTTACCGACTTGCTCATGTCACCCCTAAACCCCCTTTCATGTTGCCTGACTTGGTTTAAATTTGGAATGGTATAAAGACAAAGGAGGGAAACAAAAGCAGTATGTCTAATAATTGGATTGTATTTTGACAAGTTAATTCTCCACAGATATCTGGGCTGCCAGTCTAGCTGCTACCTGGCTTCATTTCACAATACAGTCTTACGGGCTCCTTACCAGGAAGATCCTTTTTAAAGACAAAACAGAGTGTCATCTTATATCAGAAGAAGGAACTACCTGTCTCTCAAAGTTGCTTTCTGTGTGGACAAAGTTGCTACATCCAGTGTCTGAAATACCAGACAGGATTAGGAAATTAATAACTTAATAAATTAATAACTTTTTATCTTACCAAGAGAGGATGTGATTGTGAACGGCTTCCCAATGCTTAATTTTCAGCGCTCTAAATGGAATTTAAGCTGCAGGCAATAAATCAGTGACACCTTTGATTCATTATAGATAATCAAGAGGAAGCTCTTCTGATTATCAGTGCTAGCAGATTCATAGCTCCTCATTTTCTTCAAACATACACGATCAGTCAAAAGGAGGGACTGGCCAGTGGCAGAGGTGGGGTAGTGGTAGGTGGTAGGTAACAGCCGAGTGTCCTACCAGAAGCCAGATGCTTTAGGTCTATTCCACTGCAGCTCTACATAGTAGATGTCATACCTGCCAGGGCGTGGACTGACTACATTTGAGGCAGGGTGATGTGGGCAGGTTTTCACCTTCTCTGGGAAATGAGGGTATGATGCTACCTACCTTCAAGGCTTTTTTTTTTTTTTTTTTTAAGATTTATTTATTTGAGAGTGCATGTGCAAGAGCAGGAGTGGAGGAGGTGGTGGGAGGAGAAGCAGACTCCCTGCTGAGAAGAAAGCCCGATGTAGGGGCTCGATCCCAGGCCCCTGGGATCATGACCTGAGCCGAAGGTAGATGCTTAACCTACTGAGCCTTCCAGGTACCCACTCCTGAGCTTGATGAAACCTATCGCACTGAGCGTAGGGCCTGGCACAGTCTGCTCTCAGGATGAGAGGTCTGGCAGTATCACTGTGGAGGAGAAATGGCAGCTCAGAGGGATAAGGGCACCTGCCAGGAGCTGCTCAGTCAGCAGATAGTAAACTTCAGGTCCCAAGCCAAGCCCTTCTGACCTCAAGGCTGGCCTCTGCACCCAGGGGCCCTTACTCCCTGAGGTCCACAGGCCCTTTCCCATCTATTTCAGGGATTTACACTGCTCCTTCTAGACTCTGCACCTTCTCCTTGAGAAAGGACATGATGGAAACTCATGCAGATAAAGGCCAGGGATTTTCGTTTTAGGGACATGGGCTTATTGTTTTGGGGTCAGGTTTTGTTTTTTTGGGGGGATTTTTTTACCCCAAAAGATGCTCTAAATTATTATAGTTGGACTGTCCTTTCCACATAGAAACGTGGGTTTTGTTTTTGTCTGATTCTGCTTGTCCTGACCAAAGCAAGGCCTTAACTAAGCAGTGCGCCATCGGCTTGCTCAGGCCTTGGCCCTAAATTAGAACACATAGCCCCTGTGTCAAAAAGACCATGGGGAAGGTCACCTGCCAACAGGCTTTCCGAACATGAGACTTTCTGCTGGAGAGAGTCAGCAGAGTTTGTTGCTGGAGCACAAACATAGGCTCTGTAAGCTGGCAAGTCCCTGGGCATGAGATTTGAACCCTAGAGCAGCCCCACCTTTCCTATGAGTCCCTTCCTTTTCCTGGCCTTGACTGGAAGCACCAGTGGTTCCCACCATGGAGAAGGAAGATGTCCCTGACAATGAGAGAGCTTTCTCGTTTTCTCCCTTTGCAGATCAGTCTCATTGGCTTCTTTACTCATTGGACTCACCGATGGCCAGCCTGATAGCAAGTCCCGCAAAGAAGGATGCAAGAAGGAAGCAAAGGAAATATTAGTTCAATGCAATAGACTCGTATTGAGTCCCTGCCCTATGTGGACCAGACACTAAGGACAGAGGTGCATGAGTGAGCCAGCTCATCAGAGACTTACAGTAATATATCCGAGAAGAGGAGGGATCCAATCCTGGGAGAAGCAAGTGAGGACACCTGTGAGCAATAATTTTTCAAAATGTTTTTAAAAAATATACGAACTTATAAGAAAGCTGGTTTCTGATTGGAGCGATGATGGGGAGGAAGAGCTAGGATCAGGTTCCTGGAGAGAGTTATGGGTGATGAGAGGGCCCGCGAAAGCCCACCTTAAGCCCAGTCTGGAGCTTGCCTTCTGCCCCTACCTTGCCTTCAGAAGCACCTGCTGCTGTCTGACCACAAGGTAGGGGCCAACGGCCACCCTCTCCTCATGGCAGCCCCTCCTCCACATCACAGAGAGACTCCAGTAGGCGCTGACACTCAGGCCTTCCTTAGGTCATGTCCCCAGAAACGCCTTCATCCTACCCGCTGAGTTTTTTTGCTCCAGGCTCCATGGACTTGTACCGAACTGTAACTTCTCCTGCAACTCTTTGAAAGTTCAGGCTCTGCTAAGGTTCTTGCTCCTTTACCTCCAGGACACTCCACAGAATAGCAGAAACACTATTTTCCATTGGTTCTCAGATCCATTTCTACTTCTTCCCATTTTCACATAGTCACATCCCTGAAAGCAGGGTGTGCTTGAGTGTTGATAGCATTTTACAATTAGAACTGGCAGCAACTTTTAAAATTAGTGGCACATAGAATAATGGCACATTCTACAATTAGCAGCATCCTAGATTTAATCAAATACAGCAGATTTGTAGATGCAAAGCAGTGCTTGGGCAAAGGGGTGGCACCCCCACCACTGGTACAGAGGATTCAGATCCCAGCATAACTGCAGGTCAGGGTCATGTGCTACCTCCCCACCCCCCGAACATATGAGAACCTCTGCATGGCAACCGATATTTCCTCTTATTTCCAGAGGAATTGGGAGCGTGAGAGTCAAAAGACTTTCACAGTTCTCATTACACAAAGGGGGAAGGCTGCTGTCTAGACATAGACTATAATTACTATTATTATTTAAAGTCACTGAAATGCCTGAATTGAAGAAAAGAGCAAAAGGGCTCATATATGCCAAAAGCCCTATTATGGTCCCCAGTAAACACCTCCCTGTTTCATGTGACATCTCTTCCACCCTTCGTCGGGGAAGCTGATAAAAGAAGCTACCAGAATCTCAGAGAAGTTTGTGGTTGATATAACCCATAGACAGTATTTCTACAGTAAGCTATTTTTTAAAGTGCTCTCAATTTAGTTAACTCTAAGGTCAATTAAAGTCTTGAAATGCCTATGCAAGGCAGCCCAGCATGCTGAGATGAGCAAAGAACTTGTCAGTATTGCACTACATTTTTGTAATTGTCACCAGATCCTACAGAATGCCCCTGCTTTTATATTTTAAGAAATACAACATATGATTCATACTTAGATCTATGTTGGTCAAGGCACAACATTTGAAAAGCAACCATAAGGCTGTGGCAGTGTATATAAACACTGCAAACTGCTTCTGAAAACAATTTGACTTCCAACATTTTCTATTTAGCTGACTTTAATCGTATTTATCAACATATTTGCTCTTCTTACTAACATCTGTCTCCTCCTGCTTCTCTCAACTGCAAAAACACCTTCCTTTGTGGGAGGATTGGGGATCTGTGTGTAGGTCTGTTGAACCCCAGAGTGGAGTTGGTCCCCTGAGTCATTGAAATGAGTCACCATTTGACTCGTTTCAGCCATGGCATCTCTTCCAGCCACAGCTGTGACCTACTGATCCCCACCTGCAGGTAGGGCCACCCTCATCTCCCCAGGACCATCCAAATCGAAAATGACACATACGTCAGTCTTCGAGGACCACACTGTAGTCAGACTCCTACCAGGGTGCTCTGGGTCACTACTAAGGCCCAGCGTGGCCCGGGCCCCGGGCTCACCCTGTGCCTCCCACTCTTCTACGTGAAACGTGGGTTCCTGGTGAGTTGCCTCATTGCCTGTGACTCCTGAAAGGACCTTTACTTTCCCGCCTCTACTCCGAGGGCCTGAGCCTCTCTCTCCTAATCCCCAGCTGGATGGTGGGGATGGCTCCCTCACACAGATCTGCCCAAAGCCATTTGTGGCCTCACTTTCTTGAGGATTCCCTGCCCTGCATCCTGCTGCTACTGTTCCTCTCCACCACTTAGGACCCTGTGCTATGCCATCTATGTCATCCAAACCACACTCTTCTTAATTGGGTACTGTTTACCTTAATTGCCACCAACATTCCAGCCATTCCAGAGATGCATACTAGCCTGCTAGATCGATGCTTTTTTTGATAGCACCTGGCACCTGGTCTGTCCTTCAGTCGCTGTCCTCAGCCTTCTCATTCGGCTTCACGTAGCTTACCATGCCTCGTCGATTCCAGAACTATGACCCTTTTGCTAAAGGCTAGGCTCTCACCTAGAATGCCTGGCCATCTCTCCTATCCCCCTCCATCCTTCATGTCTGAGTGCACAATTCACTTCTGTGTTTCTTGTTCATTTCATTCTTCATAACTTTCAGTAGGAACCCATCACACGATTTATTAAATGGGTTGGACAGCAGCATGGGTCAGACCTAAGGTAGCCAGGATACACTGAAGGCAAAAGAGGAAACTGAGGCTGCATGTGGGAGCTGTCAGAAGACCACACCAGGTGGGCAGGACTCTAGCCCGTGAAACAAAGGGAAGATCAAGAGGGCTGGAGTAACTGATAGAAAACCAAGGGACCCAAGTATGGAAAAGAAGGCTACAGGGTACTATTCAATGGGAACCTTAGCAAGAAACCAGCAAATCCGGAAAGGATCATCTCCATTCAGTGATCTCTGAACCTCCTGAGTTCTTGACCAAGTATGACATGGTCAGTCTTGATCAGTACAACATGATGTGTGTCCCAGGGGCTGAGAATATGGGTATCTGAGACTCTGGGCTGGTGTCTGCTTTTGCAGTGCTCTGGTCTAGAATTTCCCAGCCTGCACTGCACAGAGCAGTCTTCATGAGACAGTCTAGGTGTGCCAGGTCAACTGAGTGCCATGATAGGATGATGTCTGGGCAATGCTGCATATTCAACATTCATGTGGTGTTTGGATGCTCTCTCTATCTGATTATGAAATTGCCTGCATATCACTTGAAGTATTTCCCAGAGATGTGGTTCTGTACACTCTATTATTTCACCGTTTCTAGAATCTGGAATCCCATTCATATTCATGTCTTAGGAGTTTCCAATTTCAGGTATCAATTTGCCCCAAAATTTAAAATTTTTATTTCTTTCATGTCCCATTTAAAAGGGTAAGTATTTACTCTGTTTATGAGAGTGTAAATTAGCACAAACATTCTGGAGGGCAATTTGGTAATATCTAGGGAAGTTAAAAATGCCCAATCATGTCTCTAGCCACCCTAAAATTTTGATGTTGAAGCTTTAACCCCTAATGAGGACCTAATGAAGTCATAAGAGTAGGGCTGTAATCCTGTAGGATTGTGGCTTGTAAGAAAAAGAGAGAGAGAGAGAGAGAGAGAGAGAGAATGAGAGAGATCTGTCATGTGAAAACACAACAGAAATGTGGCTGTCTGCAAGTCAGGAAGAGAGCTCTCACCAGAAAAGTGACCATGCTGGCCTCATCGCCAGCTTCTGGCCTCTAGAACTGTGAGAAAATTAATTTCCATTGTTTGAGCCTCCCCAACAGTATGCAGTATTTTATTGTATCAGCCTGAGCAGACCAAGACACCTACAATATAGAAATTTAGAAATTCAAGTTCTAGGTATGTGAACAAGAGAAACTTTGAATGTGAGTCCAAGGAGTCCTGTACAACAAAAATGGAAACCCAACTAACTCTTCATAAATAGAGGAATAAAGGAATACATTATCTTATATTGATAAATAGAACACTATAAAGCAGTTACAAATAGCCAATCTACAAATCTGCAGGTGCCATGTAACTATATCTCAATCTTTTTGCACAAAGTAAAAAAAGTCAAGTTGCACATGGACATGTCAAATATGGTAGCAGCTGTACAAACCTTAGAAACACAAATCATCTTAACTGCATAAATATGCATACAAATGCATATGAAAATAAAAAAACATGGTGGAAAAACCACCAGTTTCAAAACAGTGATTCACTCTGAGATGAAAGGGAAGTGATAGAGGTAGGGGTATCACAAAGGCCTCAGTTGTATATGTATGCTGTTTATTTTTTATAGGTGGGTTGATCCATCCTTGTTTCCTCCCATTTACTCTTAAGATCAGTCCAGTCCCTATTTTGCCCTGATCACAACAATGAAACAGCTCTTGTGAAGGTATCCAACCACTTCTATTGACACTTCTTTGTCCACATTTTACTTGACTTTAGTGAGATTAACCCCTTCCTTCTTGATAATCATTCTGTCACTTAACTTCTGATGTCATTTACCTCTTTTTTAAGTTTCTGTCTTAGCTCCTCCTCAGCCAATAGTACAATGTCCATCCATCATTCCTGGGTTTCCTCTACTTTACCTAGCATGTGTCTCCAGATATTCTCATGCCATCTACATGTTAATGACTCCCAAAGGCATACATCTGTCCTTGAGCTCTACTCATATCTACTGTCAACTTGGCATTCTGACTTGGATGTCTACTAAATATTTCAAATTTAATGTATTCTAAACTGAGCTTCATGCTCTGCATGCAACCCTAAACCTCTTTATCTCTTGAGCTCCTACACCATTCCCTTCCTCCAATATTCTAGGGACTGTGCTTGATTTCTGTCTTCAACTCACTCCACTAATGTATTACCAAGTCTGGTAGGTACTACCTTGATTTTTCCCCATCTCCACCATTTCTTGCATGGATTAATGAGCTAGTCAATCCTCCACTGGTCATCTCTGCTTTCACTCTTGCTTGTCACTTTCCACAAGTGGATTAAGGAATCTTTTCCATTTATGCCTGTTTCTGGATCTTAAATATTTCATGATAATAATTCATTTTGTCTTTTAAGTTTAAATGCAATTTGCCAACATATAGTATATCATTAGTTTCAGATGTAGTTTTCAAGAATTCATCAGTTGCGTACAACACCCAGTGCTCATCACATCACGTGACCTCCTTAATGCTTGTCATCTAGTTACACCATCCCCCCACCGACCTCCCCTCCAGCAATCCTGTTTGTTTGTTTCCAAACTATGAGAGTTTCTCATGGTTTATCTTCTCTGTTTTTTCCCCATTCAGTTTCCCCTTTTTCCCTTATGGTAACATTTTGTAATGTAAAGCCAACAGAGCCTAAACCCCCCAAGTCTACCATATACCCATAGAGCAGCTTAAGAAATAGAATATTTCAAGTTAGTGAAAGCCTTTGAGTAGTAGCCCCCTCATTATTCTTCCTTTCTTCACCATCAAAAGTAAGCATTAAGTTTAATTTTGTGTTTGTCATTCATATATATTTCTGCATATTTTATCCTTGTGTTTGATTTTCTAAACATCACATAATTTTTGTATATTTTAAACTTTATTTATGAGTAGCATACTAAGTGTATTCCTCTGCAGTTTTCTTGCACTCCAAAGTATTTTTATGAGATTAAGCCATTTTGATACCTATGACTCATTCATTCATTTTTCACTGCTGTATAGCATTCCAAACATATAAATTAATTTATCCATCTTCCTGTGGATATTTAGTTTCTTTTTCTTTTTCATTATTTCAAACAATTCTTTCTATTGCTATTGCCTGAGTGTTTGTGTTCCCCTAAAATCTGTATGTTGAAACCTAATCCCCAAGGTGATGTTATTTGGAGGTGGGACCTTTGGGAGACGATTAGGTCATAAGGATGGAGCCATCCTGAATGTGATTCATGTTCTTATAAAAAAGGTTCCAGAGAGCTCACCTGTCCTTTCTGCCATGTGAAGGTACAGCAAAAAGTCAGCATCTGCTACCAGAACATTTCTCACCAAAACTTGACCATGCTGGCACCCTGATCTCTAACTTCCAGCCTCTAGAACTATGAGAAATAAATGTCTGTCATTTATAAGGCACGAAGTCTACGGTGCTTTGTTATAACAGCCCAAACAGCCTGAGGCACCTGCTATGAACATATTTAAGATCTTTCCCTGTCTCATGCTCAAGAATTTATCTAAGACCTATGTTCCATGGTAAAATTCCTGGACTAAAGAGAATGAGCATCTTCAGCTCTTCTTAAGATTACTGAACAATTCTCCAAAATATGTCTTACCAATTTATCATCCCCCAGCAGCATGTGGGCTTCTATTGCCCTAAATCCTTTCCAACACTTTATATTGTTAGCCTAATAATTTTTAACAATCAGTTGGGTGTGAAATAGCCTCTTGTGCCTTTTGAAATCTAAATACCAATCACGGACAGCCCGGGCGGCTCAGTGGTTTAGTGCTGCCTTCAGCCCAGGGCGGGATCCTAGAGACCCAGGATCAAGTCTCACATCATCCCTGCATGGAGCCTGCTTTTCCCTCTGCCTCTCTCTCTCTCTCTCTCTCTCTCTCTGTGTCTCTCATGAATAAATAAATAAAATCTTTAAAAATAATAAATAAATAAATACCAATCACAGTGAGCATCTTTTACATGCTTATTAACTTCCAGTTTCACATCTTCAACCCATTTTTTCCATTGATTTTTTTTCCTTCCTACTGATTTTTGGGGAAAAAATGTATATATTATACACTAATCACTGGTTAGTTTTCTGGTTGTTGCTTCACTTTTCATTTATTTATTTATTTATTTTTATTTAAATTCAATTAGTCAACACATTAGTTTCAGATGTAGTGTTCAATAATTCATCAGTTGCATACATCACCCAGTGCTCATCACATCACATGCCCACCTTAATACCTGTCCCCAGTTACCCCATCCCCCCACCCACCTCCCCTCCAGCAATCCTCAGTTTGTTTCCCAGAGTTGAGAGTCTCTCATGGTTTTTCTCCCTCTCTGATTTTTTTCCCACTCAGTTCCACCCCCTTCCCTATGATCCTCTGTGCTGTTTCCTGTATTCCACATATGAGTGAAACCATATGATGATTGTCTTTCTCTGACTGACTTATTGGACTCAGCGTAGTACCCCTAAGTTCCATCCACATCGATTAAATGGTGGGTATTCATCCTTTCTGATGGCTGGGTAATATTCCATTGTATATATACACCACATCTTCTTAATGCATTCGTCTGTCAATGGTCATCTCAGCTGTTACAGACATTGCTGCTATGGCTTCACTTTTTAAATCGTGTTTTTGATAATAGAATTTTTAAATTTTAATGCAGTGAGATTTATACATCTTCTTTATGATTTGCTTTTTATGTCTTTTTTTTTTTTTTTGTCTTTTTATGTCTTTCTTGTTTAAAAAAGCCTGCCCTACCCTGGCCTGTGGAAAGTGATGTAAATCATACCACATCCATGTCCTGCTTAAAATCCTCCAATGACTACCTTCACTGTGAATCTGAAAGCCAATTTCCCTCCTTGCCTGCATCTCTGAACTTGCTGCCCCACTGCTCCCTTGCTCACTCCTTGCTGTCTTCTCTTCAGTCCTCAAACATGCCAAGTCTGCTCCTGTGTCTCACCTCTTTAAACTTGCTGCTGCCTCGAAGCATCTTTGCCTGCCTAGGAATATGGCTGGTTTCTTCTTATCACATGGGTCTCAGTTTGGAGATCACCTCGGGGAGACCTCCTTTGACCCAAGTATCTAATGCTCCTCCCCCATTCCTTTCTAGAACATTCCTCCCATTTTATATTCTTTATAGCACTGTCGTGTTGTGAAATCATCATGTGTGTTTGTCTATTTGGTGTATTGTCTGTCGCCACCATTAGAAGATAAGTGTCTACAGAGCAGGGGCTTTGCCATCTGCTCTCCTCGATACTTCAGTCTTGTGCAGTGATTAACACACTCAAAGGCATGAATAACTATCTGTCAAACAAGTAAATAAACAAATGAATTTGAGGGAAACTTACCAAGATAATGGGAAAGCAGTGATCTGTAAAAGTGGTAGATGAGTGATGTGAGATACTGACCAAGAAACCCAAAATATGTGTAACTCATATTTCTGAAGAAACTACAGGATACATTGAACAAACACAATGAAAGATCTAATGAACTTTTTTAAGTGTTTCTGAAGAAAAGGAGGAGCTGAATCTTCCCATACCCTAGTCTATTCCATACACAACTGTCAAAATATTCCTTTCGTGGCACACGTCAGGTTTTTCTTGCACTCAAAACCCTGCAATGGCTCTCATGTCACTCAGGGAGAAATCCATATAGCCCTGCTGGCCACAGAGTCCTGTGGGGTCAAGGCCTGGGGACTCATCAGTCTCCCCTCCTTTACCTCCCACCCCCTCTGCTACCACACAGGCTGTCTTGAGACTTCCCCTCTGCTCTCCCTCTCCCCCTGCCTGACCCTCCATCATCCAGAATAACCACCTGCCTCTCACCTTCCTCTTCTTCACCTCCTTGCTCAAATGTTATTTTTCACTCAGGCCTTTCTGAATCAGCCTATTTAAAATTGCAATCCACCTCCATCCTGTAGGCTCTTTACCCTCTTTCAGAGCACAGATCGCCCTTCCAAACAGTGTTTCACTCTTTATATTATGCTTACTGATTGTCTTTTCCCATGAGAATGTCACCTCTGCAACGACAAGGCTTTTGTCTGTGTTGTTCACTGCCATATTCACAGCACACGGTAGGTGCTTAATATATACTTGCTGGATGAATGAATTCATTCAACAAACCTGTGTCTTGGGGGAAAAAATGAGACAGAATGACCAACGCTGAGACACACTTTCATAAATTTACAGAACCTCAGTTTCAAGAAGAGTCTTATGGAGATCCAGGCAGAAGAACACACATATGGGGAAGAAGGAGGGAGGAGGAGCCTCGGGCTTTCCCTCCACCATCAGTGCCAGCACAGTGGTCCATGCCTGCCACATTCTGAAGCAGAGAGAGCACTACACCAGCACAGTAGAAGGAGCCACTCTGTTCTTTGTGTATAGAGGGAGGACACTCTCAAGCAGCCAAGAACTCAAAGGAACTGGAACTGCCCACTTTCTTTTCTTTCTTTTTAAAAAGCATAGCTAATTGGCTTTATTCAATGATTCTTAAATCAGACAGCGACCCATCTAGCAAGTAGAGTGGTGCTCCAAGGAGTTGGTTGTACAAAATGGAAGGTTTTTATAGAAGGAGGGTGGGCCGAGGAAGTTATTAGCAAAAGTAAAGGATGGTTCCAGACAAGGCTGCTTTCCCTTAAGGGAAAAGGAAGGAGGTCTTATCCTGCAGATGACCTCATCCTTCTTTGGGGGAGGGGAGGAGTGGACAGGGCCCAAGTAGCAGACTCACTGGTATTGATGGAAATATTCCTAACTGATCAGTTAAGACCACATTTCTGGGGGAGATCCAACTGCAATGAGGTTCTGTAGTAAGCCCTGGCTTGAGAACTCGGTTTAAGTGCCACCATTTCAAGCCTGTCAGCCACCACTGTCTAAACTAGTTTGTGAGAACTGCATGGAGGAAGGAGAGACAACATTGTTTGCTGTGTGCTGTCTGTTCCCCTAGCGTTGTTGTGTCACTCCAGCCGGGGACCTCAGGGCTGTCATTTACTGAGTGAGTGATTGCTATGGGTCTAGGCTTTTCACCTCCTACTCAATGAAAACCTCACACTCTAGTTGACGAGAAAGCCCCATTTTATACATGAGAAGCCTGAAACAGAGCAAGGTGAACCTACTCCCCAAGGAATGCAGTAGCCGAAGGAGGATTCAGTGTTACACAGCATTGCAAATATCAGCCTTGCACCCATCAAACTCCAGGGAAATCCTACCTACTGGCCTCCTAATAAAGCCGAGACCACCACTGTGCAAAAGTGATTTCTAAATCTCCATTTCCTCAATTTCTGACAGCTCAAGAAAATATCAGAAAGCAGAATTCCCTCCCAGAAATAACACAGAAAGGATTGGGACTCTCCATCTAGAAAAGAAAAGATGAATGCAGGACTTCATGAATATAATTTTTAATGTTGTGAGTAATGTGGATAAAGCCGATGCACTTTATTTTATTTATTTATTTATTTATTTATTTATTTATTTATTTATTTATGATTTAATTTATTTATTCATGAGAGACAGACTGAGAGAGAGAGAGAGACAGAGACACAGGCAGAGGGATAAGCAGGGTCCATGCAGGCAGCCTGACATGGGACTCGATCCTGAGTCTCCAGGATCACACCCTGCACTGAAGGCAAATGCTTAAGCACTGAGCCACCCGGGCATCCCCGATGCACTTTAAAATTGAGAACAAGTAAGAAATAGTGATTACGGTCAGTTATAGTCAAGTTATATTTTAAACTTCAAAGTACCTAAAAGACTAGATCTTAAGTATTCCTACTACCAAAGAACCCCCAAACAAACCAAAAACAACTAACAAATAATTCTGTGACCCGATAGAGGTGTTACTGATGCTATGGTGGTAATCCTACTGCAATATGTAAATATATCAACTCAACACGTCTGGCACTGTTGATCCTTCCACAACGTTATATGTCAATTTGATTTCAATATAAAAAAGAGGGACAGCTTTTAACAGTCTATGATAAAGCTGTGTAACCCCTACCCATAAAAGTGAGAGTAGCAGGAAATAAAAATAGGTCCAAGCTGTTTAGACACATTAAAGAAACTAGTGCCCTGACTATTTCCCAGGTGGGCATGAAATCCTCAGCAGGAGGACTATCAGAAAGACCTGGATTTGAGCCATTCTTATTTAATACTTCTTTTTCCTCACCCCACATGCTTGCTGTTAGAAGAGAGTAATAATTGGTTTCACTCTACTCTTATGACTGACTTCATTTAATTTGTAAGGAATTATTTATTTACCTCGTTTCTGTTGCTACTTGATAAAGAAATATTGCATCTTTTAAGAAACGGTTGGAAGCCCAGACAGCAAAACAATAAAGAAAACAGAAATATAGCTGAAATGAAATAGAAGTAATTAGACTTGAATCTGGCATCCCTTTCTTTAGCTAACACAATATATTAGTACAAAAGGGAGAGTAATGGTTTTTCATTTACCTTCATATTTACGATCATTATGAAAAAATCACATAATCATACTTAAAGAAATCTCCGGTTTAAGCCAGTGTTTAAAAAGGGTTTTACTTGAACTGTATTACACTAGTGATTTCTGAGCAAGTCGTTTTTCTGTACAGCAAAAAAATATTTTTGAAAAAAAAAACGTTATAAGCATTAGTCTTTTTTATTTTAAATTTATATATTTTCAAATTATGAGTGCAATATCTGCCACTGTTGTAAAATCTTCTTCTGCGTCACCAAAGAATATCCTTTGGGGAATTAACATTTCAGAAATTACTGGAATATGCTGGAGCTACTTGTCACGTTGTTGCTCTATAAACCCATTTTGTGTTGAGTAAGACACTATAGAGGTTGGTTTATTTTTACTTTCCTTAACTGGACCTGTATTATGAGATGAGATTTATTTCTTATGACCTCTTACCATTATTTTTTTTTAATTTTAAAATTTGGAAATTATTATTTAAAATATATATTTTTTAATTTTGAAAAAAATTAAGCTTAGGAATTGTAGTATAAGCAGCACAATTACAATGAATTAAAACATTATCACTCATCAGCACTGTGGTTCCTCAGCTGAGGAACTCCACATCTCATGCCTGAAAAGGAAATAAAAATGAAGCTGAGCCTGGAGCTCAGAGCTCCATTATGGACTCAGCCTGGCTCTCATCAGGCCCCTCGATCCCAGATTGATCTCCTCATCTCCTCTCTGGGCAGAGCCATCAGGATGGGTGTGGCAGAAGCAGCCCTTCTTGCGAGCTTGTAGGGCTCTGCAGGCATTTGAGCCAATTAAGACATCTCACCCATGTGCTGCAACATTTCTCGTTCCCCATCGTCTCTGACTGAAGCCATTGCCAACTCATGCTCAGAACCACTGCTCACACAAATGCAATTTTTGATCTTCCTCCCTGTCAGAACTGCAACACAAGAAGCCCAGAGTTAGAGCAAGGATAAGCTGAGTTTGGTGGCCATCTCATGGTTCTCCAGGGCTGCACTGTCCAAGAAAGCAGCCACTAACCACTGTGGTCTTTCAAATTTAAAAGTAATTAAATATAAATAGAACTTAAAACTCAGTTCCTCAGTCTTACTATTTCACATACTCCATGGTCACATGTGGCCAGTGGCTGCCATATTGAACAGTACCAAGTATCTACACGTAGAAGATCATAGAAGATCTCAGTTATCACGGAAAGCCTTCTTGGACACAACTGCCCTGGAAGGTATTATATGTCCTATAGGTGATAATTTTGGGTGAGAAGGTGCTGCTAGGTCGATCTCAATGGAGAAAACCCTATCTTGTTCTCTGGCTCTGTCACCAACCTACTGGAAATTGGGGTAAGTTATCTCCTTACTCATGAAGGCTTTCTGGAACTAGATTTGGGTCCATGATGGAAGAAGGGCAGGCTTATATGGCATGTGGGTCCTAGAGCAGTTATTTCTGTATGGCTTTTTATAGAATTGGTTTTACCAAACTGTGGTTTTGTATCATGTCTCCCACTTATGTAAGGACAATCACATAAAATTCAGTACTGCATTCATTTCAGGGATATTTTTGAATATTCTAAAAATTATATTGCATAATTTTCTTTTTATGAGACCCAGTGGGGAAATTTCTCTCAGGTCTCAGGACCAAGACAAAATGTGCTTCTTGTAAGCAACTTGTGGGCATTTAGTTTTCAAAACAATGTGAATATTGTAACTAATCTTGTTTTCCTTTTGGTTCACTGCAAGGAAGTTCAGAGCAATAATGTTAGAAGCAGTTAGACAGCATTTATGGTATTCATTCCTCTTTCCTAATTGTATCTCTAATAAGAACTTTTTGCAAGCCATCAAAATATTTGGGGGAATGAATAGTAATTGAAGAAATTATTTTATTAATTGAGAGAAATAAATGTTTAGACCCTCAAAGCCCTCAAATACATCATGAAATGCATAACATCAAGTCCATGCTAAGAGAATCCATCTGCTGGGAAGATATCCTTACAAAGATGGGCTGTAAGCAGACTTGACCTTAGATTTGGAAGTTTGGTAGATACATATTTCTAGAGTCTAGTATGAGACTAACAGAAGTTAGTGTGCTTGACTTTATAAACTCAAATGTTCTGGAGATTCAACAATAAAAATACATCACTTTTTTTTTAATGGAGGGTTTTGCTGTTCTGGTTAAAAAATATGTTCTTTGAATGTTTCTAAAACTGTTGAATTCACAGATTTCTCACCATTCCTACATCAAGCATAATCTAAGAATATGCTACTTATTCCTAAATGAAGGCATAAAAAACAATACTGAGTTTTCTTTTTATTACACATCTGAAAGTCTATTCCTTACATATTAGTAACAGAAATGATCATTGATATATCCATGTCCTCTCAACGATCGTGCCAAATAAAGACACAACAAGGAGTATTATTTAAATAATAATAAATTATTTTTACAGGGAATTTAGTACGTTCCAGGCATTCTAGATGGATTGTCTTGTTAACGAACTATGAGGTAGGTACTGCTTCTGTTCTCATTATAGACTAGATGAAACATGGGAGCTAACTTCTCTGGCTCCATAACCACTCAGTAAGAGACAGGACTCCAGCCTGAGACTGACTCCTTAGCTATGCTATTTGTCCTCAGCAGTGTGAATGACCTCACTGCAAGTTAATGTGGAAGTTGAGAAAATCCCAGAAAGGTTCCCATTCTCACCAACCGTATACCCCAAGTAGCCCTTCTGAGCTCCTTCTCCACTGCCCAGAATAAATGAGCATGAACCAAAGGCACACAAACAAAGACCTGGGACAGAAGACTACCCAAATAACTAGGAGAAACTTTTCTGGCCTGGCTTCTTATCATCTACTGGCAAACTTTTTCATTTGCTTTTCCCTAAAGAGAGAATAAATGCAGTTGCACTTACACACAATTAATTTGCTTATCATGTATATAATAATAATCATTCTGATTATCTAAGTATTCTGAGGCCAGATAGTTGCAACTCTGAGTAGGTTCAGTTCTCCTATCTCTGCTTCTAATTCTATTAAACAAGGATGGATAAAAGGCTTCCTTATCAAAGTACCTTAGTGTTTGATGATGAGTGCAACAAACATATGCTGAACTGCCTTTGTATGCAGCTTAAAAGGCCAAGAGTTTTCCAGTGGAGCCTCTAACCACATGTAAAGGCCTAATCTAAATACAGCTTCTATAACATAATTAAGAAATCATACTTGGGGCCCGCATTTTACCATTCAAAAATAATTAAATGCTCACAACTGGCTAGGCATCTCTCTACAGATCGTGGTCCATTTCGTCTTAGAAGATGCCTTACTTATCTGTAGAATGAACATGTGACGACCCATCCTCCCTTTCAGATTGAGTAGAAGCAGTTGGGGAAGAGAAAAGATGGGTCAGACCCTTCTTCCTTCAGTGTTTGGGAGCTAGAGCATCTCAGCTTGCAGAAGGCTTTGTGAGCTGCCCCCACAGTGCAGCCCCAGGGGACAGGACCACCTGTCTGGGAAGGAAGGATGCCATGCTGGGCTTGCCCAAGCCCTGTGTGCTGGCAGCTGCCTCTTACCATATAAAGGTTTTTGCCGGCCTGTCGGACCACTGGGTAAGCAGCCCCCAAGGAGCTATCATTCAAAAATGTTTATGATACTATCCAGCTCTCCTGGGAACTTCCCCCACCATATTTAGACTTGGGCTCCTATAACTCATTCTGTGTGAAAGCGAACAATTGCCTGCATTTTGGTCTGAGATTGCACTTGCTGTTATAAATCTTGGTGATCCATTATTGTCTGTAAATATATAGATAACTAGTGTAGGTACATTTATTTGATTAACATCTGCTGGGCTCCCTTTATGTCTGTTAACTTTAGCACTGTCTCCTGACCAAGAAAGAAAATAGTATTCCCTGGGCTCCCCCTCTTTCTTTTGCTCTCCAAAGCAGAAAAGAACTTGTCTCTTGTTGACCAGCTACCAGTCACCTGGGATTCCTGAGAGAACTTCCCACCCCTCCTCAGTCTCCTACCTCCCACCTCACCCTACACCTGACAGCTCAAAGCCAAGGGCATTGACAAACACACCCTGGACTTCCCGTGCACTCTGGCTTTGTGAAGTCGGTGCCATAGAGCAAGGCAAGACTGAGTGATGAGCCAATGTAAACAAGAACTACTTCCGGGGGGAACTGGTATGGGTCCTAAGAGGACCCTCTCAGAGAGTTTGCTGTAGGAGGGCCCTCAGCAGACTTGGATGGTTCTTTCCAAGCAAACAGGCAGATCAAAAGCAAAATGATCAAACAGAGTCTTAACAAAGACATTGCGCCCGAGTGTGGTGAAGTGTGAATTTTAGAGCTCTGCTTATGTTCCAGCTCCTTGGGGAGTCAGGTACAAAGGCAAATTTTATTGCAGTAATGAAAAAAGCCATTGATTTACATGGTACTGGAAATGCATCTAGCCAGATGAAAGAACTCAAACAAAACAAGAACTAACATGCTCTCCTCCTGTCTCCTCCCTCCTCCTCCTTTCGGGAATGTGAGTTTGGGAGAAAACCCAAGAAACTATTTGTGCATGAGGCAGATAGCCGGGGCAAACGTCACTTGCTGCCTGGTCCCAGCCCTCGGCATCCTGCTGGTCATCAGTACAAGCGGAGTTGCAAGAGAAAGGCCCCTTGCCAACTCTGGCTGTCCTCACTCACCCTGGTCCTATGCTCCACTTTTGACAATTACTTGGATAAAAAAAAAAAAGTAGGCATAGAGCATATAAAGTCCTTGTTTTGCCTGCCTGGCATCTGAACCTCCTTTTTTTTTTTTTCAAGATTTTATTTATTCATTCATGAGAGACACAGAGAGGCAGAGACACAGGCAGAGGGAGAAGCAGGACCCTGCTAAGCAGGGAGTCAGATATAGGTGCTGGATCCAGGACCTGAGCCCAGGGCAGATGCTTAGCTGCCTGAGTCACACAGGATCCCCCGAACCTCCTTCCTATATTAGGGGAATAGCTTGTATAACAAGCCCTGATGGGAGGCAGAGCTCACCTCCAATAGTAGATCCAGAAAATACCAGATACTTGCATTCCCAGCTCGCTTCCAGCTAGGGTGCAGGTAGGTGACCCAGGACTTGCCACTCAGGCTAACGCACCCTCAGTTTTAAGCCAGAGGATGGGAACTCAGAGAATGATAGAGGCAAATCCTTTCCATGGCAGAGATAGGTTGTGGCAGTGGCTCTGGGTTTCCATGCAGCACTGGCACGTCACAGGGCCTGCGTCCACGGTCCAGGGCCACAGGCTGGGCAGGCGGGGGCCATCCAGGCACAAGCAGTGACGTCCTCCACAGTCGGGTCTCGTACCCTGGTCTGTGGTGGCGTCTTTCCTGCTCCTTCCCTGCCATGGCACAGGGTTCTATGGCCTCCCCAGTGATTCCGGGAGCCACCCCACATCTTTGCAATCAATTGTTTCTCTATTTACATCAGCCAGAGTTGATTTTGTTGCTTGCAACTGAGAACATTGACTGGTAGCATACTTTTTAAATCTGCCAAAGGCATGAAGCTGGAAGGAAAGCAAGCTCTGGGATGGGAGAATTAAGAGTAAAAAAGATCACCAGGACTGGAACCTAACAAGACGATATCAAACAGGAATAAATGTGTTTGCCTTAAAGTTGGACCCCAGAGCCAACTCTGTGAAATCAGACTTGAGCAACACTTCCCTAGCCTGCATTGCAAAATCCGCACTTTCATGAAACAAAGGGATCCCTTCGGGGTTGATTTTAATTTTTTTTTTTTTTATCGCATTGCTACTCAAATATAAAGTAACATAAAATTAGGTATAAAGTCCTTATGATCATGGCTCGTTTACAGTTATAAAACCAAAACAAATTTACAAATTAATTACAAGCAGAACTACAAAAGCAATAACATTCAAATTAACATCATTAATTTAATGTGAGAGATGATGATGTTTTGCTGAAACTGGATCATTGCTCACCACATGGCTCTGGCACCAACTGCTGAGGCACAGGGGGTCTTGACGTGGGGGAGGCCTGTCTGCAGGCTTCTAAGCTAGGAATCCACTGAGCCAAGGCACCCCCCCCATTCACCACATATCAGCTTCCCCCTTATTTCCCATGACAGTGTTCTGTCCCTAGAGTCGGGCTTTTGTCTTACTGCCCTGACTTACACTGAAATTCCTTCTTCCCTCAAAGTTATCCTTCCTTAACTGAGCTCCAGTGCCCTGGGACTCATTGGCCCTGCATGAGGCCAATATTGATCCCTGATTAAACCAACTGAGGTGAAGAGACAAGATCAAATGGTGCTAATGCTATGGCTGCTTTAGATTCATGAGGATAGGGAGGGGGAGTCACAGTACAGTGCTGCACACCTATCTCAGCGACATGCCATGGCTAAGTCCTACATTTCTACTCTAGCACCATGGGAATTCTGATGCATGGCCTTCGGGAGACCTGCATGAGGATGTTCACTGAAGCATTGTTTGTGGTGGCCAGGTGTTGGGGGTGACCTGGTTCCCATTACTGGGAAAGCAATCCACGGCAGATATATACCATGATCTACCAGTAACTATTAGAACCAATGGAAGTTCATACGTCAAAGGATGTGGACTTAAGAAACATGGTAATAACGAGAATGAGATTGAAAATACTATTTACATAAACTAGTGATACATACAAAAAGCAATATGCACTTGGCAAGAAGGTATGCAAATACAAAGATGCAGATTACATTTAAATATTTGCTTGTAATGGTGAGACGGGAAAGGTAGTGGAGTCTGCTGATAAGAGACATCAAACAAAAATAAACTCACTTGCTTATCAACAAATGAGACAAAGGCCATATAAGGGCCAGTGATAATAACGTCCACGAACATTAATGCTTAATGAATGCTTACGTCAACCCTCTGTACCCAAGGTGGAAAAAAAAAAAAAAAAAAGAAGAGAGAAGGAAGAAGGAGGTAATAAGGAAGAAAGGGAGTGCTGGATATAGCAGGGATCCGCCACACATGCAGATTACAGAGATTCTTTCTAAAGTCTTACTTCACCTGATGAGAAAAAGTTTTTGGAAAGTTGCAATTAGAAATTTTCCCTTTGAAAGGCAACAGCCATATTGCTTGATACGTAGTCAGGAACAGCTATTTGGACTTTAGCGGTGCCTACTAAAAGCCTGCCTAATATCCCACAGATCTACATCTTAAAAAGTAACCCAGTCATTACTCTAACTTTGATGTATCCAAATGCTAGTCTACCAAGCGTGATTTGAAGGTAATGAACGTGAAGGTATTCTTTATTGCATAATAAGTTCGCACACAGCTTTATCTTTTCAAGCCAGAATAGGCTGTGCTATTTCAGTTACATCTGAGTGAGATACCCTAGTCATGAATCATGAAAACATTTCATTAACTGATTATAGATCTTGTCGCTTCAGCAGGGGAACTGAGAAGTGCACTTCTGACCTGAAAATCCTTCGGTACAGATTGAGTGACAGTGACACACCAAGTGTCACAATTCCCTGTTTGGTTGCTAGTAAGAGATGCTAAGAAAGTGACATTTCTTTCTAGCCAGGCATCAACCACATCTTAAATAAAGAGATGATTTCCATAGTCATCCTGGGATCTATGAAAATCTTTTAAGACTTTGCAAGTAAGTTTTAAAAATAATGGCTTTGTGTACAAAAGAATCACCACCGGTTGATACTTAACTCCAAGGCATGAACAATAAGCTTGTTATGGTTTGACCCCGAATTGAGCTTTTACCTTAAATTAAACCACACGTAATGAAGTCCCTATCCTCAATATGCAAATAAATTGAATAACATTTTTCAGCTGCATGAAACAGCTACTGTCTTAAAACTTATCTTCTATGTGGTCCATTCTAAGTAAGGTCACAATTTATGTAGCTATCTATTGCATTATTCATGATATAAATAGTTTGCTTCAATATCTATGTGCTGTCTCAATTTCCCACTCCCCTTGCAGTTAGGTGGAGCCAGCCATGTGCATTTCTCTGGTCAAAAGGCAGTGAGTGGGAGTGATGAGTGTCACATCTGATGGAAGGAAATTAAGACCTGGAGAATGGAACTCACCTGTGGAGGGTTGTAGTGTCTGTTAGCCCGGGTCTCTGAGAGCCCATGAAGGGCAAGCTCCCACAGCTTAAGGAGGGCAGATGAGAAAGAAACTTCAGCTCTTTTAAGCCACTGAGATCCACGGGTCACTGGGTTACTGCAGCATAACCTAGTCTATACTGACTAATATTCAAATTAATGACTCAATTAACAAAGAACCTAATATATCACATCCTAGGAGGAACAAAACAAAATTTAAAAGATAACTGACATGGGAAAGTTAGGCAACAATGTTTTAAAAATATAGTAGAAGAATTTCTTGAGCCCTTATCATGTGACCAAGTGAACCGTAAGTGAATGAGGGCTCCAGATTCAAAGAGGTGTCACTGGGCTGCAGGGCTGGAGGAAGAATTCATAAAATAAAGTGAGATTCAAGATAACCCTTGTAATTGAGGCCAGATTTGGAGAGTCTGGAGCAAGAATGGGAGTAAAGGTCTGTAATTAAGTATGCACTGGGGTGGTCCAAAGATAGTAGAAAGAGAGATTCTGTTAGGAGAATAACTGGAAATCAAGTTTGGAAAATATTTTGATATCATAACATGAAGTCCATTGAAAACTGAGCTAAGGATTTTATACTTATATTTAAGGCATCAGAGAGTTGGCTTGGCTTTTCAAATATGATGAAGAAAGAGAGAGAGAGAGAGAGGTCACATACTTTCCTATTTAATCTGTAAGTGAAAGTGATTTCAGGGCTCTGGGCAGGTCTGAGGACTGGACTGAGTGGAGGTAAAGGTCTGGAGAACGTCCCCTGGGGTTGTGGTCATGAAAAGAGAAGGAAAGGATAGGCATGAAAGGCATCATGAAGAATCTACAGATATGAGTGACTTCGCAGATGCAGAGAACGAAGGAGAAGGATGACTATCAAGCCATTCATTCATTCACTCACTCACTGATACATTCATTCATTCATTCATTCATTCATTATCAAATACATAGTAAGTACACACCACAAGCCAGACACTATTCCTTGGAGGGAATGTGGGGGGTTTTGGACATTTTAATGAGAGAAATGATAGCATTCTTTCATACCAACGGGAATGGGGTAGTACAGGAAGAGCTTTGAAAACACAAAAGCAGGAAGAAATACTTACAGGAGAAAACTTCCTGAAAACAGGAGGCAATAGGATCCAGAGAATCACTGGAGACTGTGTTAAAGAGGACAATTTTATCTTATAATTTGAGGGATTATTTAGGTTTTTCTTGTTTCCTGTTTCAAGTTAATAATGGAGTCTCTGTTCTCTGTACTTTCTATTTTTAATTAAATTGAATTTGTATCTAATGCTTCTTGTTGGCTATGTTATGATGAAAAGATTTAATATTTTAAATACTTTAGAATGCCTGTTTTAGAGTACTGGAGAGGTGGTGTGGGAGAGAGGGAGGAGCACTTTTCAGGGGTCTAAACATGCTTTGATTGGTGATGTAAGGAAATTTAACGATTGATCAAGAGATTTAATGGTGTGCTTCCAAGGCGGTGAAAACATTGCTTTACACGTATCACACCATCTTAAAAACCCTTCAGTCACTCTCAGTGTGTAACAAGTTTAATTGTGAACTCTAAATCTGGACTCCTAGTGCTTCCTCCACTCTTAATTGTACAATTTTGGACTTATTCTAATTTCCTTATTTGTAAATTGGGGAGAGTAATACTTCCCTGACCAAAGGTAGGTGATCACTAAGTGTGATATTAGGCCAGTTATTATTGACTTGTAGGATATTGTCACAACCTCTCAGCATTTGTTCCAACTCTTCCCCATTGGGTAGAAACCATGTGGTTTTGGTAGTACTAATTCTACTTCTAACTCTCTCTCTTCTAGCAAGGAAGCAACGGAGAACATCTGGAAGTTATCTTAAATTCATGAGGGGAGTTAATCTTAAGATAAAGCAGACACCATGAGAGACAGAGGAGAAATGGAAAGGAAGGAGATCCATGATGACATGTTTGAGCTACTAGAATCAAGCCAACACTTAAAGTAAGTTATATGAATTTTCATTGTTTTACCAATGTGAGTTGGATTTTCCATTACCTACACTTTGAGGGAAATTTTTTAAAAAGCACAGACTCCAAGTGTAGAGTAAGATTTTGCCATTTACTAAGAGCTGAATCCTGGAGGGCAGGAGAAAGCCTTCTCCTGGCAGAATCGAGATAGTTATACTCTACCTTCTTGACTGGCTGCCAGGTTGGAAGTCTATATCTACAAGTATGGGGGGAGGTGAGCAGTGATGAAAGGCAATGGATTTTTTTAGTCACGATAACTTCTAAGGGGGCACCTGGGTGGCTAAGTGGTTGAGCATCTGCCTTCAGCTCAGGTTGTGATGCTGGGGTCCTGGGATCGAGTTCCACATCAAGCTCCCAGCAGGAATCCTGCTGTGCTTCTCCCTCTGCCTATGTCTCTGCCTCTCTCTCTGTCTCTCATAAATAATAAATAAAATCTTAAAAAAAACTCCTAAGAATAACTCATTGTAGCAAAGGGTTATACCATTGCAAAGTGTGTGACATTGAATAGAAGTCAGTAAATGTGGAGAGCTAGCTACGCAGTGCTGATGAACACCCTGGTCAAAGGGATCAAGTACATCCAAGAAGAATAAAACCCAATGGTCTTAGTGTATCAGGCTTTCACCATTTCTCTAGCTATGTGAAATGTAACTCTGTTATGGGGATGATAACAACAACAAAAGGCTTTTACTGACACATTTATTGACACATAATTGAACTTTAATTGAATAAAGTTCAAACTCTTTCCTCCCTGTGACAGCACTGTGAGGGATGCTGGGGGGAAAGGATGAGCAAGATGAGAATGTCTCTGCCCTCATGGAGCTTATGTGGCAGCAGAAGACACAGATGTTTAGACTCAAAGACTTACAAATCCAGGAATCATACACGTACAAAACGTTAGTGGGGGTGCTGTAGAGGAGAGACAGATGTGTGACAGCATGTAAGCAGTGAGTGACAGTCCCAGCATTCCCTGCCATACTCTCCTATGAATGGTGTTAGTGGCCTGTTGCCCACTCTTTGTCTCTTATCTTCCATCGACTTAAGTAACTTGTCACTGATGATTTCATTAACTATTAACATCATTATTGGATTGTCAGTGGGAATCTTCAGATAAATCATGAGTAAGTCAATTTGCCTGTGAACAACTATTTTTTTTTTTTCTGGTTGAGAAGGCTAATGTCTAATAGCACTTGGTTAATTTTTATTTATTCAATGGTTAAAATAAGAAAGCATTGGAAAGAGATGAGGAAATGGACATACTTACACAAAATCAGAGAAGAAGTAAACTGATACAACCAGTTTCGAAGATGATTTGGCAATAGCAAAATCATGTATGTGTATAAGCAGAATTTCCACTTATAGGACACTTCCCTACACAAGTATTGATGAGTATATGCAAAGACTTTTATATAGAGTTGAGCATTGCATCATTGCCTCTATTAGCTACGTATTAAACACAACCAAAATGCCCATCTATATAGAAACAATTTATAGACACTTATATTGTAAAATACAGTGTAGTTGTTAAAAAATGATGATTTTTATAGAATGAGATAGATCTCCATGAAATATTAAGTAAGAAAAGCAAATCATGGAACTATATATTGTGAGTTTTAATTTTTGTAAAAAATAACTAGAATCATGTTTGTGTGTGTGTGTGTATATGTAATAAACGTAAATAAGAATATCTGGAAGGATAATAGCTACCTAGGGAGGGAGGTTAAGAGAATTAAGAGAACCTTAGTTTTTCACTCCAGACTTTGAATTTTTTACATTACCACAAAAGATTTTTTTAAGATTGGAAAGCAATAATTGTTGTTTAACCATATTCTAGGGCTTCTGGAAGCTCTAGCCAGCATAATAAAAAGATTTTTAAAGCAATTGAATATATAAATATTGAAAAGGAAGGCATAGAACTACAAATCTGTGATGAAATGATCATCAAATTGACTATTTTAAATTGAATCAGTGGGGAAATGGTTCAGTGTTAGCCACTTATCACACAAACACACACATACACACACACACATGCCTGTGTGTGTGTGTGTGCATAAATGCATGCATAATCACACATTAATGCAAAACTTTCTAACTCTATTGGCCAGAAGAGGAAGGTAGAGATGTGGAACCAGGCTTCTAATCCTGTCCAATATACCAGAAACCACACTGAAAGTCAATATATTCCTGAAAAGTCTCACAAATGTCTCCACATCTGGAGAGAAGCAAACAGTATCACAAATCTTTTTCTTCTTTTCTGACTGAAGAATTACAGAAACACCTGCTGGGAAGAAATTGGGAGATGGGGAGCAGACATGGGAGGAGATGGGACAGTGCTGATCCTCACCCTGCTAAGTAGTAGGGGACAATCCACTGATACTTTCTAAATCTGAAACATGTTGATTTTTAATAGCACAATAATGCTGAATGGTTGTCATAATTACTTTTACTTAATTCCAGAAAAAAATTTTATAAAACAATATATGTTGAGAGAATGGCATATTTATAGAAAAGCCAACAATTCTTTTTTATTTCCCTTCAGTTCCTTTTTTCTATGAAATTCAGGTAAAATTAAGACTACTATTTTTATTAAAAACAAAAATATTCCATCTATTCTCCATTTTTCTGTCTGCCCACCATTTTGAGCACATGCATGGGCAGATGTCTACAAAAAAGGCCCACTGAATGGCACTTCGCAGTATTTTTCAGACTTAAAATAGTGTTTTACATTTCACCTTCATACTTTTTCCACATTATTTGAGTTGTCTGTAATGATTGCGTGTCACTTGTACACAGTTGGCATAAGAGTAAGGGAAAATCTTCATCTCTCTTTGAGCTAATAAGTACACTGTGGGGTTTCTCTCCTATTTAAAAAATATATATATATACATATATGTATGTATATATATATATATTTGGCCTATTTTATAAGTCACAATCATTTTGTAAAGTCAAAGTCATATTACTCCTTTTTTTTCCTTCTTATATAATTTTTAATTATCCATTGCTGCAGTCCATTGCTGTGAGGCAATAGAGTATGGGGCAGTAGAGTATAGTGGGAAAGAGCCCACTCTCAGGTTCACTGCCTACATCCCCTGGACTTGCTATGACTTGCAGGTACTTGGTTTCTCTGATTTCCTAGTTGCCATAGACAGATGCTCAAACAATATCTAGCTCATAAAATTATATAAGTCTCCCTAATGCAGAGGAAGTGTTCACAACAGTCTACTGTAATACTTTGCTCTACTTCCTCTTCTAATAACACAAACAAAATAGGTTCACTTTAGAAAACAGGTCAATTTCAACTAAGCAAAAAGGGAAACAGGGAAAATAATTTGAATCTCTTTACCTACAAATAATTACGTCTCAGCATGGTACTGTTATGTATTTTCTTTCTTTTTTTGTTATGTATTTTCTTATGCTCTTAATGTTAGTCCTCTTATGTTGTTATTCAGGAAAAAATAAAAAGCATTTTTTTTCTCTCACTCTTTCTTCAGGAAAATACCTTTTGACTAGATATTATAGATACATGGTTGAAAGGTCAAAATGTACAGAAGCATCTGTCTACACTGGAAGGTAAATCTTCCTCCATCTCCAGCCACTACCCTGCTATCCTCCCTGGAGGCAACCACTACGAATTAATGAATAAGTGAATGCACACATACACTTTTTTGCTTACAGTGCTTTCTTAATGGATTTTTTTTAATTGAAGCATAATTGACATACAATGTCCTACTAGTGTCAGGTGTACATCATAATGATTAGATTTTTTTTATTTTGTATACATTACAAAATGGTCTGCCCTGTAAGTCTAGTTACCACCTGTCATCATCTGTCACAAAGTTACTATGATATTACTAACTACATACCTTGTGTTGTGAAAAAAAAAAAGTCTTATGACTTATTTACTTTATAACCCAAAATTTGTACCTCTTAAGCCCCTTCACCAATTTTGCTCACCCCCACAACCCTTTCCCTCTCTGGTAACCATTAGTTTGTTTTCTGTATCTATGAGTCTCTTTCTGTTTTGGTTTGTTTGTTTTGTTTTTTAAATTCCATATGTGGGGGATCCCTGGGTGGCGCAGCGGTTTGGCGCCTGCCTTTGGCCCAGGGCGTGATCCTGGAGATCCGGGATCGAATCCCACGTCGGGCTCCCGGTGCATGGAGCCTGCTTCTCCCTCTGCCTGTGTCTCTGCCTCTCTCTTTCTCTCTCTGTGTGACTATCATAAATAAATAAAAATTTGGGATCCCTGGGTGGCGCAGCGGTTTGGCGCCTGCCTTTGGCCCAGGGCGCAATCCTGGAGACCTGGGATCAAATCCCACGTCGGGCTCCCGATGCATGGAGCCTGCTTCTCCCTCTGCCTGTGTCTCTGCCTGTGTCTCTGCCTCTCTCTCTCTCTCTGTATGACTATCATAAAAAAATAAATAAATAAAAATAAATAAATAAATAAATAAATAAATAAATAAAAATTTTAAAAAATTCCATATGTGAGTAAAATCGTATTGTATTTGTCTTTCTCTGTCTGACTTTTTTCACTTAGCATAATACCCTCTAGATCCATCCATGTTGTTGCAAATGGCAGGATTTCATTCTTATTCCTTTTTTCTGGCTGAGTAATGTTCCATGTGGTATGTATGCTACATCTTCTTTATCCATTCATCAGGTGATGAGCACTTGGTTGCTTCCATGTCTCTGGGCTATTGTAAATAATGCTGCAATAAACATAGAGGTACACATATTTCTTTAAAGTGGTGTTTTTGTTTTCTTCAGATAAATGCCCAGAAATAGAATTGATAAATCATATGGCATTTCTATTTTTAGCTTTTTGAGGAAACACCATACTATTTTTCACAGGGGCTGTATCAGTTTTCACTCCCACCAACAGTGCACGAGTTTTCTTTTCTTTTTTTTTTTTTTATGAGTTTTCTTTTTCTCCACATTCTTGCCATCAGTTGTTTTTCTTTTTTTTTTTTTTTTTTTTTTTTTAGTTTTTATTTAAATTCTAGTTAGCTAATATATAGTATAATCTTGGTTTCAGGAATAGAATTTAGTGATTTCATCATTTACATATAAAACCAGCACTCATCACCACAAGTGCCCTCCTTAATGCCCATCACCCATCTAGCCCATCCCATGCTCACCTCCCATCCAGCAACCCTCTGTTTGTTCTCCATAGTTAAGAGTATTATTTCTTATCTCTTTGTTTCTAGCCATTCTGACAGTTGGAGGGTGATGTCTCATTGCGGTTTTCATTTGCATTTACTTGATGATGAGTGATGTTGAGGATCTTTTCATTGGTCTGTTGGCCATCTGGATGTCTTCTTTGGAAAAATATCTGTTCAAGTCCTCTGCACATTTTTAATCAGGTCGTTTGAGTTTTTTGATAGTAAAATATGTAAATTTTTTATGTATTTTGGATATTATTTTTTATTGGATGTATGATTTACAAGTATTTTTTCCCATTTAGTACGGAGAAATGCTTTGTTTTGTTGATGGTTTCCTTTGCTGTGCCTCATGAAAAATTTTTAAATTAAACTCATTTCTTCATGGAGGAGCGGGAGGAGGACATTTCAGTTAGCCACAGTCAACCACAATCCAGAAGCAGATGATCATCCTTCTGACATATAGTCTGGTCAACAGCAGCCTAACTAACACTGCATCACATGCCCACATCATTGCCCTCACTTCCTCCCATCACGTAGGCAATTTCTTTGCATCTCACTGCATTATAGTACAAGCTGTTTTGAGAAAGGGACCACATTCATATAACTTTTACTACAGTATATTGCTCTAAGTATTCTATTTTATTATTGTTGCTGTTAACCTCTCACTGTGCCTAATTTATAAATTAAACTTCATCATAGATATGTACAGTTAAACCTCAAACAGTGCCTATTTGAACTGTGCAGGTCCTCTTATACACAGATTTTTTTTTCAATAAATGCAGTACAGTACTGTAAATGTGTTTTCTCTTCTTTGTGATTTTCTTAATAACATTTTTCTCTAGCTTACTTTGTTGTAAGAATATAGTGGATAATACATATAACATACACAGTAGGAGTTAGCAAACTGTTTATGTTATCATTAAGGCTCCCAGTCAACAGCAGGCTTTTCCTAGTTAAGTTTTTGGGAAGCCAAAAGTTACACACAGATTTTTCGACTGTGCAGAGTGTGGTGCCCCTGACTTCCATGGTTTTCAAAGGTCAACTGTATGTGGTTCAATACTCCCTGCAGTTTCAGGAATCCACTGGGGGTCTTGGAAAGGAACCCCTGTGGCTAAGGGGAAAGACTGTGTCTCACTAGGTCTTTCCTTTTCTTTTTCCTTCTCGTGAATCTTTAAGAAATTCAGGAGAGATCTCTGCCTCCCCAGGCATAGTCTAGAAAAGGAGTGGACACTCACTCTAGCCTGGGGCCTTTTCAGATCATCTGCTTGCCTCGTGATTTGGAGGAGATTGCTGGACACAAATCTCCTCCACATCTCTCCTCAGATAGGATTTCAGGGTGGCACAGCCAGTGAACTCCCCTCCCACAAAAGATACAAAGTTCTGAATCAATTGTTCCTTTATTATCTCTTAATGTAGAGTTTCTTTCTTACTGTAAAAGTAATAGATACTCATTAGTTTAAAACTTGGAAGAAAACATTTCAAAGTATGCAAGATAAAAATAAGCATTTGAATAGTTATAAATTCACCATTCGTAAAATTGTTTTATCCTTAAATATTAGCTCTTGAGCTAATAATTAAAAATACACTAAAGCAAACAAAACAAGAAGCAAACAAAATTTCATATTTAAAAATCACAATACAAAGAAAAGGGGGAGTGAAAATGTCTCAAATGAAAAATAGCCATTATTTTAAGTAATTTTAATATTTCTTAATAAGTAAGATTCCAATATGATATTTGGACTAACTTAAGATTCCCTTACCCTGTGTCATTTCTTGACCAGGATATCAGTATTTGGGAGTGATAAATATACTCCTTGAGGAATGAATTTTAAAGCAAATCAGCTATGCCAAATAATTATCATGTGTGAAAACTGGTCTCATTTAATTGTTGACATTTGGTTTGCTAAGCTCCTTTGTAGAAGTTAGGCATGACGTTTGCCCCTCCTTCCTTTCTTTGACTCAGCCTCTTTCCCTTACACAATCAAAAACTGAGATTGTCACTTCACAGAGAGAAGAAAGACAGGAAGTAAAACCACCAGGGAAAAAACAGGTTCTATTTGAAAACTGTGATTACGTGTGGATAGAGGCTGATTTTTCAAACAAGTCATCTTTTACTGCTAGAATAAATTAATAGCTTAATCAAGATAAAATGTTTAAACCATTTATAATAAACAAGCTTGGCTTCCACATATTTTGGAGTCAGATAACTCTTATTTGTTCATTATAAACAACTATTTTTTTTATCCTGGCTTATGTTATGCATAATAATTATGTTAAGGCATTAAAATATTTTAAAATGAAATATTCTGTTTTTTTCCAATCAGTCCAAAATAGTGAGATTTTACTCTATCAGGTATTCCAGAAATTTGCCTTTTCTCCTTTGTAGGTTTTTTTTTTTTTTTTTAAATTTTTTTATTTATTTATGTTAGGCACACAGTGAGAGAGAGAGAGGCAGAGACACAGGCAGAGGGAGAAGCAGGCTCCATGCACCGGGAGCCCGACGTGGGATTCGATCCTGGATCTCCAGGATCACGCCCTGGGCCAAAGGCAGGCACTAAACCACTGCGCCACCCAGGGATCCCGGTTTTATATTTTTTTAACTATACACAATATGTGTCCACTATAGAAAAATAGGAAATATAGCTAAATTTTAGAACATTTAAAAAATTTAGAGGTCTGGATTTCAGCCATTGGTGAGAAATAAAGTGAAGACATCTACCAGAGATATTAAAATGAAATTTATTTCTCAGGACTTAGTTAAGTACTTAGAACACACAGATTTATCACACACCTTTATTTTATTTTAAAATGATTTCATATCATGGTGCCTAGGTGGCACAGTTAAGTTTCGAACGCTTGGTTTTGACTCAGGTTGTGATCTCAGGTTCTTGAGATCGAGCCCTGCATCTTGCTCCACACTGAGCATGGAATTTGCTTAAGACTCCTCTTCACTCTCTATTCCCCCCTGCTCTCTCTCTCTCTCTAATATAAATAAATCTTTTTAAAAATGTAAAATGATTTCATGTTGACTGTGACCATCAAAGTTGCTACTAGTTTTTCCTCTATTATTAACCAAATAGAGAAGATGTTGACTAATTCAACCCATAGGCTGAACTATATCCAATTAGTCAGAAACAAGTGATTTTTAATTCCATTTATAAAATATCCAAGGGAAAACATCCTACCTTGCCCAAATAATCTGTTACTAAATTTCCTTCCTGCTCTGAATAGCTCTACTATAAAGAAGCTTTTCATTACAATTCATTTGAATCTCTTAAGCCATAACTTCACCTCATTTCTTCTCATGGAATCAGTTGTATTTGAATCTATTACCTGTGATTTTCACTTCCATCAGGGCATTTGTCTCAGTTTCTAGACTGTTTTTGGCTTTTCCTTACCTATAATCCACTTGTGTTATTTGTTTGACAGAAACAATTGTTGAGTTATGTGCATGTAACACATAACCACAAATTCTACTTCCAAGCCCAATTTCTAAAATTTTTTTGGTAAAAATTTGTAAGACTTTATAAAAATTACACAAGAAATGCACAAATACATTCTTACCATAAAAGATTTAAAGATATCAAAGTATATAGAATGAAACACTAACACCTTTCCTCATGTCTCTCCACACTAATTTCATAAGCCGTTACCATCTACACTATCCATTCAGTTCCTATACATTGTCAACCTATTCTAATAAGTCTTCTAAGACTTTTATGTCTTCCCATAGAGGCTCAATACTCACATTGAGTAGCTGCTATTTGACCCAGCCATCCGGAGTCATACCAATGGTTCATTGTCTTCAGTGTCCAGTCTCTGCTAATGAGCCAGGACTCACTCAGGTAGAAGAGCTCCACAGATATCCTCAGCAAAACCCCACTCTAGCCTCCCACCTCTCCAAAAGCACTATTTCACTTTACTTATCCTCCACATACCTATGGCATTTAAATAGTATTCCTCAGGCACCTGGGGGGCTCAGTGGTTGAGCATCTGCCTTTGTCTCAGGGTGTGATCCCAGAGTCCTGGGATCGAGTCCCGCATCAGGCTCACCACAGGGAGCCTGCTTCTACTTCTGCCTATGTCTCTGCTTCTTTCTCTGTGTCTGTCATGAATAAATAACAAAATCTAAATAAATAAATGGTATTTCTCACTATTAATGAACTTAGTAACTAGTTGAGTGATGTTGGGAACATCACCTAACCTCGGGGGCCTCATTTTATCGTGTATAAATAAATCTAGTAGTCAGATTATGCCATTTCTAAATTTCCTCCCTGCCTCTAAAATTCTTTAATATCAGGCTTAAAATAAGGTAATGATATTAGTAAGAATAATTTATAAAAACATAGCAAGTATTTTTTTCTAAGGAATTCTTCACCTTGTTTTCCTACTGAAAATATTGATTGACAGACCTTGACATCAATGATCTAGAAATGGTTCCCATACCGCAGCCCAAATGAACCAAGGAGTCTGCACTGAACTGTAAAGTCATTGAGAGGGCAATAATTAAGGAGACACACTGGATCCCAGTTTGAGGAAAGGAATAAAAGTTCAAGGTCAAGAAAAATTTGTCAAAAGTCAAGTTCCACAGATGAGGTAAAGCCACGAAGGTGAATAAAAATCACATTTCCAAAATGACCAGAAATAGAGTGGGTATCAGAGTAAGAAAAGATATAGTGGCATGGTGGACAATGTAAGGTTTTTCATACTCTGTATTGGTTATCTACTACTACATAACAAATTACCCTAAAAGTAGCTACTTGAAACAACATACATTTATTTTCTCATATGCTTTCTGAGGGTCAGGGAGCTAGAAATGACTTAGCTGGATGGCCTGGCTCAGGGTCTCTCATAAGGCTGTGATCAAGTGTTGGCTAGGGCCATAGTCTCGGAATTTTTGACTAGGGCCAGAGGATCCACTTCCAAGCTCACTCACATGACATTGGCAGGAGGCTTCCTCTCCACATGGGCTTCTCCATAGGGTTTCTTGCAATATGATTTCCCCAAGCCAAGTGATCTGAGAGTGAGAGGGTAAATATATAATTGACAATATTGAACTAAATAGAACCAAAACCAGACATGGAGCAGACCAAGGTTTAATTCAAAACTCATCTCATCTGTTTTGTTCTTTTGTTTTGTTTCTTAAATTCTACACAAAACAAAGAAAAAAAAGACTCTTAAATACAGAGAACCAACTGGTGGTTTCCAGAGGGTAAGTGGTGAGGGGAATGGGTGAAATAGGTGAAGGGGATTAAAAGTACACTTATTCTGATGAGCACTGAGTAGTGTTTAGAATTGTTGAATCACCTATATTGTATACCTAAAACTAATATGACACTGTATATTCATTATACTTTAAGAAAAAAACCTCACATCATCTTTTAAAAATGAAAATACAGAGGTTAGTTTACTGCTTTGTAAACATTTCATTTGATCACATTTACTTGTTGAAAATCTTTCCTCCATCTTTTTAATAAAATAATTAAAAATCATTTAGTATATAATTCAGAGGATGTAAGCAAGTTAAGCCAAATTTATTTCACTAGGAAAAAAAAAAGAGTAAAAGTAATTTGAAATAAGAACTTATCTTTAAAGAACTGAACTTTTGGAACTAATGTGACTTCCAAACAATAGACACTTCAAATTCATGAGCCAGCCTTAGTAAAACTATAACAGAATGGCAGGACCATACACCAAACATCTCCAAGTGTGTGATGATAGCTTGGGAGAACGTTAGTGCTGATACCTGAACTCTTGCTCTTTTGAATTTTATTTTCTCTTTTATAAATATGAGAAATACAATAGAAAAAATTATTATACATATTATTTGAGTTTTCCAATTGGAAAAAGAAATTGGGCTGTTTCCTTTGATGATTACTTATATTTCATTTCAAAAGCGTGCTGAATACGTGTCTCTTTGATACAATAATAGACAATAAGCCATCTGCTGGTTAGTATCTTCCTACCGCTGATGGTGTCAGAACACAGAGACCTCTCCACCATTCCTAGGGTAACTCAGCTGAGAAGAAAGTCCATCCCCAAACTAGCTAAATCACCATAGAACTGTGCCACCCCATTTCTCAGTCTCATGCATTCATTCTCCTCCATCAATCCATCCATTCAAACATCTACTGTTGAGTTTCTGTTATTTCCCAGTCCTGGACTCCACATAAGAGACCCTCTCTCCGGTGCAAATTTGACCTAATCTCAACAAGGTTACAGAGCCCTCATCTCTAACAGGCTTTCCTCAGTTGTGCAGTCAGAGAAATTCAATTCATCAGCTTGCCTTGACACCACCTATAATAAAGAACAGTGCCTTGGAGCACCTGAGTGGCCCAGTCAAGCGTCTGCCTTTGGCTCAGGTCATGATCTCAGGGTCTTGGGATCAAGCCCCACATAAGCTCCATGCTCAGTGGGGAGTCTACTTCTCCCTCTCCCTCTGCCCATCCCCCACTCCTGCTCTCTCTCTCTCTCTCAAATAAATAAATAAAATCTTTTTAAAAACCCCAAATCAAACAAAAACCAGTGCATTTTTTCATTGACTTAATCTTTGTAATTTTTTAAAAAGATTTTATTTATTTATTCATGCAAGAGGCAGAGACACAGGCAGAGGGAGAAGTAGGCTCCATGCAGGGAGCCTGATGTGGGACTCGATCCAGGGTCTCCAACATCACATCCTGGGTCAAAGGCAGGTGCTAAACTGCTGAGCCACCCAGGGATCCCCAATCTTTGTTATTTTTAAATGCAAGTAGCAGCCAATGCTCAGAAAAGCCCAAAAGCACATTCTTACACTGATTAATAAACAAACCTAATATTTATTTTACATATATGCCTGCTAAGTAATAAATCTGTATCATTAAATAGGAAAAAAACCCACAGAAACAGTATTTTTTTAAAAGACTTTATTTTTAAGTAATCCCTACACCCAGCATGGAGCTTTAACTTACAACCCCAAGATCTAGAGTCACATGTTCTTGTTGACTGACCCAGCTGGGTGCCCCCAGAAACAGTACTTTTATTTTATATTATTTTGCTTTTCATTTTAAAAAATATTGTATTTATTCTGTTATTCTAGAGAGAAAGGGAGGAAAGAAAAGAGTGTGAGGAGAGGGAGGGGCAAAGGGAGAGGGACAAGCCAACTCAGTGCTGAGCATGGAGCCCAAGGCAGGGCTTGATCTCATGACCCTGAGATCAGGACCTGAGCTGAAATCAAGAGTTGGATGCCCAACCAACTGAGCCACCCAGGTAACCCAGAAATAGTACTTTTAACAGTTGTCTTTGACCCTAAACAGGGTGTCACTTAATAAAAAAAAAATACTTCTCTGTTGTTAGATTCTTAGTTCAGAGAATCTTCTGAACATTCTTAGTTCAGAGAATTAGTGCTTATAAGCAGACAAAAGGACTGTCTGGATATGCTGCCTGGTGCTGTTCTCCCTTCTCACATCCAGAAACCCAGCGTGACATGTCAAAGACATGAGAAAAAGGAAGACATGAGCTAGATAGGATTCTGCTCATAGATTGTACAAGCATTGTCAGTTATCAGAAGAAGCTGTTTTATTTGGATGGGCTATTGGATTGCCCTAGGGAAATCTTCTGATTCTTTATTGATTTAATTTGGTCAGGGCATACACTGCTCTATGAACCACTGACTTCATTCTTATGAGGTAGGGCAATTAGTTAGAAAGAAAAGAAATGTACTATTTGAAAGAAAGACCATGAGAAGGGACACTCCTGTGCTTGAACTACTAACAATCCATTAGAAATCTCATAAAAAACAAAAAAGAGATCTCATAAAAGTTGGCGTTTTTTATATCTGAGCTGGGATGAAGTGTGGGAAGACAGGCACCTCTGTGTCATTGCTGCATACAAGGCCCTCCATTTTCTCACTCAAGCCTGTGAGGCCATTAACCCAATGTCCTCCAGCTCATTCCTCTTTCCGCCACATCCTGACCTCTGGAAAATTAGTTCAGTTAATACTTTAGGACATTTATCAAAATGATAGTTCTGAACTGATTTAGATGAGAAAGAATGCATATAATTTTAAAAGGTTTCTTTATCATGCATGATATATTTATCCATAGTCATAACTGAATGAGAAGAAGAAAGAGCATTCATCATCACGTGAGGAAAGAAATATTTTCTCCATTAGCAAAAAAGATATACATTCGGTTAGGTAAGCACCTAACTGCATATCAAAGAGACTAACACATCTTATTTCTTATCTTTCAGGAACTGCCCATTCTGAGTGGAAATCATGTAAATGAAACAGGAACTATGGCATAAAAGCAATAAACCAATTCATGAATATGCAGTGCCTTATTTACATCAAATTCAAGTCAAAAATGATTTAAGGCTAGGGATTAGGAATAACAGTCTATCTGGGGGTGAAACTAGTGAGGCTAGGGGTACAATTTCAATTCTACTCAAGAGGGAGAAGTTTTCAACTCTTTCTAATCAATACAGAATTTTCCTTAACTGTGTCCTAAAATAGCAAACTGTGATTTGAAATGATGACCTGAGAAAAGGGTCATTGTTTCTTCTTAGAACAAGGAAAAGTGTGCTCTTTTGCCCACAGAGGGCCTACACTTGCCCCTGGGGAACTCACCTGGCCTGTGCTCATAGACCAGAGGCTGAAGGCCTCAGGGCCTAATGTCTTAGGCTGGATTTGGGCACACTCGAGGTGAGCCCCAGAAGAAAAGTGAAGGAAGTAAAGTGGGAAAGACAGGAGGAGTTCAAACCACTACAGTGTGTACTATTGACTCAGCACTTGCTTAGGCTTATTGTAAGCAAGTCCCTGAAGCCCCATGCAGAGAGTAGCTCTAAATTGTCCTACAAAAGATGGGAGACTGGTTTATTCATTTATGACAAAGATTCCAAGACTACACAATGGGGAAAGGACATCCTCTTCAATAAGTGGTGCTTGGAAAACTGAGTAGCCACATGCAAAAGTAAATAAATAAATAAATAAATAAATAAATAAATAATAAATAAATCTGGATCATCTCACTACCAAATACAAAAATAAACCCAAAATGAATTACACACTTGAACATAAGACCTGAAACCATAAAACTTCCAGAAGAAAACAGAGGGTAAGTTCCTTGACATTGATCTTGGGGATAATTTTATGAATTTGACACCAAAAGCCAAAATAACAAAAGAAAAAAAAAAAAAAAAAACTACGTCAAACTAAAGAGCTTCTACACAGCAAAGGAAATTATCAAGTAAATGAAAGGCAACCTACAGAATGAGAGAAAATACTTGCAAATCTTGGATCTGATAAGAGGTTACTATTCAAAATACATGAAGAACTCCTACAACTCGATAGCCAAAAAAGGAAATTTGAGGAAGTGAATAGACATTTTCCAAAGAAGACATACAGACGGCAAACAAACACAAGATGTTTAACATCATTTTTTTTTTTTTTTTTTTAGAGGATTGGCACCTCTAATGTAGTTAATGGGCCGATCATCACTTTCACCTCAACAGTCACTGTGACTTAGAGCTCTTTTATGGTGATAAACATCAGGCTTTTTTTTTTTTTCCTTTTCCTTTTTAAAAATTTTTATTTATTTATGATAGTCACAGAGAGAGAGAGAGAGAGAGAGAGAGAGGCAGAGACACAGGCAGAGGGAGAAGCAGGCTCCATGCACCGGGAGCCTGACGTGGGATTCGATCCTGGGTCTCCAGGATCGCGCCCTGGGCCACAGGCAGGCACTAAACCGCTGCACCACCCAGGGATCCCCAAGATGTTTAACATCATTAAGCATCAGGGAGATGCAAATCAAAATCGTAAGATCACCTCAAACCTGTCAGAAGGACTATATCACACACAAAACACAAGAAATAACAAGAGTTGGTAAGGATGTGGAGAAAAGGGAGCCCTGATGCCCTGTTGGTAGGAGCATAAATTTTTGCAGCCACTATGGAAAATAGTATGAAGGTTCCTCAAAAAACTTAAAAATAAAACTATCAGGAGTTCACTTCTGGGTATATACCCGAAGGAAATGAAAACAGAACCTCAAAGAGGTATCTGCACTCCCATTTTTATTGCAGCATTATTTATGACAGTCAAGACATGGAAATAACCTAAGTATCTATCAGAAGATGAATGGATAATGAAGATGTCACACACACACACACACACACACACACACACACACAGACGAATATTATGCAGCCATAGAAAAGTAGGAAACTCTGCCACTTGCAACAACATGGAGCATTATGCTAATGGTATGTTAGACAGAGAAAGACAAACTGCATGACCTCACAAATATATGGAGCCTTAAAAAAACAAAGTCATAGAAACAGATTGGTAGTTGTCAGAAATGAGTGGGGTTGGGGGGGATGTGAAAGAAATGGATGAAAATGGTCGAAAGATACAAACTTCCAGTTATAAATAAATAAGTCCTAGGGATGTAACGTACAGCCTGCTGACTATAGTTAACAATACTGTGTTGTGTATTTGAAAGTTGTTAAGAAAGTAGATATTAAAAATTCCTATCACAAGAAAAAAATGTGTATGCCTGGGATGCATGTTAACCTTATCATGGTAACCATTACACTATATGTATAGATCGCAAATCATGATGTTATAAATCTAAAACTAATATAATGTTAAATGTCAATTATATCTCAGTAAAAGTTGGAGAAAAGAAAAGATAGGAGGCTGGGCATTATCAGTTTGGTCCCATCTTCTGTTTCTCCAGGGTTCTTCCTGAAGGCACTAAATCCCTTAAGCCTTGCAGCTACAGTGTCTCCACCTGAATGAGCTAGTGCAGCTTCAGTGGAAGTTCTAAGGTAAGAATCAGAGACAAAAAAAGTTGCTTGAGACAGGACACTGCAGCATACATGGGAACTGTCCACTGCTCCTGCAGCCAAAACCGGAGGCAGGAGGTAGGATGTGCTATGGACACCATGCATGTCTGCTGGCTAATCTCCTGCAGCTGTCAGACCTACTCATGTCCAGACTGATCCACTCAGTTGGACTCACCCATCCCGGAGCAGTTACATGATGCCCCAGTGAATTCTCTGAATTCCAGATATGTGTCTCCCTGTCACATTATAGCAGCAACAGTGGCTCTTCGTGATCATCAGAACTGATTTCTCCTGCCAGTATAGGAATTCCTTCCTTGCCTGACAGTCTCCAGTTTTGACACCAAATTGCCCAGGCTGTAGACTCACTATAGTTTAGCTTCCATGGAACCCGTACTGTTCCCAAGTCAGAGCCATCTTCTGCAACCAGAATTTTCAATCCATTAGAACTTAGAGTCACAGGATGGATGGGTGCTGAAAGTGATGGTGAGAAGGTCAATCCTACTTTTGTTTCTTAGTTCCTGGACCCATGAAGTCTAGCTATCAGAGAAGCAGTGCTCCGTACCAGTGAGTAGTCCATTGCAGGTGCCCCATCCTGAAGGACATCCCCAGGTTCATGCCTCTTTGAGACCTTGAAGAAGCCATTCCAATGTTCTTACTCTTTCTAGGTAATGAGATATGTGGGAGAACCACTGTGATCCTGGTCATGTGCCCATTGTCATACTTACTTTGCCATAAAATGGACCCTTTCATGCAAGGCAATGTTATCTGGGATCCCATGCCTATAAATGAAGCACCCTATATGTACCCAGACCACTGTGCTTACAGATGTGCTTCAGGCATGGAATACAACCCCAAATCTAGGACAGTCATCAGGTTCAATAAGGACAGATCTCTTCTCCTTCCAGAGTTGACTGCGTCCAGTGTAATTTACCTCCCATCAAGTGGTTGGCAGTTCAAACACATCAAAAATAGAGCCCCTGATATTCTCCCTCAAACCTGCTTTCCCTCCAGCTTCCCCGTCATGATTTATAGCAACTCTATCCTTCTAAAGCTAAAAAATAAAGCTAACGACTTTGGGAGAAGCCCGGACTCCTCTCTTTTCCTCATGTTCTATAGCTGATGAACCAGCAAATCGTGTTGGGTCTGCCTTCAAAATATATCCAGAATATGTTTCTTCCCCATTGCTACCCCAAATTTACCTCTGTCAACTTTTTTTAAAAGCTTTTATTTATTTATTCATGAAAGACACAGAGATAGAGATAGAGATAGAGATAGAGAGAGAGAGAGAGAGAGAGAGAAAGGCAGAGACACAGGCAGAGGGAGAAGCAGGCTCCATGCTGGGAGCCTGATGTCGGACTTGATCCCGGGTCTCTAGGATCACACCCTGGGCTGAAGGCAGTGCTAAACCACTGAGCCACCTGGGCTGCCCACCTCTGTCAACTTTTATCTGGATTACTGGATTAGCTTTTGACTGGTCTCCCTAACTCTGTCTCTGGCCTCATGAAGTCTATCTTCAATCCATCATCTGGACCAATCCTGTTAAAACACAAATCACATCTTGTCATTCCTCAGTTCAAAACTTCCTGATGACTACCAGTGCCAATCAGAGAAAAAGTCAAAGTCCTTATAGGGCCCTTATCTCTTTTTTTTTTTTTTTTAATTTTTATTTATTTATGATAGTCACAGAGAGAGAAAGAGAGAGAGGCAGAGACATAGGCAGAGGGAGAAGCAGGCTCCATGCACCGGGAGCCCGATGTGGGATTCGATCCCGGGTCTCCAGGATCGCGCCCTGGGCCAAAGGCAGGCGCCAAACCGCTGCGCCACCCAGGGATCCCAGGGCCCTTATCTCTTAATGTGATCTGAGGTCCCATGATCCTCTCTCCTAGTGTCCATGCCTTTGTGTGATCCCTTCCTTTTGAGTGTTGGTGGGAGCTGTGACTGGCTTCCAACCAAAGCATATAACAAGGATGTCAGATGACACTCTTGCAATTACATTTATGTAACTTCATGTTATACTCCCTCTGCTTGCAGACTTTCTCACTCTCCCGCTGACCTTGAATAATAAGCAAGCTGCCATATTGTGAACTTCCTATGGAGTAGGCCATCTGGTAGGCTTAAAGCTGAGGGTGGGCTCCACTGAGGCCCAAGAAGAAACCCTTACAGCTCTCATTCTTACAGTAGCAAGGGAATGAATTCCAACAACCTGAGTGAACTTGAATGTGGATCCCTCCCTAGCTGAACCTCCAGATGAGAACACCGCCCATCTGATACCTTCACTGCAGCCTGGTGAGACTTGGAAAGAACCTAGCAGACCTAGCAGAGAACCCAGTTAGGCTGAGCATGGACTCCTGACACAAGGAAACTGTGAGCTAATGAAAGGGTATTGTTTCAAGCCTCAAAGTTTGTGGCAATTTGTTATTAGCAGCAATACATGACAAATGTAGTCCTGTTTCTTTTCTGAACACATCTCCTCCTACTGTCCTCATCATCTGCTCTGCTTGAGCTACACAGGCCTCTTCATTGTGTCTCAGATGAGCCAGGCACATTCCCATCACAAGGCCTTTGCATTTGCTATGTTCCTCAGCTTGAGATGTTCTTTCCTAGGATACACACATGGCTTTGTGCCCTCATTCAGTTCTTGTTTTCACATAAAAGGAATCTTCTTAGTAGGCCTTCCCTAGCCAGCTTATCTAAAATTTCATCACTCTCCCTCATTTTATAACTTCCTTCCCTGCTTTTTTTTTCTCCTTGGATTTCACCATCTTATAACTTACTATATACTTTAATCATCTACCCTACTTATTGTCTTTTCTCTCTCACTAGAGTGATGGCTCCATGAGGACTGGGAGTTTTGTGGCTTTGCTATATTTATTCCACAGTGAATCCAGTCTGTGTGATTGTGATTCCTTCCTGCCACACTGAATCACTCTGCAGCAGGCACAGAATGAGAATATATTTGGGTTTAGCCAGAGTTGGAGTATGATGAGGAGACAGAGCAAGCAGCAGGAGGGCTGTGTGTGTTCTGGGGAAAGGCTACACCGTGAGATCAAGTCTAGGAGAGAAGTGGGGACATTCAGGAAGTGGTGGGTGATTTGAGGTCTCATTAAAATCTGAGAGCTCCTGGGCTGGGCTTACTAGATATTCAGGAGACTGGGAAGTTATATCTGGAGAGATGTTTGAAATTGAGAAGCTGGGAATGTGCTTGGTAATAACAAGGTCTGGGGTGTGGCTTTGTGAGTGGGTGCCTGAAATGAGGTGGAATAAGAGATTAGTGGCTGCAAATGATTTAGGAACTGAGAGATTAGTGTGTTAGATGGACAATTTATTAAATTACGAAGTCTCCAAGAATGGTGGTAAGGTTGTCAGCAAAGTGACTCAAGTGTTCAAGTCATTAAGGAGTAAAGGAACACAGCAGAGAGATCAGCAATTCACAGCTGTGATCTTGGATGTTTGTAAGAGGGAAAAATCACCTTTGCCTAAAAGCTGAGGAAAACAGGAGTCTTGTAGCGGTGGCCAGGTTTTTGTTAGATCAGAGACTGGAGAGCTACTACCCTTGGGCCACATCTAGCCTGTCCCTGATTTTGTAAAGAAAGTTTTATTGGAACACTTTGTTTATGTATCTTTGATGGCTGCTTTTGCACCAGAATGGCTAAGTTTAGTAGTTGCAACAAAGGCTATGTGGCCTGCAAAGCCTAAAATAGGTATTACCTGGTCTGACAGAGGAAATATTTGAGGACCTGGGTTAGAGCAAGAAGAATGTTCAGGCAAGAGGTTGAAGAATCACTGGGACTTTGTTGGATGGACTCTGAATTTCAAAGGGACCTTTAGGAATGATCTGGGAGGAGGAAGAAGGGTGGAAGGTGAGGGCACATTAGGGCAATGTGGCCACGGATGGCCATCTTGAGGCTTGGGCTTCTGATGGTGATGGAGGCAGCCAGGATGGTGAGAGGCGTGATGAGTCAGAACCTTAGGACACCCCAGACTGGGGGAGCTCCCCATGCATAGAGATGCTGCCCCAGCTACGGGAGCCAACAGCAACTGAAGACCTTGGAAGGTTGATTTGCCCTCGGCTGATGCAGAGGAACATGCAGTAGTGCATGTCTTTGGGGTCTGGGCTTGCAGGCATCTGGTCTGGGGTCAGCTCCCAGAGGACAGGCACTGCCTAATTCCTGAATGTGTTCCTGGAGTACAGAGGAAGGGGGTAAGGGGAGAGAGGGAGCAAGGCAGGCACTCAAACCAACAAGCCATGTAAATAAAAGTTAAAATGACAACTCTGGGTTACATATATTAGTTCTAGGTGCTCATAAGCTAGATAAAATATTAGCAAGCTTTTCGTATTAAAAAGTCTCTTTATGACCTTAGACAATCAAAGTAAGAAATCTTATAATCATCAGGCCTGTTCTGAGACCTAAAAATCCATGGCTCAATGACAGTGAGACAGATACTCTGTGTGTCTTATTCTCCTTTAATGCATTATCCTTCTAATCAACTACCTGTAGTCCTAAACAGTGATTGGGGCGCTCCTTTAAAATTTACCCACACTCTTAACTGTGTCAGAATGCTTGTAGGATAAATGAGTAACACATGGCCGCTGGCTAGCCCTGGTATTCCTGCTCTCCTGCTGTTAACTACAACTTTACCTGTCTCAGCCACAGGCAACCTTTCCCACCTTCCATCAGAATAATGAAGGGGAAGGCAGCGCTGCTCCTGTCTCAGCCCCACTGTGCTAAGATCCACACTCTACTGCTTCCCATGAGGGTACACAGTTTTGTTACACCCCCAGAGAAACTTAACCCAAATTCCCAGTAGGAAACCGCCAATTCTAGAACACTCCACCAGTTAATGACTGCAGTTTAATACATTTCCTTTTCATAAGAGTAGAACAGCCCCCTCCCTTCCCTTGTAGTCTGGAAGCTGCCTGCTGGATTCACATACTGTTAAATATTTCTTAACTCTGCTGCCTTTAGCAAAGGTCTCTCCCCTATAAACTTGATCAGAGTAAATGGCCGAGACTCCAACAGGAAAAATAAAAACAAGATTCTGAAAAGATTTGATACCAATTTGCAGCAGAGTTAATCTGGTTTGGTCATAGATATTGGGGGATGGTTTGTTTGTTTTGTTTTGTTTTTAATTTGAAAAAGAGAGAGAGAGCAAGAGAGCACAAGCAAGGGGAGAGGAGAGGGAGCCTGATGTGGGGTTTGATCCCAGGACCCTGGGATCACCACCTGAGCCGAAGGCAGATGCCTAACCAACAGAGCCACCCAGGCTCCCCTATCATAAATATTCTGCAGGGGGAGGAAAAAAACTAATTCAAAGGTGGGGAGTGAAGTAACTCTGATAGCCAAAAGTTCTGAGAATCTAAAATGACATCGAAAAATCATATTTGTAAATGTACCCAGAGGCTATTGAATGATGGGCACCCATAGGAGCAGGGCCCCAGGCATTTGCCTGTGCCTCGGGCTGCTTGTGTTGATTGGCCAAAAATAGCAACAGCAAGTTTTCACCTAGGCTTCTACCATCATTCCCCCCAGCTACAAATGTAACTCCCAACCTAAGGATCAAAGTGATTCCCTTCGAGAATGTCTTCCATCCCATTTGTGGGCAAGTCTGCATTTTGCAGCAGTGCAGTCTGTTCTCTTAGGAGCCAATGAATTTCTGTTAGCATCCTTATAGCTGCTGAGTCTTGGGTTTTCATATTTACCTTTCTTTACTTCCTCTTGTCTCTGTGCTTTATCTTTCCTGCCCATTTCTACCTGTTCCTCTGGGCTTTGGAAAGCCAAGGGAGGAGCAATTAATTCTGATATGAAAGCTCTTGGGCAGACTTGACAGTATGTATAATATTTGAGGGAAAGACTGAGGGAAAGACTTTGTAGCTAAAGCAAAGCACATGTCCAACCTTGGGTCCAACTGTGAACCTTTATCCTAGAGGCAGTGGTCAGCCATAAAAGATTCAATGCCAGTGACATAACTAGGTTGATGCTATAGAAATATCTTTGTATTACAGAAGTCTTCAATAGTTTATCTATGGTTGCATAACAACTCATTCCAAAATTTAGACCTCACATAACAAAGTTTAGGGGTTTCTGTGGGTGAGGAATCCAGCATGGATAGCTGAATGCCTCTCTTCAAAGTCTCTCTCAAGGCTGCAATTAAGGTGTCAGCTAGGATGGCAGTCTTCTCAAGACTCAACTAGGGAAGGATCCAGTTCCAAGGTAACTCAAATGGTTGTTGGCAGGACTCCTTTCTTCCCCGGCTATTGCTACCTCAGTCCCTTGACACTTCTCTCTGGGCTTTTTTGTGGGATGCCCATTTTCTGTAGGCTTCTCCACAGAGCAGCTTTTTTGTGGGATGCCCATTTTCTGTAGGCTTCTCCATATGCCAACTGGTTCCATCAGCATGAGCAAATGAGGGTGCAAGTAAGAGTGAAATTGGAGTCTTTTTGTAACCTAATCTCACAAAGGACATCTTATTATTTTTTGTGTGTTCTGTTCATTAGTAGGAAGTCACTTGGTCCAGCCCCTCTTCAAAGGGAAGATATTACAAAGGACATGAATACCAAGAGGTAGAAATCACTGGAACTCATCAAAAAATAGGAGGGGAATCAGGAGGCAACATTATCTATAATCCAAGAAGAAGAGGATTTCAAAAAATGAGAAGTCATATATGGCACAGCAGTATCAATACCCTCCAAAGTTTGCCAGAAACCCACCTATAGTTGAACAAGTTGGGTGTATTATTTCCTGCAGGAGGGAAGGCACACACCATAAGAACCATGAAGTCTCTCGGTAAAATGGTGTTGGAAGCTACTATGAGATCGGGGCTTTGGATGAGTGATTGGGGTGGGGGGAGTCTAAGGAAGCTTCTAAGGAAGCAGGGGCTCACTGGTAACTGGGTATTGCAGCGACAGTTCTGTGATTGGGTATCTCAGTAAATCTTATTGAAAGGGAAGGAAAACCAGAAAGAAAATAAAGCTGTAATTGGTTAACAATAAGCAGTCACTTGTTTTGGCTGAGAAGAGAGGGTGTTTCATATTTTATGATGGCACAGTGATCTTGCTATTGTCTGTTATCAAACAAAATTATGAAGTGGCCTTGTTTTGGCTCATTTTACCATGGTCTAAGGGTAGCCTTCTCTGAGGTTACTGGTCTGTGAGGATGTTTATGTTTAATAGAATAACATAACCTAGCCCTGAGGGACCAATCAGCTTCAGAATGTCAAGGGAAGACAAGAGTGGTTAAGAACATGACTCTGGAACCAGACTACCTGAATTCAAGTCTGACTTCACTGCTCACTAGCTCTGTGTCCTGGGCCCATTGGTAAACCTCCCTGTACCTTACTTTTCCCACTTTAGAGTAGAAACTATAATAGTATCTATCTCATTGGCTTGTTATGAGGACTCATGAGTTAATATACGTGTGTGTAGAATCAAACTAGCATGTGAGAACTATGTGCATGTTGATTATCATTATCATCTGTGACCCCTGAAGGAGCAATCTTGTTAGAGTGGTAGAAGGCAGAAGCCAGACTGCAATGACCAAAGATAAATAGGAGTTGATGAAGTAAGGTCTGTATGTGCTAAACGGCCTCTCAAGAGGGATCATGACAGGAAGATCTGGAAATCCTGCAGAGAGAGGAAGGGAACTGGTTTATTCAAGGTCAGTATAGAGCAGTGCCTCTCAAAGATAGTTAGAAATGCAAAATCTCACACCCTCCAGGTGACTCTTTTTTTCCAATTGCTGAAGTATAATTGACATACATCAAATTGCACCTATTTAAAACATACAATTTGGTAAGTTTTGACATAAGCACGCACTATGAAACCATCATCACAGTCAAGAATGAATATTTTCATTACCCCTTGGTAATCCCTCCCTCCTGCCCCCCCCCCCCCCCACAGTCCCCAGGTGGTTCTGATGCTGACATGTGAGATCCGCAGGGGTTGTGAAACAAATTCTGTCATTAAAAGGACCTAGAGGGGGAAGCCTGGGTGGCTCTGTGGTTGAGTGTCTGCCTTTGGCTCAGGATGTGATCCCAGGGTCCTGGGATCGAGTCCCACATTGGGCTCCCTGCATGGAACCTGCTTCTCCCTGCCTCTCTGTGTCTCTCCTAAATAAATAAAATATTAAAAACAGAAGATCTAGAGTCATGGCTCAAAAAGCAGTAAGAAAGATGAAATCCTAACAACTAATAAAGGGAGGAAATGGGAGCTAAGTGACAAGATCAGTGTCTGGGAAAGGCTGAGGAGGCCTGCCAGCCCCAAGGCTGGCCCTTGCTGAGCTCTTTCACTTAGGGCCACTGGTAGAGGGAGCAGTGAGGACATACAAGGGCTGCTCTGCGGCCCAGGGCCTCGCTGAGGGGGCGAATCCCCAAGGCCCAGGCTGTGCGCCCCGACTCGCACCCGGCCCCGAGCGTCCTCCCTGAGCGCGTGCCGGCGAGCCAGTGGACCAACCAACCAGTTCGCCTACTTGTCCACCAGGCTTTTTCAACCCGGGCACCTTTGACGGTTGCGGGGGGTGATTCCCCGCGGGGGGCTGTCCTCCACGCTGTTGGAGGCTGAGCAGCATCTCTGGCCTCCGCCGCTAGATGCCCGGAGCACCGCCTTCCCAGCGGGAGGACCGCAAAGCCTTCCCGTGGCTTCCCGCGGCTGGAGGGGGAAGGAGACCATCACCCTGGTGGAGACTCTTGAATATTGACTTCCCGGGAATTCCATAAAATTTGTATCATAAAAAGTATCGTGACAAGGATCTAATTCAGGTCAAGAAAAGAAGAAAAATGTTTAACCCTGGGAACACTTCCTAAATCCCAGGAAACCCCCTTACAGTGTTTTTTTCCTTTTTTTTTTTTTTTTTTTTAGATTTTATTTATTTATTCAAGAGACACACAGAGAGAGACAGAGACACAGGCAGAGGGAGAAGCAGGTTCCCTGCGGGGAGCCTGATGAGGGACTGGATCAGGACCTGAGCCAAACGCAGATGCTCAACCTCTGAGCCACCCAGGCATCTCCCCATAGTTTTCTAAGCGGCTTTCTTTCTTTCCCCTCCCAACTTGGTCCTTCCCTAGTACCTGGTGCTGTATCCCCACATTCCGACCATCAATTCCTGCTAACAGCAAAGGAAAACAGAACCAGAGTCGTGAAGCTTTAGGAATGGGAAGGCCTCAAGAAGTTGGTATTTTGAAATAGGGTGCCCATTAGGTTCCTCAAACTGAGCTCCGCAGGTACCGCTCACTTTATCTCCTCCTAATGCCTGCCGTGTATGATCTATAACCATCTGTTCTCAGGAACTGAAGACGGTAAATCACTTCTGCACATTTGTTATGAGATAAAATGTTTCCCATCTTGACTTCATGTGGACAAGTTCTGAAAGTGACAAAGTCAGGAAACACTGATTCATGCTCCGTCTCTCTGAGCTAATCTAGATCTTTACAATCCTAAGTGTTTCTCCCTCCTTCTCCTAGATCCAGTCTTGGTTTAAATAGAGTCATTTTCTTCCTTATTATAATATGATATATGGTGTTCATTTCGCAAGACTAATTCAATGAACTATTTGCTCAATGGCCTATTCAAATGGAGGAACGGCCTGTTACCCTAAGCCTTCGTCTGATTGCTCCGAGTCCGAGCATCCCTCCTACCAGCACCACCCGCTGCTCCCACTGCTTGGCCCTCCCCAGCTGCAGGCAGGTTGCTGTCTTTCTCCTTTGCAGCCCTTCTTCCCACTTCTTCCTTTTCTTCTTTATTCTCAATCTACTTCACGCTGACATTCTCCTTTGATCCTTTTATGCTTTATAGACCCTTTGTCTCTGTTCTTATACTCAACTTCTGTCTGTGTTATGTGCTTCAATTTCAAATCACCGGGAACATAAGCTACATATCACTGTTTTCCTCCTTTAGTCACAAAAGCAAAGAAAAAATAAAAAGGAACTCATCTTTCTGCCTGAGTGAAGCCTTATTCATGCAGTTAGTCTGCAGGTCTGTTGCTCAACACCAGCTGGAGTGAACACTGGACACGATCGTCTTAATGAGGGAACTTCTGATGCAAATGAAAAGCATATGCTTGCGGGGAAAATAGCCTGGAAAAATATGGTAAGATACCCATCAGGAGGAAAATCAAACTTAATAACGATACCCTCATTGAGTTGATATCATAACAATACTCAGCTTTCCATAGAATGTTAGAATTTGTCCTTGATATGATGACTCTGGAGTTCTTTTTAATTTTGAATGTGTCTAACACAAATGGGAAATATCTTTGATTTTGGTCATTAATAAGCAACAAGAGATTCAGCTAGCTGAAGTCGAAGAGCTCATCGGCAAGATTGCCCCTAGAAGTCAGCCCCATGGTGAAGGATCCTGCCATTCTGTGCAGGTCGCTGTGTTTATACCCATCTGTTTCTTTCTCTCATTGCTATGAGGAGCATCCTTAGCTGTGGAAGGTATAAACTATCTAAAACAGAGAAATGAACACATAACCAGAAATGTGAGTATACATATAATAGCAGCTTAACAAATGTTATGGACCAGTTTGGAGAACAATGATCCACTATTCATTCCTAAAGCATCACAATCTCTCCCACTGGCCCTGTTCTCTTTTGAACTCTTTTATCGACTTGTCACTGTCCCTGATTACATATGCAGCCTGCAGAACCCAGAAGGAAAAATACTCCAGGTTCTGACTCCTGACTACCAAAAAATCTTTTCAAAACAAAACCAAACCACAAAAAACCCACTTATTTATCTCTTCTGACCCCAGGGAAAGCTGAGAGTTTGACAGACAAGCAAGCTTAGAGAGAGGCAAATGTGCTTTGCCTAAGAGGGAAAGGTGATGGCAACCTTTGCAAATAGGGAAATGTGGGCTGCGGTCTATCAGAGAGCCATAAGTAAAATGTGGAGACTTTATTAATTCCTCCTGAGTAGATATTTCACAATGTGGCCTCAGTATTTCATTTGATATGAATTCCCTGAATAACAAATATATTCACATTCGTATTGCAGTCCAAAATTTATTTTCCAAAACCAAATAGAAATAATCTTTAATATTCATGCTATTGCCTTTCAATAAAAATGAAGATATTTTTCCTTATGCATTTATTAATCAGAAATTTTTAAAACTTGGCTGATTTTTTAAGATTGTAATTTTATTACATAATATAAAAGGAGTATCAGTAAAAAATATCTCCTTTTTATTATGACATTGACATTTCTCTTCGTGAAGAGAAGCAAGATAATGCCAATACTATTTTAGCCTTTCTCCATTATGAACTCGATAAGTTCATAAGATAATGTCATAAACAGAGGTTAGCGATCATGCAATATATATTATGAGGGATTGCATTTTGATCTGGCAAGATTTTTGCTTTTGCAATATTGTAAAAATTATTGTAAAATTTCAGAGGATTTTTTGTTTTTAATTTTAGTTTTTCAGCTGATGTATTTTCTTTCTCTTTCTCTCATGAGTTTTCTTCTTATCTTCTTTTTTATTTTCTGAATCACATTTGCTTTCTGAGGTTGTAGCTCTACCAACCATATATAAATCTATTTTCTATGTTTTTCCTCATTCTCAATTATAATGGACACTTGAATTGTAACCCTTTGGGAAATAAGATTCAACAGTCCATAATCTCAAGTAGTCTTCATGATATTCTGAAGTGAAAACATGGCAAATTGTCAAATCTGGAAGTGAGAAAAGGAATACTCACCATAGTCCTATTTGAGCTCTTGTAGACTTCAAAGTGTTTGATAGGAGTCCAAAAAAACCCTTAACACAGAATATCACTAATGTGATTTACACATGCTGTATAGCTGCTCAGAGCTATGGCTTGATCATGTAATAATGAAACCCTGCATTTATACAGAAAGTAGATACAAGAACTAGAACATGACCAGCATGACCAGGACTTGAAACCACTAAGCTGGAGTGCAGGAAAATTGTATTGGCAGTTTGAATACACCCAGGTATAAACTTTAGATGTTTGTATAATGTCAGAAGAAACCTGAATGGTAAGAAAGAAGTGCTAATTGTACTGTGGAAAAAAATCTGATAGCAGTGGAATAAGCAAAAGGTGCTGAAGGAATGTTATGGTTCACTAAGATTCTTGAGAATTTGCCATTATGAATAAATAATCAACCGGCTTGCTTTTGAGATAACCCAGGAGCAGTGCTGAGTCATTATTTATTTAGAAATACCCCCCAGGAACTGGGTAAAATATAAAGGCTTAGAGGATAGTGAAGGTTCTGGACCACAGGAAAAAATATAGTATTAAATTATCTCTCCTTATCATCTGTTACAATGTTCTTGATTCTACCTAATATAAAGAAGGAAGCTGATCCCCAATTACATCACAAGAAAATAGGAGATGATCAAAGTATTCTTTCTAAGGCAGTTAATAATTAGGAAATACTAAAATAAAAGTTGGCTAGAAGAGGTTGCCAAGATTCTTTCCATCTTTTGTAAATAGGGGTAAAAGGAATTTTTGTATTTTTACAAATAGGGGTAAAAGGAAGTCTATCATATATTAAATACTTACCATGAAAAGACAACTATTTAAAGCCTCTGCAAATGGTTTTAAGGGCAAAGACCAGATAAAGAAAACATAAATTTAAGAAAATCTATGAAATTTTGCTAAGAAAGTTGAGAGTCTGTGGTGTTTGAACCAAGATTGTTCTCCCCTCCCTCTCCCTGCTGCAGCCAAGAGCACAGGCCAGTCTCTCCCCACAGCTTCCAGTAGGAAGGATTCTTCCCAAGAGGACAGAAACTCAGTATTTCTCACCCACCCCCATCGCCTTGCTGCCACTTCCTAAGTACTAGGCAAGTGTGATTGAGAGGTGGGGACTCCCTTCCTCTGAACAGCTCTGACTCATGGGATGGGGGCTTTACCTTGGGCACAGCTCACTACACACTCTGGAGCCCTGAGAGTTTTCCTTCACCTTGTGGTTCCATGATAGGAGAAACAAGCTGAAGGAAGCTCAGGCTGCTGCCCCTCTGCACACTTCTCAGTCCACCTAGCATTCAGCCCCTGGAGAAGCAGAATCAAAGAGAAGGTTGTCATCACCTCCACTTCAAGCTCCCAACTCTTGTTTTAGAAATTTTGCCTAGGGGAGAGAGAGGCTGTAAAACCCATAGCTCTCAGTTGCTTCCTAAATATATTGACTTAATTTACAACAAAGATGGATAAGTTTAAACCTAACATCCTCTCAAGAACAGTGGAGGTTGTGGTGAAAGGCAATTGAAAAGAGATTCAAAATATTAGTGAAATTGTTATGCACCACGGCATTGTTAAAAACACAACAGCGATCAACCAGCAGTTACTAAAGTTTAACAACTGGTTGTGGTCAGAGAAATAGGAGACTAGAGCCTTATCAAAGCCACTGTCATTCCAATGTCATTTTATAAATTAAGATGTATATAGTAAACCCCAGAGCATCTACTGAAACAACTCAAGAAATATGGTGACAAATTAAAGTGCTGTACTACAAAATATTGATTTATTATAAAAGAAAGCAGTAGAGGAGGGCTAGAGGAAGAAAAAGACATAAGACATAAATGTCAAGAAAAATGGCAGACCTTACTCCAATCATATCAATAATAATGCTAAATGTGAATGGATTAAAGATTCCAATCAAAAGGCAGAGATTGCCACTCTTTATTTTATTGTATTTTATTTTATTTTTGCCAAACTCCATTTTAAAAAGTAAGCTCAAACTATATGCTATTTGTAAGACATACACATTAGACTCAAAGATACAAATAGATTGAAGTAAAAGGATAGAAAAAGATATATCATGCAAACAGCAATCACAAGAAAGATGGAGTCACTATACTCAGTGCAAACAAAATTAACTTTAAAATAAAAATATGTAAAAAAAAATAAAATAAAAAAATAAAATAATAAAATAAAAATATGTTGCTCAAGATAAACACAGACATTTTATAATGATAGGTATGAAGCAAGATATATATGTAGAGAGATAGATAGATATATATATATACACACACATATATGCACCTAAAACAGAGACTCAAAATACATTAACCAACAAGTGACATAACTGAAAGAAGAAACAGACCATTCAATGACAATAGTTGGAGACTTTAATATCACTTTCAATAGTGAATAGGAAATTAGGCACAAGATCAACAAGGAAATAGAAGACTCAAACAATTACAAACTAACTAGATCTAATAGACATCTATAGACAATCCCACCCAATAACAGCAGAATATACATTCTTCTCGAGTACAGCAAAAGATATTCTCCAGGATAAACTATATGCTGGGTCATAAAACAGGCGTCATAACCCTTTGGGAAATAAGATTCAACAGTCCATAATCTCAGGTAGTCTTCATAATATTATGAAGTAAAAAGTAAGGCAAATTAAAAGCTAGAAATAATACAAAGTATGTAAGCATAATAAAGTACAAAGTCTGTTCTCCAACCCCAATGAAATGACATTAAAAAGTAATAGCAGGAAAATATTTGGCAAACTCACAAATAAGTGGATATTAAACAACACACTTCTAAATAACCAAGGAGTCAAAGAAGAAATCACAAGGAAATCAGAAAACACTTTTAGATTAATGGAAATGAAGATACAATATATTAAAACGAATGCAATGCAGCTAGAGCGCAGCTTAGAGAGAAATGTATAGTTGTAAATGCATATATTAAGAAAAAAATACTTCATATCAATGACTTTAATCTTCCACCTTTAGACACTGGAAAAGAAAAAGAACAAACAAAACCTAAAGCAAACAGGAAATAATAGAGATTAAAGCAGAAAGTAACAAAATGGAAGATAGAAAACCAATAGGGAAAATCAGTCAAAGCAAAAAGCTGGCTCTTTGAAAAGATTAACAAAATTGACAAAACTATAGGTAGATTGACCTAGAAAAAAAGAGAAAGCACTCAAACTATTAGAATCAGAAACAAACGAGAGGACATTACTATTGACCTTACAGTTGTTTTAATGGATCATAAAATGATACTATGAATAACTACACGGCAACAGATTAGATAAACTAAGTAAAATGGGCAAATTCTTTGAAAAATACAAACTACTAAACTCACTAAAAAATAGGCAATCTGAATAAACCTATAACAAAAGAAGGAATTGAATTGATAATCAAAAACTACCTGCAAGGTGTACCTGGGTTCAATGGTTGAGCATCTGCCTTTGGCTCAGGTCATGATCCTGGGGTCCTGAGATTGAGTCCCACGTCGGGCTGCCTGTAAGGAGCCTGCTTCTCCTTTGGCCTATGTCTCTGCCTCTCTGTCTCTCTCTGTGTTTCTCATGAATAAATAAATAAAATCTTCAATAAAAAAAAACTACCAAGAAAGAAGAGCTCACACCCAGAAGCAGCCTCACTGCTGACTTCTACTAAACATTCAAAGAATTAATACCAATTCTTCACAGTCTCTTCCAAAAGTAGAAGAGATGGGAATACAACCCAACTCATTTTATGAGGCCAGTATTACCTGATACCAAAACCAAACTAAGCAATTCTAGGAAAAGAAAAGATCAATATTTCTTATGAACTTGGACCCCCCAAATCAACAAAATACTAGCAAGCTGAATACAGCAGCCTATAAAAAGAATTGCACACCATGACAAGTGAGATTTAACCTAAGGATGTGAGATTGGTTCTACATCTGAAAATCAACTGGCATGATACATATCTACAGACATTTTTAAAGTCACACAATTATCTCAATAATTTGCAAAGCATTTGACGAAAAAAAATCCACCACTACTTCATAATATAAACACTTGATAACCTAGGAAAAGAGGGAACTTTCTCAACATGATAAAGACCACATATGAAAAACCCACAGATAACATCATACTTAATGGTGAAAGACTGGATATTTTCTCCTATCTCAGGAACAGGTGTCTGCTCTTACCACTTCTATTCAACATTGTGCTTAAAGTTCACACCAGGGCAATTAGGCAAAAGAAAGAAAAAGTATCTAAATCAGAAAGGAAGAAGTACATGATCTTTATTTGCAGCTAGCATAATCTTGTATACGAAAATATCCTTAGGAATACACTAAAACAAATAAACAAAAAAACGAACCCCAGTGAAGTACTTCTGCAAGATCAGGATTCAAGATCAATGTACAAAGATCAATTGTATTTCTCTGCACTTAAACAATCTGAAATGAAATGTGGAAGGCAATTCCATTTATAATAGCATAAAAATAAAACATTTAGGAATAAATTTAGCAAAAGAAGAGTAAGAGCTATACTCTGAAAATTACAAAATGTTGAAAGAAATTAAAGATCTAAGTAATTAGAAAACATCTTGTATTCATGGATTGGAAGACAATATTGTTAAGATGGAAATACTCTTCAAACTGATCTGTAGATTCAGGGCAATCCCAATTGGAATCCCAGCTGCCTTCTTAGTAAGAATGGACAAGCTAATTCTAAAATTCATAGGAATTGCAAAGCACCCAGAATAGCAAAAATAATCTTGGCAAAAAAAAAAAAAAAAAAGTAGGAAAACTCACAAATCCCAATTTAAGAACTTACTACAGGGTAACATTAATCAAGCTGGTGTGGTACTAACACAAGAATAGACATAGAGATTAATGGAGTAGAAATGAGAATCTAGAAATAAACCCATACATCTGTTGCCAACTGATTTTCAACAAGGGTGTCAAGATCATCCCATGGGGTAAAAATGGTCATTTTAACAAATGGTGCTGGGAAAACTGGATACTCATATAGAAAATAATGAAATTGAACCTTTATATCACACCATGTACAGGATTAAGTCAAAAACCCCTAAGTATTAGGGTTAGAACTATAAACCTCTTACAAGAAAACATAGGGACAAATTTTAATGACTTTGGATTTGGCAGATGATTCTTAGATATGACACCAAAAGCATGAGCACCAAAAGAAAAAAATGAATCAATTGGGCTTCATCACATATTAAAAAGAAATTTGTGCTTTGAAAGATATTATCAAGAAAGGGAAAAGAAAACCAACAGAATAGAAGAAAAAATTAGAAAGTATATCTGTTAAAGGACATGTCTAGAATATATAAAGAATCCTTTTAATTCAATAACAAAAGACAAATAACCCAATTTAAAAATGGGAGAAGTATCTGAATTTCTTCAGGGAAGAATGGCCAAAAAACACATCGAAAGATATTTAATATCATAATCATCAGGGACATGCAAATCAAGTGTACATACAATGAGATACCACTTTGAACCCACTGAAATGACTAGAATCAAAAGTCAGATAACAAGTAGTGACAAGGATGAGAAGAAATTGGAGCTGCAGAGGAGGAACATTTTATTTCCTTTTCTAGGTTCTTTTGGCTGGCCTATTAATTAAATCAACATAAGGCAGATCAATGGGAGAAAAATTAATTTAATTTTATAAATATGAAAGCTTCACAGAGACATGAGAGGTTCACAGTCAGGCAGCTAAGATTGCAAGGGCCATCCTGAGCTAAGGAGAAGAGGAAAGGAGCCTGGGGCTTCAAAGAGAAGGAAGACAATTCACAGAAAGATAGAAAGAGCAAATGTTTGGTAATGGAGTGCAGACAATGGAACGCAGAAAAGAATTTGAACAGGACCTGTGGAGCTCCCTCCAGCTTTCGTACCTATCCTGCACTTTTTGCAGCTATCTCTGGTGATAGCTCTCTTCCCTGAACCAAGCCCTCTATCTAAATTCTCTTTAGCAGTTAAAGGGGGGGTTAAAAGTTTTTCCTGAGCTTTTTGGGTCTTGATTGTCTTCCACTCAAAATAATCCACATGCTGAAGTGGCACATTCTGGCAGACTTGTTCCAAAGCCCTTAAGAACCTTTGTACGTTGCCAGTGAGAATGTGAAATGATGCAGCCTTTTTGGAAAACAGTCAGGCAGTTTTCCTCAACCATTAAATAAAGAGTTAGCATCTGACCCAGCAACCTTACTCCTCAGGTATATATCCAAGAAAAATGACAACATAGGTCCTCATAAAAACTTTTACACAAGTGTTTATAGTAGTGTTACTTGTCAGAGCCAAGAGGTAAAAACAACCCAACATTTGAATGGATACATGGAGAACAGTTAAACGAAATGTGGTATAGCCATACAATGAAATATTATTTGGCCTGAAAAAAGATTAAAGTACTGATGCATGCTATAACTTAGACGAATCTTTCTTTTTTTAAAGATTTTATTTATTCATGAAAGACAGAGAGAGAGAGAGAGAGAGAGAGACAGGCAGAGGGAGAAGCAAGCACCTGCAGGGAATCTGATGGGAGACTTGATCCCAGGACCTCAGGATCACGACCTGAGCCAAAGGCAGTCACTGAGCCCCAGATGAATCTTGATTAAACTGTGCTAACTGGAAGAACACACAGACACAAAACAGACTACATATTATATGATTCCATTCATAAGAAATGTCCAGAACAGGAAAATCTGTAGGTATAGAAAGTAGATTAAGGATTGCTTAGGACTGGGCATTAAGGGTAAGAGAAAAGAGAGGTAACAAAGAAAGGATCAGGAATTTGTTTTTGAGGTGCTAAAAATGTTCTAAAATTGACCATGTTGATGGTTGCTTATATTTGTGAATACACAAAAATCACTGACTTGTATACTTTAATGAGAGAATTGGATGCAGTGTGTGTGAATTGTATCTCAATAAAGCTGTTTAAAAAAGAAAACTATCCTGAGATTAACACAGCACCTACCATTTCTACATACGAATGTCTCATTTCTAGGTTCCTTTTCTTCAGGTGAGGAAACTGAGGCTTAAAATGTTTAAGTAGCTATGCCAAGGTCACCCTGCGAGGAAGTAGAAGAGAGGGCATTAGAACAGGAACACTGACTCCCAATTCACTGTTGGAATTCATAGTTACTGCATTCGACTATGCTGCCAACTAACCACATTTCTATGTATTATACCATTTAACTCTTGAAATGCCTTCTGTGATGTGTAAATATTACTTTTCTCACTTCAGAAATAAGGAAACTGATCTTCAGAGAAATGGTAAACAGCAAAATTTCAAAGCCATTCTTGCTGTGCTTATTGTACCTCATCAGAGCTAAATGACACCTGCCTCCACGAAGGTTGGCAGAAAGAAGCTAAGACCCAAGTCTACTGACACTCTGAGTATAATATCCATATTAAGTGAAAACTTTTAACTACCTATGAAAGAATAGATCCAAGCCTAGAAAAAAATATATCTGCAGGTGAAGCAATATCACCAGCAATTATTAATGAGTCTTATTCTTAGCCCGGTAGACAACAGAAATGCAACGGCCCTCCCACCCCCCACCAAAGCCACAGTTCTCAAATTACTAATTTGATTCTATGGTGATGTGTCTTAAGCCTGCTTTCTATCACCACTGATTTGTTTAGCTGAATTACGGATCAGCTTCAAAAGTCCACTAATGGTGAAATAACCTTTCTCAGAAGGGGAATTGTACAAAATGTATCAGTACTTTTCAAGAGAATAAAATGCTTAATAAGATTTGCCTTCAGAGATTTTTGAAATTGAGGCCTACAGAGGCAAAGCACATCTGCCAGCAGGACCTGTGAGGTCAGCTCCCTTGCAGCTTTCTAGAGTTTTCCTAAGAAGGGCTGGAAGAACAATAAGCAGTGCCTAAGGCTGGGAAAATAAGGGGGTGATGGGCAGCAGGAAGCCATTTCTGGGACAGGAGGAAGGATATCCAGAGGGGGCTTACTCATATGTTTATGCTCCCTCCTCCCTCTCCAGGCTGAGAAATGAATAAAGAGGCAGACAGATTCTCATCTTCCAAGAAGAGAACAGAATCTGCATCGAAGAGCAGAGAAGCTGCAAATTCCACTTGGATTTTCTTAAAGTAGGTCTTAGGCAAGAATTCTTATCGTCCCAGGGTAATGTTCAAGGTATAAAAGCATTGGTTTCTGTTTAAAGATAAAATATCTTCTGTTTCTATACAAGAGTATCAGAACCATATTTAAAGGGCTACCAGTCAGAAAAATATTTTGGGGACACCATGGGTGGCCCATAAAAGTGGATTTCACAGGAACAGCTTTCCTTGTATGCAAAATATTTTTTTACATCATCGCCTCAGCAAGGCACCTATTCTTTTTTTAAGATTCTTGGAATGCCAAATGCAATACAATCTTCTGAGAAGAGGGGAGTAAAACCTCAGGAGAGCTGATTAAATACCTGTGCAAGTATTGTCTGAGAGATTCAGGGTCCTTGGGCATTTTTCCAGGGAAGTCAGTCCTCCAACTGCTGGCTTGTCAGATTTCCAACCTTGGACTATTAGCGAATTCCAACTTACAGAGGGCTAAAGAAAATCTTAAGACCCTAAAAGCTTTTGGAAAAAAATTCACAGTCAGTTACAGTAAACCAAAAAGTTAACCAAAACCCAAACAAGTACCTAGGTTATCTGTTTTCAGTGTGTTAATAATAGAAGCAATCAGAGTTTTCTAAAACAAAAAGACACTGCTTCTTGCAGCGCAAATGCTTGCTTCATTAGAGCCCATACAAAGTGCTCTACCTTAGTGCATCTTCGGTTGGCTTCAGCTGCAGGCACAATTTTGACTAATTTTGGGAGACGAGATGTGTGAAGGAGTGCTTCAGGTATCCATTACTCTTGTTGAGAAAAGAAGGCCTGCAAATAGGAAGGAAAGTCTGCTTGGCTCATTCCCTCCCTCTCCTAGCTCTGTCTCTGTTTTCGGCAAACGCTTTACCATAGCTTATCTAGACAGCAGCTGACACAGGCCACTGATTCACTTTGGGTTGAAAAAGTGATCTCTTGAGGACAACAATCTCTTTAGTCTGTGATTGTACAATTGTTACTCACTCTTTTTGTAACACACACACGCACACAAACTTAGAAACAATCATATATATGAAAGTTGTCAGTAGTGAAGTCCTAAGGCAGTCAGATTTTTCATTTATAATATTAGATGGACGAACATGACTTGATGATAGTGTGATATAACTTTCAGCTAATTGCCATTGTCCTCTCAATATGTCCTAGCTTTGGCTTTGGCTTCCTCTTTTTGGTTGGACAGCAATTAATGTGAAAGTGAGATCAAATTTCTCGGTCTTCTCTCCATATTTTCTGATATTCTTTGGCCTTAGGAGCCTGTGAAGGGATTCCATCAGAGTAAGGCTCTTGGCCTTTCCCACATTCACTTCCATGGGAAGACTTGTCACACCTCCCTGGACAGCTTGAGAGAAGGATTAACATGCTCCGATCTGGCTCTTCTGGACACCTTTCAAGGACTGCCTGTCCACAGAGTGAGCTAACATGTACTCTCATTTCCCAGGCTGCTCTGTCTCTGTGGGGGAAGCCAGGGCATGAGAGGGACCTGTGCCTGGCAGGTGGTTGAGTGCATTTAATGCTGGAGTTATTTAGAGTTAAGAAGCCTACTGTAGGCACACATCTAATTTTCATCCTCCAGTCTAGTATTTACTTGTGATAATACTGATTTTTTTAAAAATCTCCTTCTGCCATAGTCAAATCCATAGAGACAAAAAGTAGAATGGTGGTTGCTAAGGCCTGTGCCTGAGGGAGAATATGAAGTTATTGTTTAATGGATATGTGGTTTCAGGTTTGCAGGATGAAAATGGATTCTAGAGATGGATGGTTGTGATGGCTACACAACGAAATGAATGCACTTAGGTACTTACTGTCACTGAACTACACACTTAAAAACAGTTAATATGGTAAACTTTCTGTTACATTACATTATGTATTTTGTGTTATGTTACATATTTTAACGCAACAACAACAACAACAACAAAAACAGAAAAAGCAATTTCCTTCTAGTTCTTTTGCCTGTGTTTCCCGGGGCTGGATAGCTTCCGTTGATCATACATTTAACTGTAAGTTTCAGTGATGTAAAGGAGCCAGAAGCTAGAAATGTTACAAAGGAGACTCCATCCCATGGTCTTCAACCCGCCCCCCCCCCCCCATGGTCTTTTATTCTACGGGGGAATTCTTTCAACTTTCTTACCTACTCCTATCCTTGAGAGGAAAGGTGACTCTGCCCTGCTAGGCAAGCTCTCACTTGCCCTTAGAACCAGCTGCCTAGAGGAGGCTGCTGTGGTAGGAAATCTTTACATCTCTGCAGGAAAGGTTTAGGGTTGTTCAGATTTTCCTTGAACTGGATGGGTTACTTAAATTCTGAAACGAAGTATCAGGAAGCCAATTTGATTGTCCATTATGCCACATTCTTCAATCTAGGTTTTGCTAATTTGTTCATCCACCAAGTATTCATTGGCTACTTATGTGTTCCAGGAACTCTTCTGAGCACTTGGGACAAAGTAACGAAGCTGCTATTTTTTTTTTTATCTCTCTCTGTCCAATTCCTGGGTATTAATGCTTCATCAGGGAAGGAAAACAAAACTGGGGAAGGAAAGAAAAATGTGTTATGTAGTGAATCCCTAAGCTGCTACAATTAACTTATTTAATGTATAATTTACCTACATTTGTTTATTCAATATATATTGAGTCCCTATTATAAGCCAGCCACTAAAATGAACAACAATCTTTGTGAAGCTTCGTGTCTAGTAGGGAAAAAAGAAACACCAGCAAGTATATTCAATACATTATATTGATAGATATTGTGGTATGAGCAGAAGCAGGACTACAATGAACATATTCTTATTTTAATTAGCTCAATATGGAATACATATCAAATTCTCAATATACTCTTAACTGAAAGCAGTAACCCCCACCACTTTTTTTTTTTTTTTTTAAATTCTGGCAAATGCTAGAAATACAGAAATTTAGAAAGGAAAGCTGAAGGGTAACAATGTCAACAAAAAAACCAAAAAGCTTAATCTAAAATTAGGACAGAGTCAGATATTATCATGCTTGGTGGTTAGTGCTAACAGGAATCAACATAAAATGGATAAGATTAGCCATCTGCAGGAATCATGGCAGGAAATAAGCCACCCAAGAGATGATTCACAAACATATTGCTAGCAATTCCAGGGTGCTTTCTACGTCTCACCAGGGGTCTAGCATGCTTCCCTAAAAAGGAAGTCATCGATTTAAAATGTAACTAGTAGAAGATTAGCAGTAATTTAAGAAATTGCAAACTGTCATAGGAAATGACAGAGGTTTTAGATGACATATAAAAAGTATAGAAAATGAGTGGTATCATAGAATTTGTCACAATCTCCGGGGAAGGAAACTTGCTGATTCTAAAGACTATTAGGGGATATCTTAGAAATAGTCTTAGGACCAAGAAGAGCAATTCATCCTGTTTGATAGTTGGATAACCCCTAGTTACAGCTGAGTCTGTTCTGTAGTCTATGTTCACTAATCAACCTGCTGATCCAACTGATGGCCAAGCACCAACTCCTCTCTGAGTGGCCCAGTAGCCATGCACAAATGACCTCTTATGGTCATCCTATAAGGTATAATCCCCAAGGTAAATTAATGAATGGGTATGCTCATTGCCAAACGACTTAGTGAGTTGCATTAAGGGGACTGATCTTCTAGAATCTGTTCATCTTAGATTGCTAATAAAATTGATATATATTCTACATGTGTTGCTCTAATTCAGATTCAGGTATATCAAGTCTCATGGCATAAACAACTGATTTGCCTGTCTGTCTGCCATTCTTTCTCTAATCCCCTCAATTTCATTCATGTTACATCCACTCAGGCCAAAACTCTTAAAAACTTTCTTTGAATTCTCTTAATCTACGTCATAGTCTGACACTTATCACAACCAATTAGTTTTTCCTTCTAATTCTTCCTTCCAAATTCTAGGCCTTGATGATATCATAACTCTGTGGTGGCAGAGTATTTCCAAGTACAAATTGATATAATTACCCATGCCTACTCCTACTCCACCTAAATCACTCATTTGCTCCCTCAGAGCCCCCCTCCAGATGAGTTAGACAGGAGACACCCATTGCCACTGTGGATTCACTACAGAACCAGAAAATGTAGAAAGTCTTGATTCTTGAGTTCAACACCCTGGAGGTGATACTGAAAGATACAGATCCACACATGGGACTTTCTAACCTAGACTAAAAACAGAATCCTCAAACTAGAAAAGAGGGCAATGAGGGGAGAGGCTTGCAGAGAAAAAGAAATAAATGAGTGTGAGAGTTGTGCTCTGTCCTCTGCTCCCTCATGATAAGGCCTGAGAGAGGACATCACTGATCCCCTTATTTAAGTTTGAGGACCCATAAATAGAATGTTGTTCTGATGGAGTAGGGCAGACAGTAAAACTGGGAGACAGAATCTACCCCCCCCACCTCCCCTCATGCTGCCATTGTGCAGAAGAACCTGCAAGGTGGCTCACATTTGGCTAACTGGAGACAATCCACCCAGTGTCACAGACTGGGTGGTGTGGATGGCATCTGAAATCTCCCACAGCCCTCCATTTCTGGAGACTGGAGTCATTCCGAGAGGGACCTACAAGGTCCTCATGACCAAAATAAGGGAGCTTCTGATAAGGAGGATTCTGTATGGACAGCCTCTTCTCCCAGTGAGAGGCCCACACCTACACAGAGGATAACAAGAGAAATGAGCTTGGGAGCAGGCTCCACAATGATGTGGCGAAAGTGACAATGAGTATCTCCCATGTCTACCATTCCACTCCTTTACCCAGTCCTGAAATAATGGAGCTAAAAAAAAAAAAAAAACAAAAAAAAAAAACCCTGAAAAACCACAGAAAAGGCCTTATTTTTACCTGGAACTGACTAGAGTAAATTTCCTCCAGTGAGTGAAATGGAGGCTTAGCACCAGAAATTAAAATGAATTCTAGAAAATGAAGACAGTTATGGGTCTTGTTTATGTTGTTGCACACTTGACTAGGACCTTTAGAATTTGTACCTGCTACTTTCATATTACTAAAATATCTTTTTAATAAGCTCCCTGCATCTATCTTACACACCACTGTCAAATTAATCTTCCTAAATGCCTACTTTAACAGTGCGCTTGATGGCTTCCTGTTGCTTTCAGGATGAAGTCCAAATTTTTCATCCCTGAGGCATTGTGAAAGGCCCCACACCATCTGCTCCCCAGCTACTTTTGAACATTTTACCTCCTGCCATGTTCAATAGGAATCCTCTGTTTCCAGAAAGCCATCCCTCTGACTCCCAGCCTCAATGTTTTGTTCATCATCTTCTCTTACCACCTTTACCATATTGAAAGTGTTCTCCCTGCTTCTTTCTTTTTGAGAAATCTCAACTTACCTCATCATTTACTTTAAAAATGGGTTTTGAAGACCATCCTTGCAGTTTTCTGAACATATCTGTCCATTTTCATTCTGCTATGTTGTAAGAAAAATAGTGATGAGTTGCCACAGGAAATGAGAGGAAGGGCAGATCATCTCAAGATGGGGCTGTCAAGGAAGGCTCTCTAGAAAGTATGCACATGTGTTGGGCCATAAAGGCAGGTAAGATTTAGATATATGGAGATGGTCAAGATAGGGGATAAGAAATCTACAAGGAAGAGACAAAATTATCAGCAAGGAAATTACTCACATATTTGGGAATTGTTGAATGGTTGAGTTAAGCACAAGCTGAGTTTTATTTTCTTAACTCCTAAAATATGTGTTGTCTGTTCCACTTACTTTTTTATGTAACTGATTACCTTTGTCTCTATCATATCATCTCTCTATATATACCACATCATAGAAGTTATCTCTCAACCTACCTACTGGAATGGTTCATGTACATGACTTGTCTCCAAATAGAAAAATAACCGCCTATCATGGGTGGGATGTCTTAAAAATCACAGGTAACTTCTGACTATCAGTCCTTCTGATTTTAACATAAGTAATGTCACCTTTACTAATGACAGTATATGAAAAGCTAAAGAAATTTAGATGCTAGGTCTGAGCACTGACCTATCTGTAGCATTAATTGCCATTTATTTCCATTTAGAATTTCTAGCAAATGAAATATCTAAGGTGATGGATGCTTGGTTAATAATGATGTTTATAGAATCTGGATAAAATAAAAGTAACTAGAGAGAAGGTAGTAGACATGGAAGAGAGAAAAAGATGATCCAACATAAGAATAACTGGTTTTCAACACAGAAAACTGCAACAAACAAAACAAAATAAGATGGTGCAAGCATCTAGGGATTTTTTTTCTTTCTGAGTACATTATTCAGTGGAGCCTCTGATGCATGATATCACTGCCGAAGAAGTCAGTTTTTCTGGGAAGAATGTTGAGCTCCTAATATCACAAATTGAAGAATGGAAACTTTTTTCCCCCACAGAAAAAATAAATACTGGTTAAATTCTTTTAGGATCAATTCCGGTAACTTTTGTGGGCTGATTTACATGAAGAGTCAATGTTTTTAGAATTGTTTCTATGTGGAAATGTGTTCTGAGTGTCAAAGCCCTAACTTAGAAGTAAACTTCTAGAATGTAAATCACTTTTTCATTTGGAAGTTATATTTCTTGTGTAATAGCTTCAGAAAATTATACTCAGAACAGGAGTCTAGTAAAACAGTCTAGTCTGTTGGAAAAAGAATGAATGTATGCAGGTGCTTAATTCTGAATTCCCTGGGTGATAAGAGTAATAGTTTGTGTGCTGGATGGGAAATGCTCAATCCTTATGTGATAATTATGAGAAATCACAAGCACCTACCACGTACTAAAAAATTATGATAAATCTTATCACAAGAGGGCAGAGATGGTGCTTCCAGCATGTAATTGTCTCCTCTTGGAAGCCAAAGATGGGACAAAACTGTGAGATGGATGCAGAGTGTATACTTCTTCTATACCACAAAATGATGTTTTATGATAAAACTCCTGGACAAGTTTGGAGATCTGACCTCATAGGGGACCTGTGTCCCCAAATCAGGGCCAACCTCAGGAGAGCTAGATAGGGGTCAGATTTTTCCTTGCCTGATAAATAAAGGACAGAAGAAACATCTGCAGGGTAAATCTGGGCTAAGCTCTAGTATAAAGCAAGGAGCATAATTTACCCTTATCCCTGGTGTGACATAATTGTGGTGAAAGACTTTGGACCATAAGAGATTTCCAAAACCCCAGAACAACAGAGGCAACCTGCCCACAGTTCTTGAGGTAGATCCAGACCTGGAGAGACTGTATGGCCATGATTCCTATATGGACAAGCAGGAGAACCTGACAGGTAGGAGTGTAAATCCATGTAAGCTCCCTGGAACTTGTAGATGCAATGCCACAGCAGGGAAAAAAATCATGAATTGACTGAGATTAGTTTCTACTACCAGTAGACTGAGTTAGAAATAAAAATTAAGGTGAGTTATGGAGAACAAAATTATATTTGTTGCATATCTGAGATTTCTACACACTACATATGAACAGAGAAAGACTAGAGTAAATGCTCTATAATAGTGATGGTAGCTATCACTCTAGGTGTTACCTTATGAATGATTTGACTTTATTGTTTGAAATTATCTATAATTCCCATTTGTTGAGATAATGGAGTATGTATGAATCTCAAATGTGGAAGAAATAATATAATTCTTTATTTTCTCTTACAGTCTAACATAAGCACCAGCCCTATTTAGTAGGAACTCTTCCCTAATTACTCTGGAGCACCTCCCATGTTTAATCAAGCTTCTGGGCCTTATGCAGTGTTAAAGAATCGTGTGTGTGTGTGTCTGTGTGTGTGTGTGAAGAGGAGGGTCCCCCCCAATCATCACAAGTTATCTGTCCACTTGTGGGAGTTATCTCCCACTGTGTCATCCATTGTCACTCATCCCACAGTTCCTGTGACTTACAGTTTTTCCTAGGATTTCCCTATAATTCTTTTTATTTCTGTAAGGGCAGTAGTGATGTCCCCTATTTCATTACTGATTTTAGTAGTTTTGAGTCTTTCTTCCTTCCTTCCTTCCTTCCTTCCTTCCTTCCTTCCTTCCTTCGTTTTTTGCCAGTCTTGATAAAAGTTTGTCAACTTTGCTGATCTTTTTAAAAACTGAACTTTTGATTTGTTGATTTTCGTGATTGTTCTTCTACCTTCTATTTCATTCATTTATGTGTTAATCTTTATTATTCTTTTTCTTATACTTGTTTTGGTATAGTTTTTTCTTCTTTTTCTGGTTTTTTAAGGTAGAGACTTAGGTCATTGATTTGAAATTTTTCTTTTATTTTCAAAATTTTTTTAAAGATTTATTTATTTAAATAATCTCTACATTCAACATGGGGCTCAAACTTGTGACCCTGAGATCAAGAGTCACATACCCCACAGACTGAGTCAGCGAGGTGGCCCTCTTTTATTTTAAATATAGGTGTTTACAGCCATAAATTTCTTTTTAAGCATTGTTTCAACTGTATGCCATAAGTTCTACGTTAACTTAAAAAAATCAAGTTGGTTTTAATACTAACTAAATTTCAATAAAATGCAGAAACTTGCTTCAATATACCTATATTCCTTTTCCCCTCATTTGTGCTATACTTGGCATATAAATTACATCTTTGGTATTATGAGTCCAACAACATAGTTTTGTAAATATTGTTTATGCAGTTCTTTTAATCAGAAGAAAAGAGTTACAAAAATACATTAATATTACCTTTTATATTTATCTATGCAATTACATTTCCTGATGGATTTCTTGTGGATTCAAGTAATCCATGTGGATTCAAGTAACAAGTGCCTTTTCATTTCAGCTTAAATGACTTCTTTTATTGTTTCTTGCAGGGTAGGAATTCATCTGCCAGGAAAAATTTTCAGTTTTGCTTGTTTCTCCTTCATTTTTCATGGATGATGTTGTTGGATATAAGAGTGCATTGACAGTCTTTTTCTATCAGCACATAAATACATTTTCCAACTGCCTTCTGGTTTCTATATTTTCTGATGAGAAGGCAGCTGTTAATCTCATTAAGGATCCTTTGTACATCATGAATTATTTTTCTCTTGCTCTTTCAAGATTCTTTTGTCTTTGTCTTTCAACAGTTTGACCATGTGACTATATACGGATCTGCTTGAATTGATCAAGTCTGAATTTGCTGACTTTTATTGATGTGAAGTTTGTTTTTTTTTTTAAATTAAATTTTGGAAGTTTTCAGCCATTATTTCTTCAAATATTCTTTCTTCCCCCCTTCTCCTTCTGAGATTCTTATTTTGTATTTTTTTAGTACATTTCTTGCTATATCGCTGGTCTCTGAAGCTCTGTTCATTTTTCTTCATTCTTTCATCTTTTTGTTCCCCAGACTGTACAATCTTAATAGACATATCCTCAGGTTTATGATTCTTTCTTCTTCCAGTTCAATTTTTTTTTTGTAGAAACCCTCTAATGACTTTCTAATTTTCTTTGTTGTATTTTTAAGCTCCAGACTTTCTATTTGGCTCTTTTGATCATTTATTTTTACTTATATTCTCTATGTATCCACAGACAGTTGTCACACTGTACATTAATTCTTTAGATTTGGTTCCTTTGGTTCTTTGAACATACTTACTGTAACTGATTTAAATCTTTGTCTAGTAAAGCCAACATCTAGGCCTTTTTAGGGGCAGTCCTGCTGACTGCTTGGTTTCCCATGTATGGCCACACTTTCCTATTTCTTTGCCTGTTTTATAATTTTTTTTCAAAGCTGGGCATTTTATATAGTATAATGTGGTAATTCTGGAAATAAGCTATTTCCCTAGTCCCACAAGAATTATTATTATTTTATAGGGTGTTTGTTGTTGTTCTTGTCATTGCTGTTTTTGCTGTCTATTTCTTTAATGACTTTTCAGGATTAATTCTTTCTTCCCTGTGGGGTGCAGCCACTGAAATCTGCTCAATTAGGTTAGTGGTCAGATGATATTGGTCAGAGACCTTCTCAACTAATTGGCTTGAACCAATTTATTGGTCTGAACCAACATATTTCCCACCCTTTTGTGAAGGGCTCTGTGTGTGTGTATTGGCATCACTTTCACCACTCAGGCAGTTGAAAAGTCTGCCTTAGCCCACTTCTTCTGTTTGTGTAGGCTTCAAGGCCACAGGTTAGAAGACTTCAGTTCTCTGAGGTCTTTCTTAGACATCCACACAGCCCTACCCATGTGTGTGGCCTCCAACATCCCAGTGGTATGACAAAGCTTTTCAAAACTCCTTTGGACATCTCAATCCCCAGATCTTCCTTTTAACTTTTTTTTGGTGACCTCTTGTATGCCCCAACTGTGAAGTATCATGGCCTCAAGTAGAGATAATATTAAACAATTACTGGTGCTTATTTTTGAAAATTGCTCTTGGGGTTCTGTGTCAAGTAAAAAAATGACAACATCCTATGAATGGGGCTTTTCCAGGAAGCTGAGGGACAAGTCAAACAGTGACAAAGCCATAGAAATAGGACTTCATGAGGGACTTCAAACTCAGTCTGCATCCCCTGGGGCCTACAAGGCAACTAACTTGAAAGATTTCTTTTTTTTCTATATATTATAATTATTTTTAATAAATTTATTTTTTATTGGTGTTCAATTTGTCAACATATAGAATAACACCCAGTGCTCATCCCGTCAAGTGCCCGTCACCCAGTCACCCCCACCCCCCGCCCACCTCCCCTTCTACCATCCCTAGTTTGTTTCCCAGAGTTAGCAGTCTTTCATGTTCTATCTCCCTTTCTGATATTTCCCACTTATTTTTTCTCCTTTCCCCTTTATTCTCTTTCACTATTTTTAATATTCCCCAAATGAATGAGACCATATAAAGTTTGTCCTTCTCCGATTGACTTATTTCACTCAGCATAATACCCTCCAGTTTCATCCACATCTAAGCAAATGGTGGGTATTTGTCATCTCTAATGGCTGAGTAATATTCCATTGTTACTTGAAAAGTTTCTATGGAGTTGAGGAAATGAAAAAAAAACATAATTTAGTTTTTATATTTAAATTGTGACCATTTATACACTGTCTCACACATGCACACACACACACACAAACACACACACACATATTTATATATTCACTATTGACATCAGAAAAACACCAAGAGGGTGCCAGGGTGGCTCAGTCCCCACATTGGGCTGGCTCCCTGCTCAGTGGAGTGTCTACTTCTTTCTCTGCTCTTACACTCTCTACCTCTCAAATAAATAAATAAAATCTTAAAAAAAAAATAAAAACACCAAGATGTATAGTGATTTAAATATCCCTATCCATTTTTTAAGACCTACCTTAATGTCCAGTTTTGGTTTTCTCACTAATTATGCCTTCCTTCCACTAACTTAAAGTCTCCTTCTTTTTGTTCAATAGTGCTTGGTCATGCCCATGTTGTATCACTTCTCATCCTGGATTATTCTTATTTGTATGTGTCTTCTCAATATTTTCAATATTGTAGGAACAAATAAGAAAGGATCATATGGACATGATCACCTCCAAGAAGTAATAATATTCAATAATAAGGCAAAAGAAAACACCTCTGAATTTATCTTTTTTTTTTTTTTTTTTTTGATAGTGCTTTTAAAGTTTCAAAAAGATACACTTCTGGAATGCCTGGGTGGCTCAGCAGTTGAATGTCTGCCTTCCACTCAGGGCATGATCCTGGGTCCAGGGATCAAGTCCTGCATCGGGTTCCCTATGGGAGCCTGCTTCTCCCTCTGTCTATGTCTCTACCTCTCTCTGTGTGTCTCTCATAAATAAATAAACAAAATCTAAAAAAAAAAAAAAAAAAAAAAAAAACAGTTCCGTCCCTCTATGAGGAAACCATACAATAGAGAGTTGGTTATAAGCAGTCCTGGAAATGAGGCCTAAATCCAGTTAGGCCTATGCAAAAAGTTATTCAGAGCCACTTGGACAAGGAGACAAAAGGAGAGATGGTAAAGAAGTATGAACAAAGAAAAAAATCGAAGTATGAGTAAATAGATCTAGGAGATGGTAGATTTATGGTCCTCCCTGTTACCCATGCCTGGAGTGGGTCTTGACAATGTTCCTTTCCCAAAGGAGATATCATTCTATAGTCAAGGGCACCCACATGGGTTTTAGACTCAGCTCCTGGAAAGAAACAAAGACCCTCTCTAGGGCCAGTATTATATAACTCTGAGCCTATTTCGGTAACAAAGAATAGAACCTAAAATTTCAAAAGATGACTTAATATGGAAGTGTGTCTTTTATAGACATGGTTGATGTGGAAGCCAAGTTTAGTCTCTTTTGATATTTAAACTGAATAGAAGTTTCTCTTTGGAACCATGCCACTCTGGGAAGTTGTGATGCTGTGATGAACTCTCATTTCACATTAGAGGTCTACTGGTTTGTAGCCCCGATCGAGTGGAAAGGAATAGATTCTGAATTAGGAAACAAAGATTGTAAGAACAATGTAAAAACATAGCCATAGTGGGTTAAAAATTCTGTGCCATTCTCCTCAAGCCTAAGTCTTTTAGTTTTGATTAAAAAGATCACAGAGAATGAATTACTTAGATCCCTTCCAAAGGGGCTTGTTAGCTTAGAGACCATACTGATAAAACCAGGAAGATTAACTATACTCCATTTTTGATATGTGGCCCAGGCCCCCTTTGGGTGAATGATGGGGTCTGGCTTTGGTTACAGAGATCACTGATCAGATTTTTCAGGTAGGGGCAAGTAGGAATAAGCAAGAATATAGTACATAATGTATATAATTGTGATCTTTCTTATGAATGGAACACTATGAAAATAATGGCATAAATATGCATATTCATTTATACTAATTTCTTGGTATAAAAATAGGATAAAAATGAGAAAACATTAAAAAATATTTACACTAAGGCAGAGTAAGTTTTATAATCATCAAACTTTGGCAAATACATTTAATATAAATTTATTTTTCTTATCATGGCTAAATAGAAAATGAACACTCCAATCAGTTTGAATTTCTTTCTATGCCCAGAATTACTTTAGTTCTGCTTACTCATTACACATGCTTGGAGACTTTAGAGCACTGGGTGTAAACATTTGCCACTTTGGTCTATTCTGCTTTCAAGTGACAAAGTCTGTTTTATTTGCTAACTTTAATTACTGTGGATGGTTCCTTATCTGCGCTTGCAATTGGCTGATCCCGTCCTTGTACTCATGGTCTTGGATGACACTGCATGACATTCAGAAGACTCTGGACATCTTCTTTTCTAGGGCCTGGAATTCCTCTACCCAGCTAAGAAGGCAACAACCCCCATGGAAATGGTACTGTCCTTCTAATTGGTTTGCTTACTTGGCAACCACATGAGTGTATCACTCACTCACTGGAAATGGACTTAACCATGGGAATTGCTTTGTTAAATTCTGAGTTCCCATAACTTACAATCATTCACAGTGCTTTAAACTACATTTTTTACTATCCAACCTTACAGATAAAATACTTATGAATATTCTATCCTCTCATACTCATGTTTACTTGTGAATTCCAGACACTTCGAGCTATAGTTGGGATGTCCCTATGTCCATGATATTAATTCCTCACCATTCAAAGAGCTCTTTCATCTCAGTCTCAATTGGGCTCTTAGCAGTAAAGTCAGACTCCTAGAAGAACCAAGTGAAAATGTAAATTGGTGTTCTTTTAATTAACATCATTCTTGCTTCTCATTGTTGTAAGCCTTCCATCTGGATACTGGAAGACAATAATTTTTGGGAAGGACTGGAACTGAGTCAAAAGGAAGTCTTGTCAGCCAAACAATGAGAAAAATAGATGATTGGGAAAATAGGTATAAATTTCTAAAGTAGTGTATCCCTCCCTCCAAAAAATTAAATGCAAATGCTTGTTAAGTAAGGGACAATGCATTCATTATATGAGAAAAAAACTTTAATTAAATGTACTCTGTTATTGGGTATATTTCCAGATTTAACTTATAAAACTAACACTGTGATACATATTCATGATTGTTTCTTTTAAAAGTTCTTTCTTTTTAAAAAATATTGATAAGATTACAGGCATACCTCAGAGATATTGAGGGATCAGTTCCAGACCACAGCAATAAAGTGAGTGAAATGTACTGTTTGGCTTCTCAATGCATATAAAAGTTATGCTCCAATTGCACTGCAATCTACTAAGTGTACAATTGCATTATGTCTAAAAAACAATGTATATACCTTAATTTAAAAATACTTTATTGGGATCCCTGGGTGGCACAGCGGTTTGGCGCCTGCCTTTGGCCCAGGGCGCGATCCTGGAGACCCGGGATCGAGTCCCACATCGGGCTCCCGGTGCATGGGGCCTGCTTCTCCCTCTGCCTGTGTGTCTGCCTCTCTCTCTCTCTCTCACTGTGTGCCTATCATAAATAAAATAAAATAAAAAATTTAAAATTAAAAAAAAATACTTTATTGCTAGAAGTACAAACCATCATCTGAGCTCTCAAGGAGCCATAGTCACTAATCACAGATCACCATAAGAGATATAATAATGATGAAGTTTGAAATATTGTAAGAATTTCCAAAATGTGACACAGAAACATAAAGTGAGCAAATGCTGTAGGAAAAAATGATGCAAACAGACTTCCTTGATGCAGGGGTTGTCCACAAGCCTTCAATTTGTAAAAACAAAACAAAAACAAAAAACACAATATCTGCAAAGAATAATAAATTGAGGTATGCCAATTTTTCATATAGTGGATGTTTGTTAACTATGAAAATTTAGGCAATATGCTTAAGAAAAAAGAAATCAAAGTTGCTCACAAAAAATAAAAAAATAAAAATTGCCATAACCATAATCCCACCATTTATAAAATGTGGGGTTCTGGGATACTTATTTTCAGAATGCATGGTATTCATAGTTGAAATCGTGTGACACTCAACAAGGTGTAAATTATAAATATAAGGTGGAAACAATAACTCATTAAATAATAAGCTTCCATTATTTGAATTTTAGCAAACATTTAAATTATATGTATAAAAGTCATCTTTCTGTATTTCACCTCTATGCCTCCCTCAGTCCCTCAAGCCCAAGTCATTTTTGATGTGGTTTATATTTGGAATGACAACCACTCTGAATATAAGCAGATAACAATGGTTGGCAATCAAATGCTTAGGAGGGCTTGCAACTGATTTCTAAAATTTCTTACGCAAAGATGAAGTAATATGAAGCCCCCAACCTTGTCACACCTGGCCACAGTTTACCCAAATGGCCCAAGGGAATTTAGAGCTGCCATGGTATTGCTCACTAGGGGAGACACAGGTTCATAGGCATAGGAACCCAGGGGCTAATCTGCACCCTAGTGAGGACATCTCTTCCCTAGGGATAAAAAATGCCAAACTTTCCTCTGCCCTCCAGCAAAATTACATAAAGGGAAATTATTCCTGACTTATCCACAAGAGTTTGTGAGAGTAAATAATGAAAAAGCTAAGAGAAAATTAATAGATTTGATGAATTTAAAGCTTCAAAATAAAATCTGGCAGTTTCAAAAGAAAGGCAAATGAGCCATTTCAGGTTGGGGAGACTGTGATATTCCATCCTATCAAAGAAATTTTTTTTTTGTATATTTTTCATTGGAGTTCGATATTTCAACATATAATATCACCCAGTGATCATCCCATCAAGTGCCCCCCTCAGTGCCCATCACCCAGTCACCCCCACCCCCCCACCACCTCCCCTTCCACTACCCCTTCTTCATTTCCCAGAGTTAAGAGTCTCTCATGTTTTGTCACCCTCTCTGATGTTTCCCACTCATTTTCTCTCTTATGATCCCTTTCACTATTTTTTATATTCCTCGTATGAGTGAAACCATATAATGATTGTCCTTCTCCAACTGACTTACTTCACTCAGCATAATACCCTCCAGTTCCATTCACGTTGAAGTAAATGGTGGCTATTTGTCATTTCTAATGGCTGAGTAATATTCCATTGTATATATAGACCACATCTTCTTCATCCATTCATCTTTCGATAGACACTGAGGCTCCTTAATTTTGCTATCATTGAAAATAGTTGGGGAATAAATAAGCAGGCAGGGATCCACATGGTTCAGCACTGAAACTTATTCTTACTTTAAATTTTACAAAGCTTCAAAAAGCTGGAAATATAGTAGAATGTCTAAACACGCACTTGACATCAAGCTCTCCTGTGAATCAATGTGCTAAGCCTAATTGGAAACTAAAGGTGGATTGTTTGAAACTAAAATGAGTCATTGGGAGAGCTTTAGTCTGGATAAGGAAGGACAAATTATAGGAATAATGACCTACACGGTGCTTGTTGGGTTACGGATTTATCACGGGACACTATTAGCATCTTACTTTGTGCTGTACACCCTGTTAGCTGCTTTCACACATATTTTTAAGATAATCCTCAAAATAAATCCTGTAAAATTATGTGTTCTCATTTTACATGTAAAGAAACTAGTGTCAGGAGAGTGTAAGCCATTTAGCCAAAGTCCTAGAGCTAATAAGAGGCTAAGCCATCCTTGGACGGTCTTCAGAGACTTGTCGGTTTTAATCCAAGAGGTATGATGTGTATTATAGACTCCACATCTCAGACTCTGGCACAAGCTCTTACTCTAGCAAACATTGTTATACAATTTTTTAGACATATCAGAAGGAATATTAGAAAGCAAATAAATCTTATATTAATATCATAGTACATTTCAGTTTGGAGTAATGGGTGTGATCTTAATGTACATTTCTTCCAAAATAAGATATGTTGGAGCTGGAGAAGGTGCAGTGATTGGCAGTGAAAACAAATCTGCTCTTAGGAAGTGGTATCTGTTCAACTCAGTGTTTTTTAAGGTCCAGCTGAAAATCCAGGATAATGTGCCCATGGATTTATAACATAATCATATCCTCAAAGACCTTCTTTTCATTTTAGAATAGTATTTCCTGGTTTCAGGAATTAGGACCTTATATCTTCAGATGGCCATTGTTCAGCCTTCTCTACCTACCTGGGCAGAATTAATGAGAGGAAACATTATCGCTTTACTCTGGACTCGGGCTTTGTGTATGTGGTCTGCAGACATCTTGCCATCAAGGGGATATCTGCCTGAGAATGACCAGCAGGAGAAAATAGAGCCAAACGCAGACAGAGGGGAGACCTAAATGACATCCTTTCAGGACTCTCTCAGGCCCTAAGTGAGGCCAGCTTCTGGACCAGTTATTTAAACCAGTAAATTCCCCTTTTCCTTAAGCCAGATTTTTTTTCTTTTGCTGAGAGAAGGACGAGCATAAATTATGTCTCCACTATTAGAGCATATCTTCCAGAAAAGTACCTCACATTAGACCCATTTCATAATCATAGGGGTTTGGAAATTTTCTACTTAAACCCAATACTTTGGAATACACGCATGTGCCTTTTATGAACACTGATTCGGAGTCAAAGGTGGAATCCAGTTTCCCTGAGTCCTGTTGGGCTTTTTTGCTTTTTCCATTGTCCAGAAATGCTTCTTATTCTCTCCTTTCATGCTGTTTTTCTTTCTGCATCACCTGACTCCCACTCTATTTCTTTTCCTTTCTCACTTCAAAGGTTTCCTAATTGAAATGTGCCAAAGCAATTGAAATGTGGTACCTCGGTGAATTACTGTCAGACACCGTAACCTTTGGACCAGCTAGCATCTTGTCGTGAGAGGAGACCGCGTATGTTGGTGAAAGTTTAGAAAAGAGTCACAAGCGGTTTCACATTGGCAAAGTTCTATACTAAGAGAAAATAATTTTTAAGAAGTTAAATTGTAAGGTGGGCCATTTGCTATTGACAATTAAACTTACCTCTTTTGTATGTTTTCTATCTATTGACAATTAACATTTTGATTCCAAATATTCTGAGCATATAAAGTAAAAGACATGTTGCAGATAGAGACATTTGGGGTAATATCAAACAGTGTAGCTTTCAAGATTTCATTTTTAGAAGGTGGCTTTAAGAAAGATTCTTACAGCATTTCTGTTAATAAGATGGAGGAGCCTGGGCTGAGCAGTTAGACATGTAGCAGGTGTGTAACCAGAGGTTTTTTTTTTTTTTTTGGGGGGGGGGGAGAGAAAAACATCCAAAATTTATTCTCCATCAAGACAGACAGCATCAGCAGGTAAAAACTACAGGGGTTTCTCCACAGATCATACATTCACACAGGCATGATTTACTTAACAGGGAGAAAGGCTCTGGTGTGTTCTCTGTAACAATATCCACTTCACAGTGTAAACAGGTACTAGCATTGTGTTCTCAACTTACAATTCCAGAAGGAAAGGCACAACACGGCAAAAAAAAATTTTGGATCCTAAAGTCAGGTGCAATTACACAGACCAACTTTTGTTAACAGTCTTGATCTACTTTTCCACAAAGAAGGAGTTTCTCCACTCAGAAATTAAGGTCTTTCTTTCTCCTTCCTTGTTCAACCATCAGAGCACACACTAGATTAAGGGGCTCATGACCAATGTTTACCCAGAGGGAAGTCCTTAGGAGATTTGCCAAAGGTTCTCTTTCTTTTGACATGCTTGTTAATAAGCTTCAATCAGGCCAGGGTGGTATGTTGATCAAATTCAAGTATGACATGAGCTGGGGGAGACAAAGATTATACATTGAATGGCTGAATCCAAAATGAAACTGACAACCTGGATTTTGAACTAAATCGAATAAACCCAATTTATTATTTTTTTTGAATAAACCCAATTTAAAGAGGCCTCTATTTTAGATTAATATTCAGCTTCACAAATCCAAGATGAGGGACCTATGGATTAACAGCACTTTCTTAAAAACAAAAACAAAAACTCATCCACTTAATTTTGGTTGATTTCTTGATTATCATGACCCAAAAATCTGAAAAAAGCTACCAGAAGAATTAACTGAATCATGGTTCTTTGGCAGATCAAAGGAGTCCAGACCTGCGGGAATGACAATGGCCCTCATGTCCCTAGCTGTCACTGTACTAACTGTACTTGGTGAGAACCAAGTAAATGGAGTTTGGTCCAAAAAACAGTGATGTGGTGATGAATGGCAGGAAACCATGCCATCAAGGCAGTACTGAAAGAACAAGGACTCATGGTGAAAAAACTTATAATTCCTAAGTATTAAAATGTGTTTTCAAAATTTTAAGCCGTGCAGAATTCTAGGCCCCATTGTCAGAAATTTGGGTTCAGCAGTTAGGTAGGAGACTTCACACATCTTTCTACAAACCTCCTCCCCCAAGGATCTGACCGATTAACTATTCAAGATCAGATTGTATAACTTCTAGAGCATCTTCCAGCGTATCTTATGCTTCTAAGAATTTTTGCTTCCTGAACAGTACATATATTTTAAAATGTTCCTTACAATGGATCTTGCTTCAAATATACATAACGTGTTTATGCCAGAAACAGAATTAGATTCCAGGCAGTTGCTACTGCTTCTCACACCCTGCGGAGCCCCCAATCTCCACTCACTTGAGGAGTTTAGCTAACACCACACCCAGCTTGCAGCCTCCCAGAGGGAAATACAGGGTGGGGCCCGAGAACCTGTCATCTCTAAAAAGCTTCAATGATAGACAGAATGACATATTCGATGAGACCTTTCATTTGCTAAATAATTTTGTCTTTTATAAATGGACAAGTTTTGTTTCAAGGACTGCTTAGGTAGAAACAAAGGCTAAAAGGTTAACCAACACCACTTGGTTCATCAGTTAACAATTCTACCCCTCTTCATGGAGTGGGTGTCCACACATCCGCAGGTGTCACAGAAGGGTCTAGGCGATCAGAACATCATTTGCACCCCCTTAATCGGTCCTCAGGATTTCACGTGTGTCAACCCCATTACTGCTAATGGGAGTTATGTGCACTCAGCTAGGGAAGAGTCCTTGATAATTGTGGGATTCTGGGTTTGAAAAGCAAAGTCACATTTAATGTTTCAGACTTTTGTGAAGCCTTCCTGGCAGCCTTATTAATTTGCTCTTATTTTGGTAATCACTGTTCTTTCGTCTGAGTGGTTATTTTAAAATGGGAAAGGAACCTAAATTAGTATTTTACATTTTAAGACATACATTTGCATCCGTCATAAACTTTAATTTATACTTTGGCCAAATAATTTTAACAGTTGCTATAAAATCAGTTATTTAATAATAGTTTTTACTACCATATTGAATGCAGCAGGAGACAAGCTTAATAGCCTCGTGTCCACAACAAATTTCCAGCTATTATTCGTACATCCCACATGCCTTTGACAACTCCATGGACTAGTCAAGTTCCCACTGATTGCATTATTTGAATCTCGCTAAAAACTAGTTTGCCACGTGCACACAGTGGTTTTTTAGTGAATACATCTGTTTTCCCAACCTCGATTTCTTTTGCTTTCTCAGATTTACATCATTATAAAAACTACTGTTATTTTCAATAGAATAATTTTCCATAATCATATATGTGCCCCTTAATAGAACATCTGCAATTCAATTCTAAAGCACAAAGAGGAAGATGTGTGTAAATGACATTTAACATTTATATTTGTATTAGTAAACATAAGATAAGATTTCAAGGGGGTTAAAAAATATATTTTAGATACTTGCCAAGATAGTTAAGTAAGAAAATTTAAATTGGGCAATATGAGAAAAAAAGTTAAATAAAAAAAATAAAAGTATAACACTAACTTGATTTCTGTTTTAGACAGCTTGCTTTTTATTTATTTATTTTTATTTTTTTGGAAGCTTGCTTTTTAAAAATTATGTTTATTTACTCAAAAGCATGAATATAGCTTTAATTTACTTATCCAAATTTAAGATAACTTTGTCCGAATTTAGGAAAGTCTAAATACTCAACTTATCTTTAAAAAGTTAAATTTCTTTGTATCTTCTAGAACATATGACATCCAGTGCCGTACTTGACATGTGGAAACAGCATACAATATGTGAGTGAATAAGCCTAAGGACTTGTCAAAATATTATTAAGACTTTTTGAACTTGGATTGTTGGTTAGCCGACAATTGTTTTTCTTTTCCAGTGGTACAATAATTCTTCATCATTTAATTTATTAATTCAATAAGTTCTCATTAAATACTCATTATAGATGTTTGGGATACATCAGAGATTTACTGTTTTTCCTAGACTATTTAATTAAGTAGTTAATTAACATTGAAGTATAGTTGACACACAATACCACACGTGCTTCATGTACACAACACAGTGATCCAACAACTCCACTTGTCAGGCCATGCCCACCATGGGTGTCACCACCATTCACCACCAGTTTCCTCTATTCCCTGTGTGGTACTTTTCATCTCCATGACTTACTTATTTTATTACTGGAAGTTTGTACCTCTTAATCCCCTTCATCTCTTTCACCCATCCTCCCATCCCCTACCACTCTGGCAATCACAAGCTTGTTCTCTGTATTTATGAGACTATTTCTGTTTGTTTTTTAGATTCTACATATAAGTGAAATCATATGGTATTTGTCCTTCTCTGTCTGACTTATTTCACTAAGCATAATATCCTCTAGGTTTTGGCAAATGTCAAAAACTTCATTCTCTTTATGGCTGAATAATATTTCATTATATATCTTTATATATGTCACATCTTCTTTACCCATTCATCTATCAATAGACACATGTTAGGCAGCCCGGGTGGCTCAGTAGTTTAGCGCCGCCTTCAGCCCAGCCTGACCCTGGGGACCCGGGATCGAGTCCTGCGTCAGGGTCCCTGCATGGAGCCTGCTTCTCCCTTTGCCTGTGTCTCTGCCTCCCTCTCTCTCTCAATCTCTCTCTCTCTGTCTCATGAATAAATAAATACAAATCTTCAAAAAAATTAAACACATGTTGCTTCCATATTTTCACTATTATAAATAATGCTGCAATAAGCATAGGGGTGCATATTTTTTGAATTAGTGTTTTCATTTTCTTTGGACAATACTGTATTGCGGTTTTTAATTTTTTGAGGAACCCCCAAACTCTTTTCCATGGTGGCTGTGCCAATCTGTATTTCTACCAACAGTGCACAAGTGTCCCTTTTTCTCCACATCCTCTCCAACACTTGTTATTTGTTGTCTTTTTTATTCTAGCCATTCTAACAGGTGTGAGGTGATATCTCATTGTGGTTTTAATTTGCATTTCCCTGATGACTAGTGATGTTGAGAATCTTTTCATGTGTCTGTCGGCCACCTGTATGCATATATTCTTTGGAAACATGTTTATTCAGGTCTTCTACCCATTTTTAATCAGATTAGTTGTGGGTTTTTGGTGTTGCAAAAGTTCTTTATATATTTTGGATATTATCCCCTTATCAGACATGTCATTTGCAAATATCTCCTCTCATTCAGTAGGTTGCCTTTTTACTTTGTTGATTGTTTCTTATGCTGTGATCTTTATTTTGGTGTATTCCTACTAGTTTATTTTTGCCTTTGTTTCCCTTGCCCAAAGAGACGTATCAGAAGCATGTTGCTAAGGGCAATGTCAAGTTGGCATTAATTCTTGACAAAATTATTTTCAATCTTTGAAAATTTGCAATGCCTCAAAATAGTGTGTGGAAACAAATGAAGACCAACCTAATGAGAGCAAAGGGTATTTAATAAGATCTTTCTGTAGCAAGAGTGTCAGGTACCATCACTTGTGTTTGCCTAAGACTCCAAGGCAGGTAGGGGAAAGTTTTATGGCTGGAAAAAGAAATGGCTTCAGGCTTGCCTTGCTTGGTGAATCATGGCATGGGGCAACTGTATGCAGATTAGTTAGAAAAGACGCATGCTTTGTGAGTGTTTAGGGGTGCAAATTTGGCTTTCATTGGTTGGTCCTAGTTGGAAGCAGAGACAAAAATTAGAGAAGCTGTCAGTTATTTTTTTTTTAAGCTGTCAGTTATTGATCAAGTTCTGGCCATTTGGGGCCGATTGTTACAAGAGGTAATGGTCTGATCGTGTACAAGTCTCACAGGGAGTTGGCTCCCTGGGCTGGATACAGTAGGTAATGGGTCAGTTTCCTGGACTGATTGTTGCAGATTGTGGGTCAGAGTTCTGTTTTTATATTTGGTGTGACCGTTGCCCATTTATAAACTCAGTGTTTCAAATGCTTAGGAATGGGCAAGTCATGTAATCCAATGAACAAAGAACAAATTAGGGTTAAGAAACTATAACATTGTCCCCTGTAACAAAAAAATATAGTTTGGTAATTTAGTTGACTTTTTTGAGAAAGTTAGTTTATAGTTGTATTACAGTTACATATGCATAAAATCTGTCCTGATGAGCACATTATGATCACACACACGCACGCACGCGCGCACACACACACACACACACACACCTATTCACACACACTTCCTGTTCTTAAGGGCAATCATTTTCATCTCTTGGGCATTTCTTTTGCTATTTATCTTCACATAGCTAAATATCCCATTTACATACTCCTAATTTAAGACTTGCTATTGGTTGCCCACCTTGGAGGATAAAGATTTAGCTCTCTTTCACTATCACCCCTCAACACTACCACCCCTTTACCCTTATACAGTAGAACTACCACACTTCTGTGCCCCCATCTTCTCAATACAGTTACATTCTCATTTTGATCAGATAAATATTTATTGTTAACATTATTTTAACAACCAAATGCTGTTCACAGCTGATACATACTGTATCCTATGATCATATTTCCTCTTCTTCCCAAGTTTTAGTAATTAATAATAAACTTGTTTTTTCCTGGCTTAATTTTCGATTATCTAATTTCTATCACCAATTTATTACAAATTCTACCTACAAATATTAAAATCTCCTCTCAGTATGTTTTGATATACTAAAGTCTTCTATTAAGTTCATCTTCTTAGAGCTATCTCTTGTGGACCTGCTGACGCAATCTATTCTTCCTTGAGTTTTCAGCACAGCTTTCATCCTGAGACCTCCCTACACTATAGTTCCTGATAATTCTGTCTTTCCTTTTCTTTTCCTTAAAGATGTTATTTATTTATTCATGAGAGACACAGAGAAGGAGGCAGAGACACAGGTAGAGGGAGAAGCTGGCTCCCTGCAGGGAGCCTGATGAGGCTACTTGATCCCGGGACCTCGACATCACACCTGAGCCAAAGGCAGATGCTCAACCACTGAGCCACCCAGATGCTCCATGGGAAGGGGTTTTTAACATCAATGCATGTCCTGTGGTTACTGGGGCGCCCTTCACAGCCCCCTGCTCAGTAACAGGGCCTCACTAATTAGACTGTCACTGGACAAAATTGCTTGAGACTTAATTTACTCTCCCGGCTTTCCCCAACCTCAGTGGCTTATTAAGACCAACAGTGACATAAACCATGTAAATCCTGGAAAAAAATTAAATAAAAGTGGGACATTATTTTATGGTTGTAAACTCTACCTCAATAGAGCTCTAAACAGACAAAAGAAAAAAAGAGGGGTGTTATGCAGCTGACACGAAGTTCACAGACTGTGGGTGAGGCTTGCCATCTTTATTTGGCTACTTGTATGGTTTCAATGGAAGAATCGCAATGTCAGAATTTATGTCTATTCTCTTGGTCTGGTCAGAGTCCTCAGAGAAGAATCTTCCAATCTTTTATCTCGAGAGTAAAATCCTGGTTGTCAATTCTCTGGAAGCTGAGTGGGAGAAAGGGATTTCAAAATTCATTCCTCACCCTGCCACTTAAGCTCCATCTTCAACATGGTGATTCCCATTCCCATGTGTACCTGATATTCCCAAGCAGTGCAGACATCACCTGTCAGGACTTTGCCAAGGCATCAACCTCTAGTCTTTGGCCAGAGCAGATCAGAGGCAGTCAGCTGGCTAGGTGAAGAAATGATGAGCTGGTAGGGGGGCAGTTGATTACATTTAAACAAAGTAACCAATCCTTCTGTTTTGGAGCCCACATAGACACCACTTCCTGAAGCCTTGGGTCTTCAGTGATACAGATTGAGGTGCTTCTCAGGTTTCTCAAATGCCAGCTTAGGATCTGTTTTCCCTTGTCTTGCTGGGTAAGTTGTCAGTCTTCTTTCTTCTTTTCCACTTCAAAATTCTGCTGGCATTACCTGCCCTGCCATATTGTCTATGTGGCTTAGTTACTCCCACCCCACCCCACCCCACTCCTTTTTTTTTTTTTTTTTGCCTATTTCTTTATTATCATTATCACTGTTTTTGGCTTTCATGAGGAGGCAACAATAAAAGTGTGGGTTTGATATAGCATCTTTAACCCAAAGGACTGATGAATGTGTTGGCCTTTCTGCTCTCAGTATCTTATGTAAAAAGGGATGAGATATAGGCTCATGATACTATTTATAAGATACAAAAATTTTCATCTGTATATCAGTTTACATCATATAAAATGTTTCACGTAAATCTCATTTCATCCTCCTGATACTTTTGCAGATATTGTTGGTCTTTGGCCTAAGTGGAAACCTACGATGGTGGCACTGCACCTGCCCGAAGGTCGCCATGCCAGCAAGGGGTGGAGACAGATGCACAGCTTCTGTGTGTTGCATGGTCTCATGGAGCTATTTGAATGAACAGAGGACAAGGAAAGCAAGAGATTGCTTTATATTGGAGAGTTGATTCTGGAAGCAGAAAAAGTGTACATAATTTAACAAAAATGAGGATATTTGACAGGGATAAAAGATCCTGGT